>NC_139455.1:24161056-25361056 GCF_963924565.1 Ascidiella aspersa
TTGTTGATTTTTGTTAAAACCTACTATTGAATCTATATATGTATTGTATCTGAGTCAGTGTTGAAATTCATATGAGTGAATTGCCTTAATTTACCAAAAAGTAGTACAGAGTGTTGGGTTCGAACCCACGCAGATATACAACCATTGGAACTTAATCCAACGCCTTAACCACTCGGCCAACCCAGTTAGTTTATTAGCTTGAAGAATATTTTTTAAGTTGCACTTTGTTGTGATTGCGAAATCTTGTTTTGTTGTAACCTACTGCAACACAGCGACGAGGTGGCCGAGTGGTTAAGTCGATGGACTGCTAATGCATTGTGCTCTGCACGCGTGGGTTCGAATCCCATCCTCGTCGTAGGGGATGTAGCTCAGTGGTAGAGCGCACGCTTTGCATGTGTGAGGCCCCGGGTTCAATCCCCGGCTTCTCCATATTTTTTGGTGAATCGATTGTTAGATCATTCAGTTCTACATTGATTGTTTTGTTGGACTATGTAATATCGCAACACAGTTGTTTTGAAAATATCACAATTAATGGTTTTCTTAGTTTTTTGGTCTAATGATTTCCTCACAATTGCCTTTTTTCGCAGCGACGAGGTGGCCGAGTGGTTAAGGCGATGGACTGCTAATCCATTGTGCTCTGCACGCGTGGGTTCGAATCCCATCCTCGTCGTAGGGGATGTAGCTCAGTGGTAGTATGCACGCTTTGCATGTGTGAGGCCCCGGGTTCAATCCCCGGCATCTCAATCTTTTTCAATTTGTTTTGGTGATTCTTTCTGAAGAACTCGAAGTTTTATTTTGATTTAAATTTCAGCCCTAACTTGTCAAACATACTGGAGATTTCAGTTATATTTTGCAGAAAACCGTATTGTTGATTTTTGTTAAAACCTACTATTGAATCTATATATGTATTGTATCTGAGTCAGTGTTGAAATTCATATGAGTGAATTGCCTCAATTTACCAAAAAGTAGTACTGGGTGTGGGGTTCGAACCCACGCGGATATACATCCATTGGAACTTAAGTCCAACGCCTTAACCACTCGGCCAACCCAGTTAGTTTATTAGCTTGAAGAATATTTTTTAAGTTGCACTTTGTTGTGATTGCGAAATCTTGTTTTGTTGTAACCTACCGCAACACAGCGACGAGGTGGCCGAGTGGTTAAGGCGATGGACTGCTAATCCATTGTGCTCTGCACGCGTGGGTTCGAATCCCATCCTCGTCGTAGGGGATGTAGCTCAGTGGTAGAGCGCACGCTTCGCATGTGTGAGGCCCCTGGTTCAATCCCCGGCATCTCCATCCTTTTCAATTTGTTTTGTTGATTCTTTCTGAAGAACTCGAAGTTTTATTTTGATTTAAATTTTAGTTATATTTTGCAGAAAACCGTATTGTTGATTTTTGTCAAAACCTACTATTGAATCTATATTTGTATTGTATCTGAGTCAGTGTTGAATTCATATGAGTGAATTGCTTCAATTTACCAAAAAGTAGTACTGGGTGTGGGGTTCGAACCCACGCGGATATACATCCATTGGAACTTAAGTCCCACGCCTTAACCACTCGGCCAACCCAGTTAGTTTATTAGCTTCAAGAATATTTTTTAAGTTGCACTTTGTTGTAACTGCGAAAACTTGTTTTGTTGTAACCTACAGCGACGAGGTGGCCGAGTGGTTAAGGCGATGCACTGCTAATCCATTGTGCTCTGCACGCGTGGGTTCGAATCCCATCCTCGTCGTAGGGGATGTAGCTCATTGGTAGAGCGCACGCTTTGCATGTGTGAGGCCCCGGGTTCAATCCCCGGCATCTCCATCCTTTTCAATTTGTTTTGTTGATTCTTTCTGAAGAACTCGAAGTTTTATTTTGATTTAAATTTTAGTTATATTTTGCAGAAAACCGTATTGTTGATTTTTGTCAAAACCTACTATTGAATCTATATTTGTATTGTATCTGAGTCAGTGTTGAAATTCATATGAGTGAATTGCTTCAATTTACCAAAAAGTAGTACTGGGTGTGGGGTTCGAACCCACGCGGATATACATCCATTGGAACTTAAGTCCAACGCCTTAACCACTCGGCCAACCCAGTCAGTTTATTAGCTTCAAGAATATTTTTTAAGTTGCACTTTGTTGTAACTGCGAAAACTTGTTTTGTTGTAACCTACGGCAACACAGCGACGAGGTGGCCGAGTGGTTAAGGCGTTGGACTGCTAATCCATTGTGCTCTCCACGCGTGGGTTCGAATCCCATCCTCGTCGTAGGGGATGTAGCTCAGTGGTAGAGCGCACGCTTCGCATGTGTGAGGCCCCGGGTTCAATCCCCGGCATCTCCATATTTGTTTGGTGAATCGATTGTTAGATCATTGAGTTCTAAATTGATTGTTTTGTTGGACTATGTAATATCGCAACACAGTTGTTTTGAAAATGCCACAATTCATGGTTTTCTTAGTTTTTGGCCTACTCATTTTCCCACAAATGCCTTTTTCGCAGCGACGAGGTGGCCGAGTGGTTAAGGCGATGGACTGCTAATCCATTGTGCTCTGCACGCGTGGGTTCGAATCCCATCCTCGTCGTAGGGGATGTAGCTCAGTGGTAGAGCGCACGCTTTGCATGTGTGAGGCCCCGGGTTCAATCCCCGGCATCTCCATCCTTTTCAATTTGTTTTGTTGATTCTTTCTGAAGAACTCGAAGTTTTATTTTGATTTAAATTTTAGTTATATTTTGCAGAAAACCGTATTGTTAATTTTTGTCAAAACCTACTATTGTATCTATATTTGTATTGTATCTGAGTCAGTGTTGAAATTCATATGAGTGAATTGCTTCAATTTACCAAAAAGTAGTACTGGGTGTGGGGTTCGAACCCACGCGGATATACATCCATTGGAACTTAAGTCCAACGCCTTAACCACTCGGCCAACCCAGTCAGTTTATTAGCTTCAAGAATATTTTTTAAGTTGCACTTTGTTGTAACTGCGAAAACTTGTTTTGTTGTAACCTACGGCAACACAGCGACGAGGTGGCCGAGTGGTTAAGGCGATGGACTGCTAATCCATTGTGCTCTGCACGCGTGGGTTCGAATCCCATCCTCGTCGTAGGGGATGTAGCTCAGTGGTAGAGCGCACGCTTTGCTTGTGTCAGGCCGGGGGTTCAATCCCCGGCATCTCCATCCTTTTCAATTTGTTTTGGTGATTCTTTCTAAAGAACTCGAAGTTTTATTTTGATTTAAATTTCAGCCCTAACTTGTCAAACATACTGGAGATTTTAGTTATATTTTGCAGAAAACCGTATTGTTGATTTTTGTCAAAACCTACTATTGAATCTATATTTGTATTGTATCTGAGTCAGTGTTGAAATTCATATAAGTGAATTGCTTCAATTTACCAAAAAGTAGTACTGGGTGTGGGGTTCGAACCCACGCGGATATACATCCATTGGAACTTAAGTCCAACGCCTTTACCACTCGGCCAACCCAGTCTGTTTATTAGCTTCAAGAATATTTTTTAAGTTGCACTTTGTTGTAACTGCGAAAACTTGTTTTGTTGTAACCTACTGCAACACAGCGACGAGGTGGCCGAGTGGTTAAGGCGATGGACTGCTAATCCATTGTGCTCTGCACGCGTGGGTTCGAATCCCATCCTCGTCGTAGGGGATGTAGCTCAGTGGTAGAGCGCACGCTTTGCATTTGTGAGGCCCCGGGTTCAATCCCCGGCATCTCCATCCTTTTCAATTTGTTTTGGTGATTCTTTCTGAAGAACTCGAAGTTTTATTTTGATTTAAATTTCAGCCCTAACTTATCAAACATACTGGAGATTTTAGTTATATTTTGCAGAAAACCGTATTGTTGATTTTTGTAAAAACCTACTATTGAATCTATATTTGCATTGTATCTGAGTCAGTGTTGAAATTCATATGAGTGAATTGCTTCAATTTACCAAAAAGTAGTACTGGGTGTGGGGTTCGAACCCACGCGGATATACATCCATTGGAACTTAAGTCCAACGCCTTAACCACTCGGCCAACCCAGTTAGTTTATTAGCTTGAAGAATATTTTTTAAGTTGCACTTTGTTGTGATTGCGAAATCTTTCTTTGTTGTAACCTACTGCAACACAGCGACGAGGTGGCCGAGTGGTTAAGGCGATGGACTGCTAATCCATTGTGCTCTGCACGCGTGGGTTGGAAACCCATCCTCGTCGTAGGGGATGTAACTCAGTGGTAGAGCGCACGCTTCGCATGTGTGAGGCCCCGGGTTCAATCCCCGGCATCTCCATATTTGTTTGGTGAATCGATTGTTAGATCATTGAGTTCTAAATTGATTGTTTTGTTGGACTATGTAATATCGCAACACAGTGGTTTTAAAAATGTCACAATTCATGGTTTTCTTAGTTTTTTGGCCTAATCATTTTCCCACAAATGCCTTTTTCGCAGCGACGAGGTGGCCGAGTGGTTAAGGCGATGGACTGCTAATCCATTGTGCTCTGCACGCGTGGGTTCGAATCCCATCCTCGTCGTAGGGGATGTAGCTCAGTGGTAGAGCGCACGCTTTGCATGTGTGAGGCCCCGGGTTCAATCCCCGGCATCTCCATCCTTTTCAATTTGTTTTGTTGATTCTTTCTGAAGAACTCGAAGTTTTATTTTGATTTAAATTTTAGTTATATTTTGCAGAAAACCGTATTGTTGATTTTTGTCAAAACCTACTATTGAATCTATATTTGTATTGTATCTGAGTCAGTGTTGAAATTCATATGAGTGAATTGCTTCAATTTACCAAAAAGTAGTACTGGGTGTTGGGTTCGAACCCACGCGGATATACATCCATTGGAACTTAAGTCCAACGCCTTAAACACTCGGCCAACCCAGTCAGTTTATTAGCTTCAAGAATATTTTTTAAGTTGCACTTTGTTGTAACTGCGAAAACTTGTTTTGTTGTAACCTACGGCAACACAGCGACGAGGTGGCCGAGTGGTTAAGGCGATGGACTGCTAATCCATTGTGCTCTGCACGCGTGGGTTCGAATCCCATGCTCGTCGTAGGGGATGTAGCTCAGTTGTACAGCGCACGCTTTGCATGTGTGAGGCCCCGGGTTCAATCCCCGGCATCCATCCTTTTCAATTTGTTTTTTTGATTCCTTCTGAAGAACTTGAAGTTTTATATTGATATAAATTTCAGCCCTAACTTATCAAACATCCTGGAGATTTTAGTTATATTTTGCAGAAAACCGTATTGTTGATTTTTGTGAAAACCTACTATTGAATCTATATATGTATTGTATCTGAGTCAGTGTTGAAATTCATATGAGTGAATTGCCTCAATTTACCAAAAAGTAGTACTGAGTGTTGGGTTCGAACCCACGCGGATATACATCCATTGGAACTTAAGTCCAACGCCTTAACCACTCGGCCAACCCAGTTAGTTTATTAGCTTGAAGAATATTTTTTAAGTTGCACTTTGTTGTGATTGCGAAATCTTGTTTTGTTGTAACCTATTGCAACACAGCGACGAGGTGGCCGAGTGGTTAAGGCGATGGACTGCTAATCCACTGTGCTCTGCACGCGTGGGTTCGAATCACATCCTCGTCGTAGGGGATGTAGCTCAGTGGTAGAGCGCACGCTTTGCATGTGTGAGGCCCCGGGTTCAATCCCCGGCATCTCCATCCTTTTCAATTTGATTTGGTGATTCTTTCTGAAGAACTCGAAGTTTTATTTTGATTTAAATTTCAGCCCTAACTTGTCAAACATACTGGAGATTTTAGTTATATTTTGCAGAAAACCGTATTGTTGATTTTTGTCAAAACCTACTATTGAATCTATATTTGTATTGTATCTGAGTCAGTGTTGAAATTCATATGAGTGAATTGCTTCAATTTACCAAAAAGTAGTACTGGGTGTGGGGTTCGAACCCACGCGGATATACATCCATTGGAACTTAAGTCCAACGCCTTAACCACTCGGCCAACCCAGTCTGTTTATTAGCTTCAAGAATATTTTTTAAGTTGCACTTTGTTGTAACTGCGAAAACTTGTTTTGTTGTAACCTACTGCAACACAGCGACGAGGTGGCCGAGTGGTTAAGGCGATGGACTGCTAATCCATTGTGCTCTGCACGCGTGGGTTCGAATCCCATCCTCGTCGTAGGGGATGTAGCTCAGTGGTAGAGCGCACGCTTCGCATGTGTGAGGCCCCGGGTTCAATCCCCGGCATCTCCATATTTGTTTGGTGAATCGATTGTTAGATCATTGAGTTCTAAATTGATTGTTTTGTTGGACGATGTAATATCGCAACACAGTTGTTTTGAAAATGTCACAATTCATGTTTTTTTTAGTTTTTTGGCCTAATCATTTTCCCACAAATGCCTTTTTCGCAGCGACGAGGTGGCCGAGTGGTTAAGGCGATGGACTGCTAATCCATTGTGCTCTGCACGCGTGGGTTCGAATCCCATCCTCGTCGTAGGGGATGTAGCTCAGTGGTAGAGCGCACGCTTTGCATGTGTGAGACCCCGGGTTCAATCCCCGGCATCTCCATCCTTTTCAATTTGTTTTGTTGATTCTTTCTGAAGAACTCGAAGTTTTATTTTGATTTAAATTTTAGTTATATTTTGCAGAAAACCGTATTGTTGATTTTTGTCAAAACCTACTATTGAATCTATATTTGTATTGTATCTGAGTCAGTGTTGAAATTCATATGAGTGAATTGCTTCAATTTACCAAAAAGTAGTACTAGGTGTGGGGTTCGAACCCACGCGGATATACATCCATTGGAACTTAAGTCCAACGCCTTAACCACTCGGCCAACCCAGTCAGTTTATTAGCTTCAAGAATATTTTTTAAGTTGCACTTTGTTGTGATTGCGAAATCTTGTTTTGTTGTAACCTACCGCAACACAGCGACGAGGTGGCCGAGTGGTTAAGGCGATGCACTGCTAATCCATTGTGCTCTGCCCGCGTGGGTTCGAATCCCATCCTCGTCGTAGGGGATGTAGCTCAGTGGTAGAGCGCACGCTTTGCATGTGTGAGGCCCCGGGTTCAATCCCCGGCATCTCCATCTTTTTCAATTTGTTTTGGTGATTCTTTCTGAAGAACTCGAAGTTTTATTTTGATTTAAATTTCAGCCCTAACTTGTCAAACATACTGGAGATTTCAGTTATATTTTGCAGAAAACCTATTGTTGATTTTTGTTAAAACCTACTATTGAATCTATATATGTATTGTATCTGAGTCAGTGTTGAAATTCATATGAGTGAATTGCCTTAATTTACCAAAAAGTAGTACAGAGTGTTGGGTTCGAACCCACGCAGATATACAACCATTGGAACTTAATCCAACGCCTTAACCACTCGGCCAACCCAGTTAGTTTATTAGCTTGAAGAATATTTTTTAAGTTGCACTTTGTTGTGATTGCGAAATCTTGTTTTGTTGTAACCTACTGCAACACAGCGACGAGGTGGCCGAGTGGTTAAGTCGATGGACTGCTAATGCATTGTGCTCTGCACGCGTGGGTTCGAATCCCATCCTCGTCGTAGGGGATGTAGCTCAGTGGTAGAGCGCACGCTTTGCATGTGTGAGGCCCCGGGTTCAATCCCCGGCTTCTCCATATTTTTTGGTGAATCGATTGTTAGATCATTCAGTTCTACATTGATTGTTTTGTTGGACTATGTAATATCGCAACACAGTTGTTTTGAAAATATCACAATTAATGGTTTTCTTAGTTTTTTGGTCTAATGATTTCCTCACAAATGCCTTTTTTCGCAGCGACGAGGTGGCCGAGTGGTTAAGGCGATGGACTGCTAATCCATTGTGCTCTGCACGCGTGGGTTCGAATCCCATCCTCGTCGTAGGGGATGTAGCTCAGTGGTAGTATGCACGCTTTGCATGTGTGAGGCCCCGGGTTCAATCCCCGGCATCTCAATCTTTTTCAATTTGTTTTGGTGATTCTTTCTGAAGAACTCGAAGTTTTATTTTGATTTAAATTTCAGCCCTAACTTGTCAAACATACTGGAGATTTCAGTTATATTTTGCAGAAAACCGTATTGTTGATTTTTGTTAAAACCTACTATTGAATCTATATATGTATTGTATCTGAGTCAGTGTTGAAATTCATATGAGTGAATTGCCTCAATTTACCAAAAAGTAGTACTGGGTGTGGGGTTCGAACCCACGCGGATATACATCCATTGGAACTTAAGTCCAACGCCTTAACCACTCGGCCAACCCAGTTAGTTTATTAGCTTGAAGAATATTTTTTAAGTTGCACTTTGTTGTGATTGCGAAATCTTGTTTTGTTGTAACCTACCGCAACACAGCGACGAGGTGGCCGAGTGGTTAAGGCGATGGACTGCTAATCCATTGTGCTCTGCACGCGTGGGTTCGAATCCCATCCTCGTCGTAGGGGATGTAGCTCAGTGGTAGAGCGCACGCTTCGCATGTGTGAGGCCCCTGGTTCAATCCCCGGCATCTCCATCCTTTTCAATTTGTTTTGTTGATTCTTTCTGAAGAACTCGAAGTTTTATTTTGATTTAAATTTTAGTTATATTTTGCAGAAAACCGTATTGTTGATTTTTGTCAAAACCTACTATTGAATCTATATTTGTATTGTATCTGAGTCAGTGTTGAATTCATATGAGTGAATTGCTTCAATTTACCAAAAAGTAGTACTGGGTGTGGGGTTCGAACCCACGCGGATATACATCCATTGGAACTTAAGTCCCACGCCTTAACCACTCGGCCAACCCAGTTAGTTTATTAGCTTCAAGAATATTTTTTAAGTTGCACTTTGTTGTAACTGCGAAAACTTGTTTTGTTGTAACCTACAGCGACGAGGTGGCCGAGTGGTTAAGGCGATGGACTGCTAATCCATTGTGCTCTGCACGCGTGGGTTCGAATCCCATCCTCGTCGTAGGGGATGTAGCTCATTGGTAGAGCGCACGCTTTGCATGTGTGAGGCCCCGGGTTCAATCCCCGGCATCTCCATCCTTTTCAATTTGTTTTGTTGATTCTTTCTGAAGAACTCGAAGTTTTATTTTGATTTAAATTTTAGTTATATTTTGCAGAAAACCGTATTGTTGATTTTTGTCAAAACCTACTATTGAATCTATATTTGTATTGTATCTGAGTCAGTGTTGAAATTCATATGAGTGAATTGCTTCAATTTACCAAAAAGTAGTACTGGGTGTGGGGTTCGAACCCACGCGGATATACATCCATTGGAACTTAAGTCCAACGCCTTAACCACTCGGCCAACCCAGTCAGTTTATTAGCTTCAAGAATATTTTTTAAGTTGCACTTTGTTGTAACTGCGAAAACTTGTTTTGTTGTAACCTACGGCAACACAGCGACGAGGTGGCCGAGTGGTTAAGGCGTTGGACTGCTAATCCATTGTGCTCTCCACGCGTGGGTTCGAATCCCATCCTCGTCGTAGGGGATGTAGCTCAGTGGTAGAGCGCACGCTTCGCATGTGTGAGGCCCCGGGTTCAATCCCCGGCATCTCCATATTTGTTTGGTGAATCGATTGTTAGATCATTGAGTTCTAAATTGATTGTTTTGTTGGACTATGTAATATCGCAACACAGTTGTTTTGAAAATGTCACAATTCATGGTTTTCTTAGTTTTTGGCCTACTCATTTTCCCACAAATGCCTTTTTCGCAGCGACGAGGTGGCCGAGTGGTTAAGGCGATGGACTGCTAATCCATTGTGCTCTGCACGCGTGGGTTCGAATCCCATCCTCGTCGTAGGGGATGTAGCTCAGTGGTAGAGCGCACGCTTTGCATGTGTGAGGCCCCGGGTTCAATCCCCGGCATCTCCATCCTTTTCAATTTGTTTTGTTGATTCTTTCTGAAGAACTCGAAGTTTTATTTTGATTTAAATTTTAGTTATATTTTGCAGAAAACCGTATTGTTAATTTTTGTCAAAACCTACTATTGTATCTATATTTGTATTGTATCTGAGTCAGTGTTGAAATTCATATGAGTGAATTGCTTCAATTTACCAAAAAGTAGTACTGGGTGTGGGGTTCGAACCCACGCGGATATACATCCATTGGAACTTAAGTCCAACGCCTTAACCACTCGGCCAACCCAGTCAGTTTATTAGCTTCAAGAATATTTTTTAAGTTGCACTTTGTTGTAACTGCGAAAACTTGTTTTGTTGTAACCTACGGCAACACAGCGACGAGGTGGCCGAGTGGTTAAGGCGATGGACTGCTAATCCATTGTGCTCTGCACGCGTGGGTTCGAATCCCATCCTCGTCGTAGGGGATGTAGCTCAGTGGTAGAGCGCACGCTTTGCATGTGTCAGGCCCCGGGTTCAATCCCCGGCATCTCCATCCTTTTCAATTTGTTTTGGTGATTCTTTCTAAAGAACTCGAAGTTTTATTTTGATTTAAATTTCAGCCCTAACTTGTCAAACATACTGGAGATTTTAGTTATATTTTGCAGAAAACCGTATTGTTGATTTTTGTCAAAACCTACTATTGAATCTATATTTGTATTGTATCTGAGTCAGTGTTGAAATTCATATAAGTGAATTGCTTCAATTTACCAAAAAGTAGTACTGGGTGTGGGGTTCGAACCCACGCGGATATACATCCATTGGAACTTAAGTCCAACGCCTTTACCACTCGGCCAACCCAGTCTGTTTATTAGCTTCAAGAATATTTTTTAAGTTGCACTTTGTTGTAACTGCGAAAACTTGTTTTGTTGTAACCTACTGCAACACAGCGACGAGGTGGCCGAGTGGTTAAGGCGATGGACTGCTAATCCATTGTGCTCTGCACGCGTGGGTTCGAATCCCATCCTCGTCGTAGGGGATGTAGCTCAGTGGTAGAGCGCACGCTTTGCATTTGTGAGGCCCCGGGTTCAATCCCCGGCATCTCCATCCTTTTCAATTTGTTTTGGTGATTCTTTCTGAAGAACTCGAAGTTTTATTTTGATTTAAATTTCAGCCCTAACTTATCAAACATACTGGAGATTTTAGTTATATTTTGCAGAAAACCGTATTGTTGATTTTTGTAAAAACCTACTATTGAATCTATATTTGCATTGTATCTGAGTCAGTGTTGAAATTCATATGAGTGAATTGCTTCAATTTACCAAAAAGTAGTACTGGGTGTGGGGTTCGAACCCACGCGGATATACATCCATTGGAACTTAAGTCCAACGCCTTAACCACTCGGCCAACCCAGTTAGTTTATTAGCTTGAAGAATATTTTTTAAGTTGCACTTTGTTGTGATTGCGAAATCTTTCTTTGTTGTAACCTACTGCAACACAGCGACGAGGTGGCCGAGTGGTTAAGGCGATGGACTGCTAATCCATTGTGCTCTGCACGCGTGGGTTGGAAACCCATCCTCGTCGTAGGGGATGTAGCTCAGTGGTAGAGCGCACGCTTCGCATGTGTGAGGCCCCGGGTTCAATCCCCGGCATCTCCATATTTGTTTGGTGAATCGATTGTTAGATCATTGAGTTCTAAATTGATTGTTTTGTTGGACTATGTAATATCGCAACACAGTGGTTTTAAAAATGTCACAATTCATGGTTTTCTTAGTTTTTTGGCCTAATCATTTTCCCACAAATGCCTTTTTCGCAGCGACGAGGTGGCCGAGTGGTTAAGTCGATGGACTGCTAATCCATTATGCTCTGCACGCGTGGGTTCGAATCCCATCCTCGTCGTAGGGGATGTAGCTCAGTGGTAGAGCGCACGCTTTGCATGTGTGAGGCCCCGGGTTCAATCCCCGGCATCTCCATCCTTTTCAATTTGTTTTGTTGATTCTTTCTGAAGAACTCGAAGTTTTATTTTGATTTAAATTTTAGTTATATTTTGCAGAAAACCGTATTGTTGATTTTTGCCAAAACCTACTATTGAATCTATATTTGTATTGTATCTGAGTCAGTGTTGAAATTCATATGAGTGAATTGCTTCAATTTACCAAAAAGTAGTACTGGGTGTGGGGTTCGAACCCACGCGGATATACATCCATTGGAACTTAAGTCCAACGCCTTAACCACTCGGCCAACCCAGTCAGTTTATTAGCTTCAAGAATATTTTTTAAGTTGCACTTTGTTGTAACTGCGAAAACTTGTTTTGTTGTAACCTACGGCAACACAGCGACGAGGTGGCCGAGTGGTTAAGGCGATGGACTGCTAATCCATTGTGCTCTGCACGCGTGGGTTCGAATCCCATGCTCGTCGTAGGGGATGTAGCTCAGTTGTACAGCGCACGCTTTGCATGTGTGAGGCCCCGGGTTCAATCCCCGGCATCCATCCTTTTCTATTTGTTTTTTTGATTCCTTCTGAAGAACTTGAAGTTTTATATTGATATAAATTTCAGCCCTAACTTATCAAACATCCTGGAGATTTTAGTTATATTTTGCAGAAAACCGTATTGTTGATTTTTGTCAAAACCTACTATTGAATCTATATATGTATTGTATCTGAGTCAGTGTTGAAATTCATATGAGTGAATTGCCTCAATTTACCAAAAAGTAGTACTGAGTGTTGGGTTCGAACCCACGCGGATATACATCCATTGGAACTTACGTCCAACGCCTTAGCCAATCGGCCAACCCAGTTAGTTTATTAGCTTGAAGAATATTTTTTAAGTTGCACTTTGTTGTGATTGCGAAATCTTGTTTTGTTGTAACCTACTGCAACACAGCGACGAGGTGGCCGAGTGGTTAAGGCGATGGACTGCTAATCCACTGTGCTCTGCACGCGTGGGTTCGAATCCCATCCTCGTCGTAGGGGATGTAGCTCAGTGGTAGAGCGCACGCTTTGCATGTGTGAGGCCCCGGGTTCCATCCCCGGCATCTCCATCCTTTTCAATTTGTTTTGGTGATTCTTTCTGAAGAACTCGAAGTTTTATTTTGATTTAAATTTCAGCCCTAACTTGTCAAACATACTGGAGATTTTAGTTATATTTTGCAGAAAACCGTATTGTTGATTTTTGTCAAAACCTACTATTGAATCTATATTTGTATTGTATCTGAGTCAGTGTTGAAATTCATATGAGTGAATTGCTTCAATTTACCAAAAAGTAGTACTGGGTGTGGGGTTCGAACCCACGCGGATATACATCCATTGGAACTTAAGTCCAACGCCTTAACCACTCGGCCAACCCAGTCTGTTTATTAGCTTCAAGAATATTTTTTAAGTTGCACTTTGTTGTAACTGCGAAAACTTGTTTTGTTGTAACTTACTGCAACACAGCGACGAGGTGGCGGAGTGGTTAAGGCGATGGACTGCTAATCCATTGTGCTCTGCACGCGTGGGTTCGAATCCCATCCTCGTCGTAGGGGATGTAGCTCAGTGGTAGAGCGCATGCTTCGCATGTGTGAGGCCCCGGGTTCAATCCCCGGCATCTCCATATTTGTTTGGTGAATCGATTGTTAGATCATTGAGTTCTAAATTGATTGTTTTGTTGGACGATGTAATATCGCAACACAGTTGTTTTGAAAATGTCACAATTCATGTTTTTTTTAGTTTTTTGGCCTAATCATTTTCCCACAAATGCCTTTTTCGCAGCGACGAGGTGGCCGAGTGGTTAAGGCGATGGACTGCTAATCCATTGTGCTCTGCACGCGTGGGTTCGAATCCCATCCTCGTCGTAGGGGATGTAGCTCAGTAGTAGAGCGCACGCTTTGCATGTGTGAGGCCCCGGGTTCAATCCCCGGCATCTCCATCCTTTTCAATTTGTTTTGTTGATTCTTTCTGAAGAACTCGAAGTTTTATTTTGATTTAAATTTTAGTTATATTTTGCAGAAAACCGTATTGTTGATTTTTGTCAAAACCTACTATTGAATCTATATTTGTATTGTATCTGAGTCAGTTTTGAAATTCATATGAGTGAATTGCTTCAATTTACCAAAAAGTAGTACTGGGTGTGGGGTTCGAACCCACGCGGATATACATCCATTGGAACTTAAGTCCAACGCCTTAACCACTCGGCCAACCCAGTCAGTTTATTAGCTTCAAGAATATTTTTTAAGTTTCACTTTGTTGTAACTGCGAAAACTTGTTTTGTTGTAACCTACGGCAACACAGCGACGAGGTGGCCGAGTGGTTAAGGCGTTGGACTGCTAATCCATTGTGCTCTGCACGCGTGGGTTCGAATCCCATCCTCGTCGTAGGGGATGTAGCTCAGTGGTAGAGCGCACGCTTTGCATGTGTGAGGCCCCGGGTTCAATCCCCGGCATCTCCATCTTTTTCAATTTGTGATGGTGATTCTTTCTGAAGAACTCGAAGTTTTATTTTGATTTAAATTTCAGCCCTAACTTGTCAAACATACTGGAGATTTCAGTTATATTTTGCAGAAAACCGTATTGTTGATTTTTGTTAAATCCTACTATTGAATCTATATTTGTATTGTATCTGAGTCAGTGTTGAAATTCATATGAGTGAATTGCCTCAATTTACCAAAAAGTAGTACTGGGTGTGGGGTTCGAACCCACGCGGATATACATCCATTGGAAATTAAGTCCAACGCCTTAACCACTCGGCCAACCCAGTTAGTTTATTAGCTTGAAGAATATTTTTTAAGTTGCACTTTCTTGTGATTGCGAAATGCGAAAATTGTTTTATTGTAACATACTGCAACACAGCGACTAGGTGGCCGAGTGGTTAAGGCGATGGACTGCTAATCCATTGTGCTCTGCACGCGTGGGTTCGAATCCCATCCTCGTCGTAGGGGATGTAGCTCAGTGGTAGAGCGCACGCTTCGCATGTGTGAGGCCCCGGGTTCAATCCCCGGCATCTCCATATTTGTTTGGTGAATCGATTGTTAGATCATTGAGTTCTAAATTGATTGTTTTGTTGGACTATGTAATATCGCAACACAGTTGTTTTGAAAATGTCACAATTCATGGTTTTCTTAGTTTTTGGCCTAATCATTTTCCCACAAATGCCTTTTTCGCAGCGACGAGGTGGCCGAGTGGTTAAGGCGATGGACTGCTAATCCTTTGTGCTCTGCACGCGTGGGTTCGAATCCCATCCTCGTCGTAGGGGATGAAGCTCAGTGGTAGAGCGCACGCTTTGCATGTGTGAGGCCCGGGTTCAATCCCCGGCATCTCCATCCTTTTCAGTTTGTTTTGTTGATTCTTTCTGAAGAACTCGAAGTTTTATTTTGATTTAAATTTTAGTTATATTTTGCAGAAAACCGTATTGTTGATTTTTGTCAAAACCTACTATTGAATCTATATTTGTATTGTATCTGAGTCAGTGTTGAAATTCATATGAGTGAATTGCTTCAATTTACCAAAAAGTAGTACTGGGTGTGGGGTTCGAACCCACGCGGATATACATCCATTGGAACTTACGTCCAACGCCTTAGCCAATCGGCCAACCCAGTTAGTTTATTAGCTTGAAGAATATTTTTTAAGTTGCACTTTGTTGTGATTGCGAAATCTTGTTTTGTTGTAACCTACTGCAACACAGCGACGAGGTGGCCGAGTGGTTAAGGCGATGGACTGCTAATCCATTGTGCTCTGCACGCGTGGGTTCGAATCCCATCCTCGTCGTAGGGGATGTAGCTCAGTGGTAGAGCGCACGCTTTGCATGTGTGAGGCCCCGGGTTCAATCCCCGGCATCTCCATCTTTTTCAATTTGTGATGGTGATTCTTTCTGAAGAACTCGAAGTTTTATTTTGATTTAAATTTCAGCCCTAACTTGTCAAACATACTGGAGATTTCAGTTATATTTTGCAGAAAACCGTATTGTTGATTTTTGTTAAAACCTACTATTGAATCTATATTTGTATTGTATCTGAGTCAGTGTTGAAATTCATATGAGTGAATTGCTTCAATTTACCAAAAAGTAGTACTGGGTGTGGGGTTCGAACCCACGCAGATATACATCCATTGGAACTTAAGTCCAACGCCTTAACCACTCGGCCAACCCAGTCAGTTTATTAGCTTCAAGAATATTTTTTAAGTTGCACTTTGTTGTGATTGCGAAATCTTGTTTTGTTGTAACCTACTGCAACACAGCGACGAGGTGGCCGAGTGGTTAAGGCGATGGACTGCTAATCCATTGTGCTCTGCACGCGTGGGTTCGAATCCCATCCTCGTCGTAGGGGATGTAGCTCAGTGGTAGAGCGCACGCTTTGCATGTGTGAGGCCCCGGGTTCAATCCCCGGCATCTCCATCCTTTTCAATTTGTTTTGTTGATTCTTTCTGAAGAACTCGAAGTTTTATTTTGATTTAAATTTTAGTTATATTTTGCAGAAAACCGTATTGTTGATTTTTGTCAAAACCTACTATTGAATCTATATTTGTATTGTATCTGAGTCACTGTTGAAATTCATATGAGTGAATTGCTTCAATTTACCAAAAAGTAGTACTGGGTGTGGGGTTCGAACCCACGCGGATATACATCCATTGGAACTTAAGTCCAACGCCTTAACCACTCGGCCAACCCAGTCAGTTTATTAGCTTCAAGAATATTTTTTAAGTTGCACTTTGTTGTAACTGCGAAAACTTGTTTTGTTGTAACCTACGGCAACACAGCGACGAGGTGGCCGAGTGGTTAAGGCGATGGACTGTTAATCCATTGTGCTCTGCACGCGCGGGTTGGAATCCCATCCTCGTCCTAGGGGATGTAGCTCAGTGGTAGAGCGCACGCTTCGCATGTGTGAGGCCCCGGGTTCAATCCCCGGCATCTCCATATTTGTTTGGTGAATCGATTGTTAGATCATTGAGTTCTAAATTGATTGTTTTGTTGGACTATGTAATATCGCAACACAGTTGTTTTGAAAATGGCACACTTTATGGTTTTCTTAGTTTTTTGGCCTAATCATTTCCCCACAAATGCCTTTTTAGCAGCGACGAGGTGGCCGACTGGTTAAGGCGATGGACTGCTAATCCATTGTGCTCTGCACGCGTGGGTTCGAATCCCATCCTCGTCGTAGGGGATGTAGTTCAGTGGTAGAGCGCACGCTTTGCATGTGTGAGGCCCCGGGTTCAATCCCCGGCATCTCCATCCTTTTCAATTTGTTTTGTTGATTCTTTCTGAAGGAAGTTTTATTTTGATTTAAATTTTAGTTATATTTTGCAGAAAACCGTATTGTTGATTTTTGTCAAAACCTACTATTGAATCTATATTTGTATTGTATCTGAGTCAGTGTTGAAATTCATATGAGTGAATTGCTTCAATTTACCAAAAAGTAGTACTGGGTGTGGGGTTCGAACCCACGCGGATATACATCCATTGGAACTTACGTCCAACGCCTTAGCCAATCGGCCAACCCAGTTAGTTTATTAGCTTGAAGAATATTTTTTAAGTTGCACTTTGTTGTGATTGCGAAATCTTGTTTTGTTGTAACCTACTGCAACACAGCGACGAGGTGGCCGAGTGGTTAAGGCGATGGACTGCTAATCCATTGTGCTCTGCACGCGTGGGTTCGAATCCCATCCTCGTCGTAGGGGATGTAGCTCAGTGGTAGAGCGCACGCTTTGCATGTGTGAGGCCCCGGGTTCAATCCCCGGCATCTCCATCTTTTTCAATTTGTGATGGTGATTCTTTCTGAAGAACTCGAAGTTTTATTTTGATTTAAATTTCAGCCCTAACTTGTCAAACATACTGGAGATTTCAGTTATATTTTGCAGAAAACCGTATTGTTGATTTTTGTTAAAACCTACTATTGAATCTATATTTGTATTGTATCTGAGTCAGTGTTGAAATTCATATGAGTGAATTGCTTCAATTTACCAAAAAGTAGTACTGGGTGTGGGGTTCGAACCCACGCAGATATACATCCATTGGAACTTAAGTCCAACGCCTTAACCACTCGGCCAACCCAGTCAGTTTATTAGCTTCAAGAATATTTTTTAAGTTGCACTTTGTTGTGATTGCGAAATCTTGTTTTGTTGTAACCTAGCGCAACACAGCGACGAGGTGGCCGAGTGGTTAAGGCGATGGACTGCTAATCCATTGTGCTCTGCACGCGTGGGTTCGAATCCCATCCTCGTCGTAGGGGATGTAGCTCAGTGGTAGAGCGCACGCTTTGCATGTGTGAGGCCCCGGGTTCAATCCCCGGCATCTCCATCCTTTTCAATTTGTTTTGTTGATTCTTTCTGAAGAACTCGAAGTTTTATTTTGATTTAAATTTTAGTTATATTTTGCAGAAAACCGTATTGTTGATTTTTGTCAAAACCTACTATTGAATCTATATTTGTATTGTATCTGAGTCACTGTTGAAATTCATATGAGTGAATTGCTTCAATTTACCAAAAAGTAGTACTGGGTGTGGGGTTCGAACCCACGCGGATATACATCCATTGGAACTTAAGTCCAACGCCTTAACCACTCGGCCAACCCAGTCAGTTTATTAGCTTCAAGAATATTTTTTAAGTTGCACTTTGTTGTAACTGCGAAAACTTGTTTTGTTGTAACCTACGGCAACACAGCGACGAGGTGGCCGAGTGGTTAAGGCGATGGACTGTTAATCCATTGTGCTCTGCACGCGCGGGTTGGAATCCCATCCTCGTCCTAGGGGATGTAGCTCAGTGGTAGAGCGCACGCTTCGCATGTGTGAGGCCCCGGGTTCAATCCCCGGCATCTCCATATTTGTTTGGTGAATCGATTGTTAGATCATTGAGTTCTAAATTGATTGTTTTGTTGGACTATGTAATATCGCAACACAGTTGTTTTGAAAATGGCACACTTTATGGTTTTCTTAGTTTTTTGGCCTAATCATTTCCCCACAAATGCCTTTTTAGCAGCGACGAGGTGGCCGACTGGTTAAGGCGATGGACTGCTAATCCATTGTGCTCTGCACGCGTGGGTTCGAATCCCATCCTCGTCGTAGGGGATGTAGTTCAGTGGTAGAGCGCACGCTTTGCATGTGTGAGGCCCCGGGTTCAATCCCCGGCATCTCCATCCTTTTCAATTTGTTTTGTTGATTCTTTCTGAAGGAAGTTTTATTTTGATTTAAATTTTAGTTATATTTTGCAGAAAACCGTATTGTTGATTTTTGTCAAAACCTACTATTGAATCTATATTTGTATTGTATCTGAGTCAGTGTTGAAATTCATATGAGTGAATTGCTTCAATTTACCAAAAAGTAGTACTGGGTGTGGGGTTCGAACCCACGCGGATATACATCCATTGGAACTTAAGTCCAACGCCTTAACCACTCGGCCAACCCAGTTAGTTTATTAGCTTGAAGAATATTTTTTAAGTTGCACTTTGTTGTGATTGCGAAATCTTGTTTTGTTGTAACCTACCGCAACACAGCGACGAGGTGGCCGAGCGGTTAAGGCCATGGACTGCTAATCCATTGTGCTCTGCACGCGTGGGTTCGAATCCCATCCTCGTCGTAGGGGATGTAGCTCAGTGGTAGAGCGCACGCTTAGCATGTGTGAGGCCCCGGGTTCAATCCCCGACATCTCCATATTTGTTTGGTGAATCGATTGTTAGATCATTGAGTTCTAAATTGATTGTTTTGTTGGAGCTTCAATTTAAGAAAAAGTAGTACTGGGTGTGGGGTTCGAACCCACGCGGATATACATCCATTGGAACTTAAGTCCAACGCCTTAACCACTCGGCCAACACAGTTAGTTTATTAGCTTCAAGAATATTTTTTAAGTTGCACTTTGTTGTAACTACGAAAACTTGTTTTGTTGTAACCTACCGCAACACAGCGACGAGGTGGCCGAGTGGTTAAGGCGATGGACTGCTAATCCATTGTGCTCTGCACTCGTGGTTCCGAATCACATGCTCGTCGTAGGGGATGTAGCTCAGTTGTACAGCGGACGCTTTGCATGTTTGAGGCCCCGGGTTCAATCCCCGGCATCCATCCTTTTCAATTTGTTTTTTTGATTCCTTCTGAAGAACTTGAAGTTTTATATTGATATAAATTTCAGCCCTAACTTATCAAACATCCTGGAGATTTTAGTTATATTTTGCAGAAAACCGTATTGTTGATTTTTGTCAAAACCTACTATTGAATCTATATATGTATTGTATCTGAGTCAGTGTTGAAATTCATGTGAGTGAATTGCCTCAATTTACCAAAAAGTAGTACTGAGTGTTGGGTTCGAACCCACGCGGATATACATCCATTGGAACTTACGTCCAACGCCTTAGCCACTCGGCCAACCCAGTCAGTTTATTAGCTTCAAGAATATTTTTTAAGTTGCACTTTGTTGTGATTGCGAAATCTTGTTTTGTTGTAACCTACTGCAACACAGCGACGAGGTGGCCGAGTGGTTAAGGCGATGGACTGCTATCCATTGTGCTCTGCACGCGTGGGTTCGAATCCCATCCTCGTCGTAGGGGATGTAGCTCAGTGGTAGAGCGCACGCTTTGCATGTGTGAGGCCCCGGGTTCAATCCCCGGCATCTCCATCCTTTTCAATTTGTTTTGTTGATTCTTTCTGAAGAACTTGAAGTTTTATATTGATTTAAATTTCAGCCCTAACTTGTCAAACATACTGGAGATTTTAGTTATATTTTGCAGAAATCCGTATTGTTGATTTTTGTCAAAACCAACTATTGAATCTATGTTTGAATTGTATCTTAGTCAGTGTTGAAATTCATATGAGTGAATTGCTTCAATTTACCAAAAAGTAGTACTGGGTGTGGGGTTCGAACCCACGCGGATATACATCCATTGGAACTTAAGTCCAACGCCTTAACCACTTGGCCAACCCAGTTAGTTTATTAGCTTGAAGAATATTTTTTAAGTTGCACTTTGTTGTGATTGCGAATTCTTGTTTTGTTGTAACCTACTGCAACACAGCGACGAGGTGGCCGAGTGGTTAAGGCGATGGACTGCTAATCCATTGTGCTCTGCACGCGTGGGTTCGAATCCCATCCTCGTCGTAGGGGATGTAGCTCAGTGGTAGAGCGCACGCTTCGCATGTGTGAGGCCCTGGGTTCAATCCCCGGCATCTCCATATTTGTTTGGTGAATCGATTGTTAGATCATTGAGTTCTAAATTGATTGTTTTGTTGGACTATGTAATATCGCAACACAGTTGTTTTGAAAATGTCACAATTCATGGTTTTCTTAGTTTTTTGGCCTAATCATTTTCCCACAAATGCCTTTTTCGCAGCGACGAGGTGGCCGAGTGGTTAAGGCGATGGACTGCTAATCCATTGTGCTCTGCACGCGTGGGTTCGAATCCCATCCTCGTCGTAGGCGATGTAGCTCAGTGGTAGAGCGCACGCTTTGCATGTGTGAGGCCCCGGGTTCAATCCCCGGCATCTCCATCCTTTTCAATTTGTTTTGTTGATTCTTTCTGAAGAACTCGAAGTTTTATTTTGATTTAAATTTTAGTTATATTTTGCAGAAAACCGTATTGTTGATTTTTGTCAAAACCTACTATTGAATCTATATTTGTATTGTATCTGAGTCAGTGTTGAAATTCATATGAGTGAATTGCTTCAATTTACCAAAAAGTAGTACTGGGTGTGGGGTTCGAACCCACGCGGATATACATCCATTGGAACTTAAGTCCAACGCCTTAACCACTCGGCCAACCCAGTCAGTTTATTAGCTTGAAGAATATTTTTTAAGTTGCACTTTGTTGTAACTGCGAAAACTTGTATTGTTGTGACCTACTGCAACACAGCGACGAGGTGGCCGAGTGGTTAAGGCGATGGACTGCTAATCCATTGTGCTCTGCACGCGTGGGTTCGAATCCCATCCTCGTCGTAGGGGATGTAGCTCAGTGGTAGAGCGCACGCTTCGCATGTGTGAGGCCCCGGGTTCAATCCCCGGCATCTCCATATTTGTTTGGTGAATCGGTTGTTAGATCATTGAAATCTAAATTGATTTTTTCGTTGGACTATGTTATATCGCAACATAGTTGTTTTGAAAATATCACAATTAATGGTTTTCTTAGTTTTTTGGTCTAATGATTTCCCCACAAATGCCTTTTTCGCAGCGACGAGGTGGCTGAGTGGTTAAGGCGATGGACTGCTAATCCATTGTGCTCTGCACGCGTGGGTTCGAATCCCATCCTCGTCGTAGGGGATGTAGCTCAGTGGTAGAGCGCACGCTTTGCATGTGTGAGGCCCCGGGTTCAATCCCCGGCATCTCCATCCTTTTCAATTTGTTTTGTTGATTCTTTCTGAAGAACTCGAAGTTTTATTTTGATTTAAATTTCAGCCCTAACTTGTCAAACATACTGGAGATTTCAGTTATATTTTGCAGAAAACCTATTGTTGATTTTTGTTAAAACCTACTATTGAATCTATATTTGTATTGTATCTGAGTCACTGTTGAAATTCATATGAGTGAATTGCTTCAATTTACCAAAAAGTAGTACTGGGTGTGGGGTTCGAACCCACGCGGATATACATCCATTGGAACTTAAGTCCAACGCCTTAACCACTCGGCCAACCCAGTCAGTTTATTAGCTTCAAGAATATTTTTTAAGTTGCACTTTGTTGTAACTGCGAAAACTTGTTTTGTTGTAACCTACCGCAACACAGCGACGAGGTGGCCGAGTGGTTAAGGCGATGGACTGTTAATCCATTGTGCTCTGCACGCGCGGGTTGGAATCCCATCCTCGTCCTAGGGGATGTAGCTCAGTGGTAGAGCGCACGCTTCGCATGTGTGAGGCCCCGGGTTCAATCCCCGGCATCTCCATATTTGTTTGGTGAATCGATTGTTAGATCATTGAGTTCTAAATTGATTGTTTTGTTGGACTATGTAATATCGCAACACAGTTGTTTTGAAAATGGCACACTTTATGGTTTTCTTAGTTTTTTGGCCTAATCATTTCCCCACAAATGCCTTTTTCGCAGCGACGAGGTGGCCGAGTGGTTAAGGCGATGGACTGCTAATCCATTGTGCTCTGCACGCGTGGGTTCGAATCCCATCCTCGTCGTAGGGGATGTAGCTCAGTGGTAGAGCGCACGCTTTGCATGTGTGAGGCCCCGGGTTCAATCCCCGGCATCTCCATCCTTTTCAATTTGTTTTGTTGATTCTTTCTGAAGGAAGTTTTATTTTGATTTAAATTTTAGTTATATTTTGCAGAAAACCGTATTGTTGATTTTTGTCAAAACCTACTATTGAATCTATATTTGTATTGTATCTGAGTCAGTGTTGAAATTCATATGAGTGAATTGCTTCAATTTACCAAAAAGTAGTACTGGGTGTGGGGTTCGAACCCACGCGGATATACATCCATTGGAACTTAAGTCCAACGCCTTAACCACTCGGCCAACCCAGTTAGTTTATTAGCTTGAAGAATATTTTTTAAGTTGCACTTTGTTGTGATTGCGAAATCTTGTTTTGTTGTAACCTACCGCAACACAGCGACGAGGTGGCCGAGTGGTTAAGGCGATGGACTGCTAATCCATTGTGCTCTGCACGCGTGGGTTCGAATCCCATCCTCGTCGTAGGGGATGTAGCTCAGTGGTAGAGCGCACGCTTAGCATGTGTGAGGCCCCGGGTTCAATCCCCGGCATCTCCATATTTGTTTGGTGAATCGATTGTTAGATCATTGAGTTCTAAATTGATTGTTTTGTTGGAGCTTCAATTTAAGAAAAAGTAGTACTGGGTGTGGGGTTCGAACCCACGCGGATATACATCCATTGGAACTTAAGTCCAACGCCTTAACCACTCGGCCAACACAGTTAGTTTATTAGCTTCAAGAATATTTTTTAAGTTGCACTTTGTTGTAACTACGAAAACTTGTTTTGTTGTAACCTACCGCAACACAGCGACGAGGTGGCCGAGTGGTTAAGGCGATGGACTGCTAATCCATTGTGCTCTGCACTCGTGGTTCCGAATCACATGCTCGTCGTAGGGGATGTAGCTCAGTTGTACAGCGGACGCTTTGCATGTGTGAGGCTCCGGGTTCAATCCCCGGCATCCATCCTTTTCAATTTGTTTTTTTGATTCCTTCTGAAGAACTTGAAGTTTTATATTGATATAAATTTCAGCCCTAACTTATCAAACATCCTGGAGATTTTAGTTATATTTTGCAGAAAACCGTATTGTTGATTTTTGTCAAAACCTACTATTGAATCTATATATGTATTGTATCTGAGTCAGTGTTGAAATTCATGTGAGTGAATTGCCTCAATTTACCAAAAAGTAGTACTGAGTGTTGGGTTCGAACCCACGCGGATATACATCCATTGGAACTTACGTCCAACGCCTTAGCCACTCGGCCAACCCAGTCAGTTTATTAGCTTCAAGAATATTTTTTAAGTTGCACTTTGTTGTGATTGCGAAATCTTGTTTTGTTGTAACCTACTGCAACACAGCGACGAGGTGGCCGAGTGGTTAAGGCGATGGACTGCTAATCCATTGTGCTCTGCACGCGTGGGTTCGAATCCCATCCTCGTCGTAGGGGATGTAGCTCAGTGGTAGAGCGCACGCTTTGCATGTGTGAGGCCCCGGGTTCAATCCCCGGCATCTCCATCCTTTTCAATTTGTTTTGGTGATTCTTTCTGAAGAACTCGAAATTTTATTTTGATTTAAATTTTAGTTATATTTTGCAGAAAACCGTATTGTTGATTTTTGTCAAAACCTACTATTGAATCTATATTTGTATTGTATCTGAGTCAGTGTTGAAATTCATATGAGTGAATTGCTTCAATTTACCATAAAGTAGTACTGGGTGTGGGGTTCGAACCCACGCGGATATACATCCATTGGAACTTAAGTCCAACGCCTTAACCACTCGGCCAACCCAGTCAGTTTATTAGCTTGAAGAATATTTTTTAAGTTGCACTTTGTTCTGATTGCGAAATCTTGTTTTGTTGTAACATACTGCAACACAGCGACGAGGTGGCCGAGTGGTTAAGGCGATGGACTGCTAATCCATTGTGCTCTGCACGCGTGGGTTCGAATCCCATCCTCGTCGTAGGGGATGTAGCTCAGTGGTAGAGCGCACGCTTCGCATGTGTGAGGCCCCGGGTTCAATCCCCGGCATCTCCATATTTGTTTGGTGAATCGATTGTTAGATCATTGAAATCTAAATTGATTTTTTCGTTGGACTATGTTATATCGCAACACAGTTGTTTTGAAAATATCACAATTAATGGTTTTCTTAGTTTTTTGGTCTAATGATTTCCCCACAAATGCCTTTTTCGCAGCGACGAGGTGGCTGAGTGGTTAAGGCGATGGACTGCTAATCCATTGTGCTCTGCACGCGTGGGTTCGAATCCCATCCTCGTCGTAGGCGATGTAGCTCAGTGGTAGAGCGCACGCTTTGCATGTGTGAACCCCCGGGTTCAATCCCCGGCATCTCCATCCTTTTCAATTTGTTTTGGTGATTCTTTCTGAAGAACTCGAAGTTTTATTTTGATTTAAATTTCAGCCCTAACTTGTCAAACATACTGGAGATTTCAGTTATATTTTGCAGAAAACCTATTGTTGATTTTTGTTAAAACCTACTATTGAATCTATATTTGTATTGTATCTGAGTCACTGTTGAAATTCATATGAGTGAATTGCTTCAATTTACCAAAAAGTAGTACTGGGTGTGGGGTTCGAACCCACGCGGATATACATCCATTGGAACTTAAGTCCAACGCCTTAACCACTCGGCCAACCCAGTCAGTTTATTAGCTTCAAGAATATTTTTTAAGTTGCACTTTGTTGTAACTGCGAAAACTTGTTTTGTTGTAACCTACGGCAACACAGCGACGAGGTGGCCGAGTGGTTAAGGCGATGGACTGTTAATCCATTGTGCTCTGCACGCGCGGGTTGGAATCCCATCCTCGTCGTAGGGGATGTAGCTCAGTGGTAGAGCGCACGCTTCGCATGTGTGAGGCCCCGGGTTCAATCCCCGGCATCTCCATATTTGTTTGGTGAATCGATTGTTAGATCATTGAGTTCTAAATTGATTGTTTTGTTGGACTATGTAATATCGCAACACAGTTGTTTTGAAAATGTCACAATTCATGGTTTTCTTAGTTTTTTGGCCTAATCATTTTCCCACAAATGCCTTTTTCGCAGCGACGAGGTGGCCGAGTGGTTAAGGCGTTGGACTGCTAATCCATTGTGCTCTGCACGCGTGGGTTCGAATCCCATCCTCGTCGTAGGGGATGTAGCTCAGTGGTAGAGCGCACGCTTTGCATGTGTGAGGCCCCGGGTTCAATCCCCGGCATCTCCATCCTTTTCAATTTGTTTTGTTGATTCTTTGTGAAGAACTCGGAAGTTTTATTTTGATTTAAATTTTAGTTATATTTTGCAGAAAACCGTATTGTTGATTTTTTTCAAAACCTACTATTGAATCTATATTTGTATTGTATCTGAGTCAGTGTTGAAATTCATATGAGTGAATTGCTTCAATTTACCAAAAAGTAGTACTGGGTGTGGGGTTCGAACCCACGCGGATATACATCCATTGGAACTTAAGTCCAACGCCTTAACCACTCGGCCAACCCAGTCAGTTTATTAGCTTCAAGAATATTTTTTAAGTTGCACTTTGTTGTAACTGCGAAAACTTGTTTTGTTGTAACCTACCGCAACACAGCGACGAGGTGGCCGAGTGGTTAAGGCGATGGACTGCTAATCCATTGTGCTCTGCACGCGTGGGTTCGAATCCCATCCTCGTCGTAGGGGATGTAGCTCAGTGGTAGAGCGCACGCTTTGCATGTGTGAGGCCCCGGGTTCAATCCCCGGCATCTCCATCCTTTTCAATTTGTTTTGGTGATTCTTTCTGAAGAACTCGAAGTTTTATTTAAATTTCAGCCCTAACTTGTCAAACATACTGGAGATTTTAGTTATATTTTGCAGAAAACCGTATTGTTGATTTTAGTCAAAACCTACTATTGAATCTATATTTGTATTGTATCTTAGTCAGTGTTGAAATGCATGTGAGTGAATTGCTTTAATTTACCAAAAAGTAGTACTGGGTGTGGGGTTCGAACCCACGCGGATATACATCCATTGGAAATTAAGTCCAACGCCTTAACCACTCGGCCAACCCAGTTAGTTTATTAGCTTGAAGAATATTTTTTAAGTTGCACTTTGTTGTGATTGCGAAATCTTGTTTTGTTGTAACATACTGCAACACAGCGACGAGGTGGCCGAGTGGTTAAGGCGATGGACTGCTATCCATTGTGCTCTGCACGCGTGGGTTCGAATCCCATCCTCGTCGTAGGGGATGTAGCTCAGTGGTAGAGCGCACGCTTTGCATGTGTGAGGCCCCGGGTTCAATCCCCGGCATCTCCATCCTTTTCAATTTGTTTTGTTGATTCTTTCTGAAGAACTTGAAGTTTTATATTGATTTAAATTTCAGCCCTAACTTGTCAAACATACTGGAGATTTTAGTTATATTTTGCAGAAATCCGTATTGTTGATTTTTGTCAAAACCAACTATTGAATCTATGTTTGAATTGTATCTTAGTCAGTGTTGAAATTCATATGAGTGAATTGCTTCAATTTACCAAAAAGTAGTACTGGGTGTGGGGTTCGAACCCACGCGGATATACATCCATTGGAACTTAAGTCCAACGCCTTAACCACTCGGCCAACCCAGTTAGTTTATTAGCTTGAAGAATATTTTTTAAGTTGCACTTTGTTGTGATTGCGAATTCTTGTTTTGTTGTAACCTACTGCAACACAGCGACGAGGTGGCCGAGTGGTTAAGGCGATGGACTGCTAATCCATTGTGCTCTGCACGCGTGGGTTCGAATCCCATCCTCGTCGTAGGGGATGTAGCTCAGTGGTAGAGCGCACGCTTCGCATGTGTGAGGCCCCGGGTTCAATCCCCGGCATCTCCATATTTGTTTGGTGAATCGATTGTTAGATCATTGAGTTCTAAATTGATTGTTTTGTTGGACTATGTAATATCGCAACACAGTTGTTTTGAAAATGTCACAATTCATGGTTTTCTTAGTTTTTTGGCCTAATCATTTTCCCACAAATGCCTTTTTCGCAGCGACGAGGTGGCCGAGTGGTTAAGGCGATGGACTGCTAATCCATTGTGCTCTGCACGCGTGGGTTCGAATCCCATCCTCGTCGTAGGCGATGTAGCTCAGTGGTAGAGCGCACGCTTTGCATGTGTGAGGCCCCGGGTTCAATCCCCGGCATCTCCATCCTTTTCAATTTGTTTTGTTGATTCTTTCTGAAGAACTCGAAGTTTTATTTTGATTTAAATTTTAGTTATATTTTGCAGAAAACCGTATTGTTGATTTTTGTCAAAACCTACTATTGAATCTATATTTGTATTGTATCTGAGTCAGTGTTGAAATTCATATGAGTGAATTGCTTCAATTTACCAAAAAGTAGTACTGGGTGTGGGGTTCGAACCCACGCGGATATACATCCATTGGAACTTAAGTCCAACGCCTTAACCACTCGGCCAACCCAGTCAGTTTATTAGCTTGAAGAATATTTTTTAAGTTGCACTTTGTTGTAACTGCGAAAACTTGTATTGTTGTGACCTACTGCAACACAGCGACGAGGTGGCCGAGTGGTTAAGGCGATGGACTGCTAATCCATTGTGCTCTGCACGCGTGGGTTCGAATCCCATCCTCGTCGTAGGGGATGTAGCTCAGTGGTAGAGCGCACGCTTCGCATGTGTGAGGCCCCGGGTTCAATCCCCGGCATCTCCATATTTGTTTGGTGAATCGGTTGTTAGATCATTGAAATCTAAATTGATTTTTTCGTTGGACTATGTTATATCGCAACATAGTTGTTTTGAAAATATCACAATTAATGGTTTTCTTAGTTTTTTGGTCTAATGATTTCCCCACAAATGCCTTTTTCGCAGCGACGAGGTGGCCGAGTGGTTAAGGCGATGGACTGCTAATCCATTGTGCTCTGCACGCGTGGGTTCGAATCCCATCCTCGTCGTAGGGGATGTAGCTCAGTGGTAGAGCGCACGCTTTGCATGTGTGAGGCCCCGGGTTCAATCCCCGGCATCTCCATCCTTTTCAATTTGTTTTGTTGATTCTTTCTGAAGAACTCGAAGTTTTATTTTGATTTAAATTTCAGCCCTAACTTGTCAAACATACTGGAGATTTCAGTTATATTTTGCAGAAAACCTATTGTTGATTTTTGTTAAAACCTACTATTGAATCTATATTTGTATTGTATCTGAGTCACTGTTGAAATTCATATGAGTGAATTGCTTCAATTTACCAAAAAGTAGTACTGGGTGTGGGGTTCGAACCCACGCGGATATACATCCATTGGAACTTAAGTCCAACGCCTTAACCACTCGGCCAACCTAGTCAGTTTATTAGCTTCAAGAATATTTTTTAAGTTGCACTTTGTTGTAACTGCGAAAACTTGTTTTGTTGTAACCTACCGCAACACAGCGACGAGGTGGCCGAGTGGTTAAGGCGATGGACTGTTAATCCATTGTGCTCTGCACGCGCGGGTTGGAATCCCATCCTCGTCCTAGGGGATGTAGCTCAGTGGTAGAGCGCACGCTTCGCATGTGTGAGGCCCCGGGTTCAATCCCCGGCATCTCCATATTTGTTTGGTGAATCGATTGTTAGATCATTGAGTTCTAAATTGATTGTTTTGTTGGACTATGTAATATCGCAACACAGTTGTTTTGAAAATGGCACACTTTATGGTTTTCTTAGTTTTTTGGCCTAATCATTTCCCCACAAATGCCTTTTTCGCAGCGACGAGGTGGCCGAGTGGTTAAGGCGATGGACTGCTAATCCATTGTGCTCTGCACGCGTGGGTTCGAATCCCATCCTCGTCGTAGGGGATGTAGCTCAGTGGTAGAGCGCACGCTTTGCATGTGTGAGGCCCCGGGTTCAATCCCCGGAATCTCCATCCTTTTCAATTTGTTTTGTTGATTCTTTCTGAAGGAAGTTTTATTTTGATTTAAATTTTAGTTATATTTTGCAGAAAACCGTATTGTTGATTTTTGTCAAAACCTACTATTGAATCTATATTTGTATTGTATCTGAGTCAGTGTTGAAATTCATATGAGTGAATTGCTTCAATTTACCAAAAAGTAGTACTGGGTGTGGGGTTCGAACCCACGCGGATATACATCCATTGGAACTTAAGTCCAACGCCTTAACCACTCGGCCAACCCAGTTAGTTTATTAGCTTGAAGAATATTTTTTAAGTTGCACTTTGTTGTGATTGCGAAATCTTGTTTTGTTGTAACCTACCGCAACACAGCGACGAGGTGGCCGAGTGGTTAAGGCGATGGACTGCTAATCCATTGTGCTCTGCACGCGTGGGTTCGAATCCCATCCTCGTCGTAGGGGATGTAGCTCAGTGGTAGAGCGCACGCTTAGCATGTGTGAGGCCCCGGGTTCAATCCCCGGCATCTCCATATTTGTTTGGTGAATCGATTGTTAGATCATTGAGTTCTAAATTGATTGTTTTGTTGGAGCTTCAATTTAAGAAAAAGTAGTACTGGGTGTGGGGTTCGAACCCACGCGGATATACATCCATTGGAACTTAAGTCCAACGCCTTAACCACTCGGCCAACACAGTTAGTTTATTAGCTTCAAGAATATTTTTTAAGTTGCACTTTGTTGTAACTACGAAAACTTGTTTTGTTGTAACCTACCGCAACACAGCGACGAGGTGGCCGAGTGGTTAAGGCGATGGACTGCTAATCCATTGTGCTCTGCACTCGTGGTTCCGAATCACATGCTCGTCGTAGGGGATGTAGCTCAGTTGTACAGCGGACGCTTTGCATGTGTGAGGCCCCGGGTTCAATCCCCGGCATCCATCCTTTTCAATTTGTTTTTTTGATTCCTTCTGAAGAACTTGAAGTTTTATATTGATATAAATTTCAGCCCTAACTTATCAAACATCCTGGAGATTTTAGTTATATTTTGCAGAAAACCGTATTGTTGATTTTTGTCAAAACCTACTATTGAATCTATATATGTATTGTATCTGAGTCAGTGTTGAAATTCATGTGAGTGAATTGCCTCAATTTACCAAAAAGTAGTACTGAGTGTTGGGTTCGAACCCACGCGGATATACATCCATTGGAACTTACGTCCAACGCCTTAGCCACTCGGCCAACCCAGTCAGTTTATTAGCTTCAAGAATATTTTTTAAGTTGCACTTTGTTGTGATTGCGAAATCTTGTTTTGTTGTAACCTACTGCAACACAGCGACGAGGTGGCCGAGTGGTTAAGGCGATGGACTGCTAATCCATTGTGCTCTGCACGCGTGGGTTCGAATCCCATCCTCGTCGTAGGGGATGTAGCTCAGTGGTAGAGCGCACGCTTTGCATGTGTGAGGCCCCGGGTTCAATCCCCGGCATCTCCATCCTTTTCAATTTGTTTTGGTGATTCTTTCTGAAGAACTCGAAGTTTTATTTTGATTTAAATTTTAGTTATATTTTGCAGAAAACCGTATTGTTGATTTTTGTCAAAACCTACTATTGAATCTATATTTGTATTGTATCTGAGTCAGTGTTGAAATTCATATGAGTGAATTGCTTCAATTTACCATAAAGTAGTACTGGGTGTGGGGTTCGAACCCACGCGGATATACATCCATTGGAACTTAAGTCCAACGCCTTAACCACTCGGCCAACCCAGTCAGTTTATTAGCTTGAAGAATATTTTTTAAGTTGCACTTTGTTCTGATTGCGAAATCTTGTTTTGTTGTAACATACTGCAACACAGCGACGAGGTGGCCGAGTGGTTAAGGCGATGGACTGCTAATCCATTGTGCTCTGCACGCGTGGGTTCGAATCCCATCCTCGTCGTAGGGGATGTAGCTCAGTGGTAGAGCGCACGCTTCGCATGTGTGAGGCCCCGGGTTCAATCCCCGGCATCTCCATATTTGTTTGGTGAATCGATTGTTAGATCATTGAAATCTAAATTGATTTTTTCGTTGGACTATGTTATATCGCAACACAGTTGTTTTGAAAATATCACAATTCATGGTTTTCTTAGTTTTTTGGTCTAATGATTTCCCCACAAATGCCTTTTTCGCAGCGACGAGGTTGCTGAGTGGTTAAGGCGATGGACTGCTAATCCATTGTGCTCTGCACGCGTGGGTTCGAATCCCATCCTCGTCGTAGGCGATGTAGCTCAGTGGTAGAGCGCACGCTTTGCATTTGTGAACCCCCGGGTTCAATCCCCGGCATCTCCATCCTTTTCAATTTGTTTTGGTGATTCTTTCTGAAGAACTCGAAGTTTTATTTTGATTTAAATTTCAGCCCTAACTTGTCAAACATACTGGAGATTTCTGTTATATTTTGCAGAAAACCTATTGTTGATTTTTGTTAAAACCTACTATTGAATCTATATTTGTATTGTATCTGAGTCACTGTTGAAATTCATATGAGTGAATTGCTTCAATTTACCAAAAAGTAGTACTGGGTGTGGGGTTCGAACCCACGCGGATATACATCCATTGGAACTTAAGTCCAACGCCTTAACCACTCGGCCAACCCAGTCAGTTTATTAGCTTCAAGAATATTTTTTAAGTTGCACTTTGTTGTAACTGCGAAAACTTGTTTTGTTGTAACCTACGGCAACACAGCGACGAGGTGGCCGAGTGGTTAAGGCGATGGACTGTTAATCCATTGTGCTCTGCACGCGCGGGTTGGAATCCCATCCTCGTCGTAGGGGATGTAGCTCAGTGGTAGAGCGCACGCTTCGCATGTGTGAGGCCCCGGGTTCAATCCCCGGCATCTCCATATTTGTTTGGTGAATCGATTGTTAGATCATTGAGTTCTAAATTGATTGTTTTGTTGGACTATGTAATATCGCAACACAGTTGTTTTGAAAATGTCACAATTCATGGTTTTCTTAGTTTTTTGGCCTAATCATTTTCCCACAAATGCCTTTTTCGCAGCGACGAGGTGGCCGAGTGGTTAAGGCGTTGGACTGCTAATCCATTGTGCTCTGCACGCGTGGGTTCGAATCCCATCCTCGTCGTAGGGGATGTAGCTCAGTGGTAGAGCGCACGCTTTGCATGTGTGAGGCCCCGGGTTCAATCCCCGGCATCTCCATCCTTTTCAATTTGTTTTGTTGATTCATTGTGAAGAACTCGGAAGTTTTATTTTGATTTAAATTTTAGTTATATTTTGCAGAAAACCGTATTGTTGATTTTTGTCAAAACCTACTATTGAATCTATATTTGTATTGTATCTGAGTCAGTGTTGAAATTCATATGAGTGAATTGCTTCAATTTACCAAAAAGTAGTACTGGGTGTGGGGTTCGAACCCACGCGGATATACATCCATTGGAACTTAAGTCCAACGCCTTAACCACTCGGCCAACCCAGTCAGTTTATTAGCTTCAAGAATATTTTTTAAGTTGCACTTTGTTGTAACTGCGAAAACTTGTTTTGTTGTAACCTACCGCAACACAGCGACGAGGTGGCCGAGTGGTTAAGGCGATGGACTGCTAATCCATTGTGCTCTGCACGCGTGGGTTCGAATCCCATCCTCGTCGTAGGGGATGTAGCTCAGTGGTAGAGCGCACGCTTCGCATGTGTGAGGCCCCGGGTTCAATCCCCGGCATCTCCATCCTTTTCAATTTGTTTTGGTGATTCTTTCTGAAGAACTCGAAGTTTTATTTAAATTTCAGCCCTAACTTGTCAAACATACTGGAGATTTTAGTTATATTTTGCAGAAAACCGTATTGTTGATTTTAGTCAAAACCTACTATTGAATCTATATTTGTATTGTATCTTAGTCAGTGTTGAAATGCATGTGAGTGAATTGCTTTAATTTACCAAAAAGTAGTACTGGGTGTGGGGTTCGAACCCACGCGGATATACATCCATTGGAAATTAAGTCCAACGCCTTAACCACTCGGCCAACCCAGTTAGTTTATTAGCTTGAAGAATATTTTTTAAGTTGCACTTTGTTGTGATTGCGAAATCTTGTTTTGTTGTAACATACTGCAACACAGCGACGAGTTGGCCGAGTGGTTAAGGCGATGGACTGCTATCCATTGTGCTCTGCACGCGTGGGTTCGAATCCCATCCTCGTCGTAGGGGATGTAGCTCAGTGGTAGAGCGCACGCTTTGCATGTGTGAGGCCCCGGGTTCAATCCCCGGCATCTCCATCCTTTTCAATTTGTTTTGTTGATTCTTTCTGAAGAACTCGAAGTTTTATTTTGATTTAAATTTTAGTTATATTTTGCAGAAAACCGTATTGTTGATTTTTGTCAAAACCTACTATTGAATCTATATTTGTATTGTATCTGAGTCAGTGTTGAAATTCATATGAGTGAATTGCTTCAATTTACCAAAAAGTAGTACTGGGTGTGGGGTTCGAACCCACGCGGATATACATCCATTGGAACTTAAGTCCAACGCCTTAACCACTCGGCCAACCCAGTCAGTTTATTAGCTTGAAGAATATTTTCTAAGTTGCACTTTGTTGTAACTGCGAAAACTTGTATTGTTGTGACCTACTGCAACACAGCGACGAGGTGGCCGAGTGGTTAAGGCGATGGACTGCTAATCCATTGTGCTCTGCACGCGTGGGTTCGAATCCCATCCTCGTCGTAGGGGATGTAGCTCAGTGGTAGAGCGCACGCTTCGCATGTGTGAGGCCCCGGGTTCAATCCCCGGCATCTCCATATTTGTTTGGTGAATCGATTGTTAGATCATTGAAATCTAAATTGATTTTTTCGTTGGACTATGTTATATCGCAACACAGTTGTTTTGAAAATATCACAATTAATGGTTTTCTTAGTTTTTTGGTTTAATGATTTCCCCACAAATGCCTTTTTCGCAGCGACGAGGTGGCCGAGTGGTTAAGGCGATGGACTGCTAATCCATTGTGCTCTGCACGCGTGGGTTCGAATCCCATCCTCGTCGTAGGGGATGTAGCTCAGTGGTAGAGCGCACGCTTTGCATGTGTGAGGCCCCGGGTTCAATCCCCGGCATCTCCATCCTTTTCAATTTGTTTTGTTGATTCTTTCTGAAGAACTCGAAGTTTTATTTTGATTTAAATTTCAGCCCTAACTTGTCAAACATACTGGAGATTTCAGTTATATTTTGCAGAAAACCTATTGTTGATTTTTGTTAAAACCTACTATTGAATCTATATTTGTATTGTATCTGAGTCACTGTTGAAATTCAGATGAGTGAATTGCTTCAATTTACCAAAAAGTAGTACTGGGTGTGGGGTTCGAACCCACGCGGATATACATCCATTGGAACTTAAGTCCAACGCCTTAACCACTCGGCCAACCCAGTCAGTTTATTAGCTTCAAGAATATTTTTTAAGTTGCACTTTGTTGTAACTGCGAAAACTTGTTTTGTTGTAACCTACGGCAACACAGCGACGAGGTGGCCGAGTGGTTAAGGCGATGGACTGTTAATCCATTGTGCTCTGCACGCGCGGGTTGGAATCCCATCCTCGTCCTAGGGGATGTAGCTCAGTGGTAGAGCGCACGCTTCGCATGTGTGAGGCCCCGGGTTCAATCCCCGGCATCTCCATATTTGTTTGGTGAATCGATTGTTAGATCATTGAGTTCTAAATTGATTGTTTTGTTGGACTATGTAATATCGCAACACAGTTGTTTTGAAAATGGCACACTTTATGGTTTTCTTAGTTTTTTGGCCTAATCATTTCCCCACAAATGCCTTTTTCGCAGCGACGAGGTGGCCGAGTGGTTAAGGCGATGGACTGCTAATCCATTGTGCTCTGCTCGCGTGGGTTCGAATCCCATCCTCGTCGTAGGGGATGTAGCTCAGTGGTAGAGCGCACGCTTAGCATGTGTGAGGCCCCGGGTTCAATCCCCGGCATCTCCATATTTGTTTGGTGAATCGATTGTTAGATCATTGAGTTCTAAATTGATTGTTTTGTTGGAGCTTCAATTTAAGAAAAAGTAGTACTGGGTGTGGGGTTCGAACCCACGCGGATATACATCCATTGGAACTTAAGTCCAACGCCTTAACCACTCGGCCAACACAGTTAGTTTATTAGCTTCAAGAATATTTTTTAAGTTGCACTTTGTTGTAACTACGAAAACTTGTTTTGTTGTAACCTACCGCAACACAGCGACGAGGTGGCCGAGTGGTTAAGGCGATGGACTGCTAATCCATTGTGCTCTGCACTCGTGGTTCCGAATCACATGCTCGTCGTAGGGGATGTAGCTCAGTTGTACAGCGGACGCTTTGCATGTGTGAACCCCCGGGTTCAATCCCCGGCATCCATCCTTTTCAATTTGTTTTTTTGATTCTTTCTGAAGAACTCGAAGTTTTATTTTGATTTAAATTTCAGCCCTAACTTGTCAAACATACTGGAGATTTCAGTTATATTTTGCAGAAAACCTATTGTTGATTTTTGTTAAAACCTACTATTGAATCTATATTTGTATTGTATCTGAGTCACTGTTGAAATTCATATGAGTGAATTGCTTCAATTTACCAAAAAGTAGTACTGGGTGTGGGGTTCGAACCCACGCGGATATACATCCATTGGAACTTAAGTCCAACGCCTTAACCACTCGGCCAACCCAGTCAGTTTATTAGCTTCAAGAATATTTTTTAAGTTGCACTTTGTTGTAACTGCGAAAACTTGTTTTGTTGTAACCTACGGCAACACAGCGACGAGGTGGCCGAGTGGTTAAGGCGATGGACTGTTAATCCATTGTGCTCTGCACGCGCGGGTTGGAATCCCATCCTCGTCGTAGGGGATGTAGCTCAGTGGTAGAGCGCACGCTTCGCATGTGTGAGGCCCCGGGTTCAATCCCCGGCATCTCCATATTTGTTTGGTGAATCGATTGTTAGATCATTGAGTTCTAAATTGATTGTTTTGTTGGACTATGTAATATCGCAACACAGTTGTTTTGAAAATGTCACAATTCATGGTTTTCTTAGTTTTTTGGCCTAATCATTTTCCCACAAATGCCTTTTTCGCAGCGACGAGGTGGCCGAGTGGTTAAGGCGTTGGACTGCTAATCCATTGTGCTCTGCACGCGTGGGTTCGAATCCCATCCTCGTCGTAGGGGATGTAGCTCAGTGGTAGAGCGCACGCTTTGCATGTGTGAGGCCCCGGGTTCAATCCCCGGCATCTCCATCCTTTTCAATTTGTTTTGTTGATTCTTTGTGAAGAACTCGGAAGTTTTATTTTGATTTAAATTTTAGTTATATTTTGCAGAAAACCGTATTGTTGATTTTTTTCAAAACCTACTATTGAATCTATATTTGTATTGTATCTGAGTCAGTGTTGAAATTCATATGAGTGAATTGCTTCAATTTACCAAAAAGTAGTACTGGGTGTGGGGTTCGAACCCACGCGGATATACATCCATTGGAACTTAAGTCCAACGCCTTAACCACTCGGCCAACCCAGTCAGTTTATTAGCTTCAAGAATATTTTTTAAGTTGCACTTTGTTGTAACTGCGAAAACTTGTTTTGTTGTAACCTACCGCAACACAGCGACGAGGTGGCCGAGTGGTTAAGGCGATGGACTGCTAATCCATTGTGCTCTGCACGCGTGGGTTCGAATCCCATCCTCGTCGTAGGGGATGTAGCTCAGTGGTAGAGCGCACGCTTTGCATGTGTGAGGCCCCGGGTTCAATCCCCGGCATCTCCATCCTTTTCAATTTGTTTTGGTGATTCTTTCTGAAGAACTCGAAGTTTTATTTAAATTTCAGCCCTAACTTGTCAAACATACTGGAGATTTTAGTTATATTTTGCAGAAAACCGTATTGTTGATTTTAGTCAAAACCTACTATTGAATCTATATTTGTATTGTATCTTAGTCAGTGTTGAAATGCATGTGAGTGAATTGCTTTAATTTACCAAAAAGTAGTACTGGGTGTGGGGTTCGAACCCACGCGGATATACATCCATTGGAAATTAAGTCCAACGCCTTAACCACTCGGCCAACCCAGTTAGTTTATTAGCTTGAAGAATATTTTTTAAGTTGCACTTTGTTGTGATTGCGAAATCTTGTTTTGTTGTAACATACTGCAACACAGCGACGAGGTGGCCGAGTGGTTAAGGCGATGGACTGCTATCCATTGTGCTCTGCACGCGTGGGTTCGAATCCCATCCTCGTCGTAGGGGATGTAGCTCAGTGGTAGAGCGCACGCTTTGCATGTGTGAGGCCCCGGGTTCAATCCCCGGCATCTCCATCCTTTTCAATTTGTTTTGTTGATTCTTTCTGAAGAACTTGAAGTTTTATATTGATTTAAATTTCAGCCCTAACTTGTCAAACATACTGGAGATTTTAGTTATATTTTGCAGAAATCCGTATTGTTGATTTTTGTCAAAACCAACTATTGAATCTATGTTTGAATTGTATCTTAGTCAGTGTTGAAATTCATATGAGTGAATTGCTTCAATTTACCAAAAAGTAGTACTGGGTGTGGGGTTCGAACCCACGCGGATATACATCCATTGGAACTTAAGTCCAACGCCTTAACCACTCGGCCAACCCAGTTAGTTTATTAGCTTGAAGAATATTTTTTAAGTTGCACTTTGTTGTGATTGCGAATTCTTGTTTTGTTGTAACCTACTGCAACACAGCGACGAGGTGGCCGAGTGGTTAAGGCGATGGACTGCTAATCCATTGTGCTCTGCACGCGTGGGTTCGAATCCCATCCTCGTCGTAGGGGATGTAGCTCAGTGGTAGAGCGCACGCTTCGCATGTGTGAGGCCCCGGGTTCAATCCCCGGCATCTCCATATTTGTTTGGTGAATCGATTGTTAGATCATTGAGTTCTAAATTGATTGTTTTGTTGGACTATGTAATATCGCAACACAGTTGTTTTGAAAATGTCACAATTCATGGTTTTCTTAGTTTTTTGGCCTAATCATTTTCCCACAAATGCCTTTTTCGCAGCGACGAGGTGGCCGAGTGGTTAAGGCGATGGACTGCTAATCCATTGTGCTCTGCACGCGTGGGTTCGAATCCCATCCTCGTCGTAGGCGATGTAGCTCAGTGGTAGAGCGCACGCTTTGCATGTGTGAGGCCCCGGGTTCAATCCCCGGCATCTCCATCCTTTTCAATTTGTTTTGTTGATTCTTTCTGAAGAACTCGAAGTTTTATTTTGATTTAAATTTTAGTTATATTTTGCAGAAAACCGTATTGTTGATTTTTGTCAAAACCTACTATTGAATCTATATTTGTATTGTATCTGAGTCAGTGTTGAAATTCATATGAGTGAATTGCTTCAATTTACCAAAAAGTAGTACTGGGTGTGGGGTTCGAACCCACGCGGATATACATCCATTGGAACTTAAGTCCAACGCCTTAACCACTCGGCCAACCCAGTCAGTTTATTAGCTTGAAGAATATTTTTTAAGTTGCACTTTGTTGTAACTGCGAAAACTTGTATTGTTGTGACCTACTGCAACACAGCGACGAGGTGGCCGAGTGGTTAAGGCGATGGACTGCTAATCCATTGTGCTCTGCACGCGTGGGTTCGAATCCCATCCTCGTCGTAGGGGATGTAGCTCAGTGGTAGAGCGCACGCTTCGCATGTGTGAGGCCCCGGGTTCAATCCCCGGCATCTCCATATTTGTTTGGTGAATCGGTTGTTAGATCATTGAAATCTAAATTGATTTTTTCGTTGGACTATGTTATATCGCAACATAGTTGTTTTGAAAATATCACAATTAATGGTTTTCTTAGTTTTTTGGTCTAATGATTTCCCCACAAATGCCTTTTTCGCAGCGACGAGGTGGCCGAGTGGTTAAGGCGATGGACTGCTAATCCATTGTGCTCTGCACGCGTGGGTTCGAATCCCATCCTCGTCGTAGGGGATGTAGCTCAGTGGTAGAGCGCACGCTTTGCATGTGTGAGGCCCCGGGTTCAATCCCCGGCATCTCCATCCTTTTCAATTTGTTTTGTTGATTCTTTCTGAAGAACTCGAAGTTTTATTTTGATTTAAATTTCAGCCCTAACTTGTCAAACATACTGGAGATTTCAGTTATATTTTGCAGAAAACCTATTGTTGATTTTTGTTAAAACCTACTATTGAATCTATATTTGTATTGTATCTGAGTCACTGTTGAAATTCATATGAGTGAATTGCTTCAATTTACCAAAAAGTAGTACTGGGTGTGGGGTTCGAACCCACGCGGATATACATCCATTGGAACTCAAGTCCAACGCCTTAACCACTCGGCCAACCTAGTCAGTTTATTAGCTTCAAGAATATTTTTTAAGTTGCACTTTGTTGTAACTGCGAAAACTTGTTTTGTTGTAACCTACCGCAACACAGCGACGAGGTGGCCGAGTGGTTAAGGCGATGGACTGTTAATCCATTGTGCTCTGCACGCGCGGGTTGGAATCCCATCCTCGTCCTAGGGGATGTAGCTCAGTGGTAGAGCGCACGCTTCGCATGTGTGAGGCCCCGGGTTCAATCCCCGGCATCTCCATATTTGTTTGGTGAATCGATTGTTAGATCATTGAGTTCTAAATTGATTGTTTTGTTGGACTATGTAATATCGCAACACAGTTGTTTTGAAAATGGCACACTTTATGGTTTTCTTAGTTTTTTGGCCTAATCATTTCCCCACAAATGCCTTTTTCGCAGCGACGAGGTGGCCGAGTGGTTAAGGCGATGGACTGCTAATCCATTGTGCTCTGCACGCGTGGGTTCGAATCCCATCCTCGTCGTAGGGGATGTAGCTCAGTGGTAGAGCGCACGCTTTGCATGTGTGAGGCCCCGGGTTCAATCCCCGGAATCTCCATCCTTTTCAATTTGTTTTGTTGATTCTTTCTGAAGGAAGTTTTATTTTGATTTAAATTTTAGTTATATTTTGCAGAAAACCGTATTGTTGATTTTTGTCAAAACCTACTATTGAATCTATATTTGTATTGTATCTGAGTCAGTGTTGAAATTCATATGAGTGAATTGCTTCAATTTACCAAAAAGTAGTACTGGGTGTGGGGTTCGAACCCACGCGGATATACATCCATTGGAACTTGAGTCCAACGCCTTAACCACTCGGCCAACCCAGTTAGTTTATTAGCTTGAAGAATATTTTTTAAGTTGCACTTTGTTGTGATTGCGAAATCTTGTTTTGTTGTAACCTACCGCAACACAGCGACGAGGTGGCCGAGTGGTTAAGGCGATGGACTGCTAATCCATTGTGCTCTGCACGCGTGGGTTCGAATCCCATCCTCGTCGTAGGGGATGTAGCTCAGTGGTAGAGCGCACGCTTAGCATGTGTGAGGCCCCGGGTTCAATCCCCGGCATCTCCATATTTGTTTGGTGAATCGATTGTTAGATCATTGAGTTCTAAATTGATTGTTTTGTTGGAGCTTCAATTTAAGAAAAAGTAGTACTGGGTGTGGGGTTCGAACCCACGCGGATATACATCCATTGGAACTTAAGTCCAACGCCTTAACCACTCGGCCAACACAGTTAGTTTATTAGCTTCAAGAATATTTTTTAAGTTGCACTTTGTTGTAACTACGAAAACTTGTTTTGTTGTAACCTACCGCAACACAGCGACGAGGTGGCCGAGTGGTTAAGGCGATGGACTGCTAATCCATTGTGCTCTGCACTCGTGGTTCCGAATCACATGCTCGTCGTAGGGGATGTAGCTCAGTTGTACAGCGGACGCTTTGCATGTGTGAGGCCCCGGGTTCAATCCCCGGCATCCATCCTTTTCAATTTGTTTTTTTGATTCCTTCTGAAGAACTTGAAGTTTTATATTGATATAAATTTCAGCCCTAACTTATCAAACATCCTGGAGATTTTAGTTATATTTTGCAGAAAACCGTATTGTTGATTTTTGTCAAAACCTACTATTGAATCTATATATGTATTGTATCTGAGTCAGTGTTGAAATTCATGTGAGTGAATTGCCTCAATTTACCAAAAAGTAGTACTGAGTGTTGGGTTCGAACCCACGCGGATATACATCCATTGGAACTTACGTCCAACGCCTTAGCCACTCGGCCAACCCAGTCAGTTTATTAGCTTCAAGAATATTTTTTAAGTTGCACTTTGTTGTGATTGCGAAATCTTGTTTTGTTGTAACCTACTGCAACACAGCGACGAGGTGGCCGAGTGGTTAAGGCGATGGACTGCTAATCCATTGTGCTCTGCACGCGTGGGTTCGAATCCCATCCTCGTCGTAGGGGATGTAGCTCAGTGGTAGAGCGCACGCTTTGCATGTGTGAGGCCCCGGGTTCAATCCCCGGCATCTCCATCCTTTTCAATTTGTTTTGGTGATTCTTTCTGAAGAACTCGAAGTTTTATTTTGATTTAAATTTTAGTTATATTTTGCAGAAAACCGTATTGTTGATTTTTGTCAAAACCTACTATTGAATCTATATTTGTATTGTATCTGAGTCAGTGTTGAAATTCATATGAGTGAATTGCTTCAATTTACCATAAAGTAGTACTGGGTGTGGGGTTCGAACCCACGCGGATATACATCCATTGGAACTTAAGTCCAACGCCTTAACCACTCGGCCAACCCAGTCAGTTTATTAGCTTGAAGAATATTTTTTAAGTTGCACTTTGTTCTGATTGCGAAATCTTGTTTTGTTGTAACATACTGCAACACAGCGACGAGGTGGCCGAGTGGTTAAGGCGATGGACTGCTAATCCATTGTGCTCTGCACGCGTGGGTTCGAATCCCATCCTCGTCGTAGGGGATGTAGCTCAGTGGTAGAGCGCACGCTTCGCATGTGTGAGGCCCCGGGTTCAATCCCCGGCATCTCCATATTTGTTTGGTGAATCGATTGTTAGATCATTGAAATCTAAATTGATTTTTTCGTTGGACTATGTTATATCGCAACACAGTTGTTTTGAAAATATCACAATTCATGGTTTTCTTAGTTTTTTGGTCTAATGATTTCCCCACAAATGCCTTTTTCGCAGCGACGAGGTTGCTGAGTGGTTAAGGCGATGGACTGCTAATCCATTGTGCTCTGCACGCGTGGGTTCGAATCCCATCCTCGTCGTAGGCGATGTAGCTCAGTGGTAGAGCGCACGCTTTGCATTTGTGAACCCCCGGGTTCAATCCCCGGCATCTCCATCCTTTTCAATTTGTTTTGGTGATTCTTTCTGAAGAACTCGAAGTTTTATTTTGATTTAAATTTCAGCCCTAACTTGTCAAACATACTGGAGATTTCTGTTATATTTTGCAGAAAACCTATTGTTGATTTTTGTTAAAACCTACTATTGAATCTATATTTGTATTGTATCTGAGTCACTGTTGAAATTCATATGAGTGAATTGCTTCAATTTACCAAAAAGTAGTACTGGGTGTGGGGTTCGAACCCACGCGGATATACATCCATTGGAACTTAAGTCCAACGCCTTAACCACTCGGCCAACCCAGTCAGTTTATTAGCTTCAAGAATATTTTTTAAGTTGCACTTTGTTGTAACTGCGAAAACTTGTTTTGTTGTAACCTACGGCAACACAGCGACGAGGTGGCCGAGTGGTTAAGGCGATGGACTGTTAATCCATTGTGCTCTGCACGCGCGGGTTGGAATCCCATCCTCGTCGTAGGGGATGTAGCTCAGTGGTAGAGCGCACGCTTCGCATGTGTGAGGCCCCGGGTTCAATCCCCGGCATCTCCATATTTGTTTGGTGAATCGATTGTTAGATCATTGAGTTCTAAATTGATTGTTTTGTTGGACTATGTAATATCGCAACACAGTTGTTTTGAAAATGTCACAATTCATGGTTTTCTTAGTTTTTTGGCCTAATCATTTTCCCACAAATGCCTTTTTCGCAGCGACGAGGTGGCCGAGTGGTTAAGGCGTTGGACTGCTAATCCATTGTGCTCTGCACGCGTGGGTTCGAATCCCATCCTCGTCGTAGGGGATGTAGCTCAGTGGTAGAGCGCACGCTTTGCATGTGTGAGGCCCCGGGTTCAATCCCCGGCATCTCCATCCTTTTCAATTTGTTTTGTTGATTCATTGTGAAGAACTCGGAAGTTTTATTTTGATTTAAATTTTAGTTATATTTTGCAGAAAACCGTATTGTTGATTTTTGTCAAAACCTACTATTGAATCTATATTTGTATTGTATCTGAGTCAGTGTTGAAATTCATATGAGTGAATTGCTTCAATTTACCAAAAAGTAGTACTGGGTGTGGGGTTCGAACCCACGCGGATATACATCCATTGGAACTTAAGTCCAACGCCTTAACCACTCGGCCAACCCAGTCAGTTTATTAGCTTCAAGAATATTTTTTAAGTTGCACTTTGTTGTAACTGCGAAAACTTGTTTTGTTGTAACCTACCGCAACACAGCGACGAGGTGGCCGAGTGGTTAAGGCGATGGACTGCTAATCCATTGTGCTCTGCACGCGTGGGTTCGAATCCCATCCTCGTCGTAGGGGATGTAGCTCAGTGGTAGAGCGCACGCTTCGCATGTGTGAGGCCCCGGGTTCAATCCCCGGCATCTCCATCCTTTTCAATTTGTTTTGGTGATTCTTTCTGAAGAACTCGAAGTTTTATTTAAATTTCAGCCCTAACTTGTCAAACATACTGGAGATTTTAGTTATATTTTGCAGAAAACCGTATTGTTGATTTTAGTCAAAACCTACTATTGAATCTATATTTGTATTGTATCTTAGTCAGTGTTGAAATGCATGTGAGTGAATTGCTTTAATTTACCAAAAAGTAGTACTGGGTGTGGGGTTCGAACCCACGCGGATATACATCCATTGGAAATTAAGTCCAACGCCTTAACCACTCGGCCAACCCAGTTAGTTTATTAGCTTGAAGAATATTTTTTAAGTTGCACTTTGTTGTGATTGCGAAATCTTGTTTTGTTGTAACATACTGCAACACAGCGACGAGTTGGCCGAGTGGTTAAGGCGATGGACTGCTATCCATTGTGCTCTGCACGCGTGGGTTCGAATCCCATCCTCGTCGTAGGGGATGTAGCTCAGTGGTAGAGCGCACGCTTTGCATGTGTGAGGCCCCGGGTTCAATCCCCGGCATCTCCATCCTTTTCAATTTGTTTTGTTGATTCTTTCTGAAGAACTCGAAGTTTTATTTTGATTTAAATTTTAGTTATATTTTGCAGAAAACCGTATTGTTGATTTTTGTCAAAACCTACTATTGAATCTATATTTGTATTGTATCTGAGTCAGTGTTGAAATTCATATGAGTGAATTGCTTCAATTTACCAAAAAGTAGTACTGGGTGTGGGGTTCGAACCCACGCGGATATACATCCATTGGAACTTAAGTCCAACGCCTTAACCACTCGGCCAACCCAGTCAGTTTATTAGCTTGAAGAATATTTTCTAAGTTGCACTTTGTTGTAACTGCGAAAACTTGTATTGTTGTGACCTACTGCAACACAGCGACGAGGTGGCCGAGTGGTTAAGGCGATGGGCTGCTAATCCATTGTGCTCTGCACGCGTGGGTTCGAATCCCATCCTCGTCGTAGGGGATGTAGCTCAGTGGTAGAGCGCACGCTTCGCATGTGTGAGGCCCCGGGTTCAATCCCCGGCATCTCCATATTTGTTTGGTGAATCGATTGTTAGATCATTGAAATCTAAATTGATTTTTTCGTTGGACTATGTTATATCGCAACACAGTTGTTTTGAAAATATCACAATTAATGGTTTTCTTAGTTTTTTGGTTTAATGATTTCCCCACAAATGCCTTTTTCGCAGCGACGAGGTGGCCGAGTGGTTAAGGCGATGGACTGCTAATCCATTGTGCTCTGCACGCGTGGGTTCGAATCCCATCCTCGTCGTAGGGGATGTAGCTCAGTGGTAGAGCGCACGCTTTGCATGTGTGAGGCCCCGGGTTCAATCCCCGGCATCTCCATCCTTTTCAATTTGTTTTGTTGATTCTTTCTGAAGAACTCGAAGTTTTATTTTGATTTAAATTTCAGCCCTAACTTGTCAAACATACTGGAGATTTCAGTTATATTTTGCAGAAAACCTATTGTTGATTTTTGTTAAAACCTACTATTGAATCTATATTTGTATTGTATCTGAGTCACTGTTGAAATTCAGATGAGTGAATTGCTTCAATTTACCAAAAAGTAGTACTGGGTGTGGGGTTCGAACCCACGCGGATATACATCCATTGGAACTTAAGTCCAACGCCTTAACCACTCGGCCAACCCAGTCAGTTTATTAGCTTCAAGAATATTTTTTAAGTTGCACTTTGTTGTAACTGCGAAAACTTGTTTTGTTGTAACCTACGGCAACACAGCGACGAGGTGGCCGAGTGGTTAAGGCGATGGACTGTTAATCCATTGTGCTCTGCACGCGCGGGTTGGAATCCCATCCTCGTCCTAGGGGATGTAGCTCAGTGGTAGAGCGCACGCTTCGCATGTGTGAGGCCCCGGGTTCAATCCCCGGCATCTCCATATTTGTTTGGTGAATCGATTGTTAGATCATTGAGTTCTAAATTGATTGTTTTGTTGGACTATGTAATATCGCAACACAGTTGTTTTGAAAATGGCACACTTTATGGTTTTCTTAGTTTTTTGGCCTAATCATTTCCCCACAAATGCCTTTTTCGCAGCGACGAGGTGGCCGAGTGGTTAAGGCGATGGACTGCTAATCCATTGTGCTCTGCTCGCGTGGGTTCGAATCCCATCCTCGTCGTAGGGGATGTAGCTCAGTGGTAGAGCGCACGCTTAGCATGTGTGAGGCCCCGGGTTCAATCCCCGGCATCTCCATATTTGTTTGGTGAATCGATTGTTAGATCATTGAGTTCTAAATTGATTGTTTTGTTGGAGCTTCAATTTAAGAAAAAGTAGTACTGGGTGTGGGGTTCGAACCCACGCGGATATACATCCATTGGAACTTAAGTCCAACGCCTTAACCACTCGGCCAACACAGTTAGTTTATTAGCTTCAAGAATATTTTTTAAGTTGCACTTTGTTGTAACTACGAAAACTTGTTTTGTTGTAACCTACCGCAACACAGCGACGAGGTGGCCGAGTGGTTAAGGCGATGGACTGCTAATCCATTGTGCTCTGCACTCGTGGTTCCGAATCACATGCTCGTCGTAGGGGATGTAGCTCAGTTGTACAGCGGACGCTTTGCATGTGTGAGGCCCCGGGTTCAATCCCCGGCATCCATCCTTTTCAATTTGTTTTTTTGATTCCTTCTGAAGAACTTGAAGTTTTATATTGGTATAAATTTCAGCCCTAACTTATCAAACATCCTGGAGATTTTAGTTATATTTTGCAGAAAACCGTATTGTTGATTTTTGTCAAAACCTACTATTGAATCTATATATGTATTGTATCTGAGTCAGTGTTGAAATTCATGTGAGTGAATTGCCTCAATTTACCAAAAAGTAGTACTGAGTGTTGGGTTCGAACCCACGCGGATATACATCCATTGGAACTTACGTCCAACGCCTTAGCCACTCGGCCAACCCAGTCAGTTTATTAGCTTCAAGAATATTTTTTAAGTTGCACTTTGTTGTGATTGCGAAATCTTGTTTTGTTGTAACCTACTGCAACACAGCGACGAGGTGGCCGAGTGGTTAAGGCGATGGACTGCTAATCCATTGTGCTCTGCACGCGTGGGTTCGAATCCCATCCTCGTCGTAGGGGATGTAGCTCAGTGGTAGAGCGCACGCTTTGCATGTGTGAGGCCCCGGGTTCAATCCCCGGCATCTCCATCCTTTTCAATTTGTTTTGGTGATTCTTTCTGAAGAACTCGAAGTTTTATTTTGATTTAAATTTTAGTTATATTTTGCAGAAAACCGTATTGTTGATTTTTGTCAAAACCTACTATTGAATCTATATTTGTATTGTATCTGAGTCAGTGTTGAAATTCATATGAGTGAATTGCTTCAATTTACCATAAAGTAGTACTGGGTGTGGGGTTCGAACCCACGCGGATATACATCCATTGGAACTTAAGTCCAACGCCTTAACCACTCGGCCAACCCAGTCAGTTTATTAGCTTGAAGAATATTTTTTAAGTTGCACTTTGTTCTGATTGCGAAATCTTGTTTTGTTGTAACATACTGCAACACAGCGACGAGGTGGCCGAGTGGTTAAGGCGATGGACTGCTAATCCATTGTGCTCTGCACGCGTGGGTTCGAATCCCATCCTCGTCGTAGGGGATGTAGCTCAGTGGTAGAGCGCACGCTTCGCATGTGTGAGGCCCCGGGTTCAATCCCCGGCATCTCCATATTTGTTTGGTGAATCGATTGTTAGATCATTGAAATCTAAATTGATTTTTTCGTTGGACTATGTTATATCGCAACACAGTTGTTTTGAAAATATCACAATTCATGGTTTTCTTAGTTTTTTGGTCTAATGATTTCCCCACAAATGCCTTTTTCGCAGCGACGAGGTTGCTGAGTGGTTAAGGCGATGGACTGCTAATCCATTGTGCTCTGCACGCGTGGGTTCGAATCCCATCCTCGTCGTAGGCGATGTAGCTCAGTGGTAGAGCGCACGCTTTGCATTTGTGAACCCCCGGGTTCAATCCCCGGCATCTCCATCCTTTTCAATTTGTTTTGGTGATTCTTTCTGAAGAACTCGAAGTTTTATTTTGATTTAAATTTCAGCCCTAACTTGTCAAACATACTGGAGATTTCAGTTATATTTTGCAGAAAACCTATTGTTGATTTTTGTTAAAACCTACTATTGAATCTATATTTGTATTGTATCTGAGTCACTGTTGAAATTCATATGAGTGAATTGCTTCAATTTACCAAAAAGTAGTACTGGGTGTGGGGTTCGAACCCACGCGGATATACATCCATTGGAACTTAAGTCCAACGCCTTAACCACTCGGCCAACCCAGTCAGTTTATTAGCTTCAAGAATATTTTTTAAGTTGCACTTTGTTGTAACTGCGAAAACTTGTTTTGTTGTAACCTACGGCAACACAGCGACGAGGTGGCCGAGTGGTTAAGGCGATGGACTGTTAATCCATTGTGCTCTGCACGCGCGGGTTGGAATCCCATCCTCGTCGTAGGGGATGTAGCTCAGTGGTAGAGCGCACGCTTCGCATGTGTGAGGCCCCGGGTTCAATCCCCGGCATCTCCATATTTGTTTGGTGAATCGATTGTTAGATCATTGAGTTCTAAATTGATTGTTTTGTTGGACTATGTAATATCGCAACACAGTTGTTTTGAAAATGTCACAATTCATGGTTTTCTTAGTTTTTTGGCCTAATCATTTTCCCACAAATGCCTTTTTCGCAGCGACTAGGTGGCCGAGTGGTTAAGGCGTTGGACTGCTAATCCATTGTGCTCTGCACGCGTGGGTTCGAATCCCATCCTCGTCGTAGGGGATGTAGCTCAGTGGTAGAGCGCACGCTTTGCATGTGTGAAGCCCCGGGTTCAATCCCCGGCATCTCCATCCTTTTCAATTTGTTTTGTTGATTCATTGTGAAGAACTCGGAAGTTTTATTTTGATTTAAATTTTAGTTATATTTTGCAGAAAACCGTATTGTTGATTTTTGTCAAAACCTACTATTGAATCTATATTTGTATTGTATCTGAGTCAGTGTTGAAATTCATATGAGTGAATTGCTTCAATTTACCAAAAAGTAGTACTGGGTGTGGGGTTCGAACCCACGCGGATATACATCCATTGGAACTTAAGTCCAACGCCTTAACCACTCGGCCAACCCAGTCAGTTTATTAGCTTCAAGAATATTTTTTAAGTTGCACTTTGTTGTAACTGCGAAAACTTGTTTTGTTGTAACCTACCGCAACACAGCGACGAGGTGGCCGAGTGGTTAAGGCGATGGACTGCTAATCCATTGTGCTCTGCACGCGTGGGTTCGAATCCCATCCTCGTCGTAGGGGATGTAGCTCAGTGGTAGAGCGCACGCTTCGCATGTGTGAGGCCCCGGGTTCAATCCCCGGCATCTCCATCCTTTTCAATTTGTTTTGGTGATTCTTTCTGAAGAACTCGAAGTTTTATTTAAATTTCAGCCCTAACTTGTCAAACATACTGGAGATTTTAGTTATATTTTGCAGAAAACCGTATTGTTGATTTTAGTCAAAACCTACTATTGAATCTATATTTGTATTGTATCTTAGTCAGTGTTGAAATGCATGTGAGTGAATTTGCTTTAATTTACCAAAAAGTAGTACTGGGTGTGGGGTTCGAACCCACGCGGATATACATCCATTGGAAATTAAGTCCAACGCCTTAACCACTCGGCCAACCCAGTTAGTTTATTAGCTTGAAGAATATTTTTTAAGTTGCACTTTGTTGTGATTGCGAAATCTTGTTTTGTTGTAACGTACTGCAACACAGCGACGAGTTGGCCGAGTGGTTAAGGCGATGGACTGCTATCCATTGTGCTCTGCACGCGTGGGTTCGAATCCCATCCTCGTCGTAGGGGATGTAGCTCAGTGGTAGAGCGCACGCTTTGCATGTGTGAGGCCCCGGGTTCAATCCCCGGCATCTCCATCATTTTCAATTTGTTTTGTTGATTCTTTCTGAAGAACTTGAAGTTTTATATTGATTTAAATTTCAGCCCTAACTTGTCAAACATACTGGAGATTTTAGTTATATTTTGCAGAAATCCGTATTGTTGATTTTTGTCAAAACCAACTATTGAATCTATGTTTGTATTGTATCTTAGTCAGTGTTGAAATTCATATGAGTGAATTGCTTCAATTTACCAAAAAGTAGTACTGGGTGTGGGGTTCGAACCCACGCGGATATACATCCATTGGAACTTAAGTCCAACGCCTTAACCACTCGGCCAACCCAGTTAGTTTATTAGCTTGAAGAATATTTTTTAAGTTGCACTTTGTTGTGATTGCGAATTCTTGTTTTGTTGTAACCTACTGCAACACAGCGACGAGGTGGCCGAGTGGTTAAGGCGATGGACTGCTAATCCATTGTGCTCTGCTCGCGTGGGTTCGAATCCCATCCTCGTCGTAGGGGATGTAGCTCAGTGGTAGAGCGCACGCTTCGCATGTGTGAGGCCCCGGGTTCAATCCACGGCATCTCCATATTTGTTTGGTGAATCGATTGTTAGATCATTGAGTTCTAAATTGATTGTTTTGTTGGACTATGTAATATCGCAACACAGTTGTTTTGAAAATGTCACAATTCATGGTTTTCTTAGTTTTTTGGCCTAATCATTTTCCCACAAATGCCTTTTTCGCAGCGACGAGGTGGCCGAGTGGTTAAGGCGATGGACTGCTAATCCATTGTGCTCTGCACGCGTGGGTTCGAATCCCATCCTCGTCGTAGGCGATGTAGCTCAGTGGTAGAGCGCACGCTTTGCATGTGTGAGGCCCCGGGTTCAATCCCCGGCATCTCCATCCTTTTCAATTTGTTTTGTTGATTCTTTCTGAAGAACTCGAAGTTTTATTTTGATTTAAATTTTAGTTATATTTTGCAGAAAACCGTATTGTTGATTTTTGTCAAAACCTACTATTGAATCTATATTTGTATTGTATCTGAGTCAGTGTTGAAATTCATATGAGTGAATTGCTTCAATTTACCAAAAAGTAGTACTGGGTGTGGGGTTCGAACCCACGCGGATATACATCCATTGGAACTTAAGTCCAACGCCTTAACCACTCGGCCAACCCAGTTAGTTTATTAGCTTGAAGAATATTTTTTAAGTTGCACTTTGTTGTGATTGCGAATTCTTGTTTTGTTGTAACCTACTGCAACACAGCGACGAGGTGGCCGAGTGGTTAAGGCGATGGACTGCTAATCCATTGTGCTCTGCTCGCGTGGGTTCGAATCCCATCCTCGTCGTAGGGGATGTAGCTCAGTGGTAGAGCGCACGCTTCGCATGTGTGAGGCCCCGGGTTCAATCCACGGCATCTCCATATTTGTTTGGTGAATCGATTGTTAGATCATTGAGTTCTAAATTGATTGTTTTGTTGGACTATGTAATATCGCAACACAGTTGTTTTGAAAATGTCACAATTCATGGTTTTCTTAGTTTTTTGGCCTAATCATTTTCCCACAAATGCCTTTTTCGCAGCGACGAGGTGGCCGAGTGGTTAAGGCGATGGACTGCTAATCCATTGTGCTCTGCACGCGTGGGTTCGAATCCCATCCTCGTCGTAGGCGATGTAGCTCAGTGGTAGAGCGCACGCTTTGCATGTGTGAGGCCCCGGGTTCAATCCCCGGCATCTCCATCCTTTTCAATTTGTTTTGTTGATTCTTTCTGAAGAACTCGAAGTTTTATTTTGATTTAAATTTTAGTTATATTTTGCAGAAAACCGTATTGTTGATTTTTGTCAAAACCTACTATTGAATCTATATTTGTATTGTATCTGAGTCAGTGTTGAAATTCATATGAGTGAATTGCTTCAATTTACCAAAAAGTAGTACTGGGTGTGGGGTTCGAACCCACGCGGATATACATCCATTGGAACTTAAGTCCAACGCCTTAACCACTCGGCCAACCCAGTCAGTTTATTAGCTTGAAGAATATTTTCTAAGTTGCACTTTGTTGTAACTGCGAAAACTTGTATTGTTGTGACCTACTGCAACACAGCGACGAGGTGGCCGAGTGGTTAAGGCGATGGACTGCTAATCCATTGTGCTCTGCACGCGTGGGTTCGAATCCCATCCTCGTCGTAGGGGATGTAGCTCAGTGGTAGAGCGCACGCTTCGCATGTGTGAGGCCCCGGGTTCAATCCCCGGCATCTCCATATTTGTTTGGTGAATCGATTGTTAGATCATTGAAATCTAAATTGATTTTTTCGTTGGACTATGTTATATCGCAACACAGTTGTTTTGAAAATATCACAATTAATGGTTTTCTTAGTTTTTTGGTTTAATGATTTCCCCACAAATGCCTTTTTCGCAGCGACGAGGTGGCCGAGTGGTTAAGGCGATGGACTGCTAATCCATTGTGCTCTGCACGCGTGGGTTCGAATCCCATCCTCGTCGTAGGGGATGTAGCTCAGTGGTAGAGCGCACGCTTTGCATGTGTGAGGCCCCGGGTTCAATCCCCGGCATCTCCATCCTTTTCAATTTGTTTTGTTGATTCTTTCTGAAGAACTCGAAGTTTTATTTTGATTTAAATTTCAGCCCTAACTTGTCAAACATACTGGAGATTTCAGTTATATTTTGCAGAAAACCTATTGTTGATTTTTGTTAAAACCTACTATTGAATCTATATTTGTATTGTATCTGAGTCACTGTTGAAATTCAGATGAGTGAATTGCTTCAATTTACCAAAAAGTAGTACTGGGTGTGGGGTTCGAACCCACGCGGATATACATCCATTGGAACTTAAGTCCAACGCCTTAACCACTCGGCCAATCCAGTCAGTTTATTAGCTTCAAGAATATTTTTTAAGTTGCACTTTGTTGTAACTGCGAAAACTTGTTTTGTTGTAACCTACGGCAACACAGCGACGAGGTGGCCGAGTGGTTAAGGCGATGGACTGTTAATCCATTGTGCTCTGCACGCGCGGGTTGGAATCCCATCCTCGTCCTAGGGGATGTAGCTCAGTGGTAGAGCGCACGCTTCGCATGTGTGAGGCCCCGGGTTCAATCCCCGGCATCTCCATATTTGTTTGGTGAATCGATTGTTAGATCATTGAGTTCTAAATTGATTGTTTTGTTGGACTATGTAATATCGCAACACAGTTGTTTTGAAAATGGCACACTTTATGGTTTTCTTAGTTTTTTGGCCTAATCATTTCCCCACAAATGCCTTTTTCGCAGCGACGAGGTGGCCGAGTGGTTAAGGCGATGGACTGCTAATCCATTGTGCTCTGCACGCGTGGGTTCGAATCCCATCCTCGTCGTAGGGGATGTAGCTCAGTGGTAGACCGCACGCTTTGCATGTGTGAGGCCCCGGGTTCAATCCCCGGCATCTCCATCCTTTTCAATTTGTTTTGTTGATTCTTTCTGAAGGAAGTTTTATTTTGATTTAAATTTCAGTTATATTTTGCAGAAAACCGTATTGTTGATTTTTGTCAAAACCTACTATTGAATCTATATTTGTATTGTATCTGAGTCAGTGTTGAAATTCATATGAGTGAATTGCTTCAATTTACCAAAAAGTAGTACTGGGTGTGGGGTTCGAACCCACGCGGATATACATCCATTGGAACTTAAGTCCAACGCCTTAACCACTCGGCCAACCCAGTCAGTTTATTAGCTTCAAGAATATTTTTTAAGTTGCACTTTGTTGTAACTGCGAAAACTTGTTTTGTTGTAACCTACCGCAACACAGCGACGAGGTGGCCGAGTGGTTAAGGCGATGGACTGCTAATCCATTGTGCTCTGCACGCGTGGGTTCGAATCCCATCCTCGTCGTAGGGGATGTAGCTCAGTGGTAGAGCGCACGCTTTGCATGTGTGAGGCCCCGGGTTCAATCCCCGGCATCTCCATCCTTTTCAATTTGTTTTGTTGATTCTTTCTGAAGGAAGTTTTATTTTGATTTAAATTTCAGTTATATTTTGCAGAAAACCGTATTGTTGATTTTTGTCAAAACCTACTATTGAATCTATATTTGTATTGTATCTGAGTCAGTGTTGAAATTCATATGAGTGAATTGCTTCAATTTACCAAAAAGTAGTACTGGGTGTGGGGTTCGAACCCACGCGGATATACATCCATTGGAACTTAAGTCCAACGCCTTAACCACTCGGCCAACCCAGTCAGTTTATTAGCTTCAAGAATATTTTTTAAGTTGCACTTTGTTGTAACTGCGAAAACTTGTTTTGTTGTAACCTACCGCAACACAGCGACGAGGTGGCCGAGTGGTTAAGGCGATGGACTGCTAATCCATTGTGCTCTGCACGCGTGGGTTCGAATCCCATCCTCGTCGTAGGGGATGTAGCTCAGTGGTAGACCGCACGCTTTGCATGTGTGAGGCCCCGGGTTCAATCCCCGGCATCTTCATCCTTTTCAATTTGTTTTGGTGATTCTTTCTGAAGAACTCGAAGTTTTATTTTGAATTAAATTTCAGCCCTAACTTATCAAACATACTGGAGATTTTAGTTATATTTTGCAAAAAACCGTATTGTTGATTTTTGTCAAAACCTACTATTGAATCTATATTTGTATTGTATCTGAGTCAGTGTTGAAATTCATATGAGTGAATTGCTTCTATTTACCAAAAAGTAGTACTGGGTGTGGGGTTCGAACCCACGCGGATATACATCCATTAGAACTTAAGTCCAACGCCTTAACCACTCGGCCAACCCAGTTAGTTTATTAGCTTGAAGAATATTTTTTAAGTTGCACTTTGTTGTGATTGCGAAATCTTGTTTTGTTGTAACCTACTGCAACACAGCGACGAGGTGGCCGAGTGGTTAAGGCGATGGACTGCTAATCCATTGTGCTCTGCACGCGTGGGTTCGAATCCCATCCTCGTCGTAGGGGATGTAGCTCAGAGGTAGAGCGCACGCTTTGCATGTGTGAGGCCCCGGGTTCAATCCCCGGCATCTCCATCCTTTTCAATTTGTTTTGGTGATTCTTTCTGAAGAACTCGAAATTTTATTTTGATTTAAATTTCAGCCCTAACTTGTCAAACATACTGGAGATTTTAGTTATATTTTGCAGAAAACCGTATTGTTGATTTTTGTCAAAACCTACTATTGAATCTATATTTGTATTGTATCTTAGTCAGTGTTGAAATGCATGTGAGTGAATTGCTTCAATTTACCAAAAAGTAGTACTGGGTGTGGGGTTCGAACCCACGCGGATATACATCCATTGGAACTTAAGTCCAACGCCTTAACCACTCGGCCAACCCAGTCAGTTTATTAGCTCCAAGAATATTTTTTAAGTTGCACTTTGTTGTAACTGCAAAACTTGTTTTGTTGTAACCTACCGCAACACAGCGACGAGGTGGCCGAGTGGTTAATGCGATGGACTGCTAATCCATTGTGCTCTGCACGCGTGGGTTCGAATCCCATCCTCGTCGTAGGGGATGTAGCTCAGTGGTAGAGCGCACGCTTCGCATGTGTGAGGCCCCGGGTTCAATCCCCGGCATCTCCATATTTGTTTGGTGAATCGATTGTCAGATCATTTAGTTCTAAATTGATTGTTTTGTTGGACTATGTAATATCGCAACACAGTTGTTTTGAAAATGTCACAATTCATGGTTTTCTTAGTTTTTTAGCCTAATCATTTTCCCACAAATGCCTTTTTCGCAGCGACGAGGTGGCCGATTGCTTTAGGCGATGGACTGCTAATCCATTGTGCTCTGCACGCGTGGGTTCGAATCCCATCCTCGTCGTAGGGGATGTAGCTCAGTGGTAGAGCGCACGCTTTGCATGTGTGAGGCCCCGGGTTCAATCCCCGGCATCTCCATCCTTTTCAATTTATTTTGTTGATTCTTTCTGAAGAACTCGAAGTTTTATTTTGATTTAAATTTTAGTTATATTTTGCAGAAAACCGTATTGTTGATTTTTGTCAAAACCTACTATTGAATCTATATTTGTATTGTATCTGAGTCAGTGTTGAAATTCATATGAGTGAATTGCTTCAATTTACCAAAAAGTAGTACTGGGTGTGGGGTTGGAACCCACGCGGATATACATCCATTGGAACTTAAGTCCAACGCCTTAACCACTCGGCCAACCCAGTCAGTTTATTAGCTTCAAGAATATTTTTGAAGTTGCACTTTGTTGTAACTGCGAAAACTTGTTTTGTTGTAACCTACCGCATCACAGCGACGAGGTGGCCGAGTGGTTAAGGCGATGGACTGCTAATCCATTGTGCTCTGCACGCGTGGGTTCGAATCCCATCCTCGTCGTAGGGGATGTAGCTCAGTGGTAGAGCGCACGCTTTGCATGTGTGAGGCCCCGGGTTCAATCCCCGGCATCTCCATATTTGTTTGGTGAATCGATTGTCAGATCATTCAGTTCTAAATTGATTGTTTTGTTGGACTATGTAATATCGCAACACAGTTGTTTTGAAAATGGCACAATTTATGGTTTTCTTAGTTTTTTGGCCTAATCATTTCTCCACAAATGCCTTTTTCGCAGCGACGAGGTGGCCGAGTGGTTAAGGCGATGGACTGCTAATCCATTGTGCTCTGCACGCGTGGGTTCGAATCCCATCCTCGTCGTAGGGGATGTAGCTCAGTGGTAGAGCGCACGCTTCGCATGTGTGAGGCCCCGGGTTCAATCCCCGGCATCTCCATCCTTTTCAATTTGTTTTGTTGATTCTTTCTGAAGAACTCGAAGTTTTATTTTGATTTAAATTTTAGTTATATTTTGCAGAAAACCGTATTGTTGATTTTTGTCAAAACCTACTATTGAATCTATATTTGTATTGTATCTGAGTCAGTGTTGAAATTCATATGAGTGAATTGCTTCAATTTACCAAAAAGTAGTACTGGGTGTGTGGTTCGAACCCACGCGGATATACATCCATTGGAACTTAAGTCCAACGCCTTAACCACTCGGCCAACCCAGTTAGTTTATTAGCTTGAAGAATATTTTTTAAGTTGCACTTTGTTGTGATTGCGAAATCTTGTTTTGTTGTAACCTACCGCAACACAGCGACGAGGTGGCCGAGTGTTTAAGGCGATGGACTGCTAATCCATTGTGCTATGCACGCGTGGGTTGGAATCCCATCCTCGTCGTAGGGGATGTAGCTCAGTGGTAGAGCGCACGCTTTGCATGTGTGAGGCCCCGGGTTCAATCCCCGGCATCTCCATATTTGTTTGGTGAATCGATTGTTAGATCATTGAGTTCTAAATTGATTGTTTTGTTGGACTATGTAATATCGCAACACAGTTGTTTTGAAAATGTCACAATTCATGGTTTTCTTAGTTTTTTGGCCTAATGATTTTCCCACAAATGCCTTTGTCGCAGCGACGAGGTGGCCGAGTGGTTAAGGCGATGGACTGCTAATCCATTGTGCTCTGCACGCGTGGGTTCGAATCCCATCCTCGTCGTAGGGGATGTAGCTCAGTGGTAGAGCGCACGCTTTGCATGTGTGAAGCCCCGGGTTCAATCCCCGGCATCTCCATCCTTTTCAATTTGTTTTGTTGATTCTTTCTGAAGAACTCGAAGTTTTATTTTGATTTAAATTTTAGTTATATTTTGCAGAAAACCGTATTGTTGATTTTTGTCAAAACCTACTATTGAATCTATATTTGTATTGTATCTGAGTCAGTGTTGAAATTCATATGAGTGAATTGCTTCAATTTACCAAAAAGTAATACTGGGTGTGGGGTTCGAACCCACGCGGATATACATCCATTGGAACTTAAGTCCAACGCCTTAACCACTCGGCCAACCCAGTCAGTTTATTAGCTTGAAGAATATTTTTTAAGTTGCACTTTGTCGTAACTGCGAAAACTTGTTTTGTTGTAACCTACGGCAACACAGCGACGAGGTGGCCGAGTGGTTAAGGCGATGGACTGCTAATCCATTGTGCTCTGCACTCGTGGGTTGGAATCCCATCCTCATCGTAGGGGATGTAGCTCAGTGGTAGAGCGCACGCTTCGCATGTGTGAGGCCCCGGGTTCAATCCCCGGCATCTCCATATTTGTTTGGTGAATCGATTGTTAGATCAGTGAGTTCTAAATTGATTGTTTTGTTGGAATATGTAATATCGCAACACAGTTGTTTTGAAAATGTCACAATTCATGGTTTTCTTAGTTTTTTGGCCTAATCATTTTCCCACAAATGCCTTTTTCGCAGCGACGAGGTGGCCGAGTGATTAAGGCGATGGACTGCTAATCCATTGTGCTCTGCACGACTGGGTTCGAATCCCATCCTCGTCGTAGGGGATGTAGCTCAGTGGTAGAGCGCACGCTTTGCATGTGTGAGGCCCCGGGTTCAATCCCCGGCATCCATCCTTTTCAATTGGTTTTTTTGATTCCTTCTGAAGAACTTGAAGTTTTATATTGATATAAATTTCAGCCCTAACTTGTCAAACATCCTGGAGATTTTAGTTATATTTTGCAGAAAACCGTATTGTTGATTTTTGTCAAAACCTACTATTGAATCTATATTTGTATTGTATCTGAGTCAGTGTTGAAATTCATATGAGTGAATTGCTTCAATTTACCAAAAAGTAGTACTGGGTGTGGGGTTCGAACCCACGCGGATATACATCCATTGGAACTTAAGTCCAACGCCTTAACCACTCGGCCAACCCAGTTAGTTTATTAGCTTGAAGAATATTTTTTAAGTTGCACTTTGTTGTGATTGCGAAATCTTGTTTTGTTGTAACCTACTGCAACACAGCGACGAGGTGGCCGAGTGGTTAAGGCGATGGACTGCTAATCCATTGTGCTCTGCACGCGTGGGTTCGAATCCCATCCTCGTCGTAGGGGATGTAGCTCAGTGGTAGAGCGCACGCTTTGCATGTGTGAGGCCCCGGGTTCAATCCCCGGCATCTCCATCCTTTTCAATTTGTTTTGTTGATTCTTTCTGAAGAACTCGAAGTTTTATTTTGATTTCAATTTTAGTTATATTTTGCAGAAAACCGTATTGTTGATTTTTGTCAAAACCTACTATTGAATCTATATTTGTATTGTATCTGAGTCAGTGTTGAAATTCATATGAGTGAATTGCTTCAATTTACCAAAAAGTAGTACTGGGTGTGGGGTTCGAACCCACGCGGATATACATCCATTGGAACTTAAGTCCAACGCCTTAACCACTCGGCCAACCCAGTCAGTTTATTAGCTTCAAGAATATTTTTTAAGTTGCACTTTGTTGTAACTGCGAAAACTTGTTTTGTTGTAACCTACGGCAACACAGCGACGAGGTGGCCGAGTGGTTAAGGCGATGGACTGCTAATCCATTGTGCTCTGCACGCGTGGGTTCGAATCCCATCCTCGTCGTAGAGGATGTAGCTCAGTGGTAGAGCGCACGCTTCGCATGTGTGAGGCCCCGGGTTCAATCCCCGGCATCTCCATCCTTTTCAATTTGTTTTGGTGATTCTTTCTGAAGAACTCGAAATTTTATTTTGATTTAAATTTCAGCCCTAACTTGTCAAACATACTGGAGATTTTAGTTATATTTTGCAGAAAACCGTATTGTTGATTTTTGTCAAAACCTACTATTGAATCTATATTTGTATTGTATCTTAGTCAGTGTTGAAATGCATGTGAGTGAATTGCTTCAATTTACCAAAAAGTAGTACTGGGTGTGGGGTTCGAACCCACGCGGATATACATCCATTGGAACTTAAGTCCAACGCCTTAACCACTCGGCCAACCCAGTCAGTTTATTAGCTTCAAGAATATTTTTTAAGTTGCACTTTGTTGTAACTGCAAAACTTGTTTTGTTGTAACCTACCGCAACACAGCGACGAGGTGGCCGAGTGGTTAATGCGATGGACTGCTAATCCATTGTGCTCTGCACGCGTGGGTTCGAATCCCATCCTCGTCGTAGGGGATGTAGCTCAGTGGTAGAGCGCACGCTTCGCATGTGTGAGGCCCCGGGTTCAATCCCCGGCATCTCCATATTTGTTTGGTGAATCGATTGTCAGATCATTTAGTTCTAAATTGATTGTTTTGTTGGACTATGTAATATCGCAACACAGTTGTTTTGAAAATGTCACAATTCATGGTTTTCTTAGTTTTTTAGCCTAATCATTTTCCCACAAATGCCTTTTTCGCAGCGACGAGGTGGCCGATTGCTTTAGGCGATGGACTGCTAATCCATTGTGCTCTGCACGCGTGGGTTCGAATCCCATCCTCGTCGTAGGGGATGTAGCTCAGTGGTAGAGCGCACGCTTTGCATGTGTGAGGCCCCGGGTTCAATCCCCGGCATCTCCATCCTTTTCAATTTATTTTGTTGATTCTTTCTGAAGAACTCGAAGTTTTATTTTGATTTAAATTTTAGTTATATTTTGCAGAAAACCGTATTGTTGATTTTTGTCAAAACCTACTATTGAATCTATATTTGTATTGTATCTGAGTCAGTGTTGAAATTCATATGAGTGAATTGCTTCAATTTACCAAAAAGTAGTACTGGGTGTGGGGTTGGAACCCACGCGGATATACATCCATTGGAACTTAAGTCCAACGCCTTAACCACTCGGCCAACCCAGTCAGTTTATTAGCTTCAAGAATATTTTTGAAGTTGCACTTTGTTGTAACTGCGAAAACTTGTTTTGTTGTAACCTACCGCATCACAGCGACGAGGTGGCCGAGTGGTTAAGGCGATGGACTGCTAATCCATTGTGCTCTGCACGCGTGGGTTCGAATCCCATCCTCGTCGTAGGGGATGTAGCTCAGTGGTAGAGCGCACGCTTTGCATGTGTGAGGCCCCGGGTTCAATCCCCGGCATCTCCATATTTGTTTGGTGAATCGATTGTCAGATCATTCAGTTCTAAATTGATTGTTTTGTTGGACTATGTAATATCGCAACACAGTTGTTTTGAAAATGGCACAATTTATGGTTTTCTTAGTTTTTTGGCCTAATCATTTCTCCACAAATGCCTTTTTCGCAGCGACGAGGTGGCCGAGTGGTTAAGGCGATGGACTGCTAATCCATTGTGCTCTGCACGCGTGGGTTCGAATCCCATCCTCGTCGTAGGGGATGTAGCTCAGTGGTAGAGCGCACGCTTCGCATGTGTGAGGCCCCGGGTTCAATCCCCGGCATCTCCATCCTTTTCAATTTGTTTTGTTGATTCTTTCTGAAGAACTCGAAGTTTTATTTTGATTTAAATTTTAGTTATATTTTGCAGAAAACCGTATTGTTGATTTTTTTTAAAACCTACTATTGAATCTATATTTGTATTGTATCTGAGTCAGTGTTGAAATTCATATGAGTGAATTGCTTCAATTTACCAAAAAGTAGTACTGGGTGTGTGGTTCGAACCCACGCGGATATACATCCATTGGAACTTAAGTCCAACGCCTTAACCACTCGGCCAACCCAGTTAGTTTATTAGCTTGAAGAATATTTTTTAAGTTGCACTTTGTTGTGATTGCGAAATCTTGTTTTGTTGTAACCTACCGCAACACAGCGACGAGGTGGCCGAGTGTTTAAGGCGATGGACTGCTAATCCATTGTGCTCTGCACGCGTGGGTTGGAATCCCATCCTCGTCGTAGGGGATGTAGCTCAGTGGTAGAGCGCACGCTTTGCATGTGTGAGGCCCCGGGTTCAATCCCCGGCATCTCCATATTTGTTTGGTGAATCGATTGTTAGATCATTGAGTTCTAAATTGATTGTTTTGTTGGACTATGTAATATCGCAACACAGTTGTTTTGAAAATGTCACAATTCATGGTTTTCTTAGTTTTTTGGCCTAATGATTTTCCCACAAATGCCTTTGTCGCAGCGACGAGGTGGCCGAGTGGTTAAGGCGATGGACTGCTAATCCATTGTGCTCTGCACGCGTGGGTTCGAATCCCATCCTCGTCGTAGGGGATGTAGCTCAGTGGTAGAGCGCACGCTTTGCATTTGTGAGGCCCCGGGTTCAATCCCCGGCATCTCCATCCTTTTCAATTTGTTTTGTTGATTCTTTCTGAAGAACTCGAAGTTTTATTTCGATTTAAATTTTAGTTATATTTTGCAGAAAACCGTATTGTTGATTTTTGTCAAAACCTACTATTGAATCTATATTTGTATTGTATCTGAGTCAGTGTTGAAATTCATATGAGTGAATTGCTTCAATTTACCAAAAAGTAATACTGGGTGTGGGGTTCGAACCCACGCGGATATACATCCATTGGAACTTAAGTCCAACGCCTTAACCACTCGGCCAACCCAGTCAGTTTATTAGCTTGAAGAATATTTTTTAAGTTGCACTTTGTTGTAACTGCGAAAACTTGTTTTGTTGTAACCTACGGCAACACAGCGACGAGGTGGCCGAGTGGTTAAGGCGATGGACTGCTAATCCATTGTGCTCTGCACTCGTGGGTTGGAATCCCATCCTCATCGTAGGGGATGTAGCTCAGTGGTAGAGCGCACGCTTCGCATGTGTGAGGCCCCGGGTTCAATCCCCGGCATCTCCATATTTGTTTGGTGAATCGATTGTTAGATCAGTGAGTTCTAAATTGATTGTTTTGTTGGAATATGTAATATCGCAACACAGTTGTTTTGAAAATGTCACAATTCATGGTTTTCTTAGTTTTTTGGCCTAATCATTTTCCCACAAATGCCTTTTTCGCAGCGACGAGGTGGCCGAGTGATTAAGGCGATGGACTGCTAATCCATTGTGCTCTGCACGACTGGGTTCGAATCCCATCCTCGTCGTAGGGGATGTAGCTCAGTGGTAGAGCGCACGCTTTGCATGTGTGGGGCCCCGGGTTCAATCCCCGGCATCCATCCTTTTCAATTGGTTTTTTTGATTCCTTCTGAAGAACTTGAAGTTTTATATTGATATAAATTTCAGCCCTAACTTGTCAAACATCCTGGAGATTTTAGTTATATTTTGCAGAAAACCGTATTGTTGATTTTTGTCAAAACCTACTATTGAATCTATATTTGTATTGTATCTGAGTCAGTGTTGAAATTCATATGAGTGAATTGCTTCAATTTACCAAAAAGTAGTACTGGGTGTGGGGTTCGAACCCACGCGGATATACATCCATTGGAACTTAAGTCCAACGCCTTAACCACTCGGCCAACCCAGTTAGTTTATTAGCTTGAAGAATATTTTTCAAGTTGCACTTTGTTGTGATTGCGAAATCTTGTTTTGTTGTAACCTACTGCAACACAGCGACGAGGTGGCCGAGTGGTTAAGGCGATGGACTGCTAATCCATTGTGCTCTGCACGCGTGGGTTCGAATCCCATCCTCGTCGTAGGGGATGTAGCTCAGTGGTAGAGCGCACGCTTTGCATGTGTGAGGCCCCGGGTTCAATCCCCGGCATCTCCATCCTTTTCAATTTGTTTTGTTGATTCTTTCTGAAGAACTCGAAGTTTTATTTTGATTTCAATTTTAGTTATATTTTGCAGAAAACCGTATTGTTGATTTTTGTCAAAACCTACTATTGAATCTATATTTGTATTGTATCTGAGTCAGTGTTGAAATTCATATGAGTGAATTGCTTCAATTTACCAAAAAGTAGTACTGGGTGTGGGGTTCGAACCCACGCGGATATACATCCATTGGAACTTAAGTCCAACGCCTTAACCACTCGGCCAACCCAGTCAGTTTATTAGCTTCAAGAATATTTTTTAAGTTGCACTTTGTTGTAACTGCGAAAACTTGTTTTGTTGTAACCTACGGCAACACAGCGACGAGGTGGCCGAGTGGTTAAGGCGATGGACTGCTAATCCATTGTGCTCTGCACGCGTGGGTTCGAATCCCATCCTCGTCGTAGGGGATGTAGCTCAGTGGTAGAGCGCACGCTTCGCATGTGTGAGGCCCCGGGTTCAATCCCCGGCATCTCCATCCTTTTCAATTTGTTTTGGTGATTCTTTCTGAAGAACTCGAAATTTTATTTTGATTTAAATTTCAGCCCTAACTTGTCAAACATACTGGAGATTTTAGTTATATTTTGCAGAAAACCGTATTGTTGATTTTTGTCAAAACCTACTATTGAATCTATATTTGTATTGTATCTTAGTCAGTGTTGAAATGCATGTGAGTGAATTGCTTCAATTTACCAAAAAGTAGTACTGGGTGTGGGGTTCGAACCCACGCGGATATACATCCATTGGAACTTAAGTCCAACGCCTTAACCACTCGGCCAACCCAGTCAGTTTATTAGCTTCAAGAATATTTTTTAAGTTGCACTTTGTTGTAACTGCAAAACTTGTTTTGTTGTAACCTACCGCAACACAGCGACGAGGTGGCCGAGTGGTTAATGCGATGGACTGCTAATCCATTGTGCTCTGCACGCGTGGGTTCGAATCCCATCCTCGTCGTAGGGGATGTAGCTCAGTGGTAGAGCGCACGCTTCGCATGTGTGAGGCCCCGGGTTCAATCCCCGGCATCTCCATATTTGTTTGGTGAATCGATTGTCAGATCATTTAGTTCTAAATTGATTGTTTTGTTGGACTATGTAATATCGCAACACAGTTGTTTTGAAAATGTCACAATTCATGGTTTTCTTAGTTTTTTAGCCTAATCATTTTCCCACAAATGCCTTTTTCGCAGCGACGAGGTGGCCGATTGCTTTAGGCGATGGACTGCTAATCCATTGTGCTCTGCACGCGTGGGTTCGAATCCCATCCTCGTCGTAGGGGATGTAGCTCAGTGGTAGAGCGCACGCTTTGCATGTGTGAGGCCCCGGGTTCAATCCCCGGCATCTCCATCCTTTTCAATTTATTTTGTTGATTCTTTCTGAAGAACTCGAAGTTTTATTTTGATTTAAATTTTAGTTATATTTTGCAGAAAACCGTATTGTTGATTTTTGTCAAAACCTACTATTGAATCTATATTTGTATTGTATCTGAGTCAGTGTTGAAATTCATATGAGTGAATTGCTTCAATTTACCAAAAAGTAGTACTGGGTGTGGGGTTGGAACCCACGCGGATATACATCCATTGGAACTTAAGTCCAACGCCTTAACCACTCGGCCAACCCAGTCAGTTTATTAGCTTCAAGAATATTTTTGAAGTTGCACTTTGTTGTAACTGCGAAAACTTGTTTTGTTGTAACCTACCGCATCACAGCGACGAGGTGGCCGAGTGGTTAAGGCGATGGACTGCTAATCCATTGTGCTCTGCACGCGTGGGTTCGAATCCCATCCTCGTCGTAGGGGATGTAGCTCAGTGGTAGAGCGCACGCTTTGCATGTGTGAGGCCCCGGGTTCAATCCCCGGCATCTCCATATTTGTTTGGTGAATCGATTGTCAGATCATTCAGTTCTAAATTGATTGTTTTGTTGGACTATGTAATATCGCAACACAGTTGTTTTGAAAATGGCACAATTTATGGTTTTCTTAGTTTTTTGGCCTAATCATTTCTCCACAAATGCCTTTTTCGCAGCGACGAGGTGGCCGAGTGGTTAAGGCGATGGACTGCTAATCCATTGTGCTCTGCACGCGTGGGTTCGAATCCCATCCTCGTCGTAGGGGATGTAGCTCAGTGGTAGAGCGCACGCTTTGCATGTGTGAGGCCCCGGGTTCAATCCCCGGCATCTCCATCCTTTTCAATTTGTTTTGTTGATTCTTTCTGAAGAACTCGAAGTTTTATTTTGATTTAAATTTTAGTTATATTTTGCAGAAAACCGTATTGTTGATTTTTGTCAAAACCTACTATTGAATCTATATTTGTATTGTATCTGAGTCAGTGTTGAAATTCATATGAGTGAATTGCTTCAATTTACCAAAAAGTAGTACTGGGTGTGTGGTTCGAACCCACGCGGATATACATCCATTGGAACTTAAGTCCAACGCCTTAACCACTCGGCCAACCCAGTTAGTTTATTAGCTTGAAGAATATTTTTTAAGTTGCACTTTGTTGTGATTGCGAAATCTTGTTTTGTTGTAACCTACCGCAACACAGCGACGAGGTGGCCGAGTGTTTAAGGCGATGGACTGCTAATCCATTGTGCTCTGCACGCGTGGGTTGGAATCCCATCCTCGTCGTAGGGGATGTAGCTCAGTGGTAGAGCGCACGCTTTGCATGTGTGAGGCCCCGGGTTTAATCCCCGGCATCTCCATATTTGTTTGGTGAATCGATTGTTAGATCATTGAGTTCTAAATTGATTGTTTTGTTGGACTATGTAATATCGCAACACAGTTGTTTTGAAAATGTCACAATTCATGGTTTTCTTAGTTTTTGGCCTAATCATTTTCCCACAAATGCCTTTTTCGCAGCGACGAGGTGGCCGAGTGGTTAAGGCGATGGACTGCTAATCCATTGTGCTCTGCACGCGTGGGTTCGAATCCCATCCTCGTCGTAGGGGATGTAGCTCAGTGGTAGAGCGCACGCTTTGCGTGTGTGAGGCCCCGGGTTCAATCCCCGGCATCTCCATCCTTTTCAATTTGTTTTGTTGATTCTTTCTGAAGAACTCGAAGTTTTATTTTGAATTAAATTTTAGTTATATTTTGCAGAAAACCGTATTGTTGATTTTTGTCAAAACCTACTATTGAATCTATATTTGTATTGTATCTGAGTCAGTGTTGAAATTCATATGAGTGAATTGCTTCAATTTACCAAAAAGTAGTACTGGGTGTGGGGTTCGAACCCACGCGGATATACATCCATTGGAACTTAAGTCCAACGCCTTAACCACTCGGCTAACACAGTTAGTTTATTAGCTTCAAGAATATTTTTTAAGTTGCACTTTGTTGTAACTACGAAAACTTGTTTTGTTGTAACCAACGGCAACACAGCGACGAGGTGGCCGAGTGGTTAAGGCGATGGACTGCTAATCCATTGTGCTCTGCACGCGTGGGTTCGAATCCCATGCTCGTCGTAGGGGATGTAGCTCAGTTGTACAGCGAACGCTTCGCATGTGTGAGGCCCCGGGTTCAATCCCCGGCATCCATCCTTTTCAATTTGTTTTTTTGATTCATTCTGAAGAACTTGAAGTTTTATATTGATATAAATTTCAGCCCTAACTTATCAAACATCCTGGAGATTTTAGTTATATTTTGCAGAAAACCGTATTGTTGATTTTTGTCAAAACCTACTATTGAATCTATATTTGTATTCTATCTGAGTCAGTGTTGAAATTCATATGAGTGAATTGCTTCAATTTACCAAAAAGTAGTACTGGGTGTGGGGTTCGAACCCACGCGGATATACATCTATTGGAACTTACGTCCAACGCCTTAGCCACTCGGCCAACCCAGTTAGTTTATTAGCTTGAAGAATATTTTTTAAATTGCACTTTGTTGTGATTGCGAAATCTTGTTTTGTTGTAACCTACTGCAACACAGCGACCAGGTGGCCGAGTGGTTAAGGCGATGGACTGCTAATCCACTGTGCTCTGCACGCGTGGGTTCGAATCCCATCCTCGTCGTAGGGGATGTAGCTCAGAGGTAGAGCGCACGCTTTGCATGTGTGAGGCCCCGGGTTCAATCCCCGGCATCTCCATCCTTTTCAATTTGTTTTGGTGATTCTTTCTGAAGAACTCGAAGTTTTATTTTGATTTAAATTTCAGCCCTAACTTGTCAAACATACTGGAGATTTTAGTTATATTTTGCAGAAAACCGTATTGTTGATTTTTGTCAAAACCTACTATTGAATCTATATTTGTATTGTATCTGAGTCAGTGTTGAAATTCATATGAGTGAATTGCTTCAATTTACCAAAAAGTAGTAGTGGGTGTGGGGTTCGAACCCACGCGGATATACATCCATTGGAACTTAAGTCCAACGCCTTAACCACTCGGCCACCCCAGTTAGTTTATTAGCTTGAAGAATATTTTTTAAGTTGCACTTTGTTGTGATTGCGAAATCTTGTTTTGTTGTAACCTACTGCAACACAGCGACGAGGTGGCCGAGTGGTTAAGGCGATGGACTGCTAATCCATTGTGCTCTGCACGCGTGGGTTCGAATCCCATCCTCGTCGTAGGGTATGTAGCTCAGTGGTAGAGCGCACGCTTTGCATGTGTGAGGCCCCGGGTTCAATCCCCGGCATCTCCATCCTTTTCAATTTGTTTTGGTGATTCTTTCTGAAGAACTCGAAGTTTTATTTTGATTTAAATTTCAGCCCTAACTTATCAAACATACTGGAGATTTTAGTTATATTTTGCAGAAAACCGTATTGTTGATTTTTGTAAAAACCTACTATTGAATCTATATTTGCATTGTATCTGAGTCAGTGTTGAAATTCATATGAGTGAATTGCTTCAATTTACCAAAAAGTAGTACTGGGTGTGGGGTTCGAACCCACGCGGATATACATCCATTGGAACTTAAGTCCAACGCCTTAACCACTCGGCCAACCCAGTTAGTTTATTAGCTTGAAGAATATTTTTTAAGTTGCACTTTGTTGTGATTGCGAAATCTTGTTTTGTTGTAACCTACTGCAACACAGCGACGAGGTGGCCGAGTGGTTAAGGCGATGGACTGCTAATCCATTGTGCTCTGCACGCGTGGGTTCGAATCCCATCCTGGTCGTAGGGGATGTAGCTCAGTGGTAGAGCGCACGCTTCGCATGTGTGAGGCCCGGGTTCAATCCCCGGCATCTCCATATTTGTTTGGTGAATCGATTGTTAGATCATTGAGTTCTAAATTGATTGTTTTGTTGGACTATGTAATATCGCAACACAGTTGTTTTGAAAATGTCACAATTCATGGTTTTCTTAGTTTTTTGGCCTAATCATTTTCCCACAAATGCCTTTTTCGCAGCGACGAGGTGGCCGAGTGGTTAAGGCGATGGACTGCTAATCCATTGTGCTCTGCACGCGTGGGTTCGAATCCCATCCTCGTCGTAGGGGATGTAGCTCAGTGGTAGAGCGCACGCTTTGCATGTGTGAGGCCCCGGGTTCAATCCCCGGCATCTCCATCCTTTTCAATTTGTTTTGTTGATTCTTTCTGAAGAACTCGAAGTTTCATTTTGATTTAAATTTTAGTTATATTTTGCAGAAAACCGTATTGTTGATTTTTGTCAAAACCTACTATTGAATCTATATTTGTATTGTATCTGAGTCAGTGTTGAAATTCATATGAGTGAATTGCTTCAATTTACCAAAAAGTAGTACTGGGTGTGGGGTTCGAACCCACGCGGATATACATCCATTGGAACTTAAGTCCAACGCCTTAACCACTCGGCCAACCCAGTCAGTTTATTAGCTTCAAGAATATTTTTTAAGTTGCACTTTGTTGTAACTGCGAAAACTTGTTTTGTTGTAACCTACGGCAACACAGCGACGAGGTGGCCGAGTGGTTAAGGCGATGGACTGCTAATCCATTGTGCTCTGCACGACTGGATTCGAATCCCATCCTCGTCGTAGGGGATGTAGCTCAGTGGTAGAGCGCACGCTTTGCATGTGTGAGGCCCCGGGTTCAATCCCCGGCATCCATCCTTTTCAATTGGTTTTTTTGATTCCTTCTGAAGAACTTGAAGTTTAATATTGATATAAATTTCAGCCCTAACTTGTCAAACATCCTGGAGATTTTAGTTATATTTTGCAGAAATCCGTATTGTTGATTTTTGTCAAAACCTACTATTGAATCTATATTTGTATTGTATCTGAGTCAGTGTTGAAATTCATATGAGTGAATTGCTTCAATTTACCAAAAAGTAGTACTGGGTGTGGGGTTCGAACCCACGCGGATATACATCCATTGGAACTTAAGTCCAACGCCTTAACCACTCGGCCAACCCAGTCAGTTTATTAGCTTCAAGAATATTTTTTAAGTTGCACTTTGTTGTGATTGCGAAATCTTGTTTTGTTGTAACCTACCGCAACACAGCGACGAGGTGGCCGAGTGGTTAAGGCGATGGACTGCTAATCCATTGTGCTCTGCACGCGTGGGTTGGAATCCCATCCTCGTCGTAGGGGATGTAGCTCAGAGGTAGAGCGCACGCTTTGCATGTGTGAGGCCCCGGGTTCAATCCCCGGCATCTCCATCCTTTTTAATTTGTTTTGGTGATTCTTTCTGAAGAACTCGAAGTTTTATTTTGATTTAAATTTCAGCCCTAACTTGTCAAACATACTGGAGATTTTAGTTATATTTTGCAGAAAACCGTATTGTTGATTTTTGTCAAAACCTACTATTGAATCTATATTTGTATTGTATCTGAGTCAGTGTTGAAATTCATATGAGTGAATTGCTTCAATTTACCAAAAAGTAGTACTGGGTGTGGGGTTCGAACCCACGCGGATATACATACATTGGAACTTAAGTCCAACGCCTTAACCACTCGGCCAACCCAGTTAGTTTATTAGCTTGAAGAATATTTTTTAAGTGCACTTTGTTGTGATTGCGAAATCTTGTTTTGTTGTAACCTACTGCAACACAGCGACGAGGTGGCCGAGTGGTTAAGGCGATGGACTGCTAATCCATTGTGCTCTGCACGCGTGGGTTCGAATCCCATCCTCGTCGTAGGGGATGTAGCTCAGTGGTAGAGCGCACGCTTTGCATGTGTGAGGCCCCGGGTTCAATCCCCGGCATCTCCATCCTTTTCAATTTGTTTTGTTGATTCTTTCTGAAGAACTCGAAGTTTTATTTTGATTTAAATTTTAGTTATATTTTGCAGAAAACCGTATTGTTGATTTTTGTCAAAACCTACTATTGAATCTATATTTGTATTGTATCTGAGTCAGTGTTGAAATTCATATGAGTGAATTGCTTCAATTTACCAAAAAGTAGTACTGGGTGTGGGGTTCGAACCCACGCGGATATACATCCATTGGAACTTAAGTCCAACGCCTTAACCACTCGGCCAACCCAGTCAGTTTATTAGCTTCAAGAATATTTTTTAAGTTGCACTTTGTTGTAACTGCGAAAACTTGTTTTGTTGTAACCTACGGCAACACAGCGACGAGGTGGCCGAGTGGTTAAGTCGATGGACTGCTAATCCATTGTGCTCTGCACGCGTGGGTTCGAATCCCATCCTCGTCGTAGGGGATGTAGCTCAGTGGTACAGCGCACGCTTCGCATGTGTGAGGCCCCGGGTTCAATCCCCGGCATCTCCATATTTGTTTGGTGAATCGATTGTTAGATCATTGAGTTCTAAATTGATTGTTTTGTTGGAATATGTAATATCGCAACACAGTTGTTTTGAAAATGTCACAATTCATGGTTTTCTTAGTTTTTTGGCCTAATCATTTTCCCACAAATGCCGTTTTCGCAGCGACGAGGTGGCCGAGTGGTTAAGGCGATGGACTGCTAATCCATTGTGCTCTGCACGCGTGGGTTCGAATCCCATCCTCGTCGTAGGGGATGTAGCTCAGTGGTAGAGCGCACGCTTCGCATGTGTGAGGCCCCGGGTTCAATCCCCGGCATCTCCATATTTGTTTGGTGAATCGATTGTTAGATCATTGAAATCTAAATTGATTTTTTCGTTGGACTATGTTATATCGCAACACAGTTGTTTTGAAAATATCACAATTAATGGTTTTCTTAGTTTTTTGGTTTAATGATTTCCCCACAAATGCCTTTTTCGCAGCGACGAGGTGGCCGAGTGGTTAAGGCGATGGACTGCTAATCCATTGTGCTCTGCACGCGTGGATTCGAATCCCATCCTCGTCGTAGGGGATGTAGCTCAGTGGTAGAGCGCACGCTTTGCATGTGTGAGGCCCCGGGTTCAATCCCCGGCATCTCCATCCTTTTCAATTTGTTTTGTTGATTCTTTCTGAAGAACTCGAAGTTTTATTTTGATTTAAATTTCAGCCCTAACTTGTCAAACATACTGGAGATTTCAGTTATATTTTGCAGAAAACCTATTGTTGATTTTTGTTAAAACCTACCATTGAATCTATATTTGTATTGTATCTGAGTCACTGTTGAAATTCAAATGAGTGAATTGCTTCAATTTACCAAAAAGTAGTACTGGGTGTGGGGTTCGAACCCACGCGGATATACATCCATTGGAACTTAAGTCCAACGCCTTAACCACTCGGCCAACCCAGTCAGTTTATTAGCTTCAAGAATATTTTTTAAGTTGCACTTTGTTGTAACTGCGAAAACTTGTTTTGTTGTAACCTACGGCAACACAGCGACGAGGTGGCCGAGTGGTTAAGGCGATGGACTGTTAATCCATTGTGCTCTGCACGCGCGGGTTGGAATCCCATCCTCGTCCTAGGGGATGTAGCTCAGTGGTAGAGCGCACGCTTCGCATGTGTGAGGCCCCGGGTTCAATCCCCGGCATCTCCATATTTGTTTGGTGAATCGATTGTTAGATCATTGAGTTCTAAATTGATTGTTTTGTTGGACTATGTAATATCGCAACACAGTTGTTTTGAAAATGGCACACTTTATGGTTTTCTTAGTTTTTTGGCCTAATCATTTCCCCACAAATGCCTTTTTCGCAGCGACGAGGTGGCCGAGTGGTTAAGGCGATGGACTGCTAATCCATTGTGCTCTGCACGCGTGGGTTCGAATCCCATCCTCGTCGTAGGGGATGTAGCTCAGTGGTAGACCGCACGCTTTGCATGTGTGAGGCCCCGGGTTCAATCCCCGGCATCTCCATCCTTTTCAATTTGTTTTGTTGATTCTTTCTGAAGGAAGTTTTATTTTGATTTAAATTTCAGTTATATTTTGCAGAAAACCGTATTGTTGATTTTTGTCAAAACCTACTATTGAATCTATATTTGTATTGTATCTGAGTCAGTGTTGAAATTCATATGAGTGAATTGCTTCAATTTACCAAAAAGTAGTACTGGGTGTGGGGTTCGAACCCACGCGGATATACATCCATTGGAACTTAAGTCCAACGCCTTAACCACTCGGCCAACCCAGTCAGTTTATTAGCTTCAAGAATATTTTTTAAGTTGCACTTTGTTGTAACTGCGAAAACTTGTTTTGTTGTAACCTACCGCAACACAGCGACGAGGTGGCCGAGTGGTTAAGGCGATGGACTGCTAATCCATTGTGCTCTGCACGCGTGGGTTCGAATCCCATCCTCGTCGTAGGGGATGTAGCTCAGTGGTAGAGCGCACGCTTTGCATGTGTGAGGCCCCGGGTTCAATCCCCGGCATCTCCATCCTTTTCAATTTGTTTTGTTGATTCTTTCTGAAGGAAGTTTTATTTTGATTTAAATTTCAGTTATATTTTGCAGAAAACCGTATTGTTGATTTTTGTCAAAACCTACTATTGAATCTATATTTGTATTGTATCTGAGTCAGTGTTGAAATTCATATGAGTGAATTGCTTCAATTTACCAAAAAGTAGTACTGGGTGTGGGGTTCGAACCCACGCGGATATACATCCATTGGAACTTAAGTCCAACGCCTTAACCACTCGGCCAACCCAGTCAGTTTATTAGCTTCAAGAATATTTTTTAAGTTGCACTTTGTTGTAACTGCGAAAACTTGTTTTGTTGTAACCTACCGCAACACAGCGACGAGGTGGCCGAGTGGTTAAGGCGATGGACTGCTAATCCATTGTGCTCTGCACGCGTGGGTTCGAATCCCATCCTCGTCGTAGGGGATGTAGCTCAGTGGTAGAGCGCACGCTTTGCATGTGTGAGGCCCCGGGTTCAATCCCCGGCATCTCCATCCTTTTCAATTTGTTTTGTTGATTCTTTCTGAAGGAAGTTTTATTTTGATTTAAATTTCAGTTATATTTTGCAGAAAACCGTATTGTTGATTTTTGTCAAAACCTACTATTGAATCTATATTTGTATTGTATCTGAGTCAGTGTTGAAATTCATATGAGTGAATTGCTTCAATTTACCAAAAAGTAGTACTGGGTGTGGGGTTCGAACCCACGCGGATATACATCCATTGGAACTTAAGTCCAACGCCTTAACCACTCGGCCAACCCAGTCAGTTTATTAGCTTCAAGAATATTTTTTAAGTTGCACTTTGTTGTAACTGCGAAAACTTGTTTTGTTGTAACCTACCGCAACACAGCGACGAGGTGGCCGAGTGGTTAAGGCGATGGACTGCTAATCCATTGTGCTCTGCACGCGTGGGTTCGAATCCCATCCTCGTCGTAGGGGATGTAGCTCAGTGGTAGAGCGCACGCTTTGCATGTGTGAGGCCCCGGGTTCAATCCCCGGCATCTCCATCCTTTTCAATTTGTTTTGGTGATTCTTTCTGAAGAACTCGAAGTTTTATTTTGAATTAAATTTCAGCCCTAACTTATCAAACATACTGGAGATTTTAGTTATATTTTGCAAAAAACCGTATTGTTGATTTTTGTCAAAACCTACTATTGAATCTATATTTGTATTGTATCTGAGTCAGTGTTGAAATTCATATGAGTGAATTGCTTCTATTTACCAAAAAGTAGTACTGGGTGTGGGGTTCGAACCCACGCGGATATACATCCATTAGAACTTAAGTCCAACGCCTTAACCACTCGGCCAACCCAGTTAGTTTATTAGCTTGAAGAATATTTTTTAAGTTGCACTTTGTTGTGATTGCGAAATCTTGTTTTGTTGTAACCTACTGCAACACAGCGACGAGGTGGCCGAGTGGTTAAGGCGATGGACTGCTAATCCATTGTGCTCTGCACGCGTGGGTTCGAATCCCATCCTCGTCGTAGGGGATGTAGCTCAGTGGTAGAGCGCACGCTTTGCATGTGTGAGGCCCCGGGTTCAATCCCCGGCATCCATCCTTTTCAATTGGTTTTTTTGATTCCTTCTGAAGAACTTGAAGTTTTATATTGATATAAATTTCAGCCCTAACTTGTCAAACATCCTGGAGATTTTAGTTATATTTTGCAGAAAACCGTATTGTTGATTTTTGTCAAAACCTACTATTGAATCTCTATTTGTATTGCATCTGAGTCAGTGTTGAAATTCATATGAGTGAATTGCTTCAATTTACCAAAAAGTAGTACTGGGTGTGGGGTTCGAACCCACGCGGATATACATCCATTGGAACTTAAGTCCAACGCCTTAACAACTCGGCCAACCCAGTCAGTTTATTAGCTTCAAGAATATTTTTTAAGTTGCACTTTGTTGTGATTGCGAAATCTTGTTTTGTTGTAACCTACCGCAACACAGCGACGAGGTGGCCGAGTGGTTAAGGCGATGGACTGCTAATCCATTGTGCTCTGCACGCGTGGGTTCGAATCCCATCCTCGTCGTAGGGGATGTAGCTCAGAGGTAGAGCGCACGCTTTGCATGTGTGAGGCCCCGGGTTCAATCCCCGGCATCTCCATCCTTTTCAATTTGTTTTGGTGATTCTTTCTGAAGAACTCGAAGTTTTATTTTGATTTAAATTTCAGCCCTAACTTGTCAAACATACTGGAGATTTTAGTTATATTTTGCAGAAAACCGTATTGTTGATTTTTGTCAAAACCTACTATTGAATCTATATTTGTATTGTATCTGAGTCAGTGTTGAAATTCATATGAGTGAATTGCTTCAATTTACCAAAAAGTAGTACTGGGTGTGGGGTTCGAACCCACGCGGATATACATCCATTGGAACTTAAGTCCAACGCCTTAACCACTCGGCCAACCCAGTTAGTTTATTAGCTTGAAGAATATTTTTTAAGTTGCACTTTGTTGTGATTGCGAAATCTTGTTTTGTTGTAACCTACTGCAACACAGCGACGAGGTGGCCGAGTGGTTAAGGCGATGGACTGCTAATCCATTGTGCTCTGCACGCGTGGGTTCGAATCCCATCCTCGTCGTAGGGGATGTAGCTCAGTGGTAGAGCGCACGCTTTGCATGTGTGAGGCCCCGGGTTCAATCCCCGGCATCTCCATCCTTTTCAATTTGTTTTGTTGATTCTTTCTGAAGAACTCGAAGTTTTATTTTGATTTAAATTTTAGTTATATTTTGCAGAAAACCGTATTGTTGATTTTTGTCAAAACCTACTATTGAATCTATATTTGTATTGTATCTGAGTCAGTGTTGAAATTCATATGAGTGAATTGCTTCAATTTACCAAAAAGTAGTACTGGGTGTGGGGTTCGAACCCACGCGGATATACATCCATTGGAACTTAAGTCCAACGCCTTAACCACTCGGCCAACCCAGTCAGTTTATTAGCTTCAAGAATATTTTTTAAGTTGCACTTTGTTGTAACTGCGAAAACTTGTTTTGTTGTAACCTACGGCAACACAGCGACGAGGTGGCCGAGTGGTTAAGGCGATGCACTGCTAATCCATTGTGCTCTGCACGCGTGGGTTCGAATCCCATCCTCGTCGTAGGGGATGTAGCTCAGTTGTAGAGCGCACGCTTCGCATGTGTGAGGCCCCGGGTTCAATCCCCGGCATCTCTATATTTGTTTGGTGAATCGATTGTTAGATCATTGAGTTCTAAATTTATTGTTTTGTTGGACTATGTAATATCGCAACACAGTTGTTTTGAAAATGTCACAATTCATGGTTTTCTTAGTTTTTTGGCCTAATCATTTTCCCACAAATGCCTTTTTCGTAGCGACGAGGTGGCCGAGTGGTTAAGGCGATGGACTGCTAATCCATTGTGCTCTGCACGCGTGGGTTCGAATCCCATCCTCGTCGTAGGGGATGTAGCTCAGAGGTAGAGCGCACGCTTTGCATGTGTGAGGCCCCGGGTTCAATCCCCGGCATCTCCATCCTTTTCAATTTGTTTTGGTGATTCTTTCTGAAGAACTCGAAGTTTTATTTTGATTTAAATTTCAGCCCTAACTTGTCAAACATACTGGAGATTTTAGTTATATTTTGCAGAAAACCGTATTGTTGATTTTTGTCAAAACCTACTATTGAATCTATATTTGTATTGTATCTGAGTCAGTGTTAAAATTCATATGAGTGAATTGCTTCAATTTACCAAAAAGTAGTACTGGGTGTGGGGTTCGAACCCACGCGGATATACATCCATTGGAACTTAAGTCCAACGCCTTAACCACTCGGGCAACCCAGTCATTTTATTAGTTTCAAGAATATTTTTTAAGTTGCACTTTGTTGTAACTGCGAAAATTTGTTTTGCTGTAACCTACTGCAACACAGCGACGAGGTGGCCGAGTGGTTAAGGCGATGGACTGCTAATCCATTGTGCTCTGCACGCGTGGGTTCGAATCCCATCCTCGTCGTAGGGGATGTAGCTCAGTGGTAGAGCGCACGCATCGCATGTGTGAGGCCCCGGGTTCAATCCCCGGCATCTCCATATTTGTTTGGTGAATCGATTGTTAGATCATTGAGTTCTAAATTGATTGTTTTGTTGGACTATGTAATATCGCAACACAGTTGTTTTGAAAATGTCACAATTCATGGTTTTCTTAGTTTTTTGGCCTAATGATTTTCCCACAAATGCCTTTGTCGCAGCGACGAGGTGGCCGAGTGGTTAAGGCGATGGACTGCTAATCCATTGTGCTCTGCACGCGTGGGTTCGAATCCCATCCTCGTCGTAGGGGATGTAGCTCAGTGGTAGAGCGCACGCTTTGCATGTGTGAGGCCCCGGGTTCAATCCCCGGCATCTCCATCCTTTTCAATTTGTTTTGTTGATTCTTTCTGAAGAACTCGAAGTTTTATTTTGATTTAAATTTTAGTTATATTTTGCAGAAAACCGTATTGTTGATTTTTGTCAAAACCTACTATTGAATCTATATTTGTATTGTATCTGAGTCAGTGTTGAAATTCATATGAGTGAATTGCTTCAATTTACCAAAAAGTAATACTGGGTGTGGGGTTCGAACCCACGCGGATATACATCCATTGGAACTTAAGTCCAACGCCTTAACCACTCGGCCAACCCAGTCAGTTTATTAGCTTGAAGAATATTTTTTAAGTTGCACTTTGTTGTAACTGCGAAAACTTGTTTTGTTGTAACCTACGGCAACACAGCGACGAGGTGGCCGAGTGGTTAAGGCGATGGACTGCTAATCCATTGTGCTCTGCACTCGTGGGTTGGAATCCCATCCTCATCGTAGGGGATGTAGCTCAGTGGTAGAGCGCACGCTTCGCATGTGTGAGGCCCCGGGTTCAATCCCCGGCATCTCCATATTTGTTTGGTGAATCGATTGTTAGATCAGTGAGTTCTAAATTGATTGTTTTGTTGGAATATGTAATATCGCAACACAGTTGTTTTGAAAATGTCACAATTCATGGTTTTCTTAGTTTTTTGGCCTAATCATTTTCCCACAAATGCCTTTTTCGCAGCGACGAGGTGGCCGAGTGATTAAGGCGATGGACTGCTAATCCATTGTGCTCTGCACGACTGGGTTCGAATCCCATCCTCGTCGTAGGGGATGTAGCTCAGTGGTAGAGCGCACGCTTTGCATGTGTGAGGCCCCGGGTTCAATCCCCGGCATCCATCCTTTTCAATTGGTTTTTTTGATTCCTTCTGAAGAACTTGAAGTTTTATATTGATATAAATTTCAGCCCTAACTTGTCAAACATCCTGGAGATTTTAGTTATATTTTGCAGAAAACCGTATTGTTGATTTTTGTCAAAACCTACTATTGAATCTATATTTGTATTGTATCTGAGTCAGTGTTGAAATTCATATGAGTGAATTGCTTCAATTTACCAAAAAGTAGTACTGGGTGTGGGGTTCGAACCCACGCGGATATACATCCATTGGAACTTAAGTCCAACGCCTTAACCACTCGGCCAACCCAGTTAGTTTATTAGCTTGAAGAATATTTTTTAAGTTGCACTTTGTTGTGATTGCGAAATCTTGTTTTGTTGTAACCTACTGCAACACAGCGACGAGGTGGCCGAGTGGTTAAGGCGATGGACTGCTAATCCATTGTGCTCTGCACGCGTGGGTTCGAATCCCATCCTCGTCGTAGGGGATGTAGCTCAGTGGTAGAGCGCACGCTTTGCATGTGTGAGGCCCCGGGTTCAATCCCCGGCATCTCCATCCTTTTCAATTTGTTTTGTTGATTCTTTCTGAAGAACTCGAAGTTTTATTTTGATTTAAATTTTAGTTATATTTTGCAGAAAACCGTATTGTTGATTTTTGTCAAAACCTACTATTGAATCTATATTTGTATTGTATCTGAGTCAGTGTTGAAATTCATATGAGTGAATTGCTTCAATTTACCAAAAAGTAGTACTGGGTGTGGGGTTCGAACCCACGCGGATATACATCCATTGGAACTTAAGTCCAACGCCTTAACCACTCGGCCAACCCAGTCAGTTTATTAGCTTCAAGAATATTTTTTAAGTTGCACTTTGTTGTAACTGCGAAAACTTGTTTTGTTGTAACCTACGGCAACACAGCGACGAGGTGGCCGAGTGGTTAAGGCGATGGACTGCTAATCCATTGTGCTCTGCACGCGTGGGTTCGAATCCCATCCTCGTCGTAGGGGATGTAGCTCAGTGGTAGAGCGCACGCTTCGCATGTGTGAGGCCCCGGGTTCAATCCCCGGCATCTCCATCCTTTTCAATTTGTTTTGGTGATTCTTTCTGAAGAACTCGAAATTTTATTTTGATTTAAATTTCAGCCCTAACTTGTCAAACATACTGGAGATTTTAGTTATATTTTGCAGAAAACCGTATTGTTGATTTTTGTCAAAACCTACTATTGAATCTATATTTGTATTGTATCTTAGTCAGTGTTGAAATGCATGTGAGTGAATTGCTTCAATTTACCAAAAAGTAGTACTGGGTGTGGGGTTCGAACCCACGCGGATATACATCCATTGGAACTTAAGTCCAACGCCTTAACCACTCGGCCAACCCAGTTAGTTTATTAGCTTGAAGAATATTTTTTAAGTTGCACTTTGTTGTGATTGCGAAATCTTGTTTTGTTGTAACCTACCGCAACACAGCGACGAGGTGGCCGAGTGTTTAAGGCGATGGACTGCTAATCCATTGTGCTCTGCACGCGTGGGTTGGAATCCCATCCTCGTCGTAGGGGATGTAGCTCAGTGGTAGAGCGCACGCTTTGCATGTGTGAGGCCCCGGGTTCAATCCCCGGCATCTCCATATTTGTTTGGTGAATCGATTGTTAGATCATTGAGTTCTAAATTGATTGTTTTGTTGGACTATGTAATATCGCAACACAGTTGTTTTGAAAATGTCACAATTCATGGTTTTCTTAGTTTTTTGGCCTAATGATTTTCCCACAAATGCCTTTGTCGCAGCGACGAGGTGGCCGAGTGGTTAAGGCGATGGACTGCTAATCCATTGTGCTCTGCACGCGTGGGTTCGAATCCCATCCTCGTCGTAGGGGATGTAGCTCAGTGGTAGAGCGCACGCTTTGCATGTGTGAGGCCCCGGGTTCAATCCCCGGCATCTCCATCCTTTTCAATTTGTTTTGTTGATTCTTTCTGAAGAACTCGAAGTTTTATTTTGATTTAAATTTTAGTTATATTTTGCAGAAAACCGTATTGTTGATTTTTGTCAAAACCTACTATTGAATCTATATTTGTATTGTATCTGAGTCAGTGTTGAAATTCATATGAGTGAATTGCTTCAATTTACCAAAAAGTAATACTGGGTGTGGGGTTCGAACCCACGCGGATATACATCCATTGGAACTTAAGTCCAACGCCTTAACCACTCGGCCAACCCAGTCAGTTTATTAGCTTGAAGAATATTTTTTAAGTTGCACTTTGTCGTAACTGCGAAAACTTGTTTTGTTGTAACCTACGGCAACACAGCGACGAGGTGGCCGAGTGGTTAAGGCGATGGACTGCTAATCCATTGTGCTCTGCACTCGTGGGTTGGAATCCCATCCTCATCGTAGGGGATGTAGCTCAGTGGTAGAGCGCACGCTTCGCATGTGTGAGGCCCCGGGTTCAATCCCCGGCATCTCCATATTTGTTTGGTGAATCGATTGTTAGATCAGTGAGTTCTAAATTGATTGTTTTGTTGGAATATGTAATATCGCAACACAGTTGTTTTGAAAATGTCACAATTCATGGTTTTCTTAGTTTTTTGGCCTAATCATTTTCCCACAAATGCCTTTTTCGCAGCGACGAGGTGGCCGAGTGATTAAGGCGATGGACTGCTAATCCATTGTGCTCTGCACGACTGGGTTCGAATCCCATCCTCGTCGTAGGGGATGTAGCTCAGTGGTAGAGCGCACGCTTTGCATGTGTGAGGCCCCGGGTTCAATCCCCGGCATCCATCCTTTTCAATTGGTTTTTTTGATTCCTTCTGAAGAACTTGAAGTTTTATATTGATATAAATTTCAGCCCTAACTTGTCAAACATCCTGGAGATTTTAGTTATATTTTGCAGAAAACCGTATTGTTGATTTTTGTCAAAACCTACTATTGAATCTATATTTGTATTGTATCTGAGTCAGTGTTGAAATTCATATGAGTGAATTGCTTCAATTTACCAAAAAGTAGTACTGGGTGTGGGGTTCGAACCCACGCGGATATACATCCATTGGAACTTAAGTCCAACGCCTTAACCACTCGGCCAACCCAGTTAGTTTATTAGCTTGAAGAATATTTTTTAAGTTGCACTTTGTTGTGATTGCGAAATCTTGTTTTGTTGTAACCTACTGCAACACAGCGACGAGGTGGCCGAGTGGTTAAGGCGATGGACTGCTAATCCATTGTGCTCTGCACGCGTGGGTTCGAATCCCATCCTCGTCGTAGGGGATGTAGCTCAGTGGTAGAGCGCACGCTTTGCATGTGTGAGGCCCCGGGTTCAATCCCCGGCATCTCCATCCTTTTCAATTTGTTTTGTTGATTCTTTCTGAAGAACTCGAAGTTTTATTTTGATTTCAATTTTAGTTATATTTTGCAGAAAACCGTATTGTTGATTTTTGTCAAAACCTACTATTGAATCTATATTTGTATTGTATCTGAGTCAGTGTTGAAATTCATATGAGTGAATTGCTTCAATTTACCAAAAAGTAGTACTGGGTGTGGGGTTCGAACCCACGCGGATATACATCCATTGGAACTTAAGTCCAACGCCTTAACCACTCGGCCAACCCAGTTAGTTTATTAGCTTCAAGAATATTTTTTAAGTTGCACTTTGTTGTGATTGCGAAATCTTGTTTTGTTGTAACCTACCGCAACACAGCGACGAGGTGGCCGAGTGTTTAAGGCGATGGACTGCTAATCCATTGTGCTCTGCACGCGTGGGTTGGAATCCCATCCTCGTCGTAGGGGATGTAGCTCAGTGGTAGAGCGCACGCTTTGCATGTGTGAGGCCCCGGGTTCAATCCCCGGCATCTCCATATTTGTTTGGTGAATCGATTGTTAGATCATTGAGTTCTAAATTGATTGTTTTGTTGGACTATGTAATATCGCAACACAGTTGTTTTGAAAATGTCACAATTCATGGTTTTCTTAGTTTTTTGGCCTAATGATTTTCCCACAAATGCCTTTGTCGCAGCGACGAGGTGGCCGAGTGGTTAAGGCGATGGACTGCTAATCCATTGTGCTCTGCACGCGTGGGTTCGAATCCCATCCTCGTCGTAGGGGATGTAGCTCAGTGGTAGAGCGCACGCTTTGCATGTGTGAGGCCCCGGGTTCAATCCCCGGCATCTCCATCCTTTTCAATTTGTTTTGTTGATTCTTTCTGAAGAACTCGAAGTTTTATTTTGATTTAAATTTTAGTTATATTTTGCAGAAAACCGTATTGTTGATTTTTGTCAAAACCTACTATTGAATCTATATTTGTATTGTATCTGAGTCAGTGTTGAAATTCATATGAGTGAATTGCTTCAATTTACCAAAAAGTAATACTGGGTGTGGGGTTCGAACCCACGCGGATATACATCCATTGGAACTTAAGTCCAACGCCTTAACCACTCGGCCAACCCAGTCAGTTTATTAGCTTGAAGAATATTTTTTAAGTTGCACTTTGTCGTAACTGCGAAAACTTGTTTTGTTGTAACCTACGGCAACACAGCGACGAGGTGGCCGAGTGGTTAAGGCGATGGACTGCTAATCCATTGTGCTCTGCACTCGTGGGTTGGAATCCCATCCTCATCGTAGGGGATGTAGCTCAGTGGTAGAGCGCACGCTTCGCATGTGTGAGGCCCCGGGTTCAATCCCCGGCATCTCCATATTTGTTTGGTGAATCGATTGTTAGATCAGTGAGTTCTAAATTGATTGTTTTGTTGGAATATGTAATATCGCAACACAGTTGTTTTGAAAATGTCACAATTCATGGTTTTCTTAGTTTTTTGGCCTAATCATTTTCCCACAAATGCCTTTTTCGCAGCGACGAGGTGGCCGAGTGATTAAGGCGATGGACTGCTAATCCATTGTGCTCTGCACGACTGGGTTCGAATCCCATCCTCGTCGTAGGGGATGTAGCTCAGTGGTAGAGCGCACGCTTTGCATGTGTGAGGCCCCGGGTTCAATCCCCGGCATCCATCCTTTTCAATTGGTTTTTTTGATTCCTTCTGAAGAACTTGAAGTTTTATATTGATATAAATTTCAGCCCTAACTTGTCAAACATCCTGGAGATTTTAGTTATATTTTGCAGAAAACCGTATTGTTGATTTTTGTCAAAACCTACTATTGAATCTATATTTGTATTGTATCTGAGTCAGTGTTGAAATTCATATGAGTGAATTGCTTCAATTTACCAAAAAGTAGTACTGGGTGTGGGGTTCGAACCCACGCGGATATACATCCATTGGAACTTAAGTCCAACGCCTTAACCACTCGGCCAACCCAGTTAGTTTATTAGCTTGAAGAATATTTTTTAAGTTGCACTTTGTTGTGATTGCGAAATCTTGTTTTGTTGTAACCTACTGCAACACAGCGACGAGGTGGCCGAGTGGTTAAGGCGATGGACTGCTAATCCATTGTGCTCTGCACGCGTGGGTTCGAATCCCATCCTCGTCGTAGGGGATGTAGCTCAGTGGTAGAGCGCACGCTTTGCATGTGTGAGGCCCCGGGTTCAATCCCCGGCATCTCCATCCTTTTCAATTTGTTTTGTTGATTCTTTCTGAAGAACTCGAAGTTTTATTTTGATTTCAATTTTAGTTATATTTTGCAGAAAACCGTATTGTTGATTTTTGTCAAAACCTACTATTGAATCTATATTTGTATTGTATCTGAGTCAGTGTTGAAATTCATATGAGTGAATTGCTTCAATTTACCAAAAAGTAGTACTGGGTGTGGGGTTCGAACCCACGCGGATATACATCCATTGGAACTTAAGTCCAACGCCTTAACCACTCGGCCAACCCAGTCAGTTTATTAGCTTCAAGAATATTTTTTAAGTTGCACTTTGTTGTAACTGCGAAAACTTGTTTTGTTGTAACCTACGGCAACACAGCGACGAGGTGGCCGAGTGGTTAAGGCGATGGACTGCTAATCCATTGTGCTCTGCACGCGTGGGTTCGAATCCCATCCTCGTCGTAGGGGATGTAGCTCAGTGGTAGAGCGCACGCTTCGCATGTGTGAGGCCCCGGGTTCAATCCCCGGCATCTCCATCCTTTTCAATTTGTTTTGGTGATTCTTTCTGAAGAACTCGAAATTTTATTTTGATTTAAATTTCAGCCCTAACTTGTCAAACATACTGGAGATTTTAGTTATATTTTGCAGAAAACCGTATTGTTGATTTTTGTCAAAACCTACTATTGAATCTATATTTGTATTGTATCTTAGTCAGTGTTGAAATGCATGTGAGTGAATTGCTTCAATTTACCAAAAAGTAGTACTGGGTGTGGGGTTCGAACCCACGCGGATATACATCCATTGGAACTTAAGTCCAACGCCTTAACCACTCGGCCAACCCAGTCAGTTTATTAGCTTCAAGAATATTTTTTAAGTTGCACTTTGTTGTAACTGCAAAACTTGTTTTGTTGTAACCTACCGCAACACAGCGACGAGGTGGCCGAGTGGTTAATGCGATGGACTGCTAATCCATTGTGCTCTGCACGCGTGGGTTCGAATCCCATCCTCGTCGTAGGGGATGTAGCTCAGTGGTAGAGCGCACGCTTCGCATGTGTGAGGCCCCGGGTTCAATCCCCGGCATCTCCATATTTGTTTGGTGAATCGATTGTCAGATCATTTAGTTCTAAATTGATTGTTTTGTTGGACTATGTAATATCGCAACACAGTTGTTTTGAAAATGTCACAATTCATGGTTTTCTTAGTTTTTTAGCCTAATCATTTTCCCACAAATGCCTTTTTCGCAGCGACGAGGTGGCCGATTGCTTTAGGCGATGGACTGCTAATCCATTGTGCTCTGCACGCGTGGGTTCGAATCCCATCCTCGTCGTAGGGGATGTAGCTCAGTGGTAGAGCGCACGCTTTGCATGTGTGAGGCCCCGGGTTCAATCCCCGGCATCTCCATCCTTTTCAATTTATTTTGTTGATTCTTTCTGAAGAACTCGAAGTTTTATTTTGATTTAAATTTTAGTTATATTTTGCAGAAAACCGTATTGTTGATTTTTGTCAAAACCTACTATTGAATCTATATTTGTATTGTATCTGAGTCAGTGTTGAAATTCATATGAGTGAATTGCTTCAATTTACCAAAAAGTAGTACTGGGTGTGGGGTTGGAACCCACGCGGATATACATCCATTGGAACTTAAGTCCAACGCCTTAACCACTCGGCCAACCCAGTCAGTTTATTAGCTTCAAGAATATTTTTGAAGTTGCACTTTGTTGTAACTGCGAAAACTTGTTTTGTTGTAACCTACCGCATCACAGCGACGAGGTGGCCGAGTGGTTAAGGCGATGGACTGCTAATCCATTGTGCTCTGCACGCGTGGGTTCGAATCCCATCCTCGTCGTAGGGGATGTAGCTCAGTGGTAGAGCGCACGCTTTGCATGTGTGAGGCCCCGGGTTCAATCCCCGGCATCTCCATATTTGTTTGGTGAATCGATTGTCAGATCATTCAGTTCTAAATTGATTGTTTTGTTGGACTATGTAATATCGCAACACAGTTGTTTTGAAAATGGCACAATTTATGGTTTTCTTAGTTTTTTGGCCTAATCATTTCTCCACAAATGCCTTTTTCGCAGCGACGAGGTGGCCGAGTGGTTAAGGCGATGGACTGCTAATCCATTGTGCTCTGCACGCGTGGGTTCGAATCCCATCCTCGTCGTAGGGGATGTAGCTCAGTGGTAGAGCGCACGCTTCGCATGTGTGAGGCCCCGGGTTCAATCCCCGGCATCTCCATCCTTTTCAATTTGTTTTGTTGATTCTTTCTGAAGAACTCGAAGTTTTATTTTGATTTAAATTTTAGTTATATTTTGCAGAAAACCGTATTGTTGATTTTTGTCAAAACCTACTATTGAATCTATATTTGTATTGTATCTGAGTCAGTGTTGAAATTCATATGAGTGAATTGCTTCAATTTACCAAAAAGTAGTACTGGGTGTGTGGTTCGAACCCACGCGGATATACATCCATTGGAACTTAAGTCCAACGCCTTAACCACTCGGCCAACCCAGTTAGTTTATTAGCTTGAAGAATATTTTTTAAGTTGCACTTTGTTGTGATTGCGAAATCTTGTTTTGTTGTAACCTACCGCAACACAGCGACGAGGTGGCCGAGTGTTTAAGGCGATGGACTGCTAATCCATTGTGCTCTGCACGCGTGGGTTGGAATCCCATCCTCGTCGTAGGGGATGTAGCTCAGTGGTAGAGCGCACGCTTTGCATGTGTGAGGCCCCGGGTTCAATCCCCGGCATCTCCATATTTGTTTGGTGAATCGATTGTTAGATCATTGAGTTCTAAATTGATTGTTTTGTTGGACTATGTAATATCGCAACACAGTTGTTTTGAAAATGTCACAATTCATGGTTTTCTTAGTTTTTTGGCCTAATGATTTTCCCACAAATGCCTTTGTCGCAGCGACGAGGTGGCCGAGTGGTTAAGGCGATGGACTGCTAATCCATTGTGCTCTGCACGCGTGGGTTCGAATCCCATCCTCGTCGTAGGGGATGTAGCTCAGTGGTAGAGCGCACGCTTTGCATGTGTGAGGCCCCGGGTTCAATCCCCGGCATCTCCATCCTTTTCAATTTGTTTTGTTGATTCTTTCTGAAGAACTCGAAGTTTTATTTTGATTTAAATTTTAGTTATATTTTGCAGAAAACCGTATTGTTGATTTTTGTCAAAACCTACTATTGAATCTATATTTGTATTGTATCTGAGTCAGTGTTGAAATTCATATGAGTGAATTGCTTCAATTTACCAAAAAGTAATACTGGGTGTGGGGTTCGAACCCACGCGGATATACATCCATTGGAACTTAAGTCCAACGCCTTAACCACTCGGCCAACCCAGTCAGTTTATTAGCTTGAAGAATATTTTTTAAGTTGCACTTTGTTGTAACTGCGAAAACTTGTTTTGTTGTAACCTACGGCAACACAGCGACGAGGTGGCCGAGTGGTTAAGGCGATGGACTGCTAATCCATTGTGCTCTGCACTCGTGGGTTGGAATCCCATCCTCATCGTAGGGGATGTAGCTCAGTGGTAGAGCGCACGCTTCGCATGTGTGAGGCCCCGGGTTCAATCCCCGGCATCTCCATATTTGTTTGGTGAATCGATTGTTAGATCAGTGAGTTCTAAATTGATTGTTTTGTTGGAATATGTAATATCGCAACACAGTTGTTTTGAAAATGTCACAATTCATGGTTTTCTTAGTTTTTTGGCCTAATCATTTTCCCACAAATGCCTTTTTCGCAGCGACGAGGTGGCCGAGTGATTAAGGCGATGGACTGCTAATCCATTGTGCTCTGCACGACTGGGTTCGAATCCCATCCTCGTCGTAGGGGATGTAGCTCAGTGGTAGAGCGCACGCTTTGCATGTGTGAGGCCCCGGGTTCAATCCCCGGCATCCATCCTTTTCAATTGGTTTTTTTGATTCCTTCTGAAGAACTTGAAGTTTTATATTGATATAAATTTCAGCCCTAACTTGTCAAACATCCTGGAGATTTTAGTTATATTTTGCAGAAAACCGTATTGTTGATTTTTGTCAAAACCTACTATTGAATCTATATTTGTATTGTATCTGAGTCAGTGTTGAAATTCATATGAGTGAATTGCTTCAATTTACCAAAAAGTAGTACTGGGTGTGGGGTTCGAACCCACGCGGATATACATCCATTGGAACTTAAGTCCAACGCCTTAACCACTCGGCCAACCCAGTTAGTTTATTAGCTTGAAGAATATTTTTTAAGTTGCACTTTGTTGTGATTGCGAAATCTTGTTTTGTTGTAACCTACTGCAACACAGCGACGAGGTGGCCGAGTGGTTAAGGCGATGGACTGCTAATCCATTGTGCTCTGCACGCGTGGGTTCGAATCCCATCCTCGTCGTAGGGGATGTAGCTCAGTGGTAGAGCGCACGCTTTGCATGTGTGAGGCCCCGGGTTCAATCCCCGGCATCTCCATCCTTTTCAATTTGTTTTGTTGATTCTTTCTGAAGAACTCGAAGTTTTATTTTGATTTAAATTTTAGTTATATTTTGCAGAAAACCGTATTGTTGATTTTTGTCAAAACCTACTATTGAATCTATATTTGTATTGTATCTGAGTCAGTGTTGAAATTCATATGAGTGAATTGCTTCAATTTACCAAAAAGTAGTACTGGGTGTGGGGTTCGAACCCACGCGGATATACATCCATTGGAACTTAAGTCCAACGCCTTAACCACTCGGCCAACCCAGTCAGTTTATTAGCTTCAAGAATATTTTTTAAGTTGCACTTTGTTGTAACTGCGAAAACTTGTTTTGTTGTAACCTACGGCAACACAGCGACGAGGTGGCCGAGTGGTTAAGGCGATGGACTGCTAATCCATTGTGCTCTGCACGCGTGGGTTCGAATCCCATCCTCGTCGTAGGGGATGTAGCTCAGTGGTAGAGCGCACGCTTCGCATGTGTGAGGCCCCGGGTTCAATCCCCGGCATCTCCATCCTTTTCAATTTGTTTTGGTGATTCTTTCTGAAGAACTCGAAATTTTATTTTGATTTAAATTTCAGCCCTAACTTGTCAAACATACTGGAGATTTTAGTTATATTTTGCAGAAAACCGTATTGTTGATTTTTGTCAAAACCTACTATTGAATCTATATTTGTATTGTATCTTAGTCAGTGTTGAAATGCATGTGAGTGAATTGCTTCAATTTACCAAAAAGTAGTACTGGGTGTGGGGTTCGAACCCACGCGGATATACATCCATTGGAACTTAAGTCCAACGCCTTAACCACTCGGCCAACCCAGTCAGTTTATTAGCTTCAAGAATATTTTTTAAGTTGCACTTTGTTGTAACTGCAAAACTTGTTTTGTTGTAACCTACCGCAACACAGCGACGAGGTGGCCGAGTGGTTAATGCGATGGACTGCTAATCCATTGTGCTCTGCACGCGTGGGTTCGAATCCCATCCTCGTCGTAGGGGATGTAGCTCAGTGGTAGAGCGCACGCTTCGCATGTGTGAGGCCCCGGGTTCAATCCCCGGCATCTCCATATTTGTTTGGTGAATCGATTGTCAGATCATTTAGTTCTAAATTGATTGTTTTGTTGGACTATGTAATATCGCAACACAGTTGTTTTGAAAATGTCACAATTCATGGTTTTCTTAGTTTTTTAGCCTAATCATTTTCCCACAAATGCCTTTTTCGCAGCGACGAGGTGGCCGATTGCTTTAGGCGATGGACTGCTAATCCATTGTGCTCTGCACGCGTGGGTTCGAATCCCATCCTCGTCGTAGGGGATGTAGCTCAGTGGTAGAGCGCACGCTTTGCATGTGTGAGGCCCCGGGTTCAATCCCCGGCATCTCCATCCTTTTCAATTTATTTTGTTGATTCTTTCTGAAGAACTCGAAGTTTTATTTTGATTTAAATTTTAGTTATATTTTGCAGAAAACCGTATTGTTGATTTTTGTCAAAACCTACTATTGAATCTATATTTGTATTGTATCTGAGTCAGTGTTGAAATTCATATGAGTGAATTGCTTCAATTTACCAAAAAGTAGTACTGGGTGTGGGGTTGGAACCCACGCGGATATACATCCATTGGAACTTAAGTCCAACGCCTTAACCACTCGGCCAACCCAGTCAGTTTATTAGCTTCAAGAATATTTTTTAAGTTGCACTTTGTTGTAACTGCAAAACTTGTTTTGTTGTAACCTACCGCAACACAGCGACGAGGTGGCCGAGTGGTTAATGCGATGGACTGCTAATCCATTGTGCTCTGCACGCGTGGGTTCGAATCCCATCCTCGTCGTAGGGGATGTAGCTCAGTGGTAGAGCGCACGCTTCGCATGTGTGAGGCCCCGGGTTCAATCCCCGGCATCTCCATATTTGTTTGGTGAATCGATTGTCAGATCATTTAGTTCTAAATTGATTGTTTTGTTGGACTATGTAATATCGCAACACAGTTGTTTTGAAAATGTCACAATTCATGGTTTTCTTAGTTTTTTAGCCTAATCATTTTCCCACAAATGCCTTTTTCGCAGCGACGAGGTGGCCGATTGCTTTAGGCGATGGACTGCTAATCCATTGTGCTCTGCACGCGTGGGTTCGAATCCCATCCTCGTCGTAGGGGATGTAGCTCAGTGGTAGAGCGCACGCTTTGCATGTGTGAGGCCCCGGGTTCAATCCCCGGCATCTCCATCCTTTTCAATTTATTTTGTTGATTCTTTCTGAAGAACTCGAAGTTTTATTTTGATTTAAATTTTAGTTATATTTTGCAGAAAACCGTATTGTTGATTTTTGTCAAAACCTACTATTGAATCTATATTTGTATTGTATCTGAGTCAGTGTTGAAATTCATATGAGTGAATTGCTTCAATTTACCAAAAAGTAGTACTGGGTGTGGGGTTGGAACCCACGCGGATATACATCCATTGGAACTTAAGTCCAACGCCTTAACCACTCGGCCAACCCAGTCAGTTTATTAGCTTCAAGAATATTTTTGAAGTTGCACTTTGTTGTAACTGCGAAAACTTGTTTTGTTGTAACCTACCGCATCACAGCGACGAGGTGGCCGAGTGGTTAAGGCGATGGACTGCTAATCCATTGTGCTCTGCACGCGTGGGTTCGAATCCCATCCTCGTCGTAGGGGATGTAGCTCAGTGGTAGAGCGCACGCTTTGCATGTGTGAGGCCCCGGGTTCAATCCCCGGCATCTCCATATTTGTTTGGTGAATCGATTGTCAGATCATTCAGTTCTAAATTGATTGTTTTGTTGGACTATGTAATATCGCAACACAGTTGTTTTGAAAATGGCACAATTTATGGTTTTCTTAGTTTTTTGGCCTAATCATTTCTCCACAAATGCCTTTTTCGCAGCGACGAGGTGGCCGAGTGGTTAAGGCGATGGACTGCTAATCCATTGTGCTCTGCACGCGTGGGTTCGAATCCCATCCTCGTCGTAGGGGATGTAGCTCAGTGGTAGAGCGCACGCTTCGCATGTGTGAGGCCCCGGGTTCAATCCCCGGCATCTCCATCCTTTTCAATTTGTTTTGTTGATTCTTTCTGAAGAACTCGAAGTTTTATTTTGATTTAAATTTTAGTTATATTTTGCAGAAAACCGTATTGTTGATTTTTGTCAAAACCTACTATTGAATCTATATTTGTATTGTATCTGAGTCAGTGTTGAAATTCATATGAGTGAATTGCTTCAATTTACCAAAAAGTAGTACTGGGTGTGTGGTTCGAACCCACGCGGATATACATCCATTGGAACTTAAGTCCAACGCCTTAACCACTCGGCCAACCCAGTTAGTTTATTAGCTTGAAGAATATTTTTTAAGTTGCACTTTGTTGTGATTGCGAAATCTTGTTTTGTTGTAACCTACCGCAACACAGCGACGAGGTGGCCGAGTGTTTAAGGCGATGGACTGCTAATCCATTGTGCTCTGCACGCGTGGGTTGGAATCCCATCCTCGTCGTAGGGGATGTAGCTCAGTGGTAGAGCGCACGCTTTGCATGTGTGAGGCCCCGGGTTCAATCCCCGGCATCTCCATATTTGTTTGGTGAATCGATTGTTAGATCATTGAGTTCTAAATTGATTGTTTTGTTGGACTATGTAATATCGCAACACAGTTGTTTTGAAAATGTCACAATTCATGGTTTTCTTAGTTTTTGGCCTAATCATTTTCCCACAAATGCCTTTTTCGCAGCGACGAGGTGGCCGAGTGGTTAAGGCGATGGACTGCTAATCCATTGTGCTCTGCACGCGTGGGTTCGAATCCCATCCTCGTCGTAGGGGATGTAGCTCAGTGGTAGAGCGCACGCTTTGCGTGTGTGAGGCCCCGGGTTCAATCCCCGGCATCTCCATCCTTTTCAATTTGTTTTGTTGATTCTTTCTGAAGAACTCGAAGTTTTATTTTGATTTAAATTTTAGTTATATTTTGCAGAAAACCGTATTGTTGATTTTTGTCAAAACCTACTATTGAATCTATATTTGTATTGTATCTGAGTCAGTGTTGAAATTCATATGAGTGAATTGCTTCAATTTACCAAAAAGTAGTACTGGGTGTGGGGTTCGAACCCACGCGGATATACATCCATTGGAACTTAAGTCCAACGCCTTAACCACTCGGCTAACACAGTTAGTTTATTAGCTTCAAGAATATTTTTTAAGTTGCACTTTGTTGTAACTACGAAAACTTGTTTTGTTGTAACCAACGGCAACACAGCGACGAGGTGGCCGAGTGGTTAAGGCGATGGACTGCTAATCCATTGTGCTCTGCACGCGTGGGTTCGAATCCCATGCTCGTCGTAGGGGATGTAGCTCAGTTGTACAGCGAACGCTTCGCATGTGTGAGGCCCCGGGTTCAATCCCCGGCATCCATCCTTTTCAATTTGTTTTTTTGATTCATTCTGAAGAACTTGAAGTTTTATATTGATATAAATTTCAGCCCTAACTTATCAAACATCCTGGAGATTTTAGTTATATTTTGCAGAAAACCGTATTGTTGATTTTTGTCAAAACCTACTATTGAATCTATATTTGTATTCTATCTGAGTCAGTGTTGAAATTCATATGAGTGAATTGCTTCAATTTACCAAAAAGTAGTACTGGGTGTGGGGTTCGAACCCACGCGGATATACATCTATTGGAACTTACGTCCAACGCCTTAGCCACTCGGCCAACCCAGTTAGTTTATTAGCTTGAAGAATATTTTTTAAATTGCACTTTGTTGTGATTGCGAAATCTTGTTTTGTTGTAACCTACTGCAACACAGCGACCAGGTGGCCGAGTGGTTAAGGCGATGGACTGCTAATCCACTGTGCTCTGCACGCGTGGGTTCGAATCCCATCCTCGTCGTAGGGGATGTAGCTCAGAGGTAGAGCGCACGCTTTGCATGTGTGAGGCCCCGGGTTCAATCCCCGGCATCTCCATCCTTTTCAATTTGTTTTGGTGATTCTTTCTGAAGAACTCGAAGTTTTATTTTGATTTAAATTTCAGCCCTAACTTGTCAAACATACTGGAGATTTTAGTTATATTTTGCAGAAAACCTTGTTGATTTTTGTCAAAACCTACTATTGAATCTATATTTGTATTGTATCTGAGTCAGTGTTGAAATTCATATGAGTGAATTGCTTCAATTTACCAAAAAGTAGTAGTGGGTGTGGGGTTCGAACCCACGCGGATATACATCCATTGGAACTTAAGTCCAACGCCTTAACCACTCGGCCACCCCAGTTAGTTTATTAGCTTGAAGAATATTTTTTAAGTTGCACTTTGTTGTGATTGCGAAATCTTGTTTTGTTGTAACCTACTGCAACACAGCGACGAGGTGGCCGAGTGGTTAAGGCGATGGACTGCTAATCCATTGTGCTCTGCACGCGTGGGTTCGAATCCCATCCTCGTCGTAGGGTATGTAGCTCAGTGGTAGAGCGCACGCTTTGCATGTGTGAGGCCCCGGGTTCAATCCCCGGCATCTCCATCCTTTTCAATTTGTTTTGGTGATTCTTTCTGAAGAACTCGAAGTTTTATTTTGATTTAAATTTCAGCCCTAACTTATCAAACATACTGGAGATTTTAGTTATATTTTGCAGAAAACCGTATTGTTGATTTTTGTAAAAACCTACTATTGAATCTATATTTGCATTGTATCTGAGTCAGTGTTGAAATTCATATGAGTGAATTGCTTCAATTTACCAAAAAGTAGTACTGGGTGTGGGGTTCGAACCCACGCGGATATACATCCATTGGAACTTAAGTCCAACGCCTTAACCACTCGGCCAACCCAGTTAGTTTATTAGCTTGAAGAATATTTTTTAAGTTGCACTTTGTTGTGATTGCGAAATCTTGTTTTGTTGTAACCTACTGCAACACAGCGACGAGGTGGCCGAGTGGTTAAGGCGATGGACTGCTAATCCATTGTGCTCTGCACGCGTGGGTTCGAATCCCATCCTCGTCGTAGGGGATGTAGCTCAGTGGTAGAGCGCACGCTTTGCATGTGTGAGGCCCCGGGTTCAATCCCCGGCATCTCCATCCTTTTCAATTTGTTTTGTTGATTCTTTCTGAAGAACTCGAAGTTTCATTTTGATTTAAATTTTAGTTATATTTTGCAGAAAACCGTATTGTTGATTTTTGTCAAAACCTACTATTGAATCTATATTTGTATTGTATCTGAGTCAGTGTTGAAATTCATATGAGTGAATTGCTTCAATTTACCAAAAAGTAGTACTGGGTGTGGGGTTCGAACCCACGCGGATATACATCCATTGGAACTTAAGTCCAACGCCTTAACCACTCGGCCAACCCAGTCAGTTTATTAGCTTCAAGAATATTTTTTAAGTTGCACTTTGTTGTAACTGCGAAAACTTGATTTGTTGTAACCTACGGCAACACAGCGACGAGGTGGCCGAGTGGTTAAGGCGATGGACTGCTAATCCATTGTGCTCTGCACGACTGGGTTCGAATCCCATCCTCGTCGTAGGGGATGTAGCTCAGTGGTAGAGCGCACGCTTTGCATGTGTGAGGCCCCGGGTTCAATCCCCGGCATCCATCCTTTTCAATTGGTTTTTTTGATTCCTTCTGAAGAACTTGAAGTTTAATATTGATATAAATTTCAGCCCTAACTTGTCAAACATCCTGGAGATTTTAGTTATATTTTGCAGAAATCCGTATTGTTGATTTTTGTCAAAACCTACTATTGAATCTATATTTGTATTGTATCTGAGTCAGTGTTGAAATTCATATGAGTGAATTGCTTCAATTTACCAAAAAGTAGTACTGGGTGTGGGGTTCGAACCCACGCGGATATACATCCATTGGAACTTAAGTCCAACGCCTTAACCACTCGGCCAACCCAGTCAGTTTATTAGCTTCAAGAATATTTTTTAAGTTGCACTTTGTTGTGATTGCGAAATCTTGTTTTGTTGTAACCTACCGCAACACAGCGACGAGGTGGCCGAGTGGTTAAGGCGATGGACTGCTAATCCATTGTGCTCTGCACGCGTGGGTTGGAATCCCATCCTCGTCGTAGGGGATGTAGCTCAGAGGTAGAGCGCACGCTTTGCATGTGTGAGGCCCCGGGTTCAATCCCCGGCATCTACATCCTTTTTAATTTGTTTTGGTGATTCTTTCTGAAGAACTCGAAGTTTTATTTTGATTTAAATTTCAGCCCTAACTTGTCAAACATACTGGAGATTTTAGTTATATTTTGCAGAAAACCGTATTGTTGATTTTTGTCAAAACCTACTATTGAATCTATATTTGTATTGTATCTGAGTCAGTGTTGAAATTCATATGAGTGAATTGCTTCAATTTACCAAAAAGTAGTACTGGGTGTGGGGTTCGAACCCACGCGGATATACATACATTGGAACTTAAGTCCAACGCCTTAACCACTCGGCCAACCCAGTTAGTTTATTAGCTTGAAGAATATTTTTTAAGTGCACTTTGTTGTGATTGCGAAATCTTGTTTTGTTGTAACCTACTGCAACACAGCGACGAGGTGGCCGAGTGGTTAAGGCGATGGACTGCTAATCCATTGTGCTCTGCACGCGTGGGTTCGAATCCCATCCTCGTCGTAGGGGATGTAGCTCAGTGGTAGAGCGCACGCTTTGCATGTGTGAGGCCCCGGGTTCAATCCCCGGCATCTCCATCCTTTTCAATTTGTTTTGTTGATTCTTTCTGAAGAACTCGAAGTTTTATTTTGATTTAAATTTTAGTTATATTTTGCAGAAAACCGTATTGTTGATTTTTGTCAAAACCTACTATTGAATCTATATTTGTATTGTATCTGAGTCAGTGTTGAAATTCATATGAGTGAATTGCTTCAATTTACCAAAAAGTAGTACTGGGTGTGGGGTTCGAACCCACGCGGATATACATCCATTGGAACTTAAGTCCAACGCCTTAACCACTCGGCCAACCCAGTCAGTTTATTAGCTTCAAGAATATTTTTTAAGTTGCACTTTGTTGTAACTGCGAAAACTTGTTTTGTTGTAACCTACGGCAACACAGCGACGAGGTGGCCGAGTGGTTAAGTCGATGGACTGCTAATCCATTGTGCTCTGCACGCGTGGGTTCGAATCCCATCCTCGTCGTAGGGGATGTAGCTCAGTGGTACAGCGCACGCTTCGCATGTGTGAGGCCCCGGGTTCAATCCCCGGCATCTCCATATTTGTTTGGTGAATCGATTGTTAGATCATTGAGTTCTAAATTGATTGTTTTGTTGGAATATGTAATATCGCAACACAGTTGTTTTGAAAATGTCACAATTCATGGTTTTCTTAGTTTTTTGGCCTAATCATTTTCCCACAAATGCCGTTTTCGCAGCGACGAGGTGGCCGAGTGGTTAAGGCGTTGGACTGCTAATCCATTGTGCTCTGCACGCGTGGGTTCGAATCCCATCCTCGTCGTAGGGGTTGTAGCTCAGTGGTAGAGCGCACGCTTTGCATGTGTGAGGCCCCGGGTTCAATCCCCGGCATCTCCATCCTTTTCAATTTGTTTTGTTGATTCTTTCTGAAGAACTCGAAGTTTTATTTTGATTTAAATTTTAGTTATATTTTGCAGAAAACCTTATTGTTGATTTTTGTCAAAACCTACTATTGAATCTATATTTGTATTGTATCTGAGTCAGTGTTGAAATTCATATGAGTGAATTGCTTCAATTTACCAAAAAGTAGTACTGGGTGTGTGGTTCGAACCCACGCGGATATACATCCATTGGAACTTAAGTCCAACGCCTTAACCACTCGGCCAACCCAGTTAGTTTATTAGCTTGAAGAATATTTTTTAAGTTGCACTTTGTTGTGATTGCGAAATCTTGTTTTGTTGTAACCTACCGCAACACAGCGACGAGGTGGCCGAGTGTTTAAGGCGATGGACTGCTAATCCATTGTGCTCTGCACGCGTGGGTTGGAATCCCATCCTCGTCGTAGGGGATGTAGCTCAGTGGTAGAGCGCACGCTTTGCATGTGTGAGGCCCCGGGTTCAATCCCCGGCATCTCCATATTTGTTTGGTGAATCGATTGTTAGATCATTGAGTTCTAAATTGATTGTTTTGTTGGACTATGTAATATCGCAACACAGTTGTTTTGAAAATGTCACAATTCATGGTTTTCTTAGTTTTTGGCCTAATCATTTTCCCACAAATGCCTTTTTCGCAGCGACGAGGTGGCCGAGTGGTTAAGGCGATGGACTGCTAATCCATTGTGCTCTGCACGCGTGGGTTGTTCGAATCCCATCCTCGTCGTAGGGGATGTAGCTCAGTGGTAGAGCGCACGCTTTGCGTGTGTGAGGCCCCGGGTTCAATCCCCGGCATCTCCATCCTTTTCAATTTGTTTTGTTGATTCTTTCTGAAGAACTCGAAGTTTTATTTTGATTTAAATTTTAGTTATATTTTGCAGAAAACCGTATTGTTGATTTTTGTCAAAACCTACTATTGAATCTATATTTGTATTGTATCTGAGTCAGTGTTGAAATTCATATGAGTGAATTGCTTCAATTTACCAAAAAGTAGTACTGGGTGTGGGGTTCGAACCCACGCGGATATACATCCATTGGAACTTAAGTCCAACGCCTTAACCACTCGGCTAACACAGTTAGTTTATTAGCTTCAAGAATATTTTTTAAGTTGCACTTTGTTGTAACTACGAAAACTTGTTTTGTTGTAACCAACGGCAACACAGCGACGAGGTGGCCGAGTGGTTAAGGCGATGGACTGCTAATCCATTGTGCTCTGCACGCGTGGGTTCGAATCCCATGCTCGTCGTAGGGGATGTAGCTCAGTTGTACAGCGAACGCTTCGCATGTGTGAGGCCCCGGGTTCAATCCCCGGCATCCATCCTTTTCAATTTGTTTTTTTGATTCATTCTGAAGAACTTGAAGTTTTATATTGATATAAATTTCAGCCCTAACTTATCAAACATCCTGGAGATTTTAGTTATATTTTGCAGAAAACCGTATTGTTGATTTTTGTCAAAACCTACTATTGAATCTATATTTGTATTCTATCTGAGTCAGTGTTGAAATTCATATGAGTGAATTGCTTCAATTTACCAAAAAGTAGTACTGGGTGTGGGGTTCGAACCCACGCGGATATACATCTATTGGAACTTACGTCCAACGCCTTAGCCACTCGGCCAACCCAGTTAGTTTATTAGCTTGAAGAATATTTTTTAAATTGCACTTTGTTGTGATTGCGAAATCTTGTTTTGTTGTAACCTACTGCAACACAGCGACCAGGTGGCCGAGTGGTTAAGGCGATGGACTGCTAATCCACTGTGCTCTGCACGCGTGGGTTCGAATCCCATCCTCGTCGTAGGGGATGTAGCTCAGAGGTAGAGCGCACGCTTTGCATGTGTGAGGCCCCGGGTTCAATCCCCGGCATCTCCATCCTTTTCAATTTGTTTTGGTGATTCTTTCTGAAGAACTCGAAGTTTTATTTTGATTTAAATTTCAGCCCTAACTTGTCAAACATACTGGAGATTTTAGTTATATTTTGCAGAAAACCGTATTGTTGATTTTTGTCAAAACCTACTATTGAATCTATATTTGTATTGTATCTGAGTCAGTGTTGAAATTCATATGAGTGAATTGCTTCAATTTACCAAAAAGTAGTAGTGGGTGTGGGGTTCGAACCCACGCGGATATACATCCATTGGAACTTAAGTCCAACGCCTTAACCACTCGGCCACCCCAGTTAGTTTATTAGCTTGAAGAATATTTTTTAAGTTGCACTTTGTTGTGATTGCGAAATCTTGTTTTGTTGTAACCTACTGCAACACAGCGACGAGGTGGCCGAGTGGTTAAGGCGATGGACTGCTAATCCATTGTGCTCTGCACGCGTGGGTTCGAATCCCATCCTCGTCGTAGGGTATGTAGCTCAGTGGTAGAGCGCACGCTTTGCATGTGTGAGGCCCCGGGTTCAATCCCCGGCATCTCCATCCTTTTCAATTTGTTTTGGTGATTCTTTCTGAAGAACTCGAAGTTTTATTTTGATTTAAATTTCAGCCCTAACTTATCAAACATACTGGAGATTTTAGTTATATTTTGCAGAAAACCGTATTGTTGATTTTTGTAAAAACCTACTATTGAATCTATATTTGCATTGTATCTGAGTCAGTGTTGAAATTCATATGAGTGAATTGCTTCAATTTACCAAAAAGTAGTACTGGGTGTGGGGTTCGAACCCACGCGGATATACATCCATTGGAACTTAAGTCCAACGCCTTAACCACTCGGCCAACCCAGTTAGTTTATTAGCTTGAAGAATATTTTTTAAGTTGCACTTTGTTGTGATTGCGAAATCTTGTTTTGTTGTAACCTACTGCAACACAGCGACGAGGTGGCCGAGTGGTTAAGGCGATGGACTGCTAATCCATTGTGCTCTGCACGCGTGGGTTCGAATCCCATCCTCGTCGTAGGGGATGTAGCTCAGTGGTAGAGCGCACGCTTTGCATGTGTGAGGCCCCGGGTTCAATCCCCGGCATCTCCATCCTTTTCAATTTGTTTTGTTGATTCTTTCTGAAGAACTCGAAGTTTCATTTTGATTTAAATTTTAGTTATATTTTGCAGAAAACCGTATTGTTGATTTTTGTCAAAACCTACTATTGAATCTATATTTGTATTGTATCTGAGTCAGTGTTGAAATTCATATGAGTGAATTGCTTCAATTTACCAAAAAGTAGTACTGGGTGTGGGGTTCGAACCCACGCGGATATACATCCATTGGAACTTAAGTCCAACGCCTTAACCACTCGGCCAACCCAGTCAGTTTATTAGCTTCAAGAATATTTTTTAAGTTGCACTTTGTTGTAACTGCGAAAACTTGATTTGTTGTAACCTACGGCAACACAGCGACGAGGTGGCCGAGTGGTTAAGGCGATGGACTGCTAATCCATTGTGCTCTGCACGACTGGGTTCGAATCCCATCCTCGTCGTAGGGGATGTAGCTCAGTGGTAGAGCGCACGCTTTGCATGTGTGAGGCCCCGGGTTCAATCCCCGGCATCCATCCTTTTCAATTGGTTTTTTTGATTCCTTCTGAAGAACTTGAAGTTTAATATTGATATAAATTTCAGCCCTAACTTGTCAAACATCCTGGAGATTTTAGTTATATTTTGCAGAAATCCGTATTGTTGATTTTTGTCAAAACCTACTATTGAATCTATATTTGTATTGTATCTGAGTCAGTGTTGAAATTCATATGAGTGAATTGCTTCAATTTACCAAAAAGTAGTACTGGGTGTGGGGTTCGAACCCACGCGGATATACATCCATTGGAACTTAAGTCCAACGCCTTAACCACTCGGCCAACCCAGTCAGTTTATTAGCTTCAAGAATATTTTTTAAGTTGCACTTTGTTGTGATTGCGAAATCTTGTTTTGTTGTAACCTACCGCAACACAGCGACGAGGTGGCCGAGTGGTTAAGGCGATGGACTGCTAATCCATTGTGCTCTGCACGCGTGGGTTGGAATCCCATCCTCGTCGTAGGGGATGTAGCTCAGAGGTAGAGCGCACGCTTTGCATGTGTGAGGCCCCGGGTTCAATCCCCGGCATCTACATCCTTTTTAATTTGTTTTGGTGATTCTTTCTGAAGAACTCGAAGTTTTATTTTGATTTAAATTTCAGCCCTAACTTGTCAAACATACTGGAGATTTTAGTTATATTTTGCAGAAAACCGTATTGTTGATTTTTGTCAAAACCTACTATTGAATCTATATTTGTATTGTATCTGAGTCAGTGTTGAAATTCATATGAGTGAATTGCTTCAATTTACCAAAAAGTAGTACTGGGTGTGGGGTTCGAACCCACGCGGATATACATACATTGGAACTTAAGTCCAACGCCTTAACCACTCGGCCAACCCAGTTAGTTTATTAGCTTGAAGAATATTTTTTAAGTGCACTTTGTTGTGATTGCGAAATCTTGTTTTGTTGTAACCTACTGCAACACAGCGACGAGGTGGCCGAGTGGTTAAGGCGATGGACTGCTAATCCATTGTGCTCTGCACGCGTGGGTTCGAATCCCATCCTCGTCGTAGGGGATGTAGCTCAGTGGTAGAGCGCACGCTTTGCATGTGTGAGGCCCCGGGTTCAATCCCCGGCATCTCCATCCTTTTCAATTTGTTTTGTTGATTCTTTCTGAAGAACTCGAAGTTTTATTTTGATTTAAATTTTAGTTATATTTTGCAGAAAACCGTATTGTTGATTTTTGTCAAAACCTACTATTGAATCTATATTTGTATTGTATCTGAGTCAGTGTTGAAATTCATATGAGTGAATTGCTTCAATTTACCAAAAAGTAGTACTGGGTGTGGGGTTCGAACCCACGCGGATATACATCCATTGGAACTTAAGTCCAACGCCTTAACCACTCGGCCAACCCAGTCAGTTTATTAGCTTCAAGAATATTTTTTAAGTTGCACTTTGTTGTAACTGCGAAAACTTGTTTTGTTGTAACCTACGGCAACACAGCGACGAGGTGGCCGAGTGGTTAAGTCGATGGACTGCTAATCCATTGTGCTCTGCACGCGTGGGTTCGAATCCCATCCTCGTCGTAGGGGATGTAGCTCAGTGGTACAGCGCACGCTTCGCATGTGTGAGGCCCCGGGTTCAATCCCCGGCATCTCCATATTTGTTTGGTGAATCGATTGTTAGATCATTGAGTTCTAAATTGATTGTTTTGTTGGAATATGTAATATCGCAACACAGTTGTTTTGAAAATGTCACAATTCATGGTTTTCTTAGTTTTTTGGCCTAATCATTTTCCCACAAATGCCGTTTTCGCAGCGACGAGGTGGCCGAGTGGTTAAGGCGTTGGACTGCTAATCCATTGTGCTCTGCACGCGTGGGTTCGAATCCCATCCTCGTCGTAGGGGATGTAGCTCAGTGGTAGAGCGCACGCTTTGCATGTGTGAGGCCCCGGGTTCAATCCCCGGCATCTCCATCCTTTTCAATTTGTTTTGGTGATTCTTTCTGAAGAACTCGAAGTTTTATTTTGATTTAAATTTCAGCCCTAACTTGTCAAACATACTGGAGATTTTAGTTATATTTTGCAGAAAACCGTATTGTTGATTTTTGTCAAAACCTACTATTGAATCTATATTTGTATTGTATCTGAGTCAGTGTTGAAATTCATATGAGTGAATTGCTTCAATTTACCAAAAAGTAGTAGTGGGTGTGGGGTTCGAACCCACGCGGATATACATCCATTGGAACTTAAGTCCAACGCCTTAACCACTCGGCCACCCCAGTTAGTTTATTAGCTTGAAGAATATTTTTTAAGTTGCACTTTGTTGTGATTGCGAAATCTTGTTTTGTTGTAACCTACTGCAACACAGCGACGAGGTGGCCGAGTGGTTAAGGCGATGGACTGCTAATCCATTGTGCTCTGCACGCGTGGGTTCGAATCCCATCCTCGTCGTAGGGTATGTAGCTCAGTGGTAGAGCGCACGCTTTGCATGTGTGAGGCCCCGGGTTCAATCCCCGGCATCTCCATCCTTTTCAATTTGTTTTGGTGATTCTTTCTGAAGAACTCGAAGTTTTATTTTGATTTAAATTTCAGCCCTAACTTATCAAACATACTGGAGATTTTAGTTATATTTTGCAGAAAACCGTATTGTTGATTTTTGTAAAAACCTACTATTGAATCTATATTTGCATTGTATCTGAGTCAGTGTTGAAATTCATATGAGTGAATTGCTTCAATTTACCAAAAAGTAGTACTGGGTGTGGGGTTCGAACCCACGCGGATATACATCCATTGGAACTTAAGTCCAACGCCTTAACCACTCGGCCAACCCAGTTAGTTTATTAGCTTGAAGAATATTTTTTAAGTTGCACTTTGTTGTGATTGCGAAATCTTGTTTTGTTGTAACCTACTGCAACACAGCGACGAGGTGGCCGAGTGGTTAAGGCGATGGACTGCTAATCCATTGTGCTCTGCACGCGTGGGTTCGAATCCCATCCTCGTCGTAGGGGATGTAGCTCAGTGGTAGAGCGCACGCTTTGCATGTGTGAGGCCCCGGGTTCAATCCCCGGCATCTCCATCCTTTTCAATTTGTTTTGTTGATTCTTTCTGAAGAACTCGAAGTTTCATTTTGATTTAAATTTTAGTTATATTTTGCAGAAAACCGTATTGTTGATTTTTGTCAAAACCTACTATTGAATCTATATTTGTATTGTATCTGAGTCAGTGTTGAAATTCATATGAGTGAATTGCTTCAATTTACCAAAAAGTAGTACTGGGTGTGGGGTTCGAACCCACGCGGATATACATCCATTGGAACTTAAGTCCAACGCCTTAACCACTCGGCCAACCCAGTCAGTTTATTAGCTTCAAGAATATTTTTTAAGTTGCACTTTGTTGTAACTGCGAAAACTTGATTTGTTGTAACCTACGGCAACACAGCGACGAGGTGGCCGAGTGGTTAAGGCGATGGACTGCTAATCCATTGTGCTCTGCACGACTGGGTTCGAATCCCATCCTCGTCGTAGGGGATGTAGCTCAGTGGTAGAGCGCACGCTTTGCATGTGTGAGGCCCCGGGTTCAATCCCCGGCATCCATCCTTTTCAATTGGTTTTTTTGATTCCTTCTGAAGAACTTGAAGTTTAATATTGATATAAATTTCAGCCCTAACTTGTCAAACATCCTGGAGATTTTAGTTATATTTTGCAGAAATCCGTATTGTTGATTTTTGTCAAAACCTACTATTGAATCTATATTTGTATTGTATCTGAGTCAGTGTTGAAATTCATATGAGTGAATTGCTTCAATTTACCAAAAAGTAGTACTGGGTGTGGGGTTCGAACCCACGCGGATATACATCCATTGGAACTTAAGTCCAACGCCTTAACCACTCGGCCAACCCAGTCAGTTTATTAGCTTCAAGAATATTTTTTAAGTTGCACTTTGTTGTGATTGCGAAATCTTGTTTTGTTGTAACCTACCGCAACACAGCGACGAGGTGGCCGAGTGGTTAAGGCGATGGACTGCTAATCCATTGTGCTCTGCACGCGTGGGTTGGAATCCCATCCTCGTCGTAGGGGATGTAGCTCAGAGGTAGAGCGCACGCTTTGCATGTGTGAGGCCCCGGGTTCAATCCCCGGCATCTACATCCTTTTTAATTTGTTTTGGTGATTCTTTCTGAAGAACTCGAAGTTTTATTTTGATTTAAATTTCAGCCCTAACTTGTCAAACATACTGGAGATTTTAGTTATATTTTGCAGAAAACCGTATTGTTGATTTTTGTCAAAACCTACTATTGAATCTATATTTGTATTGTATCTGAGTCAGTGTTGAAATTCATATGAGTGAATTGCTTCAATTTACCAAAAAGTAGTACTGGGTGTGGGGTTCGAACCCACGCGGATATACATACATTGGAACTTAAGTCCAACGCCTTAACCACTCGGCCAACCCAGTTAGTTTATTAGCTTGAAGAATATTTTTTAAGTGCACTTTGTTGTGATTGCGAAATCTTGTTTTGTTGTAACCTACTGCAACACAGCGACGAGGTGGCCGAGTGGTTAAGGCGATGGACTGCTAATCCATTGTGCTCTGCACGCGTGGGTTCGAATCCCATCCTCGTCGTAGGGGATGTAGCTCAGTGGTAGAGCGCACGCTTTGCATGTGTGAGGCCCCGGGTTCAATCCCCGGCATCTCCATCCTTTTCAATTTGTTTTGTTGATTCTTTCTGAAGAACTCGAAGTTTTATTTTGATTTAAATTTTAGTTATATTTTGCAGAAAACCGTATTGTTGATTTTTGTCAAAACCTACTATTGAATCTATATTTGTATTGTATCTGAGTCAGTGTTGAAATTCATATGAGTGAATTGCTTCAATTTACCAAAAAGTAGTACTGGGTGTGGGGTTCGAACCCACGCGGATATACATCCATTGGAACTTAAGTCCAACGCCTTAACCACTCGGCCAACCCAGTCAGTTTATTAGCTTCAAGAATATTTTTTAAGTTGCACTTTGTTGTAACTGCGAAAACTTGTTTTGTTGTAACCTACGGCAACACAGCGACGAGGTGGCCGAGTGGTTAAGTCGATGGACTGCTAATCCATTGTGCTCTGCACGCGTGGGTTCGAATCCCATCCTCGTCGTAGGGGATGTAGCTCAGTGGTACAGCGCACGCTTCGCATGTGTGAGGCCCCGGGTTCAATCCCCGGCATCTCCATATTTGTTTGGTGAATCGATTGTTAGATCATTGAGTTCTAAATTGATTGTTTTGTTGGAATATGTAATATCGCAACACTGTTGTTTTGAAAATGTCACAATTCATGGTTTTCTTAGTTTTTTGGCCTAATCATTTTCCCACAAATGCCGTTTTCGCAGCGACGAGGTGGCCGAGTGGTTAAGGCGTTGGACTGCTAATCCATTGTGCTCTGCACGCGTGGGTTCGAATCCCATCCTCGTCGTAGGGGTTGTAGCTCAGTGGTAGAGCGCACGCTTTGCATGTGTGAGGCCCCGGGTTCAATCCCCGGCATCTCCATCCTTTTCAATTTGTTTTGTTGATTCTTTCTGAAGAACTCGAAGTTTTATTTTGATTTAAATTTTAGTTATATTTTGCAGAAAACCTTATTGTTGATTTTTGTCAAAACCTACTATTGAATCTATATTTGTATTGTATCTGAGTCAGTGTTGAAATTCATATGAGTGAATTGCTTCAATTTACCAAAAAGTAGTACTGGGTGTGGGGTTCGAACCCACGCGGATATACATCCATTGGAACTTAAGTCCAACGCCTTAACCACTCGGCCAACCATGTAAGTTTATTAGCTTCAAGAATATTTTTTAAGTTGCACTTTGTTGTAACTGCGAAAACTTGTTTTGTTGTAACCATAGGGCAACACAGCGACGAGGTGGCCGAGTGGTTAAGGCGATGGACTGCTAATCCATTGTGCTCTGCACGCGTGGGTTCGAATCCCATCCTCGTCGTAGGGGATGTAGCTCAGTGGTAGAGCGCACGCTTTGCATGTGTGAGGCCCCGGGTTCAATCCCCGGCATCTCCATCCTTTTCAATTTGTTTTGTTGATTCTTTCTGAAGAACTCGAAGTTTTATTTTGATTTAAATTTTAGTTATATTTTGCAGAAAACCGTCTTGTTGATTTTTGTCAAAACCTACTATTGAATCTATATTTGTATTGTATCTGAGTCAGTGTTGAAATTCATATGCGTGAATTGCTTCAATTTACCAAAAAGTAGTACTGGGTGTGGGGTTCGAACCCACGCGGATATACATCCATTGGAACTTAAGTCCAACGCCTTAACCACTCGGCCAACCCAGTCAGTTTATTAGCTTCAAGAATATTTTTTAAGTTGCACTTTGTTGTGATTGCGAAATCTTGTTTTGTTGTAACCTACTGCAACACAGCGACAAGGTGGCCGAGTGGTTAAGGCGATGGACTGCTAATCCATTGTGCTCTGCACGCGTGGGTTCGAATCCCAATCTCGTCGTAGGGGATGTAGCTCAGTGGTAGAGCGCATGCTTTGCATGTGTGAGGCCCCGGGTTCAATCCCCGGCATCTCCATATTTGTTTGGTGAATCGATTGTTAGATCATTGAGTTCTAAATTGATTGTTTTGTTGGACTATGTAATATCGCAACACAGTTGTTTTGAAAATGTCACAATTCATGGTTTTCTTAGTTTTTGGCCTAATCATTTTCCCACAAATGCCTTTTTCGCAGCGACGAGGTGGCCGAGTGGTTAAGGCGATGGACTGCTAATCCATTGTGCTCTGCACGCGTGGGTTCGAATCCCATCCTCGTCGTAGGGGATGTAGCTCAGTGGTAGAGCGCACGCTTTGCATGTGTGAGGCCCCGGGTTCAATCCCCGGCATCTCCATCCTTTTCAATTTGTTTTGTTGATTCTTTCTGAAGAACTCGAAGTTTTATTTTGATTTAAATTTTAGTTATATTTTGCAGAAAACCGTATTGTTGATTTTTGTCAAAACCTACTATTGAATCTATATTTGTATTGTATCTGATTCAGTGTTGAAATTCATATGAGTGAATTGCTTCAATTTACCAAAAAGTAGTACTGGGTGTGGGGTTCGAACCCACGCGGATATACATCCATTGGAACTTAAGTCCAACGCCTTAACCACTCGGCCAACCCAGTTAGTTTATTAGCTTGAAGAATATTTTTTAAGTTGCACTTTGTTGTGATTGCGAAATCTTGTTTTGTTGTAACCTACTGCAACACAGCGACGAGGTGGCCGAGTGGTTAAGGCGATGGACTGCTAATCCATTGTGCTCTGCACGCGTGGGTTCGAATCCCATCCTCGTCGTAGGGGATGTAGCTCAGTGGTAGAGCGCACGCTTTGCATGTGTGAGGCCCCGGGTTCAATCCCCGGCATCTCCATCCTTTTCAATTTGTTTTGTTGATTCTTTCTGAAGAACTCGAAGTTTTATTTTGATTTAAATTTTAGTTATATTTTGCAGAAAACCGTATTGTTGATTTTTGTCAAAACCTACTATTGGATCTATATTTGTATTGTATCTGAGTCAGTGTTGAAATTCATATGAGTGAATTGCTTCAATTTACCAAAAAGTAGTACTGGGTGTGGGGTTCGAAACCACGCGGATATACATCCATTGGAACTTAAGTCCAACGCCTTAACCACTCGGCCAACCCAGTCAGTTTATTAGCTTCAAGAATATTTTTTAAGTTGCACTTTGTTGTAACTGCGAAAACTTGTTTTGTTGTAACCTACGGCAACACAGCGACGAGGTGGCCGAGTGGTTAAGGCGATGGACTGCTAATCCATTGTGCTCTGCACGCGTGGGTTCGAATCCCATCCTCGTCGTAGGGGATGTAGCTCAGTGGTAGAGCGCACGCTTCGCATGTGTGAGGCCCCGGGTTCAATCCCCGGCATCTCCATATTTGTTTGGTGAATCGATTGTTAGATCATTGAGTTCTAAATTGATTGTTTTGTTGGAATATGTAATATCGCAACACAGTTGTTTTGAAAATGTCACAATTCATGGTTTTCTTAGTTTTTTGGCCTAATCATTTTCCCACAAATGCCTTTTTCGCAGCGACGAGGTGGCCGAGTGGTTAAGGCGTTGGACTGCTAATCCATTGTGCTCTGCACGCGTGGGTTCGAATCCCATCCTCGTCGTAGGGGTTGTAGCTCAGTGGTAGAGCGCACGCTTTGCATGTGTGAGGCCCCGGGTTCAATCCCCGCCATCTCCATCCTTTTCAATTTGTTTTGTTGATTCTTTCTGAAGAACTCGAAGTTTTATTTTGATTTAAATTTTAGTTATATTTTGCAGAAAACCTTATTGTTGATTTTTGTCAAAACCTACTATTGAATCTATATTTGTATTGTATCTGAGTCAGTGTTGAAATTCATATGAGTGAATTGCTTCAATTTACCAAAAAGTAGTACTGGGTGTGGGGTTCGAACCAACGCGGATATACATCCATTGGAACTTAAGTCCAACGCCTTAACCACTCGGCCAACCATGTAAGTTTATTAGCTTCAAGAATATTTTTTAAGTTGCACTTTGTTGTAACTGCGAAAACTTGTTTTGTTGTAACCATAGGGCAACACAGCGACGAGGTGGCCGAGTGGTTAAGGCGATGGACTGCTAATCCATTGTGCTCTGCACGCGTGGGTTCGAATCCCATCCTCGTCGTAGGGGATGTAGCTCAGTGGTAGAGCGCACGCTTTGCATGTTTGAGGCCCCGGGTTCAATCCCCGGCATCTCCATCCTTTTCAATTTGTTTTGTTGATTCTTTCTGAAGAACTCGAAGTTTTATTTTGATTTAAATTTTAGTTATATTTTGCAGAAAACCGTCTTGTTGATTTTTGTCAAAACCTACTATTGAATCTATATTTGTATTGTATCTGAGTCAGTGTTGAAATTCGTATGAGTGAATTGCTTCAATTTACCAAAAAGTAGTACTGGGTGTGGGGTTCGAACCCACGCGGATATACATCCATTGGAACTTACGTCCAACGCCTTAACCACTCGGCCAACCCAGTTAGTTTATTAACTTGAAGAATATTTTTTAAGTTGCACTTTGTTGTGATTGCGAAATCTTGTTTTGTTGTAACCTACCGCAACACAGCGACGAGGTGGCCGAGTGGTTAAGGCGATGGACTGCTAATCCATTGTGCTCTGCACGCGTGGGTTCGAATCCCAACCTCGTCGTAGGGGATGTAGCTCAGTGGTAGAGCGCATGCTTTGCATGTGTGAGGCCCCGGGTTCAATCCCCGGCATCTCCATATTTGTTTGGTGAATCGATTGTTAGATCATTGAGTTCTAAATTGATTGTTTTGTTGGACTATGTAATATCGCAACACAGTTGTTTTGAAAATGTCACAATTCATGGTTTTCTTAGTTTTTGGCCTAATCATTTTCCCACAAATGCCTTTTTCGCAGCGACGAGGTGGCCGAGTGGTTAAGGCGATGGACTGCTAATCCATTGTGCTCTGCACGCGTGGGTTCGAATCCCATCCTCGTCGTAGGGGATGTAGCTCAGTTGTAGAGCGCACGCTTTGCATGTGTGAGGCCCCGGGTTCAATCCCCGGCATCTCCATCCTTTTCAATTTGTTTTGTTGATTCTTTCTGAAGAACTCGAAGTTTTATTTTGATTTAAATTTTAGTTATATTTTGCAGAAAACCGTATTGTTGATTTTTGTCAAAACCTACTATTGAATCTATATTTGTATTGTATCTGAGTCAGTGTTGAAATTCATATGAGTGAATTGCTTCAATTTACCAAAAAGTAGTACTGGGTGTGGGGTTCGAACCCACGCGGATATACATCCATTGGAACTTAAGTCCAACGCCTTAACCACTCGGCCAACCCAGTCAGTTTATTAGCTTCAAGAATATTTTTTAAGTTGCACTTTGTTGTGATTGCGAAATCTTGTTTTGTTGTAACCTACTGCAACACAGCGACAAGGTGGCCGAGTGGTTAAGGCGATGGACTGCTAATCCATTGTGCTCTGCACGCGTGGGTTCGAATCCCATCCTCGTCGTAGGGGATCTAGCTCAGTGGTAGAGCGCACGCTTTGCATGTGTGAGGCCCCGGGTTCAATCCCCGGCATCTCCATCCTTTTCAATTTGTTTTGTTGATTCTTTCTGAAGAACTCGAAGTTTTATTTTGATTTAAATTTTAGTTATATTTTGCAGAAAACCGTATTGTTGATTTTTGTCAAAACCTACTATTGAATCTATATTTGTATTGTATCTGAGTCAGTGTTGAAATTCATATGAGTGAATTGCTTCAATTTACCAAAAAGTAGTACTGGGTGTGGGGTTCGAACCCACGCGGATATACATCCATTGGAACTTAAGTCCAACGCCTTAACCACTCGGCCAACCCAGTCAGTTTATTAGCTTCAAGAATATTTTTTAAGTTGCACTTTGTTGTGATTGCGAAATCTTGTTTTGTTGTAACCTACTGCAACACAGCGACAAGGTGGCCGAGTGGTTAAGGCGATGGACTGCTAATCCATTGTGCTCTGCACGCGTGGGTTCGAATCCCATCCTCGTCGTAGGGGATGTAGCTCAGTGGTAGAGCGCACGCTTTGCATGTGTGAGGCCCCGGGTTCAATCCCCGGCATCTCCATCCTTTTCAATTTGTTTTGTTGATTCTTTCTGAAGAACTCGAAGTTTTATTTTGATTTAAATTTTAGTTATATTTTGCAGAAAACCGTATTGTTGATTTTTGTCAAAACCTACTATTGAATCTATATTTGTATTGTATCTGATTCAGTGTTGAAATTCATATGAGTGAATTGCTTCAATTTACCAAAAAGTAGTACTGGGTGTGGGGTTCGAACCCACGCGGATATACATCCATTGGAACTTAAGTCCAACGCCTTAACCACTCGGCCAACCCAGTTAGTTTATTAGCTTGAAGAATATTTTTTAAGTTGCACTTTGTTGTGATTGCGAAATCTTGTTTTGTTGTAACCTACTGCAACACAGCGACGAGGTGGCCGAGTGTTTAAGGCGATGGACTGCTAATCCATTGTGCTCTGCACGCGTGGGTTCGAATCCCATCCTCGTCGTAGGGGATGTAGCTCAGTGGTAGAGCGCACGCTTTGCATGTGTGAGGCCCCGGGTTCAATCCCCGGCATCTCCATCCTTTTCAATTTGTTTTGTTGATTCTTTCTGAAGAACTCGAAGTTTTATTTTGATTTAAATTTTAGTTATATTTTGCAGAAAACCGTATTGTTGATTTTTGTCAAAACCTACTATTGGATCTATATTTGTATTGTATCTGAGTCAGTGTTGAAATTCATATGAGTGAATTGCTTCAATTTACCAAAAAGTAGTACTGGGTGTGGGGTTCGAACCCACGCGGATATACATCCATTGGAACTTAAGTCCAACGCCTTAACCACTCGGCCAACCCAGTCAGTTTATTAGCTTCAAGAATATTTTTTAAGTTGCACTTTGTTGTAACTGCGAAAACTTGTTTTGTTGTAACCTACGGCAACACAGCGACGAGGTGGCCGAGTGGTTAAGGCGATGGACTGCTAATCCATTGTGCTCTGCACGCGTGGGTTCGAATCCCATCCTCGTCGTAGGGGATGTAGCTCAGTGGTAGAGCGCACGCTTCGCATGTGTGAGGCCCCGGGTTCAATCCCCGGCATCTCCATATTTGTTTGGTGAATCGATTGTTAGATCATTGAGTTCTAAATTGATTATTTTGTTGGAATATGTAATATCGCAACACAGTTGTTTTGAAAATGTCACAATTCATGGTTTTCTTAGTTTTTTGGCCTAATCATTTTCCCACAAATGCCTTTTTCGCAGCGACGAGGTGGCCGAGTGGTTAAGGCGTTGGACTGCTAATCCATTGTGCTCTGCACGCGTGGGTTCGAATCCCATCCTCGTCGTAGGGGTTGTAGCTCAGTGGTAGAGCGCACGCTTTGCATGTGTGAGGCCCCGGGTTCAATCCCCGCCATCTCCATCCTTTTCAATTTGTTTTGTTGATTCTTTCTGAAGAACTCGAAGTTTTATTTTGATTTAAATTTTAGTTATATTTTGCAGAAAACCTTATTGTTGATTTTTGTCAAAACCTACTATTGAATCTATATTTGTATTGTATCTGAGTCAGTGTTGAAATTCATATGAGTGAATTGCTTCAATTTACCAAAAAGTAGTACTGGGTGTGGGGTTCGAACCCACGCGGATATACATCCATTGGAACTTAAGTCCAACGCCTTAACCACTCGGCCAACCATGTAAGTTTATTAGCTTCAAGAATATTTTTTAAGTTGCACTTTGTTGTAACTGCGAAAACTTGTTTTGTTGTAACCTACGGCAACACAGCGACGAGGTGGTCGAGTGGTTAAGGCGATGGACTGCTAATCCATTGTGCTCTGCACGACTGGGTTCGAATCCCATCCTCGTCGTAGGGGATGTAGCTCAGTGGTAGAGCGCACGCTTTGCATGTGTGAGGCCCCGGGTTCAATCCCCGGCATCTCCATCCTTTTCAATTTGTTTTGTTGATTCTTTCTGAAGAACTCGAAGTTTTATTTTGATTTAAATTTTAGTTATATTTTGCAGAAAACCGTCTTGTTGATTTTTGTCAAAACCTACTATTGAATCTATATTTGTATTGTATCTGAGTCAGTGTTGAAATTCATATGAGTGAATTGCTTCAATTTACCAAAAAGTAGTACTGGGTGTGGGGTTCGAACCCACGCGGATATACATCCATTGGAACTTACGTCCAACGCCTTAACCACTCGGCCAACCCAGTTAGTTTATTAGCTTGAAGAATATTTTTTAAGTTGCACTTTGTTGTGGTTGCGAAATCTTGTTTTGTTGTAACCTACCGCAACACAGCGACGAGGTGGCCGAGTGGTTAAGGCGATGGACTGCTAATCCATTGTGCTCTGCACGCGTGGGTTCGAATCCCATCCTCGTCGTAGGGGATGTAGCTCAGTGGTAGAGCGCACGCTTTGCATGTGTGAGGCCCCGGGTTCAATCCCCGGCATCTCCATATTTGTTTGGTGAATCGATTGTTAGATCATTGAGTTCTAAATTGATTGTTTTGTTGGACTATGTAATATCGCAACACAGTTGTTTTGAAAATGTCACAATTCATGGTTTTCTTAGTTTTTGGCCTAATCATTTTCCCACAAATGCCTTTTGCGCAGCGACGAGGTGGCCGAGTTGTTAAGGCGATGGACTGCTAATCCATTGTGCTCTGCACGCGTGGGTTCGAATCCCATCCTCGTCGTAGGGGATGTAGCTCAGTTGTAGAGCGCACGCTTTGCATGTGTGAGGCCCCGGGTTCAATCCCCGGCATCTCCATCCTTTTCAATTTGTTTTGTTGATTCTTTCTGAAGAACTCGAAGTTTTATTTTGATTTAAATTTTAGTTATATTTTGCAGAAAACCGTATTGTTGATTTTTGTCAAAACCTACTATTGAATCTATATTTGTATTGTATCTGAGTCAGTGTTGAAATTCATATGAGTGAATTGCTTCAATTTACCAAAAAGTAGTACTGGGTGTGGGGTTCGAACCCACGCGGATATACATCCATTGGAACTTAAGTCCAACGCCTTAACCACTCGGCCAACCCAGTCAGTTTATTAGCTTCAAGAATATTTTTTAAGTTGCACTTTGTTGTGATTGCGAAATCTTGTTTTGTTGTAACCTACTGCAACACAGCGACAAGGTGGCCGAGTGGTTAAGGCGATGGACTGCTAATCCATTGTGCTCTGCACCCGTGGGTTCGAATCTCATCCTCGTCGTAGGGGATGTAGCTCAGTGGTAGAGCGCACGCTTTGCATGTGTGAGGTCCCGGGTTCAATCCCCGGCATCTCCATCCTTTTCAATTTGTTTTGGTGATTCTTTCTGAAGAACTCGAAGTTTTATTTTGATTTAAATTTCAGCCCTAACTTATCAAACATCCTGGAGATTTTAGTTATATTTTGCAGAAAACCGTATTGTTGATTTTTGTCAAAACCTACTATTGAATCTATATATGTATTGTATCTGAGTCAGTGTTGAAATTCATATGAGTGAATTGCCTTAATTTACCAAAAAGTAGTACAGAGTGTTGGGTTCGAACCCACGCGGATATACATCCATTGGAACTTAAGTCCAACGCCTTAACCACTCGGCCAACCCAGTTAGTTTATTAGCTTCAAGAATATTTTTTAAGTTGCACTTTGTTGTAACTGCGAAAACTTGTTTTGTTGTAACCTACGGCAACACAGCGACGAGGTGGCCGAGTGGTTAAGGCGATGCACTGCTAATCCATTGTGCTCTGCACGCGTGGGTTCGAATCCCATCCTCGTCGTAGGGGATGTAGCTCAGTGGTAGAGCGCACGCTTCGCATGTGTGAGGCCCCGGGTTCAATCCCCGGCATCTCCATATTTGTTTGGTGAATCGATTGTTAGATCATTGAGTTCTAAATTGATTGTTTTGTTGGACTATGTAATATCGCAACACAGTTGTTTTGAAAATGTCACAATTCATGGTTTTCTTCGTTTTTTGACCTAATCATTTTCCCACAAATGCCTTTTTCGCAGCGACGAGGTTGTCGAGTGGTTAAGGCGATGGACTGCTAATCCATTGTGCTCTGCACGCGTGGGTTCGAATCCCATCCTCGTCTTAGGGGATGTAGCTCAGTGGTAGAGCGCACGCTTTGCATGTGTGAGGCCCCGGTTTCAATCCCCGGCATCTCCATCCTTTTCAATTTGTTTTGTTGATTCTTTCTGAAGAACTCGAAGTTTTATTTTGATTTAAATTTTAGTTATATTTTGCAGAAAACCGTATTGTTGATTTTTGTCAAAACCTACTATTGAATCTATATTTGTATTGTATCTGAGTCAGTGTTGAAATTCATATGAGTGAATTGCTTCAATTTACCAAAAAGTAGTACTGGGTGTGGGGTTCGAACCCACGCGGATATACATCCATTGGAACTTAAGTCCAACGCCTTAACCACTCGGCCAACCCAGTCAGTTTATTAGCTTCAAGAATATTTTTTAAGTTGCACTTTGTTGTAACTGCGAAAACTTGTTTTGTTGTAACCTACGGCAACACAGCGACGAGGTGGCCGAGTGGTTAAGGCGATGCACTGCTAATCCATTGTGCTCTTCACGCGTGGGTTCGAATCCCATCCTCGTCGTAGGGGATGTAGCTCAGTGGTAGAGCGCACGCTTTGCATGTGTGAGGCCCCGGGTTCAATCCCCGGCATCTCCATCCTTTTCAATTTGTTTTGGTGATTCTTTCTGAAGAACTTGAAGTTTTATATTGATTTAAATTTCAGCCCTAACTTGTCAAACATACTGGAGATTTTAGTTATATTTTGCAGAAAACCGTATTGTTGATTTTTGTCAAAACCTACTATTGAATCTATATTTGTATTGTATCTGAGTCAGTGTTGAAATTCATATGAGTGAATTGCTTCAATTTACCAAAAAGTAGTACTGGGTGTGGGGTTCGAACCCACGCGGATATACATCCATTGGAACTTAAGTCCAACGCCTTAACCACTCGGCCAACCCAGTTGCCTTAATAAGCTGGAAAAATATTTTAACTTGCACTTTGTTTTAATTGCGAAAACTTGTTTTGTTGGTAATCTGTTGTAACACAGCTTCAAGTGTTAAACAGGTACAGAGGTGCTGATAATGTGTCAACGTTCAGTTCGGGGCTGCAGTCTTGGATAGATAGCGACTCGAGTAATTCTATTTTGTTCTTTTGTATCTCTGTTTATTGATGTTAGTTAAAAATAATTTGTGTGTTTTTATGACTCGTTTTTGTCGGAATGTTTTATGTGAAGCTGAACTATTTTGTTATTCGTGATTTTCTGTTGATCTGCGTTTTAGATTTTACCAAGTATAGGGGAAAACGGCTATTTTATCTGTGCTTTGGCTTCCTTAACTCCAAGTTATTTAGAAAAAATATATAAGTGTTTGACACTCCTGTTTTATTAGGTCTCACAAACAATTATCAGTATGTACCTAACTATATATGCTTTTTAAATAAACTGCTTGACGAAGACTGTATCTGCCTTTTAATTAGATGTCGTCTTGCTTATGCTGCTCGCATTAGCTTTACAAGTTCCATTTAATCACAGGTAATAAAAACCTCCGATGATGACCTAACTATTTATGCTTGTCAAAACAACTTCTTGACAAAGACTGTGACGGCCTCACAATTGGATGTCGTGTTGGTTATGTTTCTGACATCAACTTTAAAGTCCCATTTCATTGCAGGTGATAAACCTCCAATGATGACCTTATGTGAGAAGGAGTCTATCGTTGCAACATCCTTCATTGCAAGTGGAGGAAAGGTATTCTGCCTCACAAGATCAAAGAGCGATGCTGTGGTGGTAGAGAACAAAAGAAAAACAAGTTCAGCTTCGTTTTCACCCAGCGATGTTCAGGTGCTAAAATAAACAAATTGGTTGATTCCTGTATTGATTTCGCATATCAATCAAATCGTCGTCGCATGAACTATTTTTGTTTGGTACAACCTAGCAGCTTCTGATATTTATATGAGCATGATGGCTGGAGGTTTTAGTTTGGCCTAAAATGAATATTAAAACCCTTACAGAAGTAGGTAGCATTTTGTGAACGTTTCGGATATATCTTAAGATAATAGATGTATGTTGTAGTTAGATGTATGATGAAGGCCTTGCAGAAGTGGGAATCATTTTTAAACATTTCAAATAATACTTTGTTTATTATTATTGACACAAGAAAGATTAGTTCATTGATTTCTCTCTATATCTTATGGGATCCAAATTGGGCCAGTCGTTACAAACCGGTTGTTTTATTAACAAAATTTTAGCAAAATGCCAATCTTGTCAAGTTTGTGACAAAACAAATATTGAATTATTTATCTGTTTTCATTTTGGTTATATTATCTAGTTTTAAAATTGTTAATTAAAATGGTTATAGAACGTCACTTTTTGGTCGCCAGGCCTATTTAGTATGTACAAAAATGCACAACACCAAACTCACCAATTGTTTTACCGATCTTAAACAAATTAAAACTCTTTTGGCATTAAATTGTAAATTATTAGTTAATGTCGAATTCGGGTAAACTTTGTTTTCACTTTATTTAATGATTTTACATTTACGATTTTGTGTTTTTTTTTAGTATATTTTTATTTCAAAGCTTTCTTAAGCATTGATATTGTGCAAATATTTACGTTTTGCGTTTTTCAAAGGTTACCAAAAGTCAAGAAAATGCTGCTCCCGAACAGAAACCAGAAGGAACGTGGTTCGGAATTACAGGTGCCCCACCTAAACCACGCCCTCCTAAGGTTGCGCCACGCCCACCAGGACGACCGCTGAGCAAGAACACGCCCACCACAGCGACCAATCAGCGAGCGGCGATCGCAAATCATAGCGAATTAAAGGAAGGTCGACTATTCTCTGTACAATCGACTGAACTGTCAAGCCTTAAAAATGTACCTAAAGCGTCAGAAGTTGATTCTTATGCCAAGGCGCAGATTTCGCCGCGTTTTTCTGCTTCTAAAGTCCCAACAAACTCAACAACAGCTTCAGTTAAACCTTTCCGCACTTTAAACGACTACAAGAAACTACAGAAGCAAGACGCTATTAGCTCAATTCATCAATCGCCGCCAAACTACTCAGGCAACCACCTCATCAATGATGATGTCATCTTGGATGATGACACGTCATCTTCGAGCGAGAGCAGCGATGACGTCATATACCGTAGCAACAGCAGCCTGACAACGCGGCTTGTTCGGATCGACAGCCACGACTCCTTAACGATGCGCAGGAGGATCAGATCTCACCGGAGGAACTCAAGAAGTGAAGAGAGAAGAGCGACGATCGGATCCATTTCCAAAAACGACATCACAAGAGCAGCTTCGAACCGTTCACCGTCGCCCACCGCCGCATCGAACCCGTTCCGGGGCGCATCCGAACCGCAGGAGATCGCTCCTCTTCTGAGCCGCGCTAAGAGCGAGGAGATGTTAAAGCAGGATCTCCACCAAGAGCAGGAGGAGATGATGATCAAGTGGTCGCCTCGACAACGCAAGGAAACCCTCCAGGAGCGAGCTGCAAGGATCCTGGGACTCAGCTCTGATCAACTCGCCGCCGCCAAGAAGAACCGAGCTCCCAAACTCGCCCCGACGGCGCCGGTTCCTAATGACGTCACATCCGAGTCGTTCGCAGTCAGCGTGACGTCATCGATGATGCAGAAAAAGCAGGAGAAGTATCAAGTCCGCGACGTCGTGGTTTCGCAGGAATTGAGCGAAGACGACGCTAGCACTTTATCGATGGACTCCGATGTGGCGCCACCCAACGATCAACCAAATCGATCCAACGGTCCGCTGGGTGGCGCTAACTACAGCGTGAACGTTAGCGATTCGTTGCTTGGCGCAGAAGTGCCTTACACAGTGAAGCCTTACAACACCGCGACCGAATACAAACTGCCAGATGACGTACTAGACGTCGACCTGACGTCAGACGACGATGACATCACAACATCGGGTGATGACGTCAACGAGGGTCGGGCTCGGATCGTGGCGAGTTACTCGAACAACATTTACGCGAACGCGCCTCACTCGCGTCAGTTCAGCGACGAAACGACGACCGAGAGCGAGAGTGTTAGCGCCCGATACCCTGTCGCTCAGGATAGATTGGCCGACGTTCAGAGGTCGATGCAAGGTCAGTTTGAATGCGCCAGTTTTGCACGTGTTTTGGGATCACCGCCAGGATCCTTAATTATGCTTTGTTACACTGCAAATTGCTGACTAGCTATCAAGTGTAATCGATTTACTGTTACAGTAAACAAGTGCAAAGTTTAAAACCAAGGTATTTATTTAAACAAACGTCTAAAGCTTTGCTTTGTAGGTTTTTTAACATTGTTATTAATTTGTTCGAATAGAAAATGTGTCATTTCAACTCAGGTTTCTAAAATTTGAGACATGTTCGTTTATGTGTGCGTAAGCAGAGCAGTAATCGACAAGCAAAAACCCGTTACTGATGCCACAAAGATATATAAGATTTATATTAAAGAAATTATTGGCGCAATTTACATTTTATAATGACATAACGACACGCCCTTAAAACAGTCTAATCGAACTGCGTAATTTAAACGCAAAGTTACATAAACACGATTGCTTGAAACCCACAGGTCAGCATCAACCAAGAGCCCAACCTCGTCGAGTTGTAGAGTCTCCAGTTCCGATCGCTTCGCACAGCGCTCCACTCACAAGCGAGGAACTCGACATCGTAAAGCAGCTGTACAGCAGCGCGGATGAGACCTACGACACTGCGGATGAGACCTACGACAGCGACGCCGCTAGGCGGCGCAAGGTGGCGAGCGCGATTGGCCTTGACCCCCGGCTCATAGGGGGCGGGGGGAAGTCCCAGAACGGCCCCAGGCTTGAACGAATGGAAGATCTTGACATCAAGAGGTTTCCGACCGCTTCTCCCAGGAGGAGTGAGAGGAGCGGGGATGAATCGGGACATTCTCCCGATAACAAAGGTGTGGGAAATTGTTTTGGTTTGAAACTTGAACGAATTAGACTAGGGTTGCCATATATCTCTTTACCCGGATCAGAATAATTTAGCAGATCTTAAAAACACAAGATCTTAAAATATACAGGCCCGAAAGTAGGCTTACAGGTATTCCACAGCGTTGGCTTGAAAGAAGAGGTAACATTGAATAGCCACTACGCTCACCTGACCTGACACCAATGGATTTCTTTTGGGTGGTGTTTTAAAGAACAGGGTGTATGAGAAGAACCCCAAAACAGTAAATTTACTTTTAGACCCAAACCCTACTTTTATAACTGTAAGCCTACTTTTGGCCACTCTGTTTGTATACATTTCGCCAGCAAAGGCACCGTAATCAAAACTCATTCAAATAAAAAAATACTGACGATGCCTTTGTCGTCGAAATGTCGGCTATGCATATAATTTAAGATATTTTAAGAGTGTCTGACCTAAATTGTTAGCTTTGCTAGTGTATGCTGCTGTCACTGATTGGAAATTAGGGTCGACATTTACCTTGCAACAATCAAGGGGATTTGCAATATAACGTATTTAGTGCAACATTTACCCGGGCATGCCAAAACATTTAATGATACTCTTTGCTTGTCTCCGTGTAGGAATTTAGTTGGATACATTAAAATAAGACGTTTGGTGTTTAACAAATGACACAAAATATAAATCAATGGTACATTACTAATGCTTCTACACGTGGTTGTCCAACCTGTTATCAATATGTCTAGAATTTTGCCCTTTTTTAAATTTGCAACCCTTTTATTAAATGCAATTGAGGCTTTGTTTTAGTAGCCTATATAGAATTTTGATTTTCACAATAAAACATTGCTTAGGTGGGCAAATTTTACCAGACTTTAAATAACTGAAACGAAAAACAGTACAAGCTGCCGTCAGCATGCGAAACGTGGTTTCATACTTTAGTTTAATCAAAAAAAGAAATTTATATCGATTTAAGCTGTGCCTGGTGTAGCTGCTGTTTATACAAGTTAGGTATACCCATGACTAAAATGGATGACGTCATTATAACGTGCTAAACACGGGGTTTTTCTTTTTGGGAGTTTTTTGAATAATTCGGGGTATTTTTTAGCAAGCAAACAGTTTTTTTTGTCACTTTTATTTTTAGATTTACTGGTTTAAATGTTCCTAGTGCTCGTGTTTTATTAGCTCAGTTTAAATACCTTATTCGTATACTGGCCTATGTTTGATATACTGGGTTTAGAAGTCCTGTTTTATATCGTTGTTATGGTTTTTAAAGCTCTGTATTAAATTTGAATTGAAGGTTTCGAAACGCTTTATAATCGACTAGACAATTAGTTTGGAAAATTTTTCATCGAGTAACTATGATATAGCGTTGTTTTGTCTAATTATGACCTGTTTTAATCCACGTCCAAGTTCAACCTCCAGCTATTAGGCCCAAGTGTATTTTTGTCTCATTATATCAAATCGAAACCAATACCCAAAACTTGGTCGTTATATTGGTAATTGTGCCGTACAATGTTATGTAAGGCCAAAACAAACTGATCAATTAAGCTGTAGTAATCAATCTAAGCTTTTTTTGCCTGAAAATTAAAATAGAAATTTAATTTTTCATCCTACCTGTGTACCTCACAAAGTAGTTAGTTGTTACTTATTGTTGTTTATTTTCCGTAACTTATTTTGGGTACCTTTAACAAGAAAATGATAATTGTCGAGTCAGACATTGGGGCCTTCACTTGCAAACGCAAAACGAAATACCTAATTTGGTCATCGTGTTTGATTCGATCTTATCGACCTAATCTGTGTAGTTTCCTGGAGGTTTGACCTTATTAAGATTCGATAACGATAAACCTAATCTAGTTGAACGAAGATGGCCCCGTCTTTGCTCTATTTGCTTGTTTTGGGCAAACATTTTTATAAGTACAGTAGTTATAAATTTGACCCACCGGTAAATGCCCGGAGACACAAAACAAACTGTTCATTTCGTCCCGTGCTTGATCGATAACCTAGCACAAGCAGTGGTCAGCATTTAAGCTTGAAATATAGCTTCTTCAAACGCTCCAGGAACATGTAAAATATTTCGGGGCCGTCGTTGTGATTTGTTTGTATTCAGTTCGAAGCACAGCAAAAAGTGTTCGAGTCTGCACTTTGGCTTTAAATACCGCGAGTTTGTAGTGGGATTGTTTAATAACGTTATTGATGTTTGTTAAACACATTTTTTGGGCCAACTATTAAGGGTCTCGTTTAAATTTAACAAAGTTAAAATATTTTCGTTAACAAAGTTAAAATATTTAAGAAATTAAAATCATAATTGATTTTCGTTATGCTTCAACTAATCTTGGAAATATTGACTTCAGTCAGCGAACATAAAACTCTATATGTTATTCCAGGGGCGTATCCAGAAATCCCAAAAGGGGGGGTTCGAATTTTCAACTTAGGGAATTCCCCGTTTGTCCGTCTGACGTTAATGACGTCATAATATAGCGACGGATATGACGTCATGAAATAGCGATTGTAATGACGTCATATGCCTTTCGTGGCGCAACGGTAAAGAAGCGCTCATCTATTTCCAAAGACTCCGTCAAAACGTAAACAAAGCGTACGTTGGAAGATCATTTGCACTTTCGTAGTTAAATGGCCAAAAAGTGTTTAAAAACCCCAAACCCCCCCTGGATACGCCACTGTGTTGTTCTGATTTATATATTTTTGTAAATGACCCCAATGAAAACTAAAGGCCTTAACTTCAAAAAATCGTTACAAAGCGATTTTTAGTGTACTTAAAACAGGATTTTACTAATTGTGCATGTTACGTGTAAATTGTTTTGCAGAAATAACAGTTACAAGGTACTAAATGCCTGTTTAAAAAATTCAAGCGATGTACATCTGTAAAAGTATGGATGTGTTGAAAATCAATAAAGATATGATAACAAATTCATATTATCTACTTTTGCTTGAATTGAACGCGGTAAACATGCAAAAATAAATCTGATTGATTAAACATTTCGAATGTGCATATTTATTAAAGATCTAACACTCAAAAATATTAGTAAATAATACTAGTGTGAACTTGCTTGTACTAACAGAATGTGCAAGTATTGGCGTATGGTTGTTTCTCGACTCGCTCCTTGCATAGCTCAGTTGGTAGAGCGACGGTCCCGGCTTGACCGGAGGTCGTGAGTTCGAACCTCACTGCAGGCCAGTTGTTTTTCTGGCTTGCTCTGCTTGCATCATAGATCGACAGATTCGGCAAGTCTGCGATGGCTTTTAGGTGTACTATTCATACGGAAGCCGTAATCGTTGGTCATAAAGCAACTTCCGAGGGGCTAGATCACAGATGTTATTAAACACATATGTTTGTGTGTGTCTTTCATATTAGTAATTAACTTCTGCATTGTCGCTTGTTCCTTACTTTTATTTTTTAAACAGGCGGCGTTTTTGAAGCGATGCAGTCTGTGGGTTTGGATCCCGAGCAAGCGTGGGTTGTCTCTTTGTGACGTCACTAATCACCTTGTGACGCAACAATAAGTGTTTGTCTTGTGTGAGCCAGACCCCTTCTTCAATATTTGTTACTGATTCACATCGACTAATTGTCGCATCGAAGTTACCGCGGAATATTTTACAAGGGTTATTAATAAACCTTGATCTGCCCTATTTATTAATTGACATCAGATTATTACAAATTAATGTTTAAAGTATAAATGCTGAATTTCGCACGATTAAATATATTCCTCATGAAACACACACACCTATCATTCACTAGTGTTTAGTTTTAAGTAGGCCGTACCTAATTAAACAAACCTTGTTCCAATTCTAATGTTTTTCAATGCAGTCTGTTTCCCTAATAATATTTATATATATTCAGGTACGTCTTGTTTTACTGAGTATTGTTCCCAATATTTTTAAACGAAATTTTCCCCAGTCAACATATTTCTTGCATATTATACGCCAATATCTTCAGTTTCCTTGCAGTTTTATACATTTCGATATTTGTCTCATTACACCAATCAAACACTGAGGCGATTTCGTAATTAGTCTCTTCAATAAAATTTTACACGCACGCACACAGTACATAATTTGACCTTGACAGAACCGACTATTGACCTTCACGAAGCAGATGGATTTGCGGGTGCAATCGTATATTTTTGACAGGCAACTTATTTTGAGACTGAATTGCGGCCGAAAGATAGTTTCTTTAATGCTGCCTCAGGATGACAGTTGGTTTCAGGCAGGGTATCATTATCTTATCTATACAATTGCTCAAATTAAGTGGAAAATGACACGTGATTATTAATGCACGCGACTACACGCAGCTATTTTTAGTTTTTTCATATCTGCCATTTAATAATGTCTTAAAGCGTATAAATTTCAACTAAATAAAAGCCTATAGTTATGCCTTGCGACAGAAGTATTGTCATTCTTTTGAAATTATAGATTTCGGAAAAAAACTCTAGTTAAGAATCAGGGTTTTATTCTCGTAAATGTAGTTTTTACTTGTTTGGGATTTTCTTGACTTCAAAGATGGCTCTTTTGAAGCAAATTAGCCACATCCAGCTTTTATGTTATGTTGGAACCGGATGAATGAATTATCCTAGCACGTCACGTAATTGGTTACCATCACGTGCAAGAAGTAAATTGTAACACCTTGTAACCTAACCTGGCGCCTCTGCTTTGACATTTCCTTGTTTCGAATTGAAACAAAACTCAATTTTACGTTGGCACGTAAAAAACAAAATTCGAGTTATTACTTTATAATATTTATAAAAAACGATAAACTGGCGCAATTAAAATAATGTGAACACGACACAGTTAGTCTACTGAGATTAATACAAAAACAAAACAAAGGACTCTCATCAATATAAGACTATTCAGCAATTATAAATAACCAAGTACTAATTTACATCGACCATTAAACCGCGTCACAAATTCACCAAAAATAGTCGCTCTTTATATCGTAATACTGCTCTTGCCTGTTAAACAACCAATCATGCCATTGCTGATATTACAAAAACGGAATAAAACATAGACGAAATAGAAAAAATAAAAAACGAAAATTGACACGGTACGAATGAAATAATAGATCATACGCAATCCGGATTGTTGCAATCTCGCAGCTCGTACTTTAGACTCTCTGGTTCACAATTGGATCCGTTCAAAGGCTTGCATCTAATTCAACAGCAATTGTTAAATACTAGAAAGGCAGACGTTATAGAAATAGATGCTGGTTTTATGAAAAGGCATATATATATTTGTAGTAAATTCTTTGTTTTAACTAGAGATGACCCATACTATTCGTCTGTAGCCTTAAACCAATACGAAGTAATAGTATCGGTAATCATCCGATACTAGAGTCGTATCGGTGCCGATCCGATACCAAATTAATAGAAATTTCAGTCATGATTAGCAACGCAGCGATTCTGCCATGAAAACAGTAGGTTAGTAAATTGAGCAAACTCAAGCCTCGGTCACATCAGCTCTATCTCTGTGCTAACTGAGACAAATAAACAAACTTGCATTAATAATAAAGACAACAGTTAATTCCCTTGGAACGCAAATCTTCCTATCTTGTAGTATGAGTACAACTTAAACTTTTGGAATGGACCTGCTTTACAGGTCCAGCTTTACCAATAAAAATATGAATACTAGTTCGAATTAATCATGCTATTGGCTGGAGGTTGTAGTTAGACCTAGAATGAATAAAGAATCCATACAGAAGTAGATATCATTTATTGAACGTTTCACATAAATTTTAAGATAATGGTTGGAGGTTGTGCTTAAACGTAGAATGAATATCAAAGCCCATACAGAAGTAGGTAGATGACTGGAGTATTTTGAGATAACGACTGGAGGCTGTGGTTAGACGTAGAATGAATACAAAAGTTTATAAAGAGGTATAGGTAGCACCTTGTGAACGTTTCTTTATACATTTTCAACACTAACCAATGTAGTTTGACTGAAACCGAACTCAGAGCGACTTACTTTATCCTGAACTGGTTGCCTCCACAAGGTGGTTCACATGAAGACCATTCTGTCCAGTGGCGTAAGTGAAGACAATCCTGGGCTGCACAAGCAACCGTTTCGTCTGCTTCTCCATTACAGAAGCTGGTGTCAATCTGTGGCAATAAGACCATGTAATGATATGATATATATATAAATAATACCATGTTTAATACCCCGGTGGTTATGGCCTTTTTTGGAATGTTAATTTAGTTACTGTGTAAAAAATAGAAATTATATATAGAGAGATAAATGGCTGCAAATCTGCATATTTTAACTTTTAAGGTTTTCACTTTATAGCTTTGGAGAGTTGTTAACATAACATTTTTTAAACCTTAGAAAGTTAACTAATATTAAAAACTTGTTTAACGATTAAAACCATTTTGGCGAATGTATACTCAATAGATCTGGCGTTAAGAAACGTTTTCGCAAAGGAAGCTTAGAAAGTTAAAATAATACCATAAACTTGAGTAAACCATATGGAGTTTAATAATTACAAAGTATGCGTAAAGCCTTATAATGTTAAGTAATTTTTCTAAAAAGAAGGCTTGGAATTTCACTCTTTTATGCTATTATATTAAACATATTTGAAAATACATTTCCGTAAATCACATTACGTTAGCCACTGTTGATCAGCATCCTAAATGTTCTGCAGATCAAAATTTGTTTTTTAAAGCAAATTGATTTTAGGGTATATAAGGTTACAGGGCCACGCATCTGCCAGAATGCCCTTTTTGCATTGATTAATGCTGATGTGCAAGATATGCGCCTCTGTACTTAATCACTCTTTAGGAACTTAGAAATTGAAGCTTACCACGCCAGCCGATCCGACGCAGAACCTTCTTCTCGTAGTTAATCCTTCACCACATGTAACAGAACAAGTAGAGTAGGATGACCAAGTACTCCAAGCAAAGAAGTCGGAACCATCTGAAAATTTTTAGAGAGCGAAAAAATGAAATTTTAATTGATTCTTTGTTTTGTACTAATGTATGCTGTACGCCAGTGTTCTATTTATTTGATTAGATGAATTATTTCAATGCACTTCAAAATATATCTTGACTTGACTGTTGGGCATGTAACATGACCTGGGTTTTATAAAATATTTGGAAACACTAGTTATTTACATTTTGGAACTAGTTAGTAAAATTAATATGAAGTCGATTTTAATGTATCGGCTGCTGTCAGTTTACGTCTAACGCATAACCTTTGCCCAACGTCTTATTTATAAAAAGTTATCTCGACTTTTTTAGGTTATTTTGCAAACGACACAACATGACTTAAATGGTTTGCAAATGACTTGTTTACAACACTGCCGAACGATTTAGATCTCTTGTTTAAACTTGAACCTGTTAAGTGCCTGTCATTTTAAACGTACTTTAAAAAGTGCATCGAACAAAACACAAATCTATCGATACTAGACAGAAATCTTAATTCCAACGTTTCGGTTTTGGGACTAAATTATCGACTTTGAGTGACAGTCTAATGAGAGGCAAAGTAGACGATAGCGGTAAAATGACGGCTGAAAATCAAACTGCCATTTTGTATAATAGCACAGCGCATTTTTCTTTAAACGATTAGCGCTAAACGTCGACGTGAATCCATTCAATTTAGAGTTTTTGCGTTTTACAGCTTAACTTCGAAACGTATACATCTACGCAAACTGGGCCAAATAGGCAATTTATGTCTTCCAATAGAACATATTTGTTGACGAAGAAGTCAACATGTAAATGAAATTGAGAAAGAAATGATGAGACGTCAATTTATAGCCAAACAAGCACAATTGTTGTCATGAACAGGGTTTTTTTAAGGTTTGGTTTGGGTGACCGCTAAATAGTTTTAAGAGACCGCAGGTGTTTCATTGAAATACCAAAAAGTCCAAAATTTAGGAAACCGCTGGAGAAATTTGGGGGACCGTTTCGGCCCCCAAAACACCTTAAAAAAAACACTCATGAAAATATACAAAGGTAATATTCTCCAGGTTATTAACCTATAAAACTGTTAAAGTGTTGAGAACCATTTTTTCGATTGTCACTATATTAGTTTCTAACGAATTGAACTTTTTAGGGCAGCAATGACGATTGGATTGTATGATTACATTGATTTGATATCGAATCGGCACCGATGCCACCCTATATTAGACGAGTAGGCTACACTTAGCATCGGGTGTCGGCTCCAATCAGTTCTTATTGTATTACATGTGTATATAAGTTTCAAATTACAGTGTAAGATAACCCAGATTTCACAGCTGTTGATCACGTATGTGTATGTTTCTTTCGTGTGTATATTAGTCAACTAATGTTCAACAACAAATATTTTTGCAACCACTCACCTAAGCATGTTTGCCGGTTACATGCCGATCCTTGATAGGATAGTTCCCTGTACATATCCTCGCACACTCGTTTGTCCAGGGGAATGTTTCGCTGGCCTTGATACTCACAACTTCTAACCCGGCTCCGTTCCCCGCTCCCACAGGTGGCCGTACACGACCCCCAATCGGTCCAGGCGCCCCAGGCCGCCCAGGAAGTGTCTGTGGGTCCCCGACCGGGACAAATACCCCGCCTACAGGCCTGGGTATCCACATAGGTGCCATTGCACATTCCAGGCTCAGCGCGGACCCCGTTAGCGACGCAGAGCCTTCTCCGTTGCTGGACTCCGGATCCACAAGAGCTGCTGCATTCTTCCCAGTTCCCCCATTCAGTGAGGAAGATACAGTCTCGCCTCCTGCACGGCTTCAGTTTAGTGCTGCCGTCCCCACATCGCGACTCGGGTACAGGGTTGCCGTTCTCCAGACATACTCGATGCATGATTTGAGTCCCTTCCTGACCGCACTCAGCCCTACATCTTCCGTATTCGTTCCAATGCCCCCAAGCTCCACACTCAACTCCCGGGCAAAGTCTCTCCTCACGTTCGTCAAGTTCTTCTTCTCGCCGACAAACGAAAGCGTCAATCTTCTTTGTGTTGTACAGGCAGCTTCTGTAGCGAGTCTCAAAATAAATAAAAAAACAATAATTTTTTTAATAAAAGTGGAGAATTTATCTAAAGTTTTGTTTGCTGCATATTGCGTTTTTGTTATTTTGGTCCAGTAAAATTCATATAAAATAAAATTCATATAAAATCGGACTAGTTTAGCAATTTTGTTAGTTTAACGAGTAAGTTGACTTGCTTTTCTATTAACTTGATAGGGATTTTACTTGGGCTTAAGTTATTTTACAAGTAATCTATTTTGGACTTAATTTCAAAATGACTTGTTTGCAACACTGAGTAATACTATAAGTTTTGTGCGATTAATCCATTCTATCTCTTTTGGCAGGTGTATACCGAAAATTCGATGTGCCATATAAAAAATGTGCTTTTGTTGTTGGAAAAGTGCACCTTAACGATATTTCTAGACTAACCTTGCTTTCAAGCAAGTCGGTAAAGATCGACTGAGTTTGGGCAACAATTATACAACAGCAGCTCCTACCAAATTTTTACAAAAATTCCGAATTTAAAGATAATATATATTTCTGTTGACAAAAAGCTTTACGTGTTGTATAATACTTGTAGAGTACAGCTATTGTTTACGTTAAACACTACAGTTTCCTCAATTTGTAGACTCAATTTGGACGTGAATGGTTCTTATAGTATTTACAAAACTACACCCAACTTTAAAATGGTATATCTGATTGCATACCAAACAAAAAGTATTAGTAGCACAACTGAATCAGCTAAACTCACCTGTTTGCCATCTCCGCACGTAGCTTTACACTCCGTCCATTCGTCCCAAGCGGCCCAGGTTATATTGGCAGAAGCACAAGGTCCAAGGTTGCAAGTCTTACTTCCCGTGCCTCCGCTCTGGGGGCACATATAAGTAGGGACGATGCTCCTCACAGAAGCCGGCTCCACACACACGCGCTCCCTCGTTCGACTACCGACCCCACATGAGGCCGAACATGTGCCCCATCCCCCCCATGGACCCCACTGGCCTGGGTTGACCATTTCTATGGACGAGGGGAGCGCTATTTCCCGCGGGGGTGGAGTCTCAGGGGCCAATTCTGTTGGATTGGTTTGTGATGGTGCCTGGTTTTGCTGGTTGTTTTGGTTCTGTTGGTTTTGCTGGTTCTGTTGGTTTTGCTGGTTGAATTGGTTTGATGGATAAGGCTGAAGTGAGCCCGGGTACTGGCTGTTGGTGTTCGATGGATTGGCTGTGTAAGGTGGCACGTTGTTTTGCTGGGTTGCACCAGTTTGCTGAAATAACCAAAGTAAATTTTAATAATAGCTACCAACAGTATATTTTGGTATTCGCAGTGCGTAACAGATTGCGCACGTAAACTAATTTATGAATAACGTGATCTGAAGGTATGTATGTTATTTCAAAACTTCTTCTAAGTTAAAATTACATGTGTTTAGTGGTAGCACCTCAGTGGTATAATGTGTGCTGTCACCGTTGGTCAGTACGGCTCGATAAGGACCTAATGACAGACTGTTTACATTGTGTGTATGAATGTCCACTTGTCTTATATCAACACCCAAGTGTAAATAAAACTTCTAAATCAGAATTACCGTTTTCGTGTGGTAGCACAACAGTGGTATAATGTGTGCAGTTATCGTTGGTGAATATAAATGTTCCAGTGTCTTATTACACCACCCAACTCTAAAAAAACTTCTTCCAAGTGTAAATAACTTTAAGTAAAAATTACTCTTTTCTTGTGGAAGCACCACACTGGTTCACAGCATCCTCGCACGCTCTCGCTCAGATCAGGCATCCCAACTTGTGGAACCCAGGCAAAGGGGCACTCCTGGCTCTGTACGAGGGGTGATGAGGCCTGCTGTAGATGAGCCTGCTGGGGACTCGACTGAATAAAGGCCAGAAGCGCCGGGTTCAGGTTCAATCCGCCGTTGGGGGCGCCACTTCTTAGGGAAGTCCCAGAGGAGAGTCCCTGTGTTGAGAATTGCAAAAGACATTTTTTGCATTACAATTTGTTAAAAGCGGTTGATGTGTTTTGTAGCATAATGGTCGGTATTTCGTTAGACGTATAGAATTAGTTTTGCATCATAAGGACTTGAGAAACTTTGCTAACTTTCAAAAGTTTACATTTAATTCTTTTGACAAGCGCTTGACTTGGAATTGGCTTGCTCTAATAGTGAATTGACAGGAACTTGATTTTTTTTTTCGTTAAAAAAGGCAAGACTTAGACTTAAAAAAAGGGTTCAAACAAACAAGACTTGGATGCTATTTTACAAACGACTTGATTGGGACTAAAGACACTGCCGTTTTGTATTATGTCGCCATTGAATAACTTACAAGTTTTAACGTATTTTATTAACCATTAGCGTATAGCCACTCTATGCAAAATTGTATCAGGTTTCTATTCAACTTAACAACAATATCGGACCTCGATAAATGTTTTAAGCTATAAATGTATTAAGGTAACATTTTGGCGGCTAAAACGATCTAAATTTTACATGTAGCTTTTTTGATGGTCGGATTTGCCCTTTGACAATTTGAATAACTGACAAGTTATAACTCTTCTTACACTGCCTCATTAATTCCCACTTAACCGCGTTGACTGGGACGTGAGTCATTCCTAGATGGCTTGTTTACAGCACTGCCCTATTGTACGTGTCGCTATGGGATTGGTTTATGCCCTTTCTTACGCTGCCTCGTCAATTTCAATCTGGGGAAACCCTCACCTGGCCGGGAGTGTGTGCTCCTGATCTGCGCAGCGAAGATAGGACAGAGGTTTGAGGGAAGATGTTGGGGATTCCAAGGCAGCAGTTGAGGACAAGGCATCGCGTCATGCCGTTCGTACCACTCGAAACGTTGTGGCTTAGGCAAGGCAGGCGCTTGTACATTGGCGCCTGTAATCAAATTGTAATCAATCGGTCTGAACAACATAATAACACTACTTAAGTAATGAGGTTATACAGTGTTGTAAACAAGTCATTTTAAAATCACCTAAGTGCCAGTCAAGTCATTGGTGAAATAACTTAAGTCAAAGTCAAGTCATTTCTAAAACAACTTTAGTCTGAGTCAAGTTTTGTTTTATTAAATAACAATTTAAGTCCTCTAAGTCCTTGTCCAAAAAATAAACGTTAAACTATACTAAAATTGGCAAATTCGTCCGACTATGAGCAATAACTTAAGTAAAATATAGACCAAAACGCAACATATGTTTGTAATGAGTCGGCCTGACAAAGCTATGTGTAATATAATAGGATTTCGATGAGTAATAACAAATTATATGAACAACCCTATGAGTCCATACAGTGTCATAAAATGGGGCTAATGGTTCAAACCTAGATATTCCCACAAATAGAACAACACCTTCAAAAAGAGGAGCATTTAGTATGATATGTTGGTCCATCTTTTGTAGCTTAAAGAATAAAAAAACTAAATGGAGCATGAATGAATTTAAAGTTCCTCACGAATTTTAATTGCACTTTTGCGCAGAAGTTCCAAACAGTTATTTTATACAACTACTACATTTATGACGTAGCGTTTTGTCTCTTCTATGTGTCTTCATGTCCGAAATTTCTTAAAAACAATCGTATTCCGCACATCAATATTGCGTGCACGAAAATGCAACGAATGACGTTGGACAAGTTTAATCCTGCAATGTGCTGTCAACGTAATCTCGCAAAATACCGCAGTAACAACAAGCTGCGTGTCAGGTTCAACTCGCTGCACCGAGTCTATAATGATGGTTTGTAAACGCCCATCTGATCGTGGCATTTTGATCGTCAAGTTAACATTAATCAAGTTGGGCGATTGCCATTCGTTGTAAAGGCCGGCGACTGAAAGTGGATATCATTTATGCTAACTTTTTAATATGTATGTTAATTTTTTATGCATCACCGCCTCTGTAATGTTTAACATGTATCGGCATGGAATTTTAGATAAGATTTTAATGCACACTATCCTTCGGATAACTTATAATTTCCAGGTACTTACCTACATTATAACCTTGTTGTAAAACTAATTGCCAAGTTATAATATAAGAAAGTTTAACATGCACGTATTGGTGTGAAATTTTGTATAAGACTCGTATGCACACTATCCTTCGGATAACTGATAATTTTCAGGTATTTACCTACATTATAACTTTGTTGTGAATTAAATGTTACAATTGCAGAAAGTATACCGTGATGTGTGTATATTTTTAGTGCGACGTGAGCTAAACACGTTTGAGAACCTCTGGTTTTGGTTTCAGATCCTTTAACAAAGGGTAGAGAAACGCCTAAGAAACTCGCAGAAAATGAACATAAAACAGTTAACTACATCTGCCCTAATCCTTAACCGCTCAGATAACCAGAACTTCAAAAGGGTCACATCCGTGCGCAAAAGGCGTCACTCCCAATCGCTTAACAAGGCACATGATCATCATTTTACCTCGACTGGCCATTTCCAAACTATTCGATCGCCCTAGGGCGAAATACAGCCCTAACTGCTTAAGTAAGTCGACCCTAAAATACGACCACTGTACTCTTTATTTCTCGATCTGTGTAACAAGTTATCTTTGCCGCAAACCAGAGTTTGAAACACAGTAGGCGTGCATGCATTGCGTGTAGTTTGAGGCAGCATGTTCTAATCTAAAGCAGGGAGGTATCGTTATCACCGAGTCAATTCATTGATTTTTCACAGTGACAAATTAAGATCTAGAATCAATTGATAAAAATCTTGGCGCTGGTCTGAAATTCTACAACATTTTCGTCCGGGGATTTATATTGCTAACATCATTTGGGCTAGGGTGCGATTTAGCGGTTGTGTTCGGTTTAGTTAAGTATTATCATTATATTAATTCTCCCCTATTTGGTTCTTCCTTGCAATTTAAATTTTAACAACTCGTTTTGTTGCTGTAAAGCGGTAGGGTTCCAGACCAGTCCCAAAACATTACATAAAAGTTTGCATTTAAAACCACCTTAAAAATCGTTTCAAAGGTCAGTACTATTTTTTGCTGTTGAGCGTCAGCATCTAATTTCAATTTCAAGGAATTTTTGCTTGGCGAGTGCCGAGACGTTAAAGGTCTCTCAGGCATTTTAAGCGTCGTAATAACTCGCAAAATTTATATAAGCAAATTCACTTCTTGATGAGACGCGCATTTTCCTCTGCTAACAACTAAAGCATTAAAAATTACAGTCATTATTTAAAACGTTTAGTCTACTTAAGGAAAATACAATTCTTTAAACGAAAGAATCCCATGTTTTTGGCCACGATTTTTAGCGATGCCTTGGTTTGCCACAACGTATGTAAAATGAACGTTATCAAACCTGTCCATCGCTTTGGCCTTTAAACATATAAACATGCAACGGAATGCAACCTTTAATCTACTTTTGAACATGTGCACAATTCATTTGCAAAAACAAAATTTTGAAGATCATAGAACGTACTGGGATGAGTGTTTATAAAGTTAGTATTTGTGTCATTTATGTGACAAATCTTAACAAATACCCTATTATTTAAAATATTTTCCGCCGCTACAAACTTTTCTTTATTTATGCTTGATCAAAATTTTCATTAAATGGTTGAAAATCACAATTGAATCTGCTCTAAACATACACAGTGTTAAACCTGATATTTTATGAACACTATACAAAAACTTTATATATAAACATCAGCCATAACTGTCTTGAGCTTACTGTGTTGCACTGTGATTCCTGAGGCGTGTTTGCTTCTAGTTCAGGGTGCCAAGCTCCGTTGTTTGGCTGAAGGTTCTGTGGGTAATGACAAGACTGCGCTTGGTCGTCGAAGCAGCAGTCCTTCAGTCGGCACTCGTCTTTGGTTATATCTAGTGAAATTGTAGGATGTATATAACAGTATTACATTTAGAACAAGGTGTGTCTAACGATATACGAAACAATTAACAAGAGATTTCCAGTGTTTTAAACAATTTATTTAGACTGAATTAATTTCCAGTGAAGTTATTTGTAAAATATCTCTGTCCAAGTCCAAGTCTTTTTGAATAAAAAACGTCAAGCCCCAGTCTAATCCACCAAAATCAAGGAAGTAATTTAAACTTTATCCTACTGAGTTAACGATCACAGTCGGTAACGGCAACTTTTTTAAGACAGCAATTTAACAACTATAGGAACCACAATCAACTAAACCGCAACAAGCGCCCATCCTTTCCAATTACAAGCCGCGAAAAGTAGCTAACACCTTTGCAGCATTTGACATTACGCTGTAATTCTGACCGCTGTTTGAACATATTACCAGGGGAAAGGCGTGGTTCTACTATTTCGGCAAACAGACACCATAAATGACTATTTTGGGGGCACATAGCTCGTTTAAGAAGCCAGGTTCTCTTCAGTAAATAGTGGCTCACTTGTGGTCTGTAACATCATATTGTATAGCAATCAAAAGGACATCACACTTTAGTTTGACTGTTGTAAGTATCCTACGTAACGATTTCCCCATACCGACAAACTAAGAGTTAACTAAATCGATGGCTTGACCACACTGTCAAACATAGTGATATTAAACAGAAACTAAAAGGAATATAAGATGGCGATTGGGATTTTCAGTAGTTATGATCATATTCATTTAGGCAAGACTTTGTACACTGCTTGTACACTTTGACTGACAACCAATTCAGAAAAAAGTTTACAACTGGGGAAAATCAAACGCATGAGCCATCAAACGTATCAGCCATTACCTTGCCACCCGCATAGAGGTCCACGGAGGCTTATAATGTTGGAGAAGGAACACATTCCAAGCACGTCGATGGTCTGCGAAGTGTTGGCAGCCCTGAAGAAAAACAACAGCACCGTACTGCGCATCACCGGGGTCCACAATTGCGCAGTCGGGTAAAAGGTCTTGGCCATTTGCCTGCGAAATAAAGAAAAACATGAATTTAGGCGGTTATTAGGCCGAAAATACAGGGTAGAAGCCAAGGGGGCATCAGGGAAACTGTAATTGTGCCTATTATACCTACGAAAATGTAGGTAACATTTTAAACGTTTCGAATAACTCTTTATTCAATTTTCAAGCTATGTTGAAAAATTGATACCTACTTTTGTATGGGCTTTGATATTCTTAAAATGCAAAACATTTTCGCACTTCGCACATACCCAATCTATCTATTTGTTTCTTTGTGTTTGAAAAAAAGCTGTACTTTTGATCAACATTGAAATGATAAGTTAAAGCAATAGCGGTTAACTGCGTTTCAAAATAACTAAACTACTTTAGTTGTGTCGAAATGACTTCTTTACAATTGTATTCTTGACTTTTATTAAACGTTTACTGGAACGATCTAAAATGATTTAGGATTGGTGCAAAAATGCTATAGTTGCTTTTGTTTCATCAAAAACTTTTGACTTCCTAAAAACAGTCCGTATTTTTAGGAAAAGGATGGGTTTAGCCTCTCACTACCCGCCCCCAAAACAAAATAAGGCGCTGGTCTAGAATCCTATCACAATTTCGTCCGAGAGTTTAAATTACTAGCAGTATTTGGGTTAAGGTGCGAGTTGGCGTTTGGGTGGTCAAGTATTATTATTATATTTGTTCTCACATATTTATGCCTTCTTTGCAACTTCAACTTTGACAACTCGTTTCGTTGCTAAAATAAATGTGGTTTCGTGTTAAAGAATTGCAGACCAACGCCCAAAATAAAAATGTCCTCATATTCTGACCTGTATCCTTGTGCAGTTGGTCCATGGTAGCATACGGGGACTCCTCTCATATATGTTTCGCCGAATATTAATCTGTACTGATGCAGATCCTGGTCGAAACAACAGCTAGGGTCACGCATGCATGCGTTCTCGATCGTGCTCGACTGGGGGAACTCCCTTCCACATTGCGTTCTGCAGTCAAAATAAAACTTTTTTTAAGTGCGCGTGCAACAGTTTTAATGGCGTAAGTTTAAATATGAAACAATAATCCGGATTGATATTGAATTGCAAAGTTCATCAGTTAATGTGACAGAAGTGATGCTTGAATTGCTTCTCAGTCACATTAACTGAAGGTGATACAAGTTCGTATCGAAACGTCTTTATCAAGATGATGTCGATCTACTCGACCTTTTTGGCTTTGCAATTCATTATCAAGCTGCATAAACCAGATTGATATTACGAGGAACGGATTTAGTGACTATAGATTATACCTGTACAAGTTATATGTGGCGCAAAAGTTATTGCAAAAGCATAGTGTGTGTGGCACCCAAACCCTTCAATGAACCCGTTATAACAAATGGAACAACTTTAAATAAATCTATTTTTTAACGATTAGGTTTTGGGTTTAAAGTCTCTTTTAGAAAAACCACGAAACAAACCTTTTAAAATACCAAAGTAACCGTGACAATTTCAACATAGCAATTCGTTTACCACGGCTAATTTTATTTAAAACTAAAGTTGTGGTCAACATTTGATTTACCGGCGATAACCTGACCGCTTTTACATGTATTACTTTTAAATGTATTTGGTTTATTTTTGTATTTATGGCCTAATAAGAATTCAAGTTACTAATGTGTACAAGCAGGGTTTTTTTTAAGGTTTGGTTTGGGTGGCCGCTAAGTAGTTTTAAGAGACCGCAAATGTTTCATTTAAATACCAAAAAGTTGCAAGTCCAAAATTTGGAAAACCGCTGGAGAAATTTGGGGGACCGTTTCGGTCGTGATGACACATTTAGCAAACACGTAATGTACAGTTGACTTGTACAGTACAAATCAACTGTACATTACGTGATTGCTAAATGCGTCATCATGTAATGGCCAGGAATCAATTCCATGCAAATGTATTCTCGGTCGTGCGTGTAATCTTACATCAGTGCAATCAAGGAAAAGACTGCTGGTAAAACGAACGAAACTCGACGGGTTCATATATGGTTAAACATGGTTTTGTTGTGAAATTTTATGATCGATGTAACTGAATCATAGGAACTACAAGATCCGGCCGGAAATTTGGGAAAAATTCTAGTTGGTTAATCTTAGGATTTTGCAAAACAATAAAATCATCACTGAATATAAAACTCCACTAACCTGGAAACAAAAATGTTAACTACGTAAATGCATTTTCTTCGCATATTGAATCCGTATTATGTTTCTAGTATTCCTAAGCCTATTTTGTAAAATACAGTTTTCCAGGGGAGTCCTGCGTCTAAACACACCATCCAAAATAAAAGTTTGGGAAACTTAAACGATTTTAAGGTATTTTTTTAGCTTGGCTCGAATGGATAAAATCTTTAAGTATTACTCATCCAACCTAAAACTGTAACAAAATAAACGAAGTGTGTTAGGATCGTGGGGCTACCTCTTTATGACGTCACGTCTGAAAATTTTTTCATGCCCTGACCCGTAGTCTAAGGAAACAACTTTTTGTGCATTTCAAGTTTCACTTTAGTAATTTATATATAATAAAACAATATTATAATATATACCTGTGAAACAAGTTATTTTCGTCCTGCTTACCGTAGGCCTTTTACAATACATTACCCAACTTTTAAAATCATGAAACCGAAATAAAAAGTAGAGACATGAAGTGTCCCAGCTCAAAAAAGTTGAAAAACCCCGACTTAATGCTTTTTTTGCAGCCGGAATATACACGTGACTCTAAGAAGTCGATACACGGCCAAACCCGGGACCAGCTCAAACGCTTAAATGAACTCATTTTTTTACAACCAGCTCTAAAACTAGCACCTGCACAACCCCTCTGCATTTTTGAACGTCCCAAAGGCTTTTTCCCAAATTTCCTTGAAAAAAAAAATTGGATATCGGAATAACAAAACAAAGCATCAGACATCGACACCAAGTTACCCTGTGTTACCTGTGACAGAATGGGACCCTTAGGGGACAAGCGTTGGATGATGGGGTAGGGGTATTCACCTGTTGGGGACGGCTCAGCAGTTGCTGCACAAGAAAACTCTGCAAAACAAACAAATAGTTTCAATTATCTTTTAAAACGATAAGATTGAATTCTAAAGGTAAAGATTATCTACAACAAATATTGTTTCAAAAAACAAAAATCTTTCCGAATACAACAGTATAGACTTTCTTGTCTCGGTCAAAATCAGTCACTATAGGTTCTAGTTTAATGAATTCATTCGAAATTAAGAGACTGATGAAGCCGTGATTGGCGAAATATATTTCTCTTTTATAAACTAGAACCTATAGTGACTGATTTTGACTGAGACAAGAAAGTCTATACTGTTTTGCAACCATTCGAAGTCATTGTCGTCATTAATGTGCATTAGGACGACGAGATATCTTCATTTTTACATATTCAGTTTGCATCTTTCCGAATATTGCGAGATTATATAGCATTAGTCGAATTCCATTCAAAATCGACCCATTTTTATAACCTTTTCCAAAAGAGATTAATCAATTGTATTTAATTTGTATGTCACAAGCAAACGCTCAACTACGTTCTTGTGTTTTCGTTATTTTCATGCGGGGACATCATACATTTGATTTTACATTTGTATGAAAATCAAGTTGGTTTGCTGATATCCTCCACATACGAATCTAAAATGTCAAAAAATATGCTGTTGCTGACAGGCGTATACCAAAAAGAAGCACTTCCGGCTATTTTATCCAATATATACAGACTATTTTCCACAGAAAATCGCCAATAAGCACAATCCTGCTAAATAGATAAATCTTGGTAAAAACATAATCCCACCTAACCTGCTGAACAATTGTTTAATAAAGACTACATTCGTGGTAAAAAGATACCATCAAAACATATATACATTTTTATAGTATAGAAAGGCAAATCTTTAATTTAATTTGTAAAAATCAAAACAAAAATGTTGACAAAGACCCCCACATGAAAGATATAAATGATATTTGCATTAAAGTTTAGTTTAAATATGTTACTTCCGAAGGTTAAGGTCAATTTTGCAAAACTATTTATCACTGTTTAGAGTGTTTGTAATTCGTGCCAACCAACTTGTGGGGCCTCGTGCAAAACTATTTACGATTCGTTGAAAACGCAGAGACAGGCGTGTCACTGGATTTAACCATAATCAGCATTAAGAAGATATCGCCGATCATCGCTACACATGTTTATTGTCAAATAAATGAAACGCGCTCAACACGTTTGGTTTACGTTCTAAATCTGACTTTTCAGAAACCTGGAAATAACCTGTGCTCTGTACTGATATTTTCAGCAAGAGTTCAACAACAGAAAACTTTTGCGATTTTAGAAATTTAGTTTAGTTTATACTAAGATTTTTGTTTGCCTAAATATACAGGATTTCTTAAATGCCTTTATCAATTTCATCTATTTTGTAACGTCATGCGGCATAGGTTCAAATCGAGATAATTTTTGTCAAAATATCGGATATCGGTATAGGAATAAACAAGTATCGGGCTTACCTATTTCCAGAACTTACCCCAAAGTTCGGTGAATTCCCTGACTGCAGCTGCTGCTGATATAACTGTGCGAGGGGGCTGTTGTTGTTATTATTGTTGTTGTTTTGGTTGAGCAAGGCGCTCAGCGGGTTCGGTTGTAGGTTTGGAGGAAACAAGTTGGCTAGTTGGCAGTCAACGTTCGCTAAAATAGAAGTAAATGTATCAGAGAAGTTCAGTTTTTGCAGGGAAAGTTACGCTGTGTGTGGTCTGACGCATTAAAGTTGCATCATTCTATTTTCAGTTGAAAATCAATTGTAAAAGAAGCTTATTGCCACAATCGCATTTACAGTATTACAGGGCACTGCAAATCTAGAGATGAAAAACTAATCGCGAAATCTTATGGAAATTGCGTTATACGCATTGAACCCAAATTGTGTTATTACATTCAATAAAAGAAGAGAAAACACAAGTTATTTACTCTAATTTCGTCCTAACGGTAATTCTAATTAAATCAAAAAGGCTGAAAACGATTCCATTTTTGCCTTACTTTTGTAACAGGGTGTTTGCCTTGAAAATTTAAGGGAATTTTTCAGAAATTTAAGCACATCTCGTATCAGTGATGCTGTGACGATTTACGCCTAAAACAGCTTGTGTAAAAACTGCGGGAATTTCCATGTCACGTCAGCAGTAGGGCGCAGTTGAACGCTTCGAAATCGTGGACTGTTAACCGATCGGTCGCTTTGTAAGTCCTTGAGTTTAATTGGCGTGTCTTCCGCACTTAGAAATTAATATAGGCGTGAAGCGGGCATTTATAATAAGCTTTCCATCTTAAAACCGGTGTTGTGACTTGGCTGCGGTCAACTACAGAAGAAGCCGCTACAATGTCACAGATTGATGGGAAGTTAAGGACCTTACGACCGTAAAAGCAAGGTTTGATTAACCTTTAAACGAAATAATCACGTGCTTAGGATACAAGGGAGGGGGCATCACAGAAATTTAAATAGCCATTATCAAAGGAGTTTCATCAAATAATTCAAGTTGGTCAGACGACTCAGGCCCTTAATTTAAACGTTTTTATTTTGTTCTGTATCATCATAAACCTCTCTATAAATAAATATGCTGTTGCTACCAGGCATAGTATATTTAAAACAGGTTCCTCTGGCAATATATATTATTTTCTACCAACGTTTCGGCTTACTATCCGGCAAGCTCTCTATAAATGTTTGTAGGTATGAGAACTATTTCCAAAACAAAAATCATCATGTATATTAATCATAACTTGATCCTTAATTATGTTTTGAATGACACATATAGGGCACCAAATTCCTAATTTGTTAGGGCCTCTAAAAGTCTAAATCCGACCCTGCGTACAGGTGACAGAATTCTCCCAAAACAGGCCTCTAAATTTAGATTTGGTTGAATAAGGCGACACATTTGCTTCAAGGTCTAATAATTTTGTTCAGACATTAAAGTCCTGATATTACTAATTTGATAAAAGAGGTACAATTTTAAGTGGCTGTAATTTGAAACCTGTGACACTCCACTCGGGCATTTCCTAGTTTAATCAGATCAATATTGTTTATTAAATCTTTTAAAGTAACCCACTAATGTTTTACTGGTGATTTTTCAATCATTATTTGATTTCGTTATTTTCCAAAGTAATTTCAAAATGTGATAAATATCAAAATCAAAATGATCGAGTTAATCGACATCATCAGTATATGCACGTTAACTGATGATGATACAAGAACGCAACGAAACGTCAAGATGATGTCAATTTACTCGACTTTTTGGCTTTGAGGTTTATTATTAAGATACTTTACACAATCGTGCACAGTGTACCTAAATTTAAAGAGGATTTTGAATCCATAAGTTTTATCAGTGACAGCGATTAAAACAAACATAATAACAAGTGACAACATTTCCCTAGTAGCGCTTAACCCCGGCACGCTTTCGGAAGTTCGTTACGTAAGCACGTTCACGTTGTGACGTCACAAACCAAACGGCGCGATCGTTTTTTTTTTGTGGAATTGCCCTGAGCGAAATATGTTTGTCTGCTTATATCTTCGCCTTATTTCGCCCTTCACCGCTAACGCTTCGCTGGTAGGACCGTGCAACGTGATATGGCAATTTTACAAGGAACACTTTTCATGGAAATAAGCCTGTTTAATGACGTAGAACGACTGAACGATTTTCACGGAGTTGGTGAATAGAAGTTACCGCGAGGCGCCAATACGCAAATAAGTTCGGTTTAAATATCCTCCATGTTAACATTATTTTAGTGTCATTAAACCCCTTAAACGCTTAAAGGACCAAAATTTAAATAAACAACCCCATAGAGTGACCAAATAATTCAAACTCCAGTTAATGTTTAGAACTAAAGAGTCAGAAATCTATACAATACTTGGATTTAAAGCGTTTAAAAAAGGCATGTAATACCACTATAAAACTCAATCTATTGTAATTGTGGGTAGTTGCGCACAATTTTAGAAAACACTGCTTTATTATTTTTCTTTCACAAAAATGTCAAGTCAAACTATAACGACTAAAACTACACAAGAAAGAAACCAAAAAGACTACTTCTTTCGGTGACCAATAAAGTGAAATGAATAGCTTTAAAATGGCAGCATTTTCCATCTAATGCTAACTTAATCAAACTAAACACTAAACTTACCAAGGTTGAAGAACAAAATAATAAAGATAAGTCGTGGCCGCGTTACATCTAGCCCCATCTCGACACGACGATATAAGTCCAATGTTATTTGACACTCAAGCGTTCTTTCAGATTGTGAAGCGGCACACCTATCCACAAGTCATTTAACGTTTATTTCGTGACGACCGATCATCAAATGCTGGAGTGAATACGGAAACCTGTTTTAAAATTGAAACTCGTTAGGTGCCTTACTTCAGGCCTAATTTGCGCTGGTGGATTTAACAGACTGAAATTTAAACAACCCTTTAGTTAGAATATTATTATTTGATTGGTGGGTTAATTACCCGTTTTCTTTCTTTTAGGATGTGCTAGCAAATATAAGTTATTTTAAGGTACACATCGAATTCTATAAGCATTTCCCAGTAGCAATCAATAAGTGAACACTAATAATTTAAACACATATATGACTACTAGGATGATTTAACGATTAAAAACAAAATTTGCTTCGAATTTCCATGGTAAATCTGCTAAAATACAACAAAAACTTGTCTGACTTTGACCTCATAGACTGACGTTCGAAATTTATCACTTTCGGACAATCAGTTTCAATTTATAATTTTTAAATCATTGTTTAATGTCTAAAATATGACAAGTCCTATTTCCGCAACAATCTTAACACTAAAAATGCAAGCTGAAACGCACATTGCTATCGCTAAATATTAATCGTCAACAAGCAGAGACAGCGTTTCAGCCGCAATCCGTTCGTTCGCCGTCTATCTCAGCACAATATTTAAACAGAACCTTACTGAAATTACGCGGCGCGCCTCTGCGAGATTAATAACAGCTTAATGCCGCAAGTTTATGGTCATCAGACGAAAATACTTTCACCGTTCCTATCGTAAATGGCAGCTTGCCTGGTGGTGAAGATAGCAGCCAGTAGTTCTTATATTTTTTAACTGGAGAACCCTTCGTTAAAGTAGTTAAAAGCCTGTTAGTTTGTAAAACAAGGCAAATAAAAATAAGCGCAAAACACGATGTTGACTCTTATCTTTAAATCAGTAAGCTACTCACTGTACATACACAATTACTATAAGCGAAAATCAATGGCCACGCTGTTAATAACCAGCTAATACATAAATACTATCAGCAAATGAAATACATGTCCATGACTACTATCAGCAAATTAATTTAAAAGACATTGTGAAGACTGCTTGAATCTGACAAAAGAATGCGAAGATGCCAGTTTGAGAACCAGCATACTCTAAACCAGGGGTCGGGAACCTATGGCTCGCGAAATATATATGGCTCTTTTTGTTACGCCGTATGGCTCTTTCAATAAAATAATCTTGCTTGCAGATAAATCTACGCTACCATTTTCTCATGACCAAGAACACCTGGCTTCTATAGCTCCCTTAGCTAAAAAGGTTCCCGACCACTGCTCTAAGCTATTACTGGCTGCATCTGAAAGTATAGGACTCAGAAGTCAACAGATCTTTGGCTTGAACAAGGTAGATCGCACACCCGATAACCTCGTGAGCTTTTTTAGCTTGTTCCGTGTTAGCGCTTCCCTTTTTCTGCGCTGGTTCTTACCTCATTTTATCTCTCATACTGGTCTATTTTGTTGAGCGCCGCTCTTACGTGATAAGGTGCTAGTTTTTCACCCGAGCTCCACGATTTAATCTATGCAGAATTTGATAAGCTTGCACAGTGCATTCATCAATAAATTTGCGTACATCTGCAAAGCTTCTTGGTATTATTTGACAAAATCGCCTATTTAGACGTCACCGGATTATGATTGACAACTTGGTAGTTGACTGTCCTTATCATAGTACACAAATAAAGTTACCTGCTGTTCCAACTCTATTGTTTGGCATATCATGCGGTAAGTTAACCTGGCGTTTGCCTCTCTCGCCATAAAAAAAAGTACTAACGTCGCTGGGTTATAGCACCGAGCATAAGACATTCGCGTAGGTTTTGTCTTACAGGCAATAATAAAATTGTACATAATTTCTCCCCACAGAACAAATAACCCATCACAGAGTTGTTGCCTCCCGTTTAAACCACACGTCTTAAAATAACCTATTCCATATCTCAGCTAACGGTAAATCAAGACTAAAACGTGACAGCTCTGTCGAATTTGAGTGAATGCGACAGTTTTAGCTAAAAACGTGAATTCCACCACATTGCGAAATCCTATTTGTCCATTTCAGCTCTAAATGTTTACGTAACGTTGAGCATGTCAAAAGATTTAAACCGCATTACAACCGCTCGTGCAGACGAACGTGATCACAAATCGAGCGAAAATAGAAGCCTAAACAAAAAGCCCATTGAGATAAACTTCAAGTTGCGCATACTGCACTTGAATGTTGATAAACAATGCGAATAGTTCTGGAAGGACCTAGCCAAACCTCACATTTTAAGAAAAGGGCAGTGTTCTTTTTTTGTTTTAACACCGCACACACTTTTGGAGTTGCTTATTGCTGATTTCGATTACTGTTTTTTGTAGGGTCCCAAACCGACATCGTCTGTCCACGAATCAAAGAATAAAGTTGTTTTCAGCACCTAGGGGACTGTTTCTAGGAAGTTTATAGGTCAAAATAAAGTTAAAATTTACATTAAAGTTAAAATTTTATAATAAAGTCTAAATTTGTCAAATTATGGCTTTTGACAAAGTTTTTTTGTTTCTTGAGAGTAAATTTTGTAAAAATCGTCGTGGAAGCATTGTAGATCAGGAACTGCGACACGATTAAACCATATTAACCCATAAAAGCAGGAAATATGTCACAATGCCCACTTGGATCAGCAGTAACTTTTATCGCAAATTGTCCATTTTTATTTTCTGTTACGTAATTAAATAATTCTTATAAAACACTTCATTTACATAAACGTGGTCTTTTCGAAGATCAACAGTTTGGATTTTAGGAAAAGCCTACTGATATTCTGTAATATACAAATGCCTAAGCAAGCTAAACCTATCGCCAAAAAAACCGACGCACTTTATATAATTCATAAAACACCTTGACTTTTCGACAAAATATTACGTTTGGATCTGAAAAAATATTATGTTTGAGTAACTGGCATCGGTTCAAGGAAGAACTGTGGCCTCTACAAACAAGCAATTTCGTTAGGTTAAAATAAAGTCAAAAAATTTTTTTAGGTTAAAATAAAAAAGGCCCTAGTTAATGCCGTGTAAATTTTCGCTAACAAACTCGGAAAGTCAAGGACTTTTCGCTGATAAAACCAGTTAAAATATCTAAACCTATATAACTGTCATCTAAACATTTATACAACGTTTGTTTTTAGACAGAAATAATTTTAGTATTTTAATATTTATGGTTAAAATATGTTCCTAATTCCTAAATCAATTACTAAATGCCGCCATTTTAAGTCTGTTAAAGCGCCGAATTCTCATTAGTTGTCCATTCGTGACGAAAAAAATAAGCTATTAAAGTAAAACAAATCATAATCTTAAACACTTGAAAAATAAAAGCATGCAAAAATATACAACGAAAAAATTAAACGAATAATTGGGGCGTTTAAGAAGCCCAAAGATTGCATTTGTCTTTAAAATACAGATTAAAAGCTTGCAAAAATCTCCTTAAGATTATGACGTTTCCTTAAATCTGTGTTTCGGGAATGCAAAGTTTGTTTAGTTTCCAGAGACGCTAATCAACTCCTTGGATTTATTTTGGCGAAAATGTTGAGCGGTATTGTGCAAATTTGCGGAGAAACGCTTTCGTCAATCGAAGTCAAGGAGATTTGCACATCGGTAAAGAAGCACCAAGTAACTGTGCTGTCTCTGAGAAAATGCAAGGTACCTAACCTGACTATAACTGCCTAAAAATAGAAAAAAAAAGAAAAAAGATTTTTCCAGATTGCATTCCATTCCCTTTGAGCCAAAGAACATTTCAAATCAAACCACTCATTTATGTTCTGTAGTCTTGCTTCTGCAATCTTACAAGACCTTCTCGTATTAAAGTCAGCACCCTTATTTGTTTTTATTTAAAAAAGTGCATTTTTTTGGTAGAATAAATTTAATGAAGTTTTTCCGCTGGTAAGCGCAAATAAAGCAACCCGGGCAACTACAGGGTTGGTAATATGTTTTTTTTTTATATTAGTTAAAAACGACAATTATTTTTAACTTTTGCTATGTTGCGGAATAACTGGGATTCGGGATTGTTAATTCACGGGAAATCCCGGGAATTTCCCATCAAAACATTCCTGGAGAGGAACCCTAGCGTAGATAAATTAACTTCAAGTTGCAACCCAAATACAAACAATAAATCATGTTATTTATATAATTCTATCAATGCAAGAAGATAGCTTTTTATATGTTTTTTGCATAACTACAAAATAAATTTCAGGTTGAACAAAAAGATTTTGAACGTCTTATGAGAGCTGTCGGCAAAACCTCTTCAGTGCTTCAATTAAATCTAAACCTTGGCATCTTGAACAATGATGAAAGGGTTTTGTTTCTTACAGAAGCTCTAAACCTAAATAGGTCAATTCAGTCACTTTTGTAAGTGTTTTTTTTAGGTTTAACATAATGGCTTATTGCATTTGGTTTCATTATCATGGTGTGTTTTTAATAGGTATTTTTTATATTTGGGTAAGGAATGGTATTCTGTTTGTCTCAGTTCAATTTAAGCTTCAAGTGACAAATTAAACACTTCCCATTTGTTTATCACAGATCAAGTCATTAGCAAATGACCAGTGAAATGACACACCTAGTTTAGTTATACGACTGTTAAAGCTTAAAATAGCAAACCAATAAAAAATCGAAAATTTAGGACCTAATTTGCCTAAAGAAACTCAAGTTTATTTTATTTATGTTGTCATAACTATCAAGCTAACATTAATTCATATAAAACTATTAAAATACGAAAGCAAATTAATAAAAAGTTGTTTTACAATACAAACCTTGCGTGTTTAGCATTTAAACCCATTATCTTGCTCCAAATGTTGCCAGTATTCATGGGAATCCTCTTGGAGACAAAGGATTTGGTTTAATTTCAAAAGCTTTATGCCAGCATCCATCCATTGTGAGTCTTGATATCGGCGATTGTCGGCTGACTGATTCTTGTGCCAAACTTATCTGTAATTTGCTGCCGCCCGATGGAGCTAAGTCAGGTGAGGTGTAAAAATACAAGTTCGCTATTACGTAGATTTGTATGTTAAAATGTAATATTGTAAATATCTTTATTTAATAAGCCTTGCTTTGATTTGTCTGATTTTTTTGATTTTTTGTAGGAACACTTAAAAAACTTTTTTTGCATTATGCTGACAAAATTACTATTTAGTTTAGTTACGTATTGAGTAAGATCATTATTACATTAAAACACCTAAGCAAAAATCACTTAATGGCTCAACACTTTTGATTACTGGACAATATTTAACAGTTTACTGATTCTTTTGGTTTAAATCTATTGAGAAGTAAAATATATTTAAGTTTAAAAAAATTGTTTATGGCCATTAAGTGTTAACATATTCATATTGATATTTTTTTGTCAACCCTTTTTTGCCTTTTGATTTTTTATCACATTTTTGCCCCTAAAATGTCAAATATTCTGCTTTGTTGTACTACACCAGGAATTAAGGAGTTGGTCTTGAGTGCAAACCCTGGCATCTCACAAGTTGGTTGGTCCAAGTTGTTCTGTGCGATTGCTGCCAGTTCTTGTCTGCGATCATTAAGTGTGGATTACAATCCTGGTATCGGGGATATCGGGGCTCGTATGTTGGCTGTTGTAGTAGCTGGAAACAGAACTTTGCAGTCGTTAGACCTGGAAGGCTGTGAATTGACCAATGCATCTGCACAGGTTTGTCATTTACTTATAACCAGATTGTAACAAAGGTGTTAATTAAATAGGTTATAATGAAGGTGTTATGTAATGTTTACTAATATTCCCTAGTACACAAGATGCCTTTAGAAAGGCTTGCTGAAATCAGACAGCCTGATCAGCATGCAGTGCAAGCAAGGCCAGGCTAGAAAAAAAAAACACCTGCAATGAGGTTTGAACTCACAACCTAGGAACCTCACCGCATGTAAGTTGTTGTTCTGGCCTCGCTTGCACTACAACCCTGATCAGGCTGATTTCACGAAATACAAGGGTTTGCTCCATGAAAACCGCAGGTTGGTAAGCACTACTTTACTGGTAATTCGTTTATCTCTTTACATTCTCACCTTGTGACTGTATTAAGTAGCTGCCAGAGACACAAGGATATTCTCACGGTAACGATACAAAATGGTGGAAATAAATTGGAAAGTGAAAACACTTTTTGTGAGGAATTCAAATTGGGTTAAAAATGCTATGTGAAATGCGTCTTCTGTACTGTATAGGTTTATAATCGTTGACCAGTAGGAGTCCAATAAGGCTTGATCACAGAATACACATTGTGTGTTTCAGTAACATCACCTAGTTCGGTCTTTTTTGCCAATAGGCTATTTTTCTGATGTGTAATCTGCAGGGTTTAATTATCTCTTGTTTACAAGTGAACGTCATTAACAGATTTGTTATTTGTAGAATAAATACTTGGAAGTAAATTTCACTTAAAATATTAAACATGTCTGACTAAAGTACTTATTTTATAAAACTACCACTATGAAATGCTGAAAATGTTAATGAGTAATTGATCTTATTTAACCTGAACAAAATACAGATCCTTTTGTGAAATTTACTATTTTTAAAGTGAATCTCATTCGACTTTAAATTTTCGCAGATATTTCTGGATTTGTTGGAGAATTTTCCCACCCCCCTTAAAAAGTTAATCCTGTCTGAAAATGAGATTTCCCTGAAAGTCCAAAGTGAAATTAATGCTTGTCTTGTTCAAAATGGCTCTTCTGGAGAGGAAAGTGCATGACAGTAGAGTTTAGCAGTATTTCTTATTCATATATATTTTCATTTTATTTTAGTTTTTATTAGTGCAGTAAACTAAAGTGTAGATTTACCTAAACACTAGCCAATCTTTTATTTTTGCTACTTTATTTTAAATCAAAAAACTGTGTCAATCTTTATTCTAAGCAGTATATCATGGTTTCTATTTGCAGCAACTGTTTGCCAATTGCCAACTTATCCTGTTATTAAGTCTGCTATTTTGTTTTCTGCTTTGTTTGCAATATTTATATCTCTGTACACAAACACTAAACACCAAAGTAGTTTTTGAGGTATTAAAAAATAATACAGTAAGTTAGCTAGAATACCTCAATCAATACTATACTAAATATAATTAACTAAATATTGAGTAATTCCATCTTAATCAGGTTACCTATTTTGGGTGTTTTTGTAAGACATTGAATTGAACGAGCATTGACCAAGCACTCAGTTACAGTTTAACTCTTTATACATTTCCAAATTTGGTTTTACTTTTAACTGTGTTTTTATGGCTATTTCCCCTTTGTATTTACACCATTTTTTTATTTGTAGGTTTAGTATAGCACTTAGTAAGCGTCTTGTTTTTAGCAACACAAAATAAATAATTTTGTTATCTTTCTCATATATATACTTATTGGACCGTTCCAATATTACTGATTTGTCTGTTTGGTTCCTATACGCTTCAGGGTTTTCTAATTTCAGTTAAAATCAATTTTTTTCTTACCAACTTATTTGAAGACACTCGTTAAATTCTGTATTTCACTGAACTTTTGAAATAAATACTGGTAACAAAAAAAATATTAAAATGAACACTTGGTAAAAATGTGGTTAAAATGATGATAAAAAAGTCATTCTTTTCAGATGGCATTGGATTTATACAAGTAGCCTACCTTGGACTATGTTTAAATTGTTCTGAAACACTTTTTATGTATAGTTTTTTTTGCAACTCTTTGACTGTTTTAGGTTGTTTTGGTTAAAGATTTTTTTAAATACCCAGTAGTCCAAATGCATACAATATCCTAAAAAGGTTAAAAAAACTAAGATAATTATGAGGGAGATGACAGAATTTTTTTTGTCATAACCTTCTTTTTATAATAGTTGTGGTCTTTAAGCTGCCAGTGTCCAAAAAGTGTTTGCGCTTCACACAACTGAGTTTTATTATAGAGCACACAACATTTTTAATACAGTGTTTTACGTATGTAGTGAAATAAAGGAATTATATGATAGCATAAAACGGTTTTGTGCAAAATACTCTTCCACATTTAAGGCCATGTGTCATTAAGTATTGGCATTTAAATATTTTACTTGGTCCACCGGGAAATTTCCCCGACCATAAGACTAAGCAGTGGTCATTAACCTAAAGTTCACAGAAAGATTTCACGGTATACTTTGATGGCAGTTGAGTTTTATGTTATTGAACAAACTTTTGTTATTATATAGTAGTTTGAAAATGAATTGCATAGTCAAAAAGGTCGAGTAGATCGACTTTAGGTTGATTAAGACGTTTTGATACTAGCTTGTATCATTTTCAGTAGAATGTGACATTTTTGGCTTTGAAATTCATTATGCATAGTGCAGTATTTAGTTATTATCCTTTGCAAAACCATGTCTCATGCTAGACTTGTACTTAATAAGTGTACTTCGCAAGTTATTAAGTAAACCAGCATATGTGACAACAGGTCTATATACCGTGTTGTACGGACAAAAGTAAAAAAAATGTGCTTAATGTAGCACTGAATATAATATAACGATAATTCTTGATCAGTAACAGCAGAAAACTAAACTAGCAATTCAGGTAAGTTTCTGGCTTTGAAAGAGTATTCTACTGAAACAGTACTTAATTCAGCCATTTTTTGAGGAATTTTAGGTCATTGTAGCCAAATATTTTGAACAATCCTTTCAAACTTAAACAAAACTCTTTTATGAACAAAACGCGGCTTAAAAACGCCTAAAATCCTTTTGATCCGAGCCGGCTTCTTCTCTTCACTTGTCTCGCCGCCTTTTCGCTCAGTTCAACGCTGGCAAGGCGCACAGCCGGACTCTGGTAATCTTGGGCGGTCTCCTTGGCTTCAACCGCCGCTCTGAACGTGTCCAAAGCCATGGAGAATCGTGACTGGTTATAGTGATTGACTGCGTAGTTATGCAGGCACATGCCGTACACGTGACGGGTAGGAGCCTGATTTCCTAGTGTTTGTTCCAGGAGGTCCAGCGCCTCTTTAAGCGACTGTTCTTCGCTTTTGTGATCCTTCACAAGGCCCTCTACATGAGCCACGTTGAAACGGCACCAAGCCAGTCGGATTTCCAAGTCGGTGCAGTTGAAGGGAATGCGTTCGCGCAAGTCGTTCATCACCTGGAAAGTTTGAAAGATTTTTAGCTAGAAGACGGGATGCCCGATAATATCGGATCGGAGCCAAGTAGTATCGGCACTCGATACTAGGTTGTATCGGTGCGGATCCGATATCAAATTAATATAGGAATTTTAGCCATTACCTGCGATATAGCGCTGCCATTTCTACACGAAAATGTAATATTATGAAACAATATTAGGTTAACAACAGGAAGTAACTAAACTTTTCAACCATAAAGCAAATTTTGGCTTAATAACTTAGAAAAATGACTTTTGAATGTTTTAATTTCACCTATTTTGCTTGTTGGAGCATAGTGATGACGTCATTATGTATCAGATCGGATCGCGATAGTTTTTGTCCAAAATATCGGTTATCGGAATAAAATATCAAGTATCGGACATCCCTAGCTGGAAGTGTTGCGTATTTTTAGATGTAAGGCCAGCGGCTTTCGATTCGTTAAAAAGTCCAATTCGTAAGTGTATACAATAAATTACGAAAGCCTGGAACCTTCAATTTGATGTAAATTTGTCATTACAAAATTACTTAAACCAGTTATCTTTAGCGCACAAGCCAAACCTTGTTTATAATTTTCTTTTCAGTTTTCTTTTTTCAAATAACTGTTATCGACTCTGTCCGAGAAGTATATTTCCGAATTCGGCCTCACAGCCCGACTTTTATGGCTTGCAACAAGACCGAATAACCTTGTCACACTTTTGGTCCAAAAAATTGCGAAAATTTGACAATTTTTTACGAATTTAGTTGTGTTGATCGACAGTTGTAAGGCATTTGACCGCATATCGGCAACTTCTAAAGGTCTGTGAGAATATTAAGCACATAAATTTTGGTTTGAACTATTCATTTTTCCTGGTTGTCGAAAGTTTTTTTCTTTTCGTGAGGTTGGTATGTACAAAATAAATGTAAATTTTTAAACATATAAAAAATCGCTCAAACAAGTCCGAACGCCGGTAAGTTGTGTTTACAAAGTCGCTGGTAATTTTGCGGATAGTTAAGTGAGCGTAGTACTCCACAACACAGTTTCGCAAACGTCATGAAATGTGATTTTGGGTTCATTTTGCGCTTTGGCAGACTTTCACTATGCTGTACGTTCTACGGGTAATCTTTTACGTTGGTTTACTATGGAAGAGTATGAGCCTATATCGACATTTTTGCGACTATAGCCTAGGTTACCTTCACTGTATAGTGCTGTACGTTGTGAAGATATCGCTTTCCCGTCTTTGCCACAAGCAGGTCACATGACTCTCGCATCCCCAGCACACAACTGCTGATGCCCAGGGCCGCCTCGTTTCCCTCACAACAGAGACCAAATAACGATGCTGCTATTCCGAAGAACAAGTTCGCCTCAAAGTACTTCTCCGCATCTTTAAGCTCATCTGCAAATCGTCGTGTGCTTTCGCCACTAGCCTCCACAAAGTCAATGATAAGCTGGAGTAGGTCTGAGCCAAGCCTTTCCGCGTGATTGTAGTGGCTGGTTTTTACGCAGCAAACGTGAAAGTTGACGAGGAAGACGGCGTCCCTCAGCTGCGCGCCGAGCCTCGATCGAGCGTTGAAAACGTTAAAGGCCTTGTCTAGTTCGTCGCTTCGCACCAGCTTAGCTGCTTGATCTGTCGAATATTTTCAACAAAAGCAAACTTTATAAGTGCTATGAGTTTAATGTTACACGTGGTGCCTCTGGAAAAGCTTACCGACATCAGTCGGCCTAATCGGGATTTTCGTGTGCGCAAGGCCAGGCTAGACAACTATCCTGCGGTAGGTTCGAACTCACAACTTCCGGCCAAAACATGACCGGCTTTCAGGGTTATATCATTTTAAAAGGCATTAAGGTTGATTTGTTGTTATTTGTTAACGACGAAAGATTTGTACTAACAGATACACGTGTAACAGTGACCGTCCCTTCGATTAATAACCTTAAAATAGTGTCCTATCGTTTTTTAATGATACTGAAGCTTAGCTATAGTATGTAACTTTTAAAAACATACATTCTTGTGCAATATTATTAAATTTATACTCACCGCGCTTTCCTTAAACTAAATTTAAGTACTTGATTTATTTACCTCCCGCCATTGATGACAGATGATTTTTGCAATAACGTTAGTTATACAAAAAATATGGGTAAAGATAAACACGACGGGTTAGTTACCTTCCAAAATGAAGACCTGATCTATCCTCGGTTTAACTTTCCTGACACCGTCAACAACATCGTACCCAGCTGTAAATATAGATAAGTTGCAAGTTGAGATAAAAAAGAAGGTCAACTATGTGTTAACTTTCTGGGGGTAAAATAGAGGTCGACACATCAAAGTTATTTTTTACGATGAAATGAAAAAACGATAAAACGTATTACATAACCATTAGCAGTATGTAAAGGGGTTATTTTCAAATGAAGTATAATATAAAACATCTGTTTAGTCGTTAAAAAATTGCCATTGACCCGATTAAAACAATTTTAGACCACATTTAAAAGATCCAGGCTATCAGTATAACTCTTTATGACAAAACGTAATTAGAACAAGTACTAAAGTCCAAGTTGATTAACCGAAATACTCCACTCAAGTCCTATAAAACGCCAACTCGAGTCGATTGATAAACGTAGGTAATTAGCCTACAACCATTTTACCACTAAAGATCCAATAAAATGGTAATTTTAAGTTCATGTTTCCGTTTAAAATTAACTTTTATTGTATAATATAGTCATTCATCAAATCGTGCAAAAATTATTCAATTTTCTAATATTTTGACAAACAAATGAATGGATTTTTACAATTGAAACAATTTTGTTTAAATAATTGAAGTTAACGTCTCACGAATTTACGTATATTGTGCAGTTTTATTACTGCTACGTGTGAAATTACGCTCGCACCTGCGTCATATGGGTGCGCTGACGTAGATTTATCTTCTCTTAACGTTGATTGGTTCCCAACATCGAGAGAGCACGTGATGACGTCTGAAATACGTAGCGTATAACATATAGCTGCATTACATCACACGTGTGTTCGTGTGTAGATCAAATTACGCACATTACACGCTAACAGTATGATTTATATAGTAAAATAGATTACTATTATTATGAGTACCGTAGTGGTTGGTATTATGGTATTTAATTTATATACCGAAACGAGGTTTTTTAAGGCAAAAAGACGACTGTCGATCAAATAGTAATTTATTAACTTCTTAAATCAATTAAACAAATAGTCAAAACTGAAACTCTATATATCAACCATATCATTCGTCCGTAATTTCTCTCTATAGCGTTAATAATCTTATTAGTTTCTTTTTGTATTTTATTGACAAAGTTGCGATTTCAGCAAATAACATGATTAAAAGTCATACAATTAGGCCTATAGCCTACTATCGGACCTATATTGTACGACTCGCATTACTTTATTCATTTGGATAACATCGAAAATGGTTGAGATGTAAGTAACCCTAACCCTAACCGTACGTTTTAAGCTAAATAGGCAAAGTAATTAGTTTTATTTTCACTTGAACACACACCTTGGTCTTGTTTAACTCCATTTTCTTCCCATTGGGCGATTGATTCGTTCGGTCTATTCTTCTGATACCAACTTTCGACTGCTTGCATAACACCATCTCTAAGTTCCCCGATTGCAAACACTGAAGAAAAAAACTCTTTAAGTTACTAGTTGCACAATTTAAAGATCAGATTTGTTTAGTAATTTATCTTTGTCATTTTAGGCAACATTTTTTTTGCGGATCCAGGTTTTATTTAAGAAGTGGCCACGATTTTTAGAAGACAAATCAAAAAAATGAAGACAATCAAAAAATTTATCTTAAAAACGTTTGTTGGTCACTAGCGAAGCGCAAATAGAGCGAAGCGCGAAAAAAAATGCGTTTAATTTGGTTGAGATGGCAAAATTTTCTATTTAAAAGGGTAGGCCTACGTGACGTATAAAGCACATAAAAGAGATTCGCGTATTGCTCGAAATAACAGCATTTATATATTAATTTGACAAAAATCTCACGTTATACAGTTTATGAGTTTATATGGCGTAGGCCTATATGCAATAATGTGCATGGCGTGTTTTAGACTAAACGATTTCTTATAACGGACAAAAAATCCAATGGGCCTAAAAAAGAACGAAGGCTTGTGCCAAGCGAAAAAAAGACGTGTTGACGTATTAAAAGTTAGTTACGAAACGGCATCCAGTTTTATGCACTTCCATGTATTACACAAAGGCCTATATAATAATATCTTGTCATTTTTATAAACACATAAATAAAAGTGTGATAAACAAAGTTGTCTTTAGAAATAATCAAATATTTTTGATAAGTTAAGGAAACAATTTGAGGCGATAAATGCACCGAAATAAAATAGCCTTAATTAATTACGTTCAATAAAAAATCTATTTGTTTCAATTAGTGTGTTAAAATCGTTGGATTTCATCGCATATAATGCCAAACATAGGTTTACAACTCTTTAGATTTGTTCAAAAAGTTCAGAAAGTTTGCACAAATAGGTTTGTTATTTGGAGCATAATGGTTGGAAGTTGTAGTAAGACGCATTAAGAATATCAAAGCCCATACAGAAGTAGGTCGCATTTTGAACGTTTCTAAACGCTCAAAATGATATACCGGTACCTACTTCTGCGGGGGCTTTGATATACTTAATAGGTTTGTTATTGTGTGAGGTTTGTTTACCTTGATCCTGTGTGACTTGCGTAATGAGCGCGGGAGATGCATTCAACGATGATGAAACATCAGCAGCAACGTCATGCTGGTTTAATGATGCTGACTCGTTTGGAATAGTGACGGTGATATTGCCTACTGATAAAACGTACGCACTAGCAGGATAAAGTTTGAACACTCCCTTTAAGACCAACAACTATATCCAGCAGATGATTAGAAGATTATTTATTTATTTGCACGCCCAAATAAACATGTTTACGTAGCTTTAATTGTTTTTGAAAAAAAAATTTACCACCATAGATCGACGCTACTTTCGATTATGGTTAACGGGTTGTGGTGATATAATTAATGAAATACAAAAAAAATCCCTTTAATCTAAAAGTGACATATTCGGTTACTTTATCCAACAAAATATCTATGTGTTAAAATTTTCCCTTTTTGCGTTACAACAATGTTTTTTGTGGATATTTTAGGTGTATAGCAATTAGCATGTACCACAGTCTTACCGCTACTCCTCCGTAGGGCGTTTTGCGCTATTTGAGAAATTGCTGTAAGGTCGTTGTTTTGCAGCAGAACAATCAGTTCTTCCGCAGACTTCGATGGGTCTTTTTGGTACCAGCTTTCCAACGCGTACATAATCCTGTGCCCGAGCCTGTCTAAATACAATTTTTTTGGACTGCGCTCAAGGCTAGATTAACCATTAAACAATTTAAACACAGGTTTAGGGCATCCAGAGAAAGGTGGCACCATGAAGCAATTATTGTTGCATATACATTTGATCGGTTCTACACTAATCATTTCTCAGAAAACTGATTTAAGGCAAATTAAGCGCTTAGGCCTATTCATAATGTTTACAAATGTTTTGTTTTTTAAATTAAGTTGTTATATACTTCAATTTTTATATCAGGCCCGCGATCGTAAATCCTAACAGTTATCCGGCCCGTTAAGAGAAAAGTTTGGCGACCCCTGTTCTAACCACTACTTTTGAATATATAATCACCAAATAGATACCTTTAGGCAAGCGGTCAATTTCCTGTGCTGTCAGTTGCAATGTGTGTCTTAAAAGAGTTTGTTCTTGGTTTGTCAGAAGCTCACTTTCAATGACTTTAAAGACTGTAAGAAAAAAAGATTTTACCAATTGACCCATTTAATTGAATTAATGAAGGCAATAAATTGTCTTACCCTTGTCTAGCTTTAGTCTTTCTGGTGGTATGTTGTAATGAGGTGGATTTTCTAAATTGAAACAAGTTAAATTATTGTCAGCGCTTGAATTAAAAGGTTGTGCTATGTGGGGCGTGGGCTATATAATCACCTTACAAAAAAACAAATCTTAAATACGTTTTATAAGGCCAATAGAACTATTAGGCTAAGCTGGATTGTTATTAAATAAACTACTTTTATAACAATTTAACTTCTAAACTCCGTATTAGTATAACTTACCCGTGTGTCCACAAGGCCTAAAAAATAAAACAGAAAAGTCGTTTTGGGGTTGTAAACACACAGTTTTTTAGCTGCAGATTTTTGCACGAGTTCGCTAAAAATAAAAGTGTTTTTAAGATTAATTTTTCATAACGTCACGTCATAACTTAGCTTTGTGACGTCATCCCTAGAAATGTTTATTGTCCCCCAACAACAATCCTAGGTCCGCCTCTGCACTGGAAAAACTTAAATCACATTTTTTCCATTAAATTGCTTTTATAAAGGTTTAATATTTTCTCTACCTTGCTTCTTCATGTCTGTTGACAACGAATTGGAAGTTGACTCGAATAGGAGTTGTTGCTTGTGTAGAAGTGGGTGTACTGGGGACAGTAGCCGGGCTAGATTCACGCGAACTCATTGTAATGAAGCGTATATCAAGCAACCTGTATATAATGGCGTGCCGTATCTGAAATAAAACTTGATTTTATTTTAGCGGCGTTAACGCTGATTTCGTTCTAATGCTTGATTGTTAACCCTATTAAAATATACAACCAGATCTATTTTTTTACGACATTATAAAGACCTTATAACGGGGACTTTAGTTATCCAAAGGTTTTCCTGTAACCTGTTCGTTTAACAGCAGCTGAGAATTGGCAGTTAGTATTTGTAGCGTGTTGCTGCGGAATTGTTTTGGCGGTCACAAAAGGCCAAACGGTACAACTGTTCTGACGTAATAAAAATGATAACCTAACAGCCAAGCATTTTTAAATAGGTAGGCTAGATTATTTTTAGCTCTTTTTAGAATTGCCTTCTGAATCGGCTTCGTGATAGCTGGGCAATGTTGGATGTACTTTGTTAAATACTTGTTTTTTTAAACTGACTGTTGCACAACTATTGTTGAAATCGCGGATTGACGATAAAAAAATCCAATTAAAATACTGCACAAAATCCGTTTTTTATAAAGTTTGTGTGGTTTTCACTTAAAATTTGTTTATCAACAGATAACTGTTTAAACCTATTTACCATTTGTAAGGCATATTTCTGCCCTGATAATGCGAATACATTATGTAAAACAGTGATTCCTAATCGAGTGCCGTATTAAACACTCAAGGGTGACTAAGAATATTTGAAGTTATTTTCGAATTTTTGCTCTATTTGCTAGTCTCTTGATACAATTTTTTATGTACATTGGAGTACTAGTGTACAGTTTTAAGTTTGTTATGACATTTAGTTAACCACTTAAGCAAAAAGCTATTAAGGGCGCCGCGAACTATTTATATTTCATAAAGGATGTCGTAAATTAAAAAAAGTTAAGAACCACAGCTCTAAAACGTACCAGCTGGCTCTTTTAAAAGGCTTAGCAAAACAATACCAACTAAAAGTCTTTAACCTAATGTACCTGGTTTTCGCTGACTAACCTATAATTGAAATAAACAAACCAACAAATAAATAACTGGCTGCTTTGCAAAAATAACAAGGCGGTGTCTGCAAAACAACAAACAACAACAAAGGTGATTTAAATCCAACTGCTGTCTGCAATATAATCGACCTACCTGGCTGAGCAATCAGTAGCGTTATGATGAAATACACCGAAGTCAATGCTTCCTGTGAAGAGACTGTAGGCGTTGGTTGGAAATATGAATCATGCTAACTGTTAAGCAGCTCCTTTGCTAACTTACCTTTCGGTTGGCGTTATATTTCTATTAATTGAAGCTACTTGTGATTTTAAAGGGGAAAATTTTTTTAATTGCTGCGTCGTTTAGCATAATTACCAAAATTCAATTTAATGGTGACTAGGTCCAACGTTAAACGCAGTAAGTTTTTAAGGAGAAAGTGTGTTGAAAACGGGATTATAAAGAATTACTTTTAACAAAATACAGCACTATTTTTGTCAATTCTGTCGTTTTTAATTATTTTTATCAATCACGCATGACCTTTCATTGTGTCATAAATTTCATCTAAATTTTATTATGAGTAGGGCGAAAATTTTTCGACTTGTTAAAAAAAGTCAAAATTTACACGTTAGGTCAAAATTAGTCAAAAATTTGTCAAAATCAAAATGCACATAAATCGTTTACAAAATTAAAAAAAATATATAGTCTTCAGTTCTTTGAAATTTATCGTTCAATTTTATCAAAAAAATTTAGTTTTGAATTGTGTTCAAAGTCATTTTAACCGTATTATATCTTTATTAGAGCAATACACAGTATAAAAAACATGTGATTAACGACGCCTAGGTTATTTAAATTATGTATTTCTAATAGGTCAAAATTTTGTCAAAATAAATTATATTTCGGTTAAAATTTGTCAAAATTTTCATTTTTTAGGTCAAAAAATATTCGCCCTAATTATTAGTTAGTTGGTATTTCTTGCTCGGTTCACTAATGGCGCCTTAAAGTTGATATTTAAAGCATATGTTGAAGGAGAAAATCAATGATAAAAACGACAGCACTTTAGGATAACATATAGGTAAAACTGAGAGAAATAAAATACATATTAACCCGGTTATTCTATCCAATTTCAAGTTGTGTTTAATTTGTTTGCAAAACTACTTTTTTAGTCGCGTTGGAACGTTTGTGAAAGGTTACAAGCCCAAATCGTATTGGTGCCGATATTTACATAATATATAAATATAATAAGAAAGTGACGATTCATATACCTGTAAGCGTTCAAAACTCAATATAATTGAAAATATTTGCTCACAACTTTCCCAGAGTAATGCTAAAATACCTACAAATCAGATCACAAAAAAGCTTGTCTCAAAAGAAAGTTTAAATCGAGAGTCTTTCTTAAATTTGTCCCACAGTTATTCTACAGCTGCAGCTTAGAATTAGCAGCTATTCTTAAGCGAGTCGCTGCGGAATTGTTTTGGCTGTCACAAAATGCCAAACCTTACTACTGTTTTGTTGTATTGAAAATGCGATCAATGCTACATGCTTTAATGTACAACTACATAGTTTCGAGGTCATAGATAATTTCGTTACTTTTGCGTATTTAACAGTTTAAAAACCTTACACAGCAACAAGTAAATTAACTTAGATAGCCTAACAGACCAGCACATTATGTTGATATCGACCAGAAAACGGTGTCGAAAAGTTTATTGACGCGAACTTTGAAAAAGAACGGTAGAGACGAACTGTGGTAAAAAAGCGAACTTAGCGAGCGCGAAGAAGCGTGAATATTGCACAGCGCAAGACAAGGGACCTAAAAAAGCTGCCACTGACCAAGAATCATGTCTTTGATTGCTTTCACGTACTGCGCCGGCACCCAGTAAATCCAGTACCTGCGAAAAAAAGTCACAGTAGTTGCTAATTTGTTTTTTAAAGTCATGCAGCTATTGATTTAATGGTCTAAAAGGCATAGTTATTACTGATATAGCTTTAATACGCAATGTTATTGTTAATATGGTTTTCAAAGTCACGGCTAAGCCGAAAACCATAGTTAATGCTGTTATGGTGCCAAAGGCGATAGTAATTTGTTATACAGTGCTAAAAACATGGTGATTGCTGAAATGGTGGTAAAAGGCACTGGCAGCATTAACCTGGCATTAACAGAAACAACTTTAAAATCATTTTATAACTTTTGTGAATATGGATGCCACTTGCCAAACATAAGTTGTCAATAAACATTAAAGTAAATATAATGCTCTAAAGATAATTGAAGTTAATATTACTTGAATAAGTATAGCTTATTATGCCCAGTGCTTCGTTTTAAATTTTGTTGATCATAATGTTTGTTATGAAAACATTCCTAAAGATACTGAGTTATAGAAGTCAAAAAAGATATTAAAACTATTTGCTTCTCAGGTCCATGATACATGAGTAATCTTCTAAATTTCTAAGATCTATTAACATCAAAAAGTATTAAGTTCCCAGTTTAAAAATAATGCACACCTGCTTTGTTCCGTAGGCCCCTTTTGCAGTGCAAGCATGTGGTACTGTTCATGGCCAAATATGGGCTCAGATACCACTTGCTTTATCGAAGTCATGTTTACTTTGTCTGTACGCTCTTTCGTGCCAATCCAAACCTGATCGGATTCTAGTTTGAACGTGAGACGAACCTGAAAAAAATGTATTTTAAAGAATTTTCTGGAGCTTGAAGTAAAAATTGTATATATTTATTTGATCAAACAAATAGTTTAGTTTATTTCTGGTGAACAAGCAAATAGTTTAGTTTATTTCTGGTATAGGCATTGGCAGTGTTTTTAAGGGTAAACACAAAATAAATTAGCATTAAAAAGTGCAAATCAAACATGAGCTATCAGTAGAAGAGTGGCCCAAATAAATGATAAAAGATTCATTCTTTTATTTGCATACGTTTTGGCAAGTGAAATGATTCGCGTTTATCTCAACCTCATTTTCCCGCACTGAAGATGGCATAAGCACTTGCCGGAACGTTTGCAAATAAAAGAATGAATCTTTTATCATTTATTTGGGCCACTCTCTTTTCTACTGAAGATTATGAACAGATCCGTGTTCCTAAACACAGGTCATGTATTTGTATTGCTTCCACATTACCCTTATATTTTGGGGAAATCTTGCTGAGAATCAATCTTGACAAATCTTAACACATTAACTACTGCAGTGGGCGACACAATTGAATCAAACAGCCACCCAATTTTGAGTCGCAACCCATAGGTTAAAAAAAATGATTCAGAGAATGTATTCAATTCATATTCAATTTTCACTTAATTTTTTTACAAGAAACATCAACTAAAAAATTGAAAGATTACTGACAATTTTTTTGGAGTTAAGTAATGCTTTTATGCAAAAATAGAAAACATAATATGCATAATTTGCCTTGTGCCCATATTTGTTGACCATGCCATAAAGGGGAATATCTGGAAGGCTATCATTTCCGTTTTTGTAGGCAGGCATCGCATCATCTGGTATTCCATCATTAACAATCTACAACAAAGTCAAAAAAGTTAAAAACTGAATGTTAAAAAACAGATTGTGTCTACTCAAATTTAAATCCCTAAAAACAATGTCAAATGTAAATACTGATTATACTCAGCAAATGTACCAAAAACTTAACTATACAAAACTTTTGAGAAAAGAGAAATCGAAGCAACATAACTGTGAAATATCTACACTTACTTTTGCGTGTGGCTTTTGTTTCGACAAGGGCTCTTTGGTGACTTTTTCCGCTTCGCTCGTCGATGTTGAGCTGGATTCAGCTTTCGCATTGGCGCTAATAACATCGGTTAATTTCGACCCGACCAACATTAGTTTTGAACCCGACACAATGCCAGCTTGAGATAAGGTCTGGTTGTCTCGTAAAAGACCTGCAGGTGACAAAGACATAATATTTTTATGTTTCCAACAGTTCTGCATCAACATACAAAGCTAAAATATTTGATGTGTGAAGCAGAAACATTCGCACTCATCTAGAATCCTACAACACCAAATTATTTAATCAACGTACATTAATTGGGTTAGGGTGCCGGTTAGCAGTTGGGTTGGGCTGGGGTGGGTCAAGTATTATTATATGTATTCTCCTCGTTTTTAATTTTGAATACTGGTTTTGTAACTGTAGTTTGTGAAACTGCAAAAAAGTGTGGTAGGATTCTAGAGCGGCATTGAAAAACTTTCAAATTTAAAGTTAAAAAAACAACTTTTAAATTAAAAAAATCCAAGTACGGTACCAAACATAAATATTGTGTAATTTTACCAGCAGATATTGTAACCTAAAAGTTTATTCCAACACAGTCAATTTTCTGCAATCATCTAAAAATTCAGGAACTTTGCAACAAATTTTTCATGCAAACATTTGCAAGATGCATATTTTAATAATAATGTCGATTAAAACAAAAAAATTGAGAGTTTAGCATTACAGTGGACCTTAAAGGGTTGTAACCAGTCTAAAAATGTTTTTTGATCAACACAATAATATAGCAAAATTTTACAAAATTATAAAGATAAGCTTACCTTTAAACATAAGCTTTTGCATGGCCGGCTGTACCCCCGTTGTGTCATGTAAGTGGGTCTTTAGCGATTCCACGGTCGTATTGGCGTCCCAGGTTACCTTCAGTTTGTTTTTGTTGTGCACAACGACAAACGAAATATTGTTTGCTGGGGTTTTTGTTTCAATTTCTTCGACCTTTTCAACACTCGTGTCCTCAACTTGCTTTGAAACTGTCTCTTCTGGCGTATCCCCCTTGGTTTGGTCTTTTTCGCAGCTTACTGCTGCCTCGGTGGACACTGTTTCGGCACAGGATGCTTCGTCCATTGTCGCAACAACCTTGTGCTATTGTTTTTTAGTTAAAAAATGAATTTATTATTTTCCACCTGAAACGGCAATGTTCGCAGCAACGGGGATTTTTTAAATAGCGTCAGTTGTACAGCAGACCGCGACACAAATGCTGATTGTCGCCGGCGGATTAAAAAACTCACGCACTTGTTACTTGCTTTTAATAATCTTGTATGTCAAGTAAATCAGGCAATTCGGAAAAAACATTGGCAATGGTTGGTTTACATACTAAATAAAATTCATTTTAGTAGGATTTACACCTTAGTCTCCTATTTGATTAAATTATTACAAAAAGTTGTGTTTAGCCCTGTGGTCCCCAAACTTAATTGAGTGGATGGTCATTACATAGTCTCTTACATTTGCGGCCTAAGTTACGAAAAAAGTTTTAATAAGACTTGTTTAATCCGTGTTATTTAAATCATTAACAAATCTTATTGTGTATTCAAGGGATGTAATAACTGGACTCAAGTGAACGTTTGTCGCAGTTTTAAATAACTTAATTGGACTTAAGTCTTTTGGTTCTGAATATTTAACTTGAAAGTTGTTTAAAAATGACTTGATTACAACATTGGTGTATACCAAATCTGTTGTAAATGGTCTAAAATACTTTAGAATATTGTTGTCCACAGGTGGCGCTATATATCTGCCGAGTAGCAATTCTGCTAAATTTAAGCTTTAAAATACGCCTTTGCGTTATGAATAATAGATTTTAATCTCTCAAAGCGAACGAAGCAAAGCGTTAATTTCTTTAAAAGCAGATTTGGCTGACACCTGACAGCGAGTCAAACCATCGATATCTGTCTAAATACTTTGGCTCCGAAGCATTCAGTTTAAATAAAAATGTTTGTAAAAATAAACAAAGTTTGTCAGAAAATTTTCATCAGGTACAACTGAACTATATAGTAAATGCATTTTCTACTTTATTTTTCATTTTCATGGAAATAGAAATGTTCTGTTTTGGCTGAAAATGTTCTCTTAAGTAAATTGTACTTTTTTTCAAACAATCATTATATGGAAAGTCTGTGCCGAAAGACAAATCATTCCGCCAAAAAACGCTTATGTATTTGTCATTCCAGTTGAAATACGCTGCCTAAAATACTGTTTTAAAATACGAAAGCATTTTGCTCTTGTAAAAAGTTTTAAATTGTTTTTTAAACTGATCATACTAATTAAAAGATATGGCTCAGGTAATTGATTCTTTGACTGTTGAATAAAGAAAAACTAATGTCATATATCTAATCAGTAACGTAGCCTATAAAAAAACCCATCAAATATTAAGGAGTAATGCAAACGAAGTTTTCGGAGGTAAAGGTTAATTTATTTCTTCTTTCTGATAGCCTACTGTGGCGTTCATCTTCCTATAAGCATTCCAATCAAGTGCAAATTATTTTTTATTATGTATGTACATTAATCCTAAGTTGTTTTTTATAAAAACGATTCATTTTCGTACAACTCGCAAATTGTTGTCGGAATTTTCGGCATGATTTGTGATCCAATTTATCGAAAATATTAAGTTAACTGAGGTTAACTAAACTGCGTAACACTAAACAAAAGTTTGGACTCAAACTTGAAAAATATACCTATAAACGAATATAATGTTGCTACCAGGCATTGTTTCAATTAAAAAGTTGTTCTTCCGGCAAAATTTTATTAAAGTGCCAACGTTTTGACCACCTATTTGGGCAATTTTCTTCAGGGCAATATTATTGCAATTATAGGCGAAAAAATATACCAGACAAACAACAAAGAAAAAAATACTTCAATACAATTTTGCCGGAAGAACAATATTTTACAATTTTACAATTTATACCATAAACATTTCATTTTTTCATTAAAATGATGTCATTTTGTTTCCGATCAGATCGCAATATTTTTAGTTAAAAATACCGGGATATCGGCATCGGAAGAAAACGTCAAGTATCGGACATTCCAAGTCTAATTCGCCCCAAAATCTACAAGTCACTGAAATAAAGTAGCGTAATTATTTAGTCGATACGTTACAATGGTCAACAGGGGAAGCGGGAATGTTGAAGAGTGACAAGCACTGCGATGTCAAAAGCAACATCGACAGGCGATGGTTCTTATCTAGCCGATGCCGAATGCCTTCGCCGTGGGAAAGATCCAGCATAAATTATTCCGACGCACGTGCTACATAAAGTCTGTCAACGTCATTCCCCCAAATTGCGTCTCATTCAAAGGTCGTTCTTTTTAGGATCTAATTTTAATTGGGGGCCGACTCGAGATTCGGATTCGATAGCAGCGGCGCCAGTCTCTGAAGAAGTCGACGTCTCACGTGCAGATATCAACGTCGACCGATGAGACGCATGTGACGGCTGTATCCTGTTTTGGAGCCTAGATGTGTAGCGATTCGGTCTCTGCGATTGATTTTGTGGCGTCGAAAGCTAAATTTACGTGCGATTGACGAGATTTTTGATGCGACCTTTCGTTTTAGCTTTATTTTTGACTTCACGTTGTCTGTTTTTAGCAATATGTTTGTTTCGCTGTTTAAAATTAGAGAATCATAACTTGTACCTTATATATATAAACTGTTGCTACCAGGCATGGCAATATAAATCAAAAACAGCTCCTCTGGTAATTGAATACGAGCGTCTAATGTCATTCACCCTGATGAATGCGGCTTGCATAGGTTGCCGAAACGTTGGTATAGAATTAAAATTACCAGAGGAGCTGTTGTTTGATTTATATTGTACCTTATATGTTGTTTGGGCCACTTTGTAGCAAACCTCAATGTTCCGTATAGTTTTTTCCGTTTTCAAAACAAAATGCTGCAAAATAAATCCGCGTAAAACACTTTGTTACTCTTAAGAGTCTTAACCAGTGGTACGCGTATCAATAAATTTCGGCGTACGCCTTCCCGCAGATTGGATAAAAAGATTATACCTCAATTATAGATTTTGCCCTAAATTACTTAATGTAATATCACCAGTGTTGTAAACATGTCATTTTGAAATGACCTATGCCCCAGTCAAGTTATTTGTAAAATAACTTAAGTATAGGTAAAGTCTTTTTGATTAAATAGTAAGTCAAGTCCCGCTCCATTAACATAAATAAACGTTAAAATAGTAAAAGTTTAGTCATTTAAAACCACTGACTTGAGTCCACTTAAATCAAGTCATTAAAAAGGCCTAAAATGTGAGGCTAACCCGAGGGGCGAGTTTTTGTGAAAGATTTTGGCTTTCATAAACCATATTGAAAATAAGCAAAGAGTTATTTGAAACGTTTTGAGTTCGAATTCCCTACTACGCGTATAAAAATAAGTAGGCTAATTTTTAGCAAATAATTGCTTTTTACACGAGGCATCCAGGTGGTACGTGGTCAAAAAAGATAAAGAACCACTCTTTTTAACCGGATAACGTTTATCAATATGCTGAGTCAAGTTATTGTACAAATTCGACCGTAATACAGACACATATAAGCCATGTAGTTTAAATTAAATTAAACAAATATATCAAAATAGAAAGAGCATTACACAAAATCAATTAACACTAAGGAACCACAAACAGGGTTTTTTTAAGGTTTGGTTTGGGTGACCGCTAAGTAGTTTTAATAGACCGCAAGTGTTTCATTTAAATACCAAAAAATAGCTACTGTAGTTGCAAGTCGTTTCGGTCCCCCAAAACACCTTAAAAAAACATTGACCACAAATACGTTTCCTAAATTACGCTTGGAACTTCGCGAGATAATATTGAATGTAATAACGATAATGACAACCAAGCATTACACCTAATCTTTGGAGCATCATGGTTGAGGGTTGTAGTGAGATGTAGTAAGGATATCATAGCCCATACAGAAGTGAGTAGGCTACCGTTTTGAATATTTCAAATAAAAATGTATTCTTTTTCTGAAAATGGGCTTTGATATTCTTACTACGCTATACACCTAATGAAAAACAGACCTAGCCAAGTTGCTATTTATTTCCCCGAAGAAGATTACCCGAATAGATAATTCGAAACGTGAGCGCTTTTAATAAAATATTTGTCAGAAGAAGTACACCGAGTAGGCCTAATTGGTAAATTAAGTCTCTTGAGTGAATTTACACGCCCACAAATTATACCACAGAACCAATGTCATAAACCGGCTTTTTGTGGCAACAAATGCAATACCGGTTCCGGCCGAATTTTTAAGAGGCAGTCACGCAGAAAAAAATGTGCATAGCCCTTGACTCGCGTTTAATAGGGGGGCCATAATCCACTTTTATTCACTCGAGGCGGGCGCAAGCGAATGGGCCGCGTTTTGTATCAAATTGCTATTGATCGCCAAAGCGAAGCCGAATGCGTGACGTTGTATTTCTTCTCTTCGCAAACGGCGGGCTAGAATGTGTTTGCGAGCCGGCAGTACTCAGTCAAGTAGGCCACTCTTGGATGCCAGAGGGTCCCAGCAGGCTCCTGGCGCTGTCTAGATGCGCGTTTTAATTAACGGCATGCGACAAGGTACTGTTTTGTGTCTCCCACTGACTAGTAATCTGTTCACCGCCGCCGACGAGGCCTCAGCTGGTACTGTGGATTGGATTACAGCCTTTGTGTCGATGCTCGGAACTGGAATTATTCTCATATTCGCACAAGGCAAAAGGTAGCGACGGCTTTAAGCCCCGATTAACGCTTTGCTGTTGTTCAGTTTTGTTTGCTTAGCGTCAGTTTGAAGAGTAGTTGTTACTTTCAGCAGTAACAAGGTGACTGTAGCCGGTGTGTTACATAAATATTAGATAACGTTGTGTTGGGCAGTTGCAGTAAAAGACATACGTGGCTGCCCGTAACTAACTGTTGGTGGTAACTGTTGTCCTTTAAACACCTGAGTTAGTAAAGGTTAAGTAGATTAAATGGTACAGTATAAAAACAGCACAGTTATGTGCGAATTCCTTAATAACTGTAATTTTTCTGGAGCGTATAGGAATGTAAACACCTGTACACTTACAGCGTTCCAGGCAGTGTTCAATGTTTGCGATGTAGTTGTCTTACCGCAGTGTAAAATACATTCCAAAGCATTAGATAACAGAAGCAGGTGTACAGTGAAATGCCAAGGCTGTTTTCGCTTTTGGCGCCTTCGTAGTGATTTTAACCATTGTTGTTGGCGTGTAATAATCACTCTTTGTGACGAGACAGCGACCAGGCCGTTCGCAATTTTGTTTGTGTACGAGGCAGTCAGGTTTTTGCCAGGCGACCGAATTCCAGTCAAATGTTTTCAAACCGCGCTCGCCGAAAAGCTAGTCAGGCGTAATTCGGCCTAACCTGGTTAAGGTTTAGTTAATGTTGCAAGAAACCGCTTCCCGAGGGCCGACGCTATTCATTCCTTCAGGGATTACTGAGTCTAGGTGAACGTGAAATTCAATCTGCACTGAGTGGTGCTAACACTCGTTTTAGGTTATACTTGTAACCGCTAAGAGAGATAAAAGCTTGCTTTTACGTTGCGCAAAGTTTGCAAGTAAAATATAATTTATTGTGGAAGAATGTGTATTATGTGCAGTAAATCTCGCCTTCATTTCAAATTTTAACTTTTTTCTATTAAACTGGGTCGAATAATACTTTAATTATAACCCAGGTTAGATAATGTTAGTAAATAATTGATGCATGTTTACTGATTTGTAAACTGTCTCACCCACGGTTACGCCACACATGTTAAAAATACACCCTGCTAAGGTGTACTATTGTGGGAATTTTTTGATGAATTTTAAATAGTTTTGCGGTCGAACATATCTACCACGAAATGTCAGGGAGGGCTAATTTTAAGCGGACGAAAACCGGTGGATAAGATGCCCTGTGTTCTAAAACTGAAGGGTTTAGTCTATAACTGTTTATCCTGGATTGAGCTTTCTTTATTATCAGGAGTATTTTTTGTCGAAGATGGAATAATGTGTCGCTAAGAACACTGAAATGTATGTTTTTAGCTTTAAGCAACAACTATTTTATTGTATACGAACCTTTAGGCATGTTATACTAGTTTGAAACCGCGTTGGTTATCAAAAAGATATTTGAGAATAACTGCAAATCTAAATTTGTTTAAAAAAAATTCGATTAGAAATTATGTAACCTATTTGCTGGTAAGTTTGCAAAAGTTTTAAATAAACGGGTCTTTTGATAGCGCACAATTCATAAAACGGTTCCTTTTTTCTTGCTGCAGCTATTTAGTAATTTAAGGTAAAAACAAGCTTGCAACAAAAAACTAATTCTAGCCAGAGTAAGGCTCTCTGTCATGGAATAAACTCTCAAGCATGAAGAAATTTGCGATACTCCTAATTCTTGTTTTTGGATTATGCTGCTCTGCCAAAGGTAAGTAAAAAAAAACTTGAAAAATTGAAACTGTACCCTATTTACACGTCACTTGTGAATGTCGCAAGCGTACAATAGGTCTGTCGTGCGCGGCAGCCAAGTTGCGGTAGCCATTGAATCCGAAAAGAAAGTAAATATTTGCAGGGTTACTCACAATGGTGCACGGGCGATTTAATTTCAAGATTCTCAAAATTGTTGTGTTTTTGTTTTGAGTGTGGCATTGGCTACCCTACCCTAGAGTAAAATAAAACGACATTCTACGGTTTGCGTTAAAGCAATAACGTCACTCCAAAGGAATGTAAGACGACCTGTTTTGCGTTTGTCCCGCCACCAGACATGGACAACTAGATTTATTTTAGCTTTTTACAATTAGTCAAGAATTGAAATTAAATGATTTTAGTTTTTTTCCAATTTGATAACAATTTAAATTGGAGCGTTTTGGTTTTGTCACATTAGAATTTATAAATTCTTGAAAGCCAAAATTCAAACTAGATGTTGGACTAGAATTAGATTTAAGTATGTTCAATCAATTGATTTTACATCGGAATTTATAAGAATGTGAGTAGGAAACATAAGGTTTTACACGCATTAGGGTAGCTTATGCTTTTCAGACTGTTAAAATTAAACACAAGTCGTTCTGGTCAAAGAGTATGAATTCAAATTCTTTGTTTTGACTGAGTTACTAAAAATGCCATTGAACAAACTAACTTTTTAGGTAAAATTCGAATTAGATTACATCTAGAAGTAGACCACAAAAGCAATTTACACACATTTTGCTCTAATTCATTGAATCAGAAAACTAGAACCGTCTAGTTGTCTGCAAGCCACGGGTGCAGTAAAATAGCGACGTCGTGTCGCATTGAAGGTGACGTGCCTATACTTGAGTCTGTATATCACCGTCTCAGCGTTTCAAGTTTTCAACTTCGCGGCCGACAGGGCATAGCAAGATCGCCAACAATTAGCCAGAGGCTATAAGACCATCCAAGCCTGCTGGAACTAATCGCTTTTGCTGCTGTAGCTTGAGTGTGTTTGTGCCTTCTTGCGCGTCTAATCTGCCATCTTAGATCCGCCAGTCGTTATCGCTTGGCCTTATACGCTTTCGCGGCCAGCGCAGAAATACCGCTTCATTATTACTGAAGACGGAGGCCGTTTGTTTTAGCTAAAGTCTTTTGCCTGCTTCCCAGCCAGAAACAAACACGACTTTTATCGCCGCGTAAGAGATTGCTTGCACTGACTGACTGGGCGAGTGGCCACGCAGCGATAAGGGTAATTACGGCGCTTGGAGGTTTGCGATGTGACTTTCACCTTACGCAAGCCGCTTGTTTATGTTTTCGACTTGGGTGTCAATCCTGTCTATGCGAACAACACGCCGCCGAATACCATCGCGCTCTGGTTATGGATAAATACCTCAGCTTCTATACATCTAACACATACCCGAACCTTTACCACTTGTCTTTCTGACAACGTTATAGTGAACCAGTGTTTTGCAACCTTTTTTGGCTTGCGGCACCCTACAGAAATTATAAATAGTTCGGAGGTACCCTTGCTCGCATTTTTGCTGAGTGCTTAACTGTAACGTTACAATAATCGTGGTTAAAACAGCACATTAACTGTGCATCAAGCGGCACCCCGGTTGAGAACCACTATAGTAGACGTTGGCAAACTTTTTGAGACGCGGGTTATGTTTTTTAATTTAGCAAGCCGACCGAAAATACTAAAAACCGCATTTGTTTAAGTTCTTTCCAATGTTTTTAAAAAGTGCCACAAAATTAACTACAACTTATTATCTCGCTTCTACTTAAGCTGCTAGAAAAATCACATCCATGTTTAAAATCCCAGTAAGAGTATCAAAGCCCATAGAGAAGTGGGTAGTATGTTGAACGTTTCGAATATCTTTGTGATTTTAAAAATAAATAAACCTTCAACCTTTATTCTCCATGTTCGAATTATATTGTGGAGTGGCCCGTAGTTGGCCCTTGTATGCTTTATAGCCTCCAGGAGTACATTGACCATTTATCAACAATCTCGTAAGCGAAATGCGATGTTGATAAGATTCGACTTCAGTTTTTGAAGTTCGTTCGTGACGCAGTTGATGTCAGTCGTTGCAATTGGCTGCCATGTCACTTCAGCGTATAAAGAAATTTTAAGGGAAATCAAACGAACAGAGCTCAGATGTTCAAAATAACAGACCGTTTTTATTGATGCGATAAGAATAACAGATAAAGATGCTGCACAACATCACAATGGATGTGTTGTACACCTGTATGTGCATGTGTGTGTATTTTTTTACTAACTGCCACACATAATCCACGATTTCCCACCGTCCCAATTCCCAATAGAAGTTTTAGCTTTTAAGTAGGGCTGTGAAGTCGATTAAAATTATCCTGAATCCGACTCCTAATTCTTGAGTTCGACTCCGGCCAAATGTGCGATTTTACCGAGTTCCGAGTCCGGCTCCGACTTCACAGCCTGAATTGCACCCATGTACCTAATTAAATTCATGTGGACATTTAGCAAACCACTAATTGGTCTGTCATAAAAAAATTACACGATGGAAATTATTCCGCCATATGCTATTACACCTTTACAAGTTAGAGTTTGCGGCCATATCAGTTTTAAAACTGGGAGTAACCATGTGCACGTCGGACTTGGGACTCTGGTATTTTTAATGATGTCCCTCATCGAGTCCCGAGTCTAACTCCGACTCCGCAGCCCTGGTTTAAAGAGCGATTTTGAAAATGGTTTTGTCATGAACTATAGTAGCTAGTAGCGGGCGGGTTGGTTTAAATTCACCTTCCTAATCGTTTGACCTTTTTCAGCCAAACCTTCCCACGCAATTAACACTAGTGCTACATAGTGGCCATTTTTTGTCCTGGCGCCCATTTGGCGTCCAATAACTTCCGCGCGGAACCGATACAAGGCAATAGGAAGACGCCATGGCGAGTAAAAACGGTTGTTTTTTGCTGATCCTAATCCGATGCAAAGGCGCCATCCTATAGTGCTGCAGACGAGCAATCTGATTTAAGAAATCGAACTAAATCCTCTATAATTCACACGGTACAACATTTTTTGATTTAAGTTTTCATTCTGTTGTAATATTAGAACTACTGAATCGACACGTACATCTGCACACGGACTTCGGCAATAAAACGCAAATTAAGAAAAGCATAATCGTCGCAATAATACACAGTTAGAAGCAAAGACCACACAAAAACGAATATATTCCTATAATAATAATAATCGGATTTAGGTATAAATCGGAAAAAGACTTGAACCTTTCGTAAAAGTCCAAAACAATCGGAAGAACATCTAAATTCCTGTAATCATATCTGAACCAGTATTGAGATCGTTTAGGGTGATTGGGCGCCGCTGTTCCGGCATTGACGTTTGGGCGCCGCTTTTTTGGTACCGCACTGTTTTCCCTTGCTTGGTATTAAGGCTGGAAAATGGTTGGGGTTAGAATTTGCATGGGGTTGAATTTATTATGGGAGTTAATAATGAAGTTAGGGGCGGGGTTTTAGTTATGTATAGGTTGTTTGAAACTTATCTTGGCTGTTCAAATCTTATTTGAACGGGTTTGGGTTTTAAACCGATATAGACCTTATAACTACAATAGATACCAGTCCTATTTCGTATGCTGAACGTCGTCTTATTCCGACAGGGTATTTTAAAAATGGTTTTATTGAAAAAGTCTGCTTAAGCACCATCTTATAAAAAATATTAAGGTAGCTTTCAACGTCATCTGAAGAGAGGGTTGTTTTTTCCCCTCGAAAGCCGTAAAACCCATTTTAACGACACTTGACGTCGTTTCTTTTACGAGAAAATTGCGGAAATCCACCAGCTGCTCTTTTACGTCGTGGCTATACGGTAACTATGGCCTGGTCCTACGTAGGCTATAATTAGAAGGTGCAACGTAAATAAGCAAGGTTACCAGGGGCTTAAAAAACACAGGCTTGTAGGGATAGAATGTGGGCCAACCTTGCTCTACATTTATCCATGTCTCTTATATGAGTTGTGTAAGCACGGTTAACGTGGGCCGTGGTCTTACACCAACATTATTAAAGTTGGTTAATTATTGAATCCGGTCTGCCTTCCTCCGTCGGTTCCTCGTAAACTTTTACGGGCTTTTCAAACGGCCGAATTGGGCATTTTTTTTGTGTGTGTGTGTGTTTCAAGCCTAGCTTGATGGAAGATAAATCATTATCCAAGAGCGAGTGCATTTCAGGTGCACATCCGCAAGTCGGCATCGATTTTTTCGGCTATTTTTTGTTCTTAGGCCGGGGAACGTCGCAGAAGGCTTTGGCGTTTTTCTGGCGGCTCTTGCGAGATTGAAAAGCCAAGCGTCGTTGCCGCTAAGCTCGCTTTAAAAGCCTTGCCGTGACGCACGGGCTATATTTGTCGCGTGTCGCGTGTCGCGCTGTGTCGATTAGCGGTCACCTCGAAATGAAAATCATCATATTTTTAGAGCTTCCGTTTTTGTGTGAAAAAAATCACTTTTTTTAGGAAAGTGTTTCATGTGATTTAACAGCACAAAACTTTTGTTTTTTGAACACTTGAATTTTAAAATTAGCAACCAATTCGGGCTGCATGTGTAACTTACCTTAACTTATTTGTTTTTGTTGCAATATAATTACTTATAAAAACAGTCTTTTTAAACACAAAAAAATCGATTTACATTTTGCTTTTTTCAATGCAGTACGGAAAATATAGTTATTTTGCAAAACAAGGGTAAATTTGGTGCATAATATCTGGGGGTTGTAGTTAGACGTATAATCTACAATTGATATTAAAGCCCATACAAAAGTCTGTCGCATTTTGTGAACGGTTCGAATACTTGTTTGTTCATCTCAACATACCACCTTCACAGAATTTTACCTATGCTACTGAAGTGCGAATTTAACAACAATTTAATGTTGTGTTGAGCTGTTAATATTAATTTACAACACATACATATGTGTTCAACAAATGTGATCTAGCCCTTCCTAAACTGAATTTTGACCAACGATTATGGCTTACGTATCATTAGTACACCGAAAGCCACTGCAGACTCGTTGAAGGGGATCTACGGTACCATATATTTGACCTATGCTTTCGCTTATCGTGCGTTCGACACTGACACTGGCTTCTAGCGTTTCTATTCTGTCGTGTTTTCGTGCTCCCTTGCGAATATTTCGATCGATGCCCGGGACTATTTTAACCCGAACCAGTCGATATCGCAATTAAATAACGCTCGTCTAAATTGAACCTTCGCTGTGGCGATAAAGCAGCGCCGAATATATCCTCAATGTAAAGAATTAAAAGGAAAAATGTTTAGGAGGCCGTTTGCCAAGTCGATGTGATTTCTTCTCGATTTATGTCTCTAAAAATCTAGTGATTTTGTTTCTAAGATTTCATTAAATTTAAATTACTTTTATTGCTGTACAAGTCGTTGGGTTTTAGTATTAGGGATGCCTCTTTCAAACTAAACTTTAAACTAATATTGAAGGTCATGTATGATGCAAAACTAGGTTTGTTAACACTTGCTTATTAATGTCAATCGCAAATGAAAATGACCGTCAGTTGGAATAAATATATTTTTAAGGTAGCAGCATCTGCGCGAAATAATAAAACAAACAATTTTGGTCGCACTTTGCAAATAACGTGGATAAGAAAACTAAACAATAGGTCCACATGAGACCCGAAATTTCAATATATTGTAATCTTTCCATAAAGTAGAGGCACCCAGACGTGAATTAAAAACACTAAAAAAGGATGTACTTTTTCCCCAAAACGCGTTACGTTTCCCAATGCCCCAAAATATCGAAGTTTTTACCAAGATGCACAAACTCCGTATTTCACAATGTGAAGTTGCTTGTACTAACAGAATGTTGAAAGCATTGGATGTTTCTCGACTTGCTCCCATCTGTGGCTTTGTAGCTCAGTTGGTTAAGCGACGGTGCCAGTAAGACCGAGGCCTGGAGTTCGAACCCCATTGCAAGCTAGTTGTTTTTCTAGCCTGTCTTGCTTGCATCATTGATCGTCAAAATCGGTTAAGGTGTAACATTGATACGTAAGCCGATATCGTTGGTCAAAGAGCGACTTTAGAAAGGCGACTTCAGAAAGTCTACATCACAGTTCTATATAACACACATTCGAGTGTATATCTAATTAACTCCGTATTTCTCCGAACACTGTCCCAAGTTCGAACTCCGGTTATGGAGATCTCTTGCTATTGGGAGAAACAAGACAAGTCACGTTTAACGAAAAGCATTCGCAGACGTACACATACCGCTTCTCCACGGACGGCTTTGCTCGTATGAACTGAGTTGATGTGCGGGACTGAGATGTTTGTTGTGCCGTAATAAGACGCGGGAATTTTTATCGCGACTGCCCGCGGCGCAATCTTTGTTTGTTGCTTTGCAACGTGTCTTAAACGAGAAAAAAACGGTTACATCTTCTAAAAACTTTCCGATAAGAAAAACTCGCGTTTTTGCCATTTTGATGAAATTATTAAATGTAATTTTTTTATCATTTGTTTCCAGTGTAATTTTTAAAATAAACCCCGGCAATCTAATTATTTTTTTAGGTCAAATTTTATAAAAAAAAAAACAATTGTAATTATTAATTAGATATTAAACATAAACCATGACTTTCTTTATTTGTCGCTCAGTTTTTTGTTTTATATAACGCAATGTATTTACAGTCAATTTAGATTGAACAGCACGAGTCTATCATTAACACCAAAAAAGAGGTTTAAGTATATCGATTAGAAATTTCGCGTTTTTTTTTCAAGAAAAATGTCGCAATGTTGGCATATTTGACCTTGCCAGAAAAGGCACACATTTCAGTCAATATGCGATAATAATTGATTTTTTCACAAAACCAGTCTAAGGCTCATCGTACCTTAAACGAGGGCGGATGTCAACGGTTGTCGTTTCAAGACAAAGTCTGTTTCCCCTACACGTTATCGTTGTCAAATAAAGCAATGTGGTATTTTCTACGTGAAAGGCGCCTGCTGTTAGCTTCGCATGTACTTAGATAGGTGGTTTAACATGAAAAACGGCTATACAGGCGTTAGGATAGTTTATTATAGGCCTAACTGGAAGTTTGCACGCAAAAAACATCCTTGGTCCTCTTTTTTTAAGACTATTTACCTCTTTAAATGGTTTTGGCAATGTACATTGCTTGATTTTACAGGTAATGTAGAATAACCTTATTTATACGGTTAAACGAAATTATTTTCCAAGCATTCCATCACTCTACCCACCCCTTTTATGAACCCTGTGTACATTTAAAGCCAAATAACTGTGTACCCCCACAAACACTTTACCCGGCCGCGTAATGTCGATAAAGTATCGAGTATCGTTCAAAAAAGTCTGGGTTTGTTTCTTCAAAGACCAAAAGACCGACAGCCGTAATCGCTTCCGTTATAATCGATTCAATGTTAATCTCAAACCTGAAAAAAATCGCGCATTTGACGAAAATTCAGTCTCTTTCAAATCCCGAATATCGATTCTTCTCGAAGATTCAGACGCGTTTTGATTTCCAATGCACCCTCACAACCCCTGGCACAAAAATAGCCGACCGGGGAATTGATTTCCGTCAAAGCGTGGAAACAATAGGCCTTCAAAGCCCAGTCGGCGACAATACATAAAAGGTAAACCTTTTCCTAGGCGCCTGAGGTCTTTATACACGAAGCCCTACCTATACAGTGTACAGTGTGTGGTCCGTGACACACAGCACACACCAAGGTAACACACAATAGCTTGTGGAGCGTATTGCGCGGCTCCTATTTCAGCTATTTCAGTTCTTGTTTACCTGCGACGCCTCGGCGACATTAAGGCTCAGACCCAGAGACTTACCCCTTTAGCGACCCCCTTATGTGTACCGCGAGGTGTAAATATAGTAGAGGTGTTGCGACATTGACTAGACCCGCCGTCGTTTTGTCGCAACGCGTTGCAAACATTTCCGTGTCGCCTATACGCGTGCTTTGAAGCGACACCGATAGAAGATACGCGTGCCACATGTCAATTTTTCTATTTTTTTTAACCAATCTAAATAGTTTTGCACATAGAAGTTTACCTCAACGAGCTTATATTTTTTTAAGTGTGTAATCATGTGGGTTATGAACCTTTAAACTTAGCTTGTTTGTATTAAATTTTAAAAAATGTGCCTTTATAAAGTGTCTTGTCTAAAGCCATTAAAAAGTCTTTGAAGACGCGCAAAACCTACAAATGTAAGTTTAGTTTAATTAATCATGGGGCACATTTGATTCACCAGTGTTTCCCAACTTTTTTCGCGGCCACCCGAATAATAAGTGTAAATATCACAGAGAAGCTTTGGCGACCCTATTCTAATCATTAAATGTTTTTTCTAAGTGAACAACAAATAGCACTAGTAGCATTAATAAATTTAAATTTAATTAATATTAGCAACGTCGCCGTATTTCTCCATGATTATTCTTAAATGAAATCTTTCTCTGGACCAATTTTTCAGTACAACTAACCATGTGAACTCCTGTAGTCGGCGACCCGGCAACACGATCTTGCGTCGCTAACTAAAGGTCGATAAACACTTGTATAAACCATACAAACGCCTTGATTTGGTTATCGTGCTTATATATCCGCTTTTCCTTTGTCCTGGACGTTTATACGCTGGATTTGAATTTGTTATGTACGGCGTGTTGCGTGAAGTAAACTCGATTGAATAATCCAATTAAAGGCCTTTCGTGACTGAAAGCGTGCAAAGTCAACAACCTGGCAACTTTGCCACTTTTTACGTTCCTGTAAATTACGTCCTTTGAGTTTCCCAGTCGGTCGCCACTCTTAGCAAAACTAGCTTTCAAAGCCCATACAGAAGTTAGGTAAAATTTTGGACGGTTTGAATACAAATTGAACAACTTTGCAACTCTTTACGTTCTTGTAAATTACGTCCTCTTGAGTTTCCCAGTCGGTCGACCACTCTTAACAAAACTAGCTTTCAAAGCCCATACAGAAGTAGGTAGCATTTTGAACGTTTTGACTATAAATTGAACAACTTTGCAACTCTTTACGTTCCTGTAAATTACGTACCATCGAAACGCTTATCGAAACTTTTAAAATGCTATCTACTTTTGTTTGGGCTTTGAAATTCTTAATACATCTTACTACAACTTCCAACCATTATGCTCTAAAACCAGCTTTGTAAATGTCGCCGCTGGGTTGCGAAGTAGTTAACACGTTGTCAAACACGTTGCTGATTCTGTGTGTTACTGCAGCTTACAAATCTACGCATTCCTCCTTTGCAACACACTATCTTTACACATGTGAATGTCTGTGTTCCGGCTAAGTGCATTTTTTGCGCAATTTCCCGGGCATCTGCGCACTTTTATTTCACAGTACAGGCGAAAAAAATATTGAATTGTACTTTTTATTCATTTATCTTATATAATATTTTTTTTAGGTTTTGGATTTTTAGTTTTAAAGTTTTTTGTCTTGTTTTCTCGTGTATTAACTGCAGGACAAAAAGCGGTCACTTGTAATATGAGTTCTATCAAAGGGCTCCAGCAAAACAAGTTACAAGCCTCAGTCCTAATGTTTAGGTATAGCTCCCTTCTTGCTTAAAATTGACGATTCTGTACTATAGGCTTGATTCTTGTCTAAACGAAGCGTGAAATTGTTAAGCCATCATAGAGCAGCCCATGCGTGCGCACCAAGCATGCAAAAACGCACACAGAATGAAGGGTGGAATTTGAGGAGTGTTTGAGAGCCCCGTGGCACGTAACTTTGTAGATGCCTCTTTAATCCGTTAGCTTTTGGAACTAAACTTGTTACCTTTCAAAGAATAATGGTTGGAGGTTGTAGTTTGCCGTAAAATGAATGTTAAAGCGTATACAGAAGTAGGTTGCATTTTGTGAACGTTTTGAATACTTCTTTATTCATTTTCAGCACATGTGATGTTTCACCAAATGCTACATACTTCGGCATGGGATTTGGCGTTCACTCTTTGGTTTTCTACATGCGTTTAACACTATAAATATTTTTTAAATGCGCTATTTTTGACAAAACTTGTTGTTTAAGCTAAACTAAAGAACAATACTGGGACCATTAGCAATGTTGTATTACTCCTAGGGCTACATTCACCTCAGACTAAAGAAAGTCATAAGTTAGACATTTCAAAAAAAAAAAAACGAGAAAAATACGCCTGATATGAATTATTCAATTTTCGTGTAGATTTTGTTTCACGGAAAACCGTTTCTTTCTCAAGTCGGTCACGTTTCGCACTTAGATAACAATTCGGTCTTCGTTACTTCGATCGATCCCGTTATTTCACACAAACGCAAATTTTGGGCCGGCCTTAAACTATGGCCCAGTGTATCGCAGGCCCGCCCCGTTTTTTCGGCCCGCGCGGCCAGTTCTTCGCTGCTATATTTTGTTCCTATTTCGCGCCTATAGGCTTGTAGAACATGGCTATACTTTAAGCGAGAGCGAAAATACCTTATTACCTTGCATCCGAAGTATAGCGAGGCGGTGTATGTTTATTGTTTATTGTACGACGTCGTTTTGCCGGATTCGGCTCCATGTAGCTCCATGTAGACCCCAATGCCATGTGGTTCTTTCGCGTGACAGGTGGACGGCCATTGTTACGTGTTAATTTGACGTCTGTATCGCAATACGGCAACATTGCTAGCAAAAGGCTTGTTATTTAAATGTTTATTTGGGTTCTTTTTGATATATTATGGTGTCGTAGTCTAGTTTTACTGTTTGGTGTCCACTTGTAGTTTTTGTTTTACATTTTACAGTAGGCCAAACAAAGCCATCAGGGGTTAATGACGCTGTTTATTTTATTTTACTGCTAGGGTTATTTTATCTGGCGTTTATTGTAAGAAGATAAAAAAAAAATCAAATTTTTCCAAAAAATAATGCCACGATTTTAGGTATTTTACTTGTTGCTTGGACAATTTGGGGTCAAATAGCCAACAGGGTTTTATGACGCTTTTTATGATTTTCTTTTTACTGCCATAGGGTAAATTTTTCTAGCGTTCGTATTAGGAAATTATAAATAACGTGTTTTTATTAGGAAAGTTGACGCGATTTTAGATATTTTTCTTGTGCAATTCGCGTTTCAAAAAGCAAGTTTAAAACAACAATTGCGTCATGCCAATCGCCGTTCAGGTGAATCCCCCATCCTAGAAGCCTTCCTCGCACAAAAACAACCCACAAAAACAACAACTATACAAGGGTCACCCCCCCCCCCCTCCCCCCAAACGTCCTGTTGTTGGTCAATGAAAATCCGCTTTGGCGCTAATTGCTCGTCAAGAAAAAACAGGCCGAGGTGAAACAGCCTTAGAGGCAGCAGCAGCCACAGCTAATTGCGACTGCTTTATAGACCTTATCGACCGCATCGATTTTTGGTAGGTCTTTTTGCTCGAGCCGCAAATATTTACACGTTTCTCGTCTTTTCTCGTTTAAGAAGGGATAGGTTGAAACGCTAAGGAGTAACCTTGCCCGCTAATGGAATACAACAGAAGGCGTGTTGGTCTGCTACGCTCTCTTCACAACAGGGGTTCTTAAACTGTGGTACATGAACTAGTTTCGGGGGTTAATGAAGGCCTGTTTAAAATCTTAGTGTACAATGTAAAATTAGTTGCCTTTTTTATATTTTTGAATAAGATTTAATCTAAATAAATGTTGCCCTTTTCATTAAACTATTTGGATTTACTTTTTTGTCATTTTAAAACAGTGATTTAAGTGCACATAAGTCAAGTAATGGTCTTAAGTCATTACAACAGTGGTCAGGGGGCTTAAAATGGTCAAATCACAGATTTACAAATGTGTAAAATAAACGATACAGTCCCACAATTGTGCCTCAAAAGATTTAATAATTGCATTTTTCTTGTGGAAAAATAGCAATTTGCAGCAATCACATGAAATTAGGCATCGTGTGGCCAGAGAAGCCTTCACATTTAACTTAAGAAAATAAAAAAAACTTGTATCTATGTCATAATGCCTTCCGCATATACCGGCTGCTTTACCTTATATAATCTCACACACTACTACTTTTGGTTCTTAACGATCAGCGTCTAAATGACCACCGATGTAACACGATCCCCAAATTGTCGCGTCTTATCGGTTCCAAGAATCTACTGCGCCTTTCCCTTTTCCTGCTTATGCTTTTGCTGCTGTTGTTGCTGCTTTTAAGTTTGGTCGTTTTAGAAGCACTTTTATTCGGTCATTTCCTTTAGCGGTGCGTCTAAACATCCTTGTTTATGTCGAACGTGGTGCGATTACGGCGTTGGGAAATAGGCTTGGCTTTATAATGACATTCAAGGCGAATTATCCGCAAAAAAAGTCACTGGCACCTTGAAGTTTATTCACACAAAACAGCTATCAAGCTCCCGCTTTAAAGCCTGTAGCAAACAGTAAATGGAAGTATAAATAACAAAAAATACTGTTTTGTTAAAGTGCATCATCAAATACCTGTACTTTTGTCATTGACGTCAATTTTAGTTGTTTTTTAACTAGAGCTTTAAATCAACTACGATTTCTACATCTAACTTATTTTTCTTGAGATACAGTGACTGCACTTCTAACAATAAAAAACGAACAGGTGATAAATTTTTTAAGAGATACGTGAACGGTGTTCTCTATGCAGTTGTGGAAAGCAATATATGGGTGAAATTGCATAAAAAAATACTTTGGACAGATTTGCCATAAGAAATGATTAAAACTAAAGAAAACCAAAAGCCAAGATTTTCGATAAAATCGTTTGCCTTAGAACAGTGGTTCTCAGCAACCTTTTTTATCTTACGGACCGGTAAAATTTCAAAACAAATTTTGCGGACCGGTGGACCTTCAAAAATCAAAATCAACCCAAAATGCAAATATGACAAAAGTATGCAACTTAAAAGCAAAAAATGGAAACTTCCATTCAATGAGCAATTTGCTGCTGTCTCTTTGATATCATCCGTATTATACGTGGTTCTATTAAAGTTTTTCACATACAACAGGTCCTAAAAAAATACTTAAACGAGTTGTAGCCTACTTTTAAACAGTTGGGCACAACACTTGCATTGTGTCGTACGATAAAGTCCAAAGTAGACCATAAACTCTATGTTACGTCACAATGTTGCAAATTACGAAGCTGGCTAAGTTCTAAATTTGATGGACAAGCCTTCAGCTTCTTGCATTTTGTAGTTGAGATTTAAGATTGTAATATATTTGGCGGACCGGCAGGAAAGTTGACGCGGACCGGCACCGGGACGTTTCAATTTCATCTACTGTATATTGCTTGTTTTAGCAAAGCAACGACGTTGTTTGGTATCAGATGAAATCGCGATACTTTTTGTCCAAAATATCGGGTATCGCTATCGGAATGAAAAGTCAAGTATCGGCCATCCCTAATTATAATGACGTCATTTTGTATCGGATCAAATCGCGTTACTTTTTGTGCAAAATATGCGGGATGGGACGTCACTTATCACCACTGCTGGTTTAACTATACGCAAGTGTTTGTGTTATGCTGCATATGTGTACATTCACGCATCTTATTTAAAAACACAGAATATAACTTTAGAGCCTAATGGTTGGAAGTTGTAGTAAGACGTAGTAAGAATATTAAAGCTCGTACACAAGTAGGTCGCATTTGGAACGTTTCGAATAACTCTTTATTTATGGGCTTGGATATTTTTATTACGTCTTACTATAATCTCTAGCCATTATTTAGATTTATTCAAACGTTCACAAAATGTTACCTACTTCTGTATGGGCTTTGATATTCTTATTACAGCATTGTGACATTATAAAAACACACAACAAGTCCCTGATTTACAAGGATTAGCCGCGCCAATCTGGCAAATTACAAGGCCGACAGACGCGCTAAATATAGCGTTTCGGGCCATAATGACGACTACCGGCGCCCGAAGAGCCCGGGACCGCGGCGTGCTTGATTTTATTCCAGGCCAGATGTGCCCCCCCACCTTGTTCGTTTTCAGGCCATCGGACTTTTACCAGATTGACGTTAATTGCCGCCTTTGCTCTCGCAATTGGTCGCTTGCAATATCCGAGGTCATTTTTTGCTGGAAAACAGTTTCTATATGCGTGGTGAAGATTTGGACATTTTGTGTTTTGTTTTTCAAGTGAATTTTTTTTTCAAGTGACTTTTTTTTTACTTTTTTTTTTCAACGAAGAAAATATTTTAAAGCCGAAAGATTTAAATATTTTGCTGTTCAGGTTTTATGAGGTTTATGCGCGAATATTTGAAGAAGATATTAGTTTTTTTGTTTGTTTGTTTGTTTTTTGGTTTGTTCGTTTGGATATCTCTCTGTAAGAAAAAAAACATTTGGCGCGCAAAGGTTTAATTTTTTTGTTTTTCCCTAGTTTATTGCATTGTTTACATTTAGTTCAGATAAACGTCTCGTAAAAACTCCGCCAAGTAAAATAAATGCCTATTGCTTAATCCAGGGTTTTTGAATGTTACCGTATAGTGATGACTATATGGTTATATATAAAAACAAATAAATTTTACTACAAGGGTCGAAACGTATTTTATCACACTAAAAATGCCTCCTTAATTCACAAACTTAGCATAATTTGCTATATTATAGACTAAGAAAATCAAGGCCCATATAGAAGTAGGTAGCATTTTGAACATTTCGACTATCTATTTACTACTTCTAACTAACACCTCCAACCATTAGGCTCCAAACTTTGTTGTGTGCATATATAGAGTTGCAAGTCACACAGGAAAACAACCCGCACAAAAACGCGTCATCCAATTTTCTGCAAACAGCGGTTTGACTCCTTGGCGCGAATTAGAGTTAATTTCGTCCGCATAACGCATTCGATCGCCACAAATTGGTTGAGGGCTCACCACGGAAAGCTCTGTGAGGTAATTTGGTGCAAGACTGATAAAACGCCTCTTTGTCCACACTCGGATAACTGGAATTTTTTCAGCTTTTTTAAATTAGTCACATAATAGCTTCGATTAAACTTATCCATTTCGCGAAAGTTTTTTTTCATTTTTTCTCATCAGTTGATATATTTATTTACGAATGTAAGCAGAAAAGAAAAATACACATTCCGAATAAAAACGCTTAAAAAGACATAAAGAAACTCAAATTAGGTTAGTACTATGATATAAACACACAAGTAGTTCATAAATTGAAACAGAAGAACTGCAAACACATCTCCTTAATTTGTCGAAAATCTGGAATGATGTGTTGTACCTCTTTCTCATTTCTATTTTTAAGAGAATTTTCTCTATTACACGCAGTTATGTACAGTGTACAGCGGTGGCTGTCAAAGTTAAAAACCCTTTTGTCGTGACACCAATGACAACAAGTAACAAACGGTTTTAGGGAACAACACGTAATTACTCAATAGTGTACACTGGGAAGAATTTACAACATCAAAATCTACGAGAAGGCAGCAAAGAGTGATTCACAGCGTTTAATATAGTGAGAGATTCTGAGACATTTAAATTGGGATGTCCGAATGTACATTTAAGTCCCACATACTTGCTTGCTTATTGGGGTACAAATAGGTGATTTTTCTTGATTTGCTAGAAGTTTTGAGGTATACTTGACAATCTTTCAAATCACTACTGGTGGTTCCGCTGCGCACCGTTTGAGAATCACCAGCGTACAGAGCGTGCCTTCAAATTCAAGTCGTGACCACAATTACGGCTGATCGCGAAGTAAATTAGCCGCACCTTTTGGGCGGGAAGGGATCAGCTTGTTTGCTTGCTCGAATTAGATTTCCAAACCTCGCCGACAAAAGCCATCGCTGGTCTGCTGAAAATGCCACGAGACTCGATCGGCATTTGTCTATAGTTCTTTGTTGCAAGTGTGTGGTTTTAATGGGATTCTTGAACTTTTTAACGTACACTTCTATTTTTTTTTTAGTTTGCGTCGACCAAAACAATGAAATTACAATAATATTATCGCTTTGTATTCCTTGTAGTTTTAACTCTCTTTAAAAAATGTCAACTTACCACCTAAAAATAAACATTTTTCTGCTATTGAAAAAATTATCACCTATTGAAAAACAACTGCTGATAAGCTGTAGGCCGAAAACAGAACAATTTGTATCTTTAAGGCAACGGAAAGGCTAAAAAACGCCCTAAAAACAGTTCTGACGCTTGTTTTTATTTGCAGCAGCATCCGACGCCGAAGCTGGAGTCTGCTTCGGAACTACTTCTGGGATGTCAGTGGGCGAGGATAGGGTCGACCATTACCTGAAGATGTTCAAGAGATACGCCAACTGTACTGTGGTGAAGGGAAACCTCGAGATCACTGGGCTGGTCGGACCCAACCTTAACGTGTCTTTCCTGCAGGTATTTAATATAGGCGGTAGAGAGTATACGGATGTCTGATAATACCTGTTGGAGCTGATACCCGATGTCAATTGTTAGTATCGGTGCACGTCCGATATTACGGTGGTATCGTTGCCGATCCGACACCAAGCTAATATAGAAATTTCAGCCGTGATGTGCGATCCGACATTTTGGACGAAAAGTTTCGTGATCCGCACCGAAATTATATGGCGTCTGATTAAATAAACAAAGTAGATTTGCGAAACCAACGCAGTGATTTCTATTTTGAAAGGTAAATGTATCAGAAAAATATATTAGGTTAACAACTGTAGGTTATCTTTGTATATGGCCGTATTTGTCCTAATTCTAAATAGAGAAATCAGGTGGCACTGTATAAAGACAAATTGTATTTGATTCTCGACAAGAATATATTTTGCTTGTTTAAGCATAGTGCTGTCGTCATTTGAGCCAAACATGGGTAATTTTACATTATTAACCTATATGAAAAGTATCCTACGATTCTCGTTTATCTGTAGGCCACTAAGTTATAACGTGCTACTGTTCAATAAAGAAAAACGAGCTCATGCTGGGGTTTGAACTCACGACCTTGTATTTTCTTGCCATGGCAATACACTTATGCAGGCAGTAACTTGAAAAATCGAGAAGATATTATTGGCATTGAAAATATTCGCTGGCCTACATATTCAAGTATGTCGACGCTAATAATTAGCAAAGCGTTGACGGTTGCAACCTCGTAACATGTTATTTCCTAATTAATCGCCGGGTTAAAGGTAATCTTTTAACAAGCCAATTAATCACGATGACCATCGATATACTCTATTTTAAGACATTATGTCCACTAACTTGTACAATGCCGTGAAAATAATTGTTAGTGACGTTTTAACTTGTAGTTTATGCTTTGTCTATGTAAATTATGAAATTTTTTAACATATTTAAAAATTCTTGTTTGTTTTGCAATATGAAAAAACTACCCGATTTAGGAAATTTATTTTAAAGTAAAATTAAAAAATGTTTTACCAAACGAAATGCAATTGTTTACGGGAGCTGTATATTATAGTAATACACGTTTGTTGGGTTGTACTCTGTGCGAAATGGGAATTGGATTAATCGATTTAAACTTTTTTGATTTAAAACTGAAAAACAACTCTCACTGGGTTATCATTAGGCCAAAAGAGAAAAAGTAGCCATGATTTAAATTTAAACTAAAAAAAAACGTTGCACAATCTCCTGTTGCACACATGGTGTTTAAAACCACCCACCTATTCCTTTTTTATTATCAGTTATTATTTTTGTTTAAAAAAGCATCAGCCGCATTGTGCGCTTATGACGTAAACATTGGCCATTGTTTCCGGACAAACTGTGTTGGATTTATTTTTCAACAAAGTTAAACGTTAATTTAAATCAAACATTGCTTCCTCAAAAAACAAGACTTCAAAAGAAAGTATAGATAATAAAGGTTTTGATCTTGTGTCTTGTGCAACAAAAGAACCGTGTTTCGTGGGAAACTTAAAAATGGGCTTTACAGTGACACAAAAAGTAGCCGGAATTAAAATTAATCCGCGCTTAGTTAGAATTTCAGCTTCTGATTTCAGAGCATCCCAACCTGTATTCGAACGGCTCATAAGGACATAGCTATGTCAAGTTGTAAGTAGAACACTGATCCTTCTGCACAAGAAACCCGCAGGCGCTGCTGCGGCATCTCACGAAATGTTAAGCCTCGCTCGCTCTCGTTTTTTGCTCCTCTGCTCTCGTTTTTCTCCCGTTTCTCTTGGCGCGTGACGCGAGCGCTAATCTCGGTAAAGCATCGCTCGCAGATAAACGACTTTCGGTGTAAAATCGTAATTTCTTGACGCGGCGCGACTGAAAAATCGCGATGCAGGTTTGAAGATTGAGCAACAGTTGACAAGGCCGATGAAAAGAGCTCCCTGTAATGAAATCTGCGTGAACAATAAAGCTCTGTCTATCGCCGCAACGTTGGCTAAAACCCACTTCACGTACAGTTCGAACGCTAAGTTTTTTTCGGTGGATTATCGCACTTTGATCATTTTCATTTTGATCACACTTTCTGAAATGCTACTTGTATGGGAAGATTGGATAACTTTAAAAAAAAAAAAAACTTAAATAAGTAACTTAATAATGAATTGCAAAGCCAAAAACGTCGAGTAGATCAACATCATCTTGTTTAAGACATTTCGCTATGAACTTGTATCATCGTTAGTTAATCTTCAGATAAATAAAACATTAACTGAAGATGATACAATTTCGTACAGAAACGTCTTAATGAAGATGATGTCGATCTACTCGACCTTTTTGGCTTTGCAATTATTTTTATCAAGCTACATTACAGATCCGTGCATAGTGTATCAAGTAATACTTAAGGAATTCAAAGTAGACTTTTTTGCATTTTTTCATATATTACAATCACCCCCTAAAATGGCAGCGGTAGAGCTTTTTTATTGACTAAAGGAAACATTTTCATGAGTTTAAAGGATCAACGCTCGCGCTAGACCGAAACCAAACGGCTGGGATTTAGGACTTAAGCCACTTTTTGCGTTATTCTACTGAGTAGTCTGCCACTTTCGTATTCACCCAGCTTTAATGCGCGAAAGCGTCAATGTATTTACTGTAAGGCAGGTTAGAAAACAATTTTTGGGGTGAATTGGGAGAAACTAAGTTAATTAAACGCGGCTAAAATTGCAAAAACATAAAAAGATTGAACCAGACTTGAATTTGGGGTTAAAATAGGGAAAAAATAACTAGTTAGCTAGGGTTATCATTTTGCTCAAATAATTTTCCAATTTACCACAGCAGTGCGGTATAGGTTGTCGTTTACCTCATTTACGTTCTATTGTCTTCAGACAGAAAAACAAACGTTTAGCAATACAGGTTTCCCTACGCCTTATTAACGTACTTATACTCGTCGACAGCGATATAGCTAAGGTATGCGCCCACATGGTAAACGTTTCTGTGCTACTTGTAATTGTACGCCGAGATAGCGGCATCCCTTTGCCGCTAATGTTAATGCTGGTGCTGATGCGGTTTCTTACGTTCCGCTGCGGAATCTCTTGTTTAATAGAGATGCAACCTTTCGACATTAGGGTCGTTTTTGTCGCTACCGCTGCAGCTCGACTGATACAGCTGGGCGCTTTTTGGCAATTTGTATTAGTTTTCGAAGTTGTATTAGTTTTCGAAGGCAATGCAGTGTTTTTGAACCTTTTTATGTGGCCACCCAAATACTAAGCGTAATTGTAACAGCGAAGCATTGGCCACTCAATTCCTTACTGAACGTCTAATAAGTGAACACAACACAAATAAGACAATAGCAATCATAACGGTCCCGGCTTGACCCGAGGTCGTGAGTTCGAACCTCACTGCAGGCTAGTTGTTTTTCTAGTCTGCCCTGCTTGCATCATAGATCAACAGATTCGGTGAGTCTGCAATGGCTTTCGGTGTACTAATGATACGTAAGCCGTAATCGTTGGTCAAAAAGCAACTTCAGAAGGGCTAGATCTCAGTTGTTAATGAAAACTAATGGATCCGATCCGATACTGAAGTCTTTATCAGTGTACACGTACAGGAATTTATTAAAACACGAAAAGGCTTAAACAAGTGGATTCCTTATTCAAATAGAATCAATACAAAACAATGTTAATAAAACAGAAACAGAATCAGTAAGTTAACCATCATTGCCAAACACTTACAAGTAACTAACAAAATGAGCTCCTATCGCGACAAGGTAGTAACACCAACTGCCGTAAGGACAACTACAATGTCAAGGCACCATGTGCTCAGTGACCTTTGACCGCAAGTCATAGAATGATCACACAATTAAATAGGTCATAAAGTACTTAAATAAACATGCGGTTTAGCAAGCTCACTGTTAATCTTAACAGTTAACACACATATGTGTGCAACTGCGCATGTTTTATCGAATAGCAATCATAAGTTAGAGTTTAATTAGTATGAGACATGTCTTCGTTTTGCTTCCGGGTGTTTCGTAAATTTTGGAAAAATCTTGCTGTGAACCAATCTCTATAAACCTTCTATTACACTCGGCGAGCCGACGGAATAAAAAGGCGCCCCATGGGTTGAGGAACACTGTTGTAATGCAGTGGGCGACAAAGTCATGCGCTCAGCTATTAGCTTTCACAAATACTTGTGGTCACATGAGGAAATGCAGCTCAATCCGCAAGCTACAAGGATGTCTGGACAATGTTTCGCTAGCTGCGTATATATAGTATATTGAATGCCACTTGTAACTCATGAGTACGTTGATAGCGCAAACATTTGTACGAATGCAAAACGAAAACGTTATGCTATGATAAGGTCACTGTGTATTTCGTTTGATAATAAGGCAACGCGAATACTGTTAGATCAAACCAAAAAAAGGTATAATTAATTTACCTCAAAGTTATAACCAAAAGAAGTATAACAAAAAATTCACTGCTGAAAAAACAAGCCTCCAGCACTTAAAGTTTTACTATACAATATATATATATATATATTAAACAAACCAAAGCTAGTAGGTTTTTATTTTTTCTCTTGCATATTCCTTATGCGTTATCTTACACTTGAGCGAGATAACAGCTTAGCTGCTGCAGCCGCAGGAATTCATACAACGCAGACATTAAGGGAAGCATTCCGAGACTTGATATGGCATTTTGCGGAAGATTTTCGTCTATTTTCAGCGCTTTTTTTCGCGTAGGTTTAAGAATATTAAGTCGACTTGCGTGCTTCGCAATACGCGATGATCCTGTGGCGTTCTCGGGTGTCAGTCATTCTTTGTTGCACACGAGGATGACCTTGTGTAACCCAGGTTTTGTTTTTACAAGCGACAAGTTAAAAGCAATTCGAGTTAATTTGACAAACTTGAATATTAATTCCATAAAAATACTAAAGCCATGACCCATAATATTCTATTAAATTGATATTTTGCTGTTCACAAACGTTTTGTCGATACCTGTCATCAGTGTAAAAATTTCAAATAAAGATTAAAGCTATTAAACACGTTATTAATCTATTTTTGATTATTCTCAGAGAAGCTGTTTTTTATTAATTGCTATATGAAATATTTTGTGATTAATATTTTACCTGTTAGCAATACTTTATACATTTATACACCGTCTAGAAAGGTCTTAAAACCGAAATCTGGGGCAAATTTCGAACAATTTGGACAGCAGCGTATGTTGTGGGTCGCCATTTGAGTAGCATCTCCATCACAAACGATCCTTATGCGTTTTTCAATGCGCACTCGAAAACGGTTCATTCATTTTCTCTGCGCACTCAAAAGCCAGGCTCGGCGCATCTCACACTTGAGAATATGACTTTTCCCGGGCGCGGCTAACCCTGGCTGGCCCCTTGGTCCTTGAAAGGTTCCGCAGAACGAGCATCTGCAGGGCTGTTGATGTTTTATTTATTGTTTGTTGAAGTCTCGGGTTTCTAGCTACGCAGGCGCCCGTCGCAACGCTTAACTTGGGTTTCAAAATATTGCGTTTTTAACTAAGAATTACGACCTCGGCTTTTTTTTTACCGAAAGATTTTAAAGAAAATCTGTTTTTTTTTGCAAATTTTGTTTTATATGGGGGGGTATTTCCTATTTTATTGATCTGTTCCGTATATTTTTGCTAAAGAAATGTTTCTAACTTTAATCCACAAACTCCTAAGGCTTAAAAAGACAACCTCTGTACTTGCAGTAAAAAAATGTTTTTCGTATTTTGAAATAACATTAAAATTGCGTCAATAAAAATGGTATTTTACTTTGAACCTTAAAACAAGCCATAACTTGTGCATTTCAAGGTGAAACGCATTTTATAACAAAAAACTTTCCCTAAACACCTGACAAGAAAAAAAGCGAATATGAACAAAGTTCACTGATTTTTACACTTAGAAATAAAAAAATTAGCTTTACAAACGGGTTTCACTTCATTTGTGTTCAGGCCTTAACAACCTTGACAGCACCCGACCTTTTCCAAATAACTTGCCACCCGCAAAGCTTAGGCAAACATTGTCGTACATAGTGTGTGTTTACGATTTACAAGGGTGAAAAGCCAGCTTTCTACAAGCTACGGCCGAAAGGCGCGCATTCCGAAGCCAATCACCCCCATTTTGGACCCCTGGGGCCTGTTTAGGGGTCAACAATTTTAGAGCGGCTTTGTACTTGGGTCGGGCCCCTCCGCCCCCGGATTACCCCCGCTTTGCAACAATGCCGGTTTTGTAAACAGCGCTTTTTAAGGGCGCTGGCGGTTGTTCGCTGTTTTGTCGTTTATCCTTATTTAGGAAGCGACCTCTAAGGTCTAATTCGCCGTAATTAGGGCACAAAAGCAAACTTGGGCAAGCACATTAAACACGCGAATTTGATCTCATTAAGACTAGCACCGACTGTCACATTTTGCAAAGCCCGAATGCAAATGACTGCTTTGAAAAGCAGTTAGTTCGATTTTTCGCCCATTGATTTGCACAACGTTTACAGACACCTGTCGCTTTTGTTCATCCAAAAAACACACATGGCAGTCCCAGTGTGTAAATATGCCTACAAAGGGTAAAATTATGTAGGCTTCGACGGATTTTGAATCGAATATGTTACTGAACACAGGACTGTAAACTGCAAAATGGCCCTTTGATCTTTATAAATGGTTTGCGCAAACATAGACCTGTCGGTTTTAACCACTGTGATTCTGTTGCAAACAGAAAATTAAATTACATTGGCACTTTAAATTAGCCTAAGTATACAAAAAATGCTTACAACGGTTTAATAAAATAGCATCCTGCTTACTTTGAAATTGACGTTTTAGACTGGTTAAAATATAAAAAAGCTCAAAACGTGGTTTAATATGTGTTCGTCTGTGTTTTTAAATTGGTTCCGAAAAACGGCCAATTGTTGCAACAGTTGCTTCTTTACACAAGCGCACACCTACACGCACACACGCACACCTACACGCACACGCACAGTCGCACACGCACACCCACACGTTCACAATCATGCGCACACACAAACACACAAACGTGCACACGTTTTGTACGGCGCCATTCATATGCAAGCTCCCTCGCGGTCGAACACAATTAACGCCAAGCGTTCTAGCGCGCGCGGAAGCCGCAGGCCCAACCATACTCGTAGGGGGTAAAAGCCCACTTAACCTGGCGCCCAAGCGCGACCCCCTGTCCCATTGGGTCGCTTGCGTGCGAGCTGGGGTAAGGGGCTTTTTCCTGGGGTTCTAAATCCGACTCTAAGCCGAATTAGGGCATTTAAGCCCTGGACGCCTTTCAAGCATAGCTGTATTAGCTTGGATGGTGTTAAGACGGTGTTTAAAGCGTGTAAGGGACTGGAGTTTTGATTGACTGGCACTTTAGAGCGGCTGATGGGTTGTCTGTTGTGAAAGTGTTACAACCCCGGGGATGTTTTTACACTTTTTTCATTCTTTTTAATGCTGGCTTTGTGTATTTCGGGCTTGGATGATTTCTAAGTCTGATTTTAGACGGATTACGAGGCTGTTGAATTGTGATATATATTGTTAACGCTACGATAAAGAAAAACAATTGATGAAAATCCTAGTGCCTCATTGAAAACACTTGTGGGCCACTAAGTAAGTCAGATTAAATGTGCATTTCATGAAAAACAAACTGTGCACTATGTTGTCAACGATACGATCAAAACAATAATTTAAAAGCTGTTTTAGGTATGTTTGTGTAAAGTTGTTCCTCATTGAAAAATATCACATGACACTTTTCTTATAAAACCAGCAACTCGTTTATGCTTGTTGCTAAACTTTGTCTTAATAACAAGGCGCTTTTTTATTTATCAAGGCTGCACATTACAGAAAACCTAAGAATTACCCTCAGTCAAAACACTACTATAGGTATTGTTTGAATGGGCGAAATACACGCTTTGTTTCTGTGAACTTAACACAAAAAACGAAGCATTGCTGATGAGGCCAAATTCGATTGCATCTGCTATTTTTGCTGCAATACACTGCTCACAAGGTCAACAAGCTTTTCAGTTTTGCGGTGTCCCCCCAAAAAAACAGCATTTTAAGAGGTCATTTAAACCGGGGGACTTTGCCCTGTTTACATTGCGCCAATGCTAGTTGGCAGACGGGCTTCTAACCAATAGAGTCTGTGTCAGGGCGAAACAACAATAGGTACAGACGAGCAGGCGAAATGTTTATTTAAATGGTTCAAGGCTGCGTTCTGTTGTCGAGTGTTGTTTGAATTGTGGCGGTTCCTTTTGGGCCTCGGGTCGCGCTAAGGTTACAAAACAAACGTCTATTGTTACGCCACAACGCGCTTTCGAATCTGTTTGTTGCTGTTTGAACGTTTCCTTCGAATTGAATGGTATTTAAAATGCGGAAGTTCAAGTTGACCTTTTTAGGGTTTCAAACTAGTGTAAAATTAGAATATTTTTCTTACTGGGACGATTGGAAATTTTCAGACATGAAGTCACAAAGTTGCATCGAAATAGGGCGTCTAAAAAAGGAGCCTTGAAACTGAGGTTATTGTTCGATAAAGTGCGCAAATATGCAACTAAAAGGCTAACCAAACCATTCCACTGCCATCAGTAAGCCTTCCCCAAGACACCCGATCTACTGCTTGACAAAGATTATTTAGTCTCAAATTACAGTTTAACCAATTTTATGAAGAGGTTTATGTATATCTGTAATCTATCGTAGAAAACGTTACACATTTGAAGTCAAATTATAGCCCACTGGTTTCCATGACTTTACCAAAGCATTATGACAAAGAAAAGTATTGCAAGGTTTCAGCCAAAATTTAACCCATTATTCAATAGTGTATGTAACTTATTGACAACTATACTTCTTACATACTCTCATATAGTAGCCGAATAATTTTGATAAACCTTTCCAAAGGCCTTTGTAAAATTACGTATTTCGAAAAGATTGTTCAATCCCGTTTTGAACGTTTTTTTTAGTGAAAGGGAGAGCTTGTTTTAAATAGGCCCTGGTCATTTACAGTCTGTTGTTAGACTAGCAGCGAAGCGTGCAAAACTTCCACGATCGAGCGCAAAGCCATATCGGGGTGTGATGTTGTTTTACTGTTGTGTTGTTTTTGCTTCGCACTCAGCTGAGGTTAATTTGATTTCCAAGTACATTGTCTGGTGATACGCTATTGAAAAACATGCCGTGTTTATAAACTTGTCATTTAAGATTCCATGGTGGCCGTCCTAATTAAAAAAAGAAACCACACTATTAAGAAAACGTTTTAACGGTGCTTTTGCCTTTTTTGAAATATTTTTTTTAGATAAAATGAAATGTTTAACCCTTTTTCTTTTACATGTTATTGCCAAAATTACTCCCAAACACAACTATTAAACTAAAAGCTTACTTTAAAATTGGTTTAAACCTTAAACTATACAAACGTTAAAAAGCAGCACAATATCTGTGCTATCCGTATTGCATTTTCCCTTTTAATTAAGACGGTTCCGCAAACGCTTCTATAACGTTGCCATCCTTATGCAGGTAGTTTATCTCTGGTGCTTTATGGTTATTTTAAGGGCACGGTCTCTACTGTCCATATTAATTCCCTCAAAAGAAATAAATACTTCCAGCCGGGGCCTTGAGAACGTGACTCGCGTGTCTCGTTAAAAAAACGGAATCCAAACAAAAAAACGCTTGAAACTCAATCACGACAATCTATTATTCAGAAAGGAGCGCCGGTCAGCTTTCGGGAAAGAAGATTGAATAGAGTATAACGACTTAATTGTTGGACCCGTGAGTGCGGCTCCTTGAGTGAGAATCCTTGCGTAGCCGGCAGCGTTATAACCTGTAATATCACCGGCCCGGCGTATAGGCGTATTGCTCGATGTACTTGAGTTAGCTTTAAGTACCGGCGTTGTATAGCTGGACCTGTGCCGCCTCCAATCTACTTTGACTGCGGTTTGGCGAAACGGGTTTAAAGTGCACGTTTTTTGTCATAATTACAGCAACAGATTTTCTTTTCTGGAGATTGAAAACCTGTTGTACTAAAAACTGGCGTTTTACACTTTAGGCAACGATAACAGTGCACATTCAAAAGGCCACTAAAATTAGACGGATTTCAATATCGTTCAGATAAGATAAAAAGGCGTTACACTTTTAGATGCGAATCACGAAAATAAAAAAAATAAAAAAAAATAAAAAAAGGACGAAATATTGTTATGAATTCGTAAATAAAATGCAGAAATAATGTGATTTTATTTTCACCAAATAAAATTTACAAATAAACCTGAAAAGATATTTGTTTTTGCTTGCAAAACGGTTAAAAGTATTTTTTGTATATGGACGAATTACGCATGCGCCCTACCCCTGATTAAAACACTGCAGTTTGTAGAGAGTTAGGAAACGTCATAAATTATGCAACAAGGCCACTTGATTTGCGACCACGCGCTGTTTCAAAGCAACACTCTATAAGCTAATTGCGAAGTGTGGTATTTTACCTGGACCTTCCAACATAGATTTTAAACTGTTACGCATAATGTTGAAGGTTTTAGTTATAGTAGGAATGTCGAAACCCATACAAAAATATATAGCTAGCATTTTGAACGGTTTGAATATCTCTTTCTTCATTTACAACATCATTAAAACCGATATGAAAACTTTATTTTTAGCTGAAAAAAAAAAGAAATCGGCTGCTTTTAAAGAAATTGCCGAGAATCAAATATTATAACGAAAATGTCTCTGAAATTTTTGTAAGCCAACGAAACATAAAAAATTAGCAATAAGTTAGAATTTTTTGATGTTGTCTAGACCTTCGTATTGCATTCGCAATTTTGTCACATTTTGGAAAAATCTTGTCCATAAACGTCACACGTTGTTTTGACAAAATTGTGCACGTTATCTAAGGGGGAGGCTACGTGACAAATCATAAAAAAGCGATAACCACTTGTTGGCCAAATATGATCAGCTTATCGCGGTTGCTTGGATATTGTTTCTTTAGAGTCGCCTCATGATCGCTTTATCGCAGTGGTAAAAGTGAAAACAATTTTCTAAAAAACATTGTACATTGGAGCTTAATGGTTGGAGGTTGTAGTAAGACGTAATAAGAATATCAAAGCCCATACAGAAGTAGGTATCATTTTGATGTTGAAAATGAATAAAGAATTATTCGAAACGTTCAAAATGATACCTACTTCTGTATGGGCTTTGATATTCTTAAATGTAGAAACAAATTTATTTTTTTACCGAAACGCAACCTTAAGTTTTGAAAACTGCTTAGAAATCGATTTCTTCATCTCAACACCAAAAAAGGAATTTTTATTAAGGTTAGGTTTAGTGGTTTTAAAAGCAAAACAAACTCAACCAAGCTTCATGCTCAGAAGAAACCACTACTGCCCATCATACTATTTAAGGTTTCGTCTTACTATATGGTGCCTGCGTGTGTGTACACTGACAAGACTGCTGTAAATCTTTAATGCAAATACACCTTAGGTGTTTCCATCGCCGGACTCGGCAGCGCCCGATATATTTAGCTCTTTAGGAAGGTCGCAGATTAAGAATAAGCGGCTTGTCAGCTTTGCGGACATTTTGTTTGCTCACTTTGAGTATTACACTCTTGCTTGTGTCTATATATGTCTGGGCTGTACATATATAGGCAACTTATTGTTGAACATTTTCTTGTTAAAAGACCTCTCTTGCTTTTGAAAAAAAAAAATTGTTTTGTGAGTCGGGATCTTTATATTTCACGGTTTGCAAAACTAGAAACCCTTAAATTTCTCAAAATATCCACTTTTTGAAAGACAGTTGTTTCCTTAAACGAATTGGAATTATTCCAAAATATTTTAAGTTGGTAATAATCGTGGCGTTATGCAATTACCGGAGTTTATAAAAGGGTGTTACATATATTTAATAAAAGGCCTATATAAAAAGGCTTATTAATCTAAAACTTAAATGGAGTCTGTATAAATTCAGTACAAAAGCTTAATTACGCGTTTTCTGTTGAAAAATTGATTGCTTCTTAAATATATACTTTCGATTAGGTCTTCATGGACCCCCTAAAACTAGTTCATTGACCCCAGTTCAATAACCCCTGATACACATAAACAGTTGACATTAATTTTGGTCTTTTCTACAGAATATTGAGGAGATCACTGGATACCTTCTCATCGCAGTCAACTACATACCCTGGGTTCCTCTCGACAAACTGAAGGTTATAAGAGGTCGGGAGCTTCTGTGGGGAAACTATTCGGTCGTCATATCGAACAATTACAACAAGGAAGACCCTCTACAGGGAATGAAGTACCTAAAGTGAGTGCGCTCTTGATGACAAAGTTTTTAAGCCATAAATAAACACCGCATTGTAAGTTTAGGCATCACGTATCTGTAGTATGTGTGAGAATGTCCTATATACTCGACATTTTAATCTCGAAACCCGATATTTTACATACAAATATCCTAATCCGATCCGATCCGATCCGATGACGTCATTGCTATGTCCACACAAACAAAATAAATTAAGTCAAAACGTTCGAAAATAATTTTCCAGGTTATTTGGACAAAATTGGCTTTGGCGTGAATAAGTTGAATTACCAACAGTTTTACCTACTGTTTTATGGTAAATTTAATTTTTATGGTAGAAATTGCTGCATAGATTGCAGATCGTGACCGAAATACGTATTATTAATTAGAATCTATTCGTCACCGATGCTACATAAATTTAACAGAATCGTAAATTTTGCAGAAAAATTTTTAATTTTGGCGTATTTTTTTGGCGGCCAAAAGTGATAAAAAGCAGAGGAATGTGGGCTTAAAGTTTGATCAAGGTTTTTTTACAAATATTTTTTTTAATCTGTGATATTTTTATAAAACAAGAAGATGAATCTCATTTTAATCCTTTGGCAAAGCCATAAAAAAGTTAACTTGAAAAACTTTCCTGTGGTACAATTTCTACCTGGTTGTGTAACATTCTCCGAAAAAACTACTCCAGTTCTCGATTCAATTTCCGCAAAAAAGGCACAGCCTTGCACGAATTCAAATAAAACTTGGTAAAACGAAATAAAGGCCTGACTTGAAGTCGTACGATGTCATGCCCAGTCATTTTCTCCCGTTTAAACGACCGACGTATTTCCCGCCAACGCCACCATCAATCTAATTTGTTTGTTTCCAATCAGATTAGTAGGCTCTTTCATGCGTCATACGCGAAGGCCATTTGAGCCGCTTAAACGGCCAACTTTCAAGGCCACCCAAAAGGGTTCCAGACTCATTTTTTCTCCAACGATTTGATGATTTTGCCGGCCCTTTCACTAGCTTAGAACATTCCATCCGAAAATTGAAAATTTGAGTAAAAAAGGATTCATTTTTTGTGATTTTCTCTACATAAAATATAAGGCGTTTTTTGTACTGCAGTATAAGTGGCTTTTCAAATGGGCTGAGAAACTAGCCACGGGTTCTTGTCCGTTACTGTAACAGTCGGTGCCAGGCGTGACTTTACTGAAAGCAGGGATTTTCCAACTGAGCACATATAGTGGAATTGATCCTAGTGGTTGAATGGTGCTGTGCTGGCACTTTCTATGTTCCTCTATATCAGCGGTTCTTAAACATTTTATTCTGCGGCACGTGGTACTTTTTAATTATTTTTTAATTAAATCTTCTTTTTTTTTCGGTTTTTTAATTAAAGCGGTTTGACGGGAACGACTTGCAAAGCGGCATTTTTAATTTTTTCACACAAGTTTTAACGTTACATGATTTTTGCCTAAAGCAGTGCTTCTTAACCATGGGTCCGAAAAAGATTGCACGAGTGCTGCGAAAAAGCGTTTGCCAATCCCAATGTAAATGGTATACCGTCAGAAAATGCAATTTAATTTCGCCGTGTCGTGGTAAGATTTTGAAGATCTATCACTGCAACACAAAACAAATTTCACCGCGTTTAAAAAAATCGCACGTCACCTGTCAATTGTACTTATCTCGAAATTTTGTTTTCGCGTCATATTCGTGCCGCGATTCCCCCCCCCCCCCTCAAAAAATCAAAATAATAAAAACCTCCCCCCATTCCGACGGCGCCAATTCTCCCAGGCCGATCTCGGCCAGCATCTTTTGACAACCGGAATCCATCAAGTGCGCTATCGTTGTTCTGTGGATGGTGCGTTTGATGCGATCTCCAACTGACGTCTTGAGGTAAACAGATCGCACGTCGCTGACGCTCGGCACGCATTTTTTGACGGTTTCAGGCGAGATTTTTCGTATTTTTCCCTGAAAATTGCGGCCGCGGTAAACCCTCAGATATCATTTCCTGAGCTTTAAAATTATTTTTTGTCGCTTTATTGCGAACATATTTGTTGAATAAACATGCTGTTGCTACCAGGCATAGTATATTTAAAAGCATAGTATACCAGGCATAGTATATATTTAAAACATGCCAGAAAAACCTATTTTAAATATCTTTTTTCAATATCACAATTTGCTAGGTTTTTGGTGGTCAGTTGAAACTCAGACAAAATAGTAGAGTTTTTTTTAACGTTAAAACGCTCTTTGTGCTGTTCAGTGTACATTAGATTCAATATAAAAATCACGACGTTGCTCCTCAATTAAATCAAACCCTAATAAACTTAACTAACAAAAAGTTGAACTTGCGGGGGAAAAAAGCAAAAGCTTAAAGAAACGCACAGTTTTTGAGTTGTCTTTGAATTTGTTTTATGTCCGGCTTAAGCCATTTATTTTGAAAGTGCCGTTAATAAGGAATTAATAAATGTTTTTACATTTTCTGTTAAAAATGTCCTTATTCTGTTTCGTTTCCGATTTATATGCCAAAAAATCAAGCGATCCAATTTTAGGACTTTAAAAACCTACAAATTTTGTTTGCAAAGAATATTCTTCATAAAATTTTCTGGCAACCCTGATGTGCAAACTGTCCGTTTCCTTTCTTTGATTTCCCAACTTTCCAGAGTTTTTTTCTCGAAACTTTGCGTGCAAATTAATCTCGGTCCAGCGAAAAAAGGTCGCCATCGGTCAAATGCATAAAAAAATCGGCGCGGGATCTCAGGTATTTCAGGCTGCGGCCAAAACTCTCGGGTGTTCGCGCTAAAAATAAGACGTCGACCGAAAAACAGGCGAAAGGCGTAAAGAAATCGATAAAGAATGCTGCGCCCGAGCCGCTAATTAGCTGGAGCGAAACCGCAGCCTGCTATCGGTACATGACACTCCTTTAAAGCGGCCTTTACCTAGAGGCGCTGCACTACACGTTTGAAGCAAGGTAAATGAACTCGAATATGTTGTGGTGTCTTATGGTGTAAACACTTAACACATCTGACGGTTTTACTGCAAAATCGATATTAAACAGATTACACTATAAAAACAAATATCACATTTGTACAGACTTGTGCATCGTTAATACCTACATGACGCTTTTTTGTAATCCGGCGGATTAAATTGTGTAATGCCGTTGATGTTTTTTTTTCTAAATATGTGTTATTTGGTTGCGTGCAGCGAAAAAAACTTTCGTATCTATATGGGGTCTCCCGCAGACAATTTTTTTATGCTTTTATATTTGTTTACAGTCTAACCATTACTTGTGTCTAGCTGAGATCTGTCCCAGTCTGTATAGTGCAGTGCTATGCTTCACTGGTAGACCCAGTCGTATTTTTTCGACTGATGGCCTTTAATAAATCCACATGATGAAAGCGACGAGCAATAACAGCACGCGACACGTACAAATATCGAATCGGCGACAAGCGACAAAAATGACGCTAATTGACGCACGTCGCTTTTCTGCACGCTGATCCGTTTAACACGAGTCCCATGAGACCGCCGTATTTTCACGCGTCGATAAAGAATGATCACCTCGAAATGGACAAACACCTGCTGGTTATTGCTGCTACAATCCCTTTTCATGTTATTTTTTATTGAATTCCATATATCGACGATTTTCGAAAACCTTTTCTGTGGTTGTTTACCCCTATGGGATCACGTTTTCAAGGATAAACAGACATCTTGGTGATGCGTTATGTGAGAAGCACATGTGGAAATTGAATTAGGTTTATTTAAAGGCAGATGTCATGTCGCTTGTTGTCGACGGAATATTCGTTCATCTTGGCAGCTCCTTTAAATCGTTGTCATCCCATATTTCTGCTCCTTTTAATGATTCAAATGTAGGCATATGACAGATTCAATCGATTTCATTGCAAAGGCCACAAATGCATTGCTTTTCCTTTAAGCCTTATGTCGGTGATTCATAACGTTTTTCAAGATTTTCTCCATAATAATCGTAAAATACGCAATGTTATTTGACTGAGATCAAATGGCCTGAACACACAGTATAATCGTACATTAAGTACATATAGTGTGTAGCAATGCTTCTCAACGTATGGGTCGTCGCGACCCAGAATTGAGTCGCTGTTTGATTTGGTTGGGTCGCCGACCGCAGTAATTCACATGTTTATATTGATTGAGAGTGTTTCTGAGCAAGATTTCTCAATTAGGAAAATTAAGGAAGCAATACAAATAATGTATAGTTATTTAAATTCGAAACTATTTATGCTAATGCAAAGTTTTTGTTCGCTTACATGGAGCTATTTTTTAGTTCGCTTACAAGAAAAATCAATTGGGTCGCCAAACCTTAGATGTCATACTTGCACTTAATATTTGGGTCGGCGCGAAAAAAGGGTTGAGAAACACCGGCTTACCCTAACAATAAAAATCCACCCCTTAAATTCCATCTTTTCCTATTTTAAGTCAACGTCAATTTGCGCTTTCATGGCATTTTGCTCTGATAACCGGATGCCGAAAAACGTACGAAAATAGCTGTTTTATGCCACTTTCCCGCTGTAACTTTGCCTCGGCCGTGTAACACGTTAATGGACTCTACACAGCGCAGCAGAAAACGACCTGAAACGACTTAAGCGGGAAGGTTGCGGTCCGCAGAGTCGATATATCGATTCGACATTTCCGGCAAATTACGAGCACATCTCGTTCGTTGAACGTCGTGCGACATAATATTTGTTCGCGAGCCTGTTGCTGTAAATTTGCCGCCGTCGTAAATTGCAATTTCGCCTCAAAAAAATACCGCTTAAATGGAATATTGCTTTTTTGAAATTTTTTTCGTTGTTTTTCCGAAAAATTCCTGTTGATTTTGTAGAGCGGAACTCTATGAATAGATTGACGGCAATAAAATAACATTTCAGAGCAAAATACGGTAGCGTTAGCGTCGGGAGGAGTTTTGGGCCTTAGTTAAAATATCACCATAAATCAAGGTTTCTTAAACTGGGGTCCATGGACCCCTTGTGGGTCCGTGAACAAGTTTTAGGAGGTCCATAAAGGCCTAATTGAAATGTTAGTGTATATTTGAGAAGTAATCAATTTGCCAATGAAAAGAGTTTAATTAAAAATAAAACAGTTTTTTACTGAATGTATGAAGACCCCATTTCCCTTTAACATTTTTGGATCGAAATCAGCGGGTTTCTGTAGTCTATTTGTATTACGACGTCAATTTATGACGTCATCTCTGAAAATTTCGTGCCTACCGTGGTCCACGCGAAGCAAAAAATAAATTAGGGGTATTTTTTCGCCGCCAAGGCATCTTTCTAACTTTATCATATTGACATTAGTTTAGATTTTGCGTACTTTTAGAACTTGTTGCAGCGAAAGGAGGTCAGCAAGTGGTAATCAATTCCAATACTTAACATTTATTGTGATGGCCGGACCGCAATAAATCTGTTCTGCTGTGTAAAACTGATTGCTGGCCCCTTTTTTAAAAAGCACCTTTTTTTGGCCAACTTACATCGTCAGTATAAATAAGCTTCATTTTCGATCAACTTACATTGTCTCTTAAAAAAACACATTCCTTTTGAGACTTTAAGTTTTGAAAAAATTGTTATTGCTGATGCAAAGATAGACCAGCTTTTACCATTAGCATTTCAGGCCCTTTTCCGCGGGCAAGGCTTCTCTAGTAAATTGCCCTTCACCTTTCCTTTGCATAGCATCTTTCAACGCAGCTATGTGTCCGTTTCACTCACCGCTGGTAAAAATGCACGCGTGTCTTCGTATATGACGTCAACCCATTGCGTCATGACGTCATTCCCCAAGCGGTGTCTTGCGTTCGTGTAAGGATAACCGCGTGATTCAATTTAAGGCCGCGATTAGTGCTATAGTAGATGGCCTGCTGTGTAGTACTCAGTATTGGAGAGCGGCCTTTTCCAACTTAAACTACACTCGATTCTTTCGATAAACTCTCATTAATGGCTGTATTTAAAATATATCTGAATTCTGTTTTGGCACCTGAAGCTAGCTAAACCCCGTTGCTGACTTTAAAGGCAGGTCATTCGTACGATATACTCTAATTTATAAGCGCTGCGTGTTTGTTCGCAGCATTTACATTAATCGTTTGGTTTGGTTTTACTTAGAACAATTTAAAGTTTTCCTCCAAACCATTGGCCTTGTTTCCGTTTCAACCAGAGATTTTTAACTTTCGTTCTACCAAGCCTCCTTGTAATGTTTTTGTGCCGTTCGTTCCCCCTTAGTTATTAGTAAATGAATTTTATAACCAGCTTACCTATTCCTCACAACGATTAGTTAAGTTTTTCTCACAACGATTAGTTAAGTTTTTCTCACAACGATTAGTTAAGTTTTTCTCACAACGATTAGTTAAGTTTTTCTCACAACGATTAGTTAAGTTTTTCTCACAACGATTAGTTAAGTTATCCTCACAACGATTAGTTAAGTTATCTTCACAACGATTAGTTAAGTTATCTTCACAACGATTAGTTAAGTTATCCTCACAACGATTAGTTATATTTTTTTTAAAACGACTGCTTTTTCAGGTTCAAATCGCTCACTGAGATCGTCCGCGGTGGAGTTCTGTTGGACGACAACCCGCAGCTTTGTTTCGCCGATAAAGTCGACTGGAAAGACATCCTCAACCCAGCGGAGAGAAAGAAGGGGAAGTGGAAGTTTGACATCGATAAACAAAACCCGAAAGCTAAATGTGAGTAAAGTTGCTTGCCTTTATAGCAGATTTTAAATACTTCGTAAAAAGTTAAAAAAATTTGAAAAATCTGACAATATATTTGTCCAGTGCTTATATTTCGATTAGACTTTAAAAGTTGATTGAACGGAAACTTACATTTTGATTTGGCTTCGAAAATATACTGAAAGACACAGTATGGAGACTAAAATGGTGTTGAAAGAAACCTTTAGGATTATACAATTTGATGAAATAGAGAGCAGAGTAACTAGGCTGTTCTGACAATCATTTTGACCTGTGGTACGTAAAGTTCAAACTCAAGAAAACACTATAGCCTTGGCAATTCACAAAAAGCTTTATCGGTGAAAACGCCTGGTCTTTAATTAAATTGAAATTTGTGTTGGACGTTTTCTTGCCCTAATTCTAATAGAGTTCTCAGTAAAAATATATCAACTCCTTTACCGGAAAAGCAAGACAAATATTGATTCAAGCAAATCCGTGGTTCTGGCAAATTCCGGGTATTCTTCAACGTAAATACCAGCGACTGGTGGCATGTAAGGTGCTTCGAGGCCCACTATTTGCGATAAATACATGTGGTAGATCTGTTTAAAGGTTTGTCATATTAGTGTTTGCTTTCCAATCAAATGGCTCCATTTGCAAACGTTGGTAATGCGAATTATTTCATGGCACTTTATTGAATATTTAGTTTTAGAATCTGATCTTCCATGAATTTAAATCTTCCATGTACTCAGACTTCAAATTTTCTATATACTTTATAAAGGTACATGTGATGGGTTTTGGGTCTTTTTCTGTTTTTATTTATTTTTTTTTTTTGTCATGGAACTAAGGCAACTGAATGGCGTGGTTCAATTATTCGAACGGGCTGTCTTGTGATACGTACAATTGAGGGTTTACTCACCATTGACCCCATTTTTAACCAACTCGCAAAATTCGAACTCTTTCTGAGGAATTTCGAGTTAGACCCATTTTTAACTAACTGTGAGTTTGGATTTGTTATTTTTCCACGTGCTCAACGCACTTCTAATAGCATTTGTATGCAAATTACAGTAACTATTTGCCGTGTACACAGCAGCTGTAGAATAAAGGCTTAATTTTTTTTTTTGGCCTACAGTGGGCCGCCAAAGCTTGCTCACCAAACACTTATTTGTCTCTCGAAAGGGCGCACCAGGCTTTGCTCCTGTTTTGTTTGCTTGGACGGGACATAGTTTGCATACCTATGCCGTGTGACAACGCAACCCCTGTACTGTATGTTCCCCCTTCCTTATTTAGTGTCAAATGTGAAGCTGCTAACTCTGATCGATGCTTGCCAGTCAGTGTTGTTTAGAATCATATTGTGGCCAGCGGAACATTTTTTTCGTTTTTTTTTTTTATCGGCGTACTGATTGGCATTTCATATACGTTTTCAACGTATAATACCAATTTAGTAGATTATCGTGTTTGTCCCGTAAAAACACGCAAATAACACATGGCATCATCTGATAGTTTTGTCCAAATGACTATAATTGCCCAAACAATTATAACTATGATGTCATGTCGCTATAGTTTCGCTATAATGTGTAGTAATACAAGTAACCATTAGTTATAAAGATTTACTTATATAAATTAATTAATTGTAGTATTAAATCCTGTAACCATTTCAGACGGTCTAAAAAATCTACAATAAATGAACATATTTTGGTAAGAGTTGTAAGTATAGAAACATTACGCCGTATTTTTGTAAATATAATGATTTAAAACTACACGCTTGTCGCTTGTTGCACCTGCGTCATAACAACCCGCTACTACCACCCATTGCGCATTAGGGTACTGAGTTATAGGACAATTTCCCTCCCCACGTTGCTTGTTTAAACAGAACGTTCTCTCACTCTGGTTCGTGACTGTTTAGCTCTAGTCCTTTTGTCTTTAATTGCACCTGAGTAGCACCAAGGTATGCAGCTATGCGCGTATGTGAAACGTGCAGACTACAATACTTTTGTTGCTTTAAAGAGCGATATTTCAAGTTGCTACTTCCGTGATTTAAGGGCTCTTATGATATTTTGGTTTTTTTGTATTTGCCATGCAGTAAGGATACCTTAAGACAGAACGCTCAATTAGTGGCTAATGGCGGTTTAGTCATTAGTGCTATTCGTTGTGTGTTTTAATGCATCTAAGTCGTTTAAGGTGTGTATGTGTGTTAATTGGCAAAAATAAACGTTCGTAAAAAAAATACGACACGATAATCGTCCCGCACTTTGTGGCATTAGTTCATCGAATTGACAACACTCCAGTAAGAGAGCGTGACTCACTACGGAAAGGTGGATTGTTGGTCCGCAAACATTTCGCGGAACAGAAGTAGTCCGTCTTTTACGCTCTTTTTCCTTTTTTCTTTTTCTTTTATTTCTCTTACTCTTCTTTTTCTTCTACATCTCGTTTTTTTCTATTATTCTCTTTTTTCTCTTTTTCCCTCCCTCGCCTTTTTTCTCTCTCATTCACGTTACATCTTAGTGACTTGGTCTGTTATTCTCTTTTTTCTTCTTCGCTCTCTTTTTCTCATTTTTTGCTCTATTTCATTCTCTTTTTTCTCGTTAACTCTCTTCAGTAGAGCACAATCAAAATTCGAGGAAATAATTTCACCTGGTCAACGTTTGTGCCATTTATTACGATTCCCAGAAATGCGCGTAAAATCCTTGTATACAGCCCGTTGTCCGTTTTGCGGTCAAACCCATTCTCCAACAAACCGCTAACATCTGGTAATAAAGCGACCTCATTAAATCCTATACATAGGATTGTATTTAACGGCTATGAATAGAAACCAAGTGACAATGAACCAGGTTTTCCTGTTGACACGTTTATACCTACTCCCCGTTGCCGATCTATTTTACATAGAAGAAAAAATATTTCAAGGTATTAACTTACAACCATTCAAAATTTGTTATTATATTGTTGCTATGAAATGCTGATTTTTGTGTCGATTGTCGAGTTTAGGTTTCAACGCCATTCAAAATCACCATTACGAGACAATAAAAACAACTGTTATTGTCATTTTTCTACATTTGTAAATAGCCAAAATATGATATATTTCAACATGGAGAACATGACCACCGTGCTATCGAAACTAAACAAACTGTCGTAGCATTTAAAAAGGCTATACTGTCAGGTCGCTTATAGATTTATTGTACTTTTATATAATTCAACATAGTTCGTTTTCAATAAAATAGCTTACAGCGCAGTAAAAACATGTGTTGCCAGTAAGGAGTGCATCGTTGACTGTAGTTTTTGATCAAGTAGCCGCGTGACACTATACAGCACAATAGGGACTGCGTTGGGGATTAGCTAAGTCGAAATGCCGGCTGGGTTTGCCAGAACGGCCAGGAAAGGAAAAGAGTATTGAGGTGAAATATTTAACACTTTGCAGGCGAACATGCTATAATTACAAGCACAAACAGGCATGCGTCGTTTCTCTGCAATATCGTTGCACAGCCGACTCTAGTTAAAAACACACGCACAAATTTAATGGGTGTCGCTTTGCTTTTTATGAGTTACAAAATTTGAGAGGCTCTTTGCTATTTTTCCCATGAGCCAACACTCCATCAATGTAGGGGAATTTCGCAGCTTGTCTAAAATTCAGTCGCGCTCGACTCTATGACGTCATACAGGCTTCTTTGTGGGCGCATTTTCGGTCTTTTGAGCTATTTACTTCAGACTGTAGTCAGATGTTAAACCCTCTTTTAAAACTGCCAAAATGAGCACAAAGTTTTTCCTAATAATCGCCCAATGCTCTATCGTTTACTTTCTTATCACCCAAAACAGGCAGATTTATCAACTGTACATTTTTTTAAACCTGGAAAATGCCTTAAACTCACTCGATTTAGTTTGAAAAAGGCCCAATTTTTACCCCATTCGTGTATTTATTACAAGCTCTAGTACCCCACAATATATTTTGAAACACGCACAAAACAAAGAAAAAGGTTTCCAACCGCAGAATCATTGGCACGAAGGCGAGATTTAAAAAAAACGAAAAACAACCTCAAAAGTCTAATTTCGAGTCGGCCTCAAAATAACGGCCAGGATTTGCTTTCCCATTAAGGCGGGCACGCGCCTGGAGTCTGCTTAGCAGCGCATCAATATTTAATCGCAGTGACTTGCAGCAACGCGCCCAACTCTGCAGAAGTGCGCCGAGCCAACACGCCACCATTCACTTTCGCTTCTGACAATGCACCCGTTCCACAGTTAATGTGATGTCACAATGCCCGTGAACCGCCGCCGAACGCGATTGAGTAAACCTTCGGGTTTTTATATTAGTTGGATAACAGCTCGCGTGGTTATAGTGTGATGCATTGTCCCTAGATGTTTGTTTAGTTGACTGTTTCTTGCAAAAATGATTGCACGCTTCCCTTAAAATTCAGGATAATATGTAGGAGTTTACATTTACAATTGGCTGTGTTCAAATCCTAGCACATTGCAAAAAAAGAAGTTACGATGTATACCACTAAAAAAGGGCAAATCTTAGTAATAAAAGGACATTATGACATATGACAGTCCTTGCATATAACCCAAAATACAAGGTAGATCTTTTAAAAACAGTCAAGTCAACAACTGAATTTTACAGTGACAATAGATCTTCGTTGTGTAAAGATCTTATGCGCGTATTTGTGAAAGCACCCGTTGTACATTCGCTGCTTGTTTTGCAAATTTTCTGTCAGCAAGGAACGGCAGATGGTTAATGAGATGTGTGGTGGTTGTTGATCGAAAGCTTGGAGTCGCACAATTGACGTTTGCCAAACCGCTCATTTTTCAGTCAGGGTGAGGGAATCATGCTGCAATTCCAAGAATTTTGTCACTCAGTTTTGGACGTTTAAAATCGATGCAGTGAATAAAGCTTCAATTCATTTCAAATGTAAATACATTGAAGGCACAAGCAATGATCATTATTTTTGTTCTTTTTTAAAGTGCAAATAAGAATTTGGGGTGCGACTTGACTTGTTATTCATTCGAAACTACTTGACTTGAGTGATTTCAAAACAACTTGTTTACAACACTGCTGTTTAGCGTTTATTCTAAACGCATTTAATTTGAGCAACGTTCGGAAGTACTGTTCATTACAACGGTCAGCGGTTATAAATTGTTTACGTGAAACGCCAGCAGTGTTCTTTATTTTCAGTCAGTTTAGTATTAGTTGGGTTCTGCCTTCCTATCAACTTTGAGAATCGATTTCGACCGAATTGGCGGTTCGCTAAACTCTCTAAATCCATACTGAAATTTACTAAACCCGATTAGAATCGGTTTTCAAAAGCACACTGTCGTTTATTTGGCACTTGTAGCGTAATTCCCCCAACAAAGTCCTTCCATCGATTTGTGTTGCATAACTTTGGGCTTAATATCGCAATGTTCACGACATGCCATCGTGTTGCTTAGCCGTTTTTTCAAGTATGTTAAGAAACTGCAGCAACTTTGATAAGACTTTTTTAGTAAAACGTTTAAAATGCGACCTACTTCTACATGGGCTTTGATAGTCTTATTACGTTTTACTATAACCTCCAACCATTATGCTCCAAAAAACTTTTTAGTAAACATCAACATAAACTGGACTTTACATTTAATAAAAGGTTGATTCTAGCTAGTAATCTCTGACAGAGCGGAAAACATGCTTTAGTAAAAATTGGACAATATTTCTTAGAGTACTTTATGTAAAACTCTTACTTTTTTAGCAGTTGAGGGGGTTTGGAAAATAATGTAAGGCCCAAAACACCAAACACTTGTTATTATGCATGTATCTTCTATGACACATTCCTAATTTCCCCACGTCTTGTCTTTGACTGGTGTTGATTCATAAAGTTGCTAATCCATATATTCCCCTGTGAGGTGGTGTAAGGCTTGTCTGGTGTGAAATGATCAAGCAAATAAATCACTTGATTACTAGACACACTTGGGAATCGCTTTTTAGAGTGTACTAAAAATACCCTCCCAAAAAGCTTTTTTCGACTTTTTCTTGAGAAACGTTTAAAACTATCTTAACCATGCAGTTAAGAATAATAAAAAGATGTAAAAATGATTTAATTGTGTTATTAAGAAATATAGGCTTTTGTTTTTGAAATTGCAACACAAAATGAGAAGTTTGCTACCTTAGTGTGAGAATACCGAAAACAAGTCAGTTGCTGTCAATTTACATAAGGCACTGTTTTAAAACAATTGGCTTGTGTAATTTGTATGAGATGATTTCAACACAAGCCTTTTGTCAGAGTCTTTAATTTACTTGAATTACAAGTTATATTAATTTGCCAAGGAATAAAGAAAAATAAAGGCGTAGAGGTAAAAAGTTAAAACACAAGATTTTAGTAGCTTTTCAAAATACACAGGCTGGATGATTTATCTTCCCACTTTAGCTTCAGAGACACATCACTGGGTAAAATCCAGTCTAGCCCTTGGAAAAATCCCACCAATGAAGCATACTACATCACGTTCACTTCACGTCCAGTTATTATAGCCGGGGATTTCACGGGGATAGATTTGCGTTTTAGACGCGTCTTAGACTCTATAAAGTATCCAATAGCACCCTATACTTCAACCCACAACTGACGTAACACTGTTGTTTTTCAGTATAAAGTAAAGGCGTGGTTTAAGGCTAACTACTATAATAATCACGTCTTTGATACAAGACCATATGGATGCATAGTGGCTGGAGGTTGTAGTTGGAAGAATAAATATCAGAGCCCATACTGATGTCGCTAGCATTTTGGGAACGTCTCAAATAACTCTTATTCAAAAAATCAACCAATCACCTTTATTTTGTGAATTAAAACGTTAACTTTTGTATTTTTATAAATTAAAAATGGCTATCAAAGCCCACACAGAAGTAAGTAGCATTTTGTGGGCGTCTTAATTCATTTTCAACATCATAAGTAGTAGTATTTTTTCCAATTTTTACAAACGCAAATATCACTTTTGGCTTCAACTCGATAGTCAATGCAAATATAACTACAAAAATCAATCAATCGCCTTTATTTCAAACCTGAATTTAACCTTCGTATTTTTATTAATTTAAATAAATATCAGAGCCTGTACAGAAGTAGGTAGCATTTTGTGGGCGTCTCTAACAAATCTTATTCATTTTCAACATTATTAGTATAACCCTTTTTGCCGATTTCTTTGAAACGCAAATGCTATTTTGGCCACAAATCGATATTCAGTACAAATAGAACTCCAATAATATCGAGCTAAGGTTCTGGAAATCTGATTAGGCGCTATGGTTGCTATTTTGTTTCAATTGAAGCAAAACCCTTTTTTAATAAAAAATCGTTATATGTGGTCAATAAACCACGACATAATTTGGCAACCCTGCATTATAGAGACGTCTGATGTTTTGTTTTATTCCGATAATGAAACCCTAATTTTCGGTAAAAAAGGGAGGTCGATGCGAATCCCAAAAAAAATTCCTCTCTGATTATTTTATTTTTAGCATATCTTCTGTCACTAAACAAGTAAATTTCATTCGAATTAAGGAACTAATGGTGCCGATTAGGCTATATATATATTAATTTTAAAGAGGATTCTGCTGTTGGAAATTTGTTGAGTTTTGCCTGCTTATATACATGTCAGCAAAAGATTGAACCTGCTTCCCATGGTTTCTCCCTAAAAAATACACCCTTTTTCAGTCTTACTGCATTAGTCCAGCAATGTTGGTATCAAGACAAGACATTTTATGCAGATATTAAACAAAAAGGCATCGTCGCTATTTCTTAATTCGAATGAAATCAAGTATTCTTTAGCTTCGCCACATAATTTTTTCTTTAGAACGAACTTACAAACGTCTGAATTTGATCAAGACAGCAAAGTCTAAAGAATATTTGGTTCAATTTAAAGTCATGGTCGTCATTCGCCTGTACGGGCGAGAAAATATCTTGTTTTTATACATTGAGTTTGATTTGCAAGGATCAAAGAGATTTCAAACATTTCACATTCAGTGTAACCAATTACATCCTGTGAGCAATATACGAACAAAACCCCAACCCGTGGTAAAAACAGAAAAAAAACGAAAAAGTGCAAAGGAAACGCCCCCCTCCCACCCCCCACAGACCCCGTCCCTTCTGTGGGTTTGAAACCCTGCAAAAAGTTCATGTTGGATGAATCACTGCAGTGCAATCCGGTGCATGCGGCCTTTACTGCTGATTCCACTTCCCACACCGGTTTGAGTGCTCTTGACCTTTCCAGCGTGTGTATTGGACCAAGTCAGCGCGGCTTAACGCTGTGCTTCTCAACCAGTGGGTCGCAAAGCAGTTATAACTTTTACTGTTTGCTATTAGATCGGGAAATTTTTGCATTATTATTGCGAAACATTTATGCACCAATGTACCAAATACGTAACAATTAAATGTGTTGTGTCGCATTAACTATTTCAGTACGTAGTCAAGATGCAAGTTTTTTTAACTGTTATTCTTATTTCTAATTAGTTGCGTTCTAAATTACTGCTAAAAAGGTTTAATCAACATTGTTTTTGTTTTTTCAGGTATACATTGTTTCTTTTTTAATTTGTAAATTTTAATTAGTTTTTCATTTGTTTGGTCATGTCTCATTGTTGGTCGCAAAATAAAATTTGCGTTAAAAGTGGGTCGCGAACTGAGAAAGGTTGGGCAGCACTGGCTATTCGCCTCGCGTTTCACCCTCCCGTTTTCATATTTCTGCGTGAAAATGCATCAGAGCCAAATGGCGGCTTCCAGTTTCCGCCTTTTAAGCGTAATTACCACGTGTTTATTGGGCGAATCTCGGCTGAAGGTATTCGGCTCTAGTTTTACGTCAAAATGCGTCAGATGCCAATAACAACTTCTGCTTCTGAAGTCTGCTCTTTTTTTCTCGTGTATATTGGGCAAAGTTAGCTCGGTCAAATATATTCGGTTCGAGAAGGGAAAATTAACTATTATGAAAGCGATTTGTTTACGATCATTAAGATTTTCTGCACTTTGCCATTGCTATAGTTTGTTTTTATATCGCTTTGCATAGTCAATATTGTTTTTTTAGGTCTTCGTTTAAACGGTTTATTTCAGGCGAGCAACTTACAAGTAATATTTTCCTTTAGAGCCCAGAATCAAATAAATTTACATGTTCGTGGTTTAAATCTGCTTGGACCTAACAACTTTTGCTGCTCTTTTATTATTCAACCGCTAAACAGTCTAGTTAAAACTGTAATGTTTCTTGGTTGAAATGAGCCTGAAGTGAATATGTACCTGGTGTATTGTCCAAGATAACAAGGCCTACCTTTAAAAGCGGTTCTAAACCTTTTTTTCTTTCGTGGCCCATTTATGTTGCAAAAAAATCTTTGGCCCAAAAGTTTTATTAAAGAAAAAACTGTAAAAAAGGTTTAGAACAAAACACAGCAGAAAATATTTCAAAACAGATTATTTATTCAACCGTGCATTAGTGAGATACTTGCGGCTGAACAATAAATTTACATTCCTTATAATTCCTCCCCAAGCCATTATTCCTGTAAAATTAAATGTAGCGACACAAACGAAACTACATTTAGCTTTTTTAAATTGGTCTGTGGCCCACCTCAAATGTTCTTATGGCCCACTGGTTGAGAACCGCTGGCATAGCATAAAAAGCGGTTGGTTATAGTTTCCACATTTTTGGTTTATTTTTTAAAACTATATTAGGGTTAATAAACAACGAAATTGCTGCTTTGCCCAAAATACTCTTCATTTTCCTTAAACTTGGTCTAGCTTGGGAAGAAAAGGGCTGCTGTTTTTGTAACCGGTGGATGAGGTCTAAGGTTTTGTTTATCATATTGTCTGCGCAATATTACAGGGTCCTTGGACCTAACAAAGTTAAAAAAAAAACTCTAAAAGCTTTGTGATGTGCTAGTATCATATTTAAACCTAATTAAAGTCAGTCATTTTATGAGCTTTATTAAAGAAAATATAAAAGGTAGAAAAACGCCGGCTTCTAATGTCAACCCAGCCTATAGTTAATAACCAAAACAAACTGTTTCGAGTGTCTGTTACTTTTGAAACGGCATATCCATGACCTTCACTGCGGTTTGCAGGCGACACGGGTGACTAACTTGCAGTTAAGGCTTGGCTCCGCGGAGTCAACTTTTACGCACTCTCGTGGTAAAGAGCTTGAACCGTAATCTACTGGCTTCCTACCTTCTTGTGATCTCTCGTTTTACTTGTTTTCGCTTGTGCAACGGCTACGTGCAGTCATCAGGGATATTTTTGCCGCGCCTTTGTGCAATTTTAAAACACACTGCTAATTTTTAACCGTAACAAAAAAATTAGAATCTATAAAGCGTGTAAAAAACATAAATTTTATCTTAAAAATCGTATAGTGAACCCTGTCGCCATTTTGACTTTTTTTTTTTGAGGGTGGTTTAGGATGTCTTAAACACACGGCGAACGTGGGGTACGACTAGTTATGTCCGATAATAGCGGATCGGAACCAATGCCCGATACCAAGTGGTAGTATCGGCACTCGTCCGATACTAGGTTGGTTTTTTGCTGTTTTAAGCATAGTAATGACGTCATTTGGTATCGGATCGGATCAAGAGACTTTTGTCCAATATATATAAGAGTTTAACAAGGGTAAAAAAAAGTCACACACACGATACTTGTTTTGCTATAGTTGCTCTAAAAATAGCAAGTCAACGACAAAACTCATCTGAAGTCAGGTCAAATAAATCGAAAACAGTGACTTAAGTGCACTTGTTTTTAAATTAAGCAAATCATTGACTTAAGTCATCACAACACTGTTCGTGCCACACACACGAAAAATGTTCATGACATTTAAGTTCATCGGCTCGCAAAAAAACACATCTGCAATCTCTCGAATCAAGGCACTGACTTATGGGGCGAGACAAAGCCGATCGTTTCAAGGACAGAACGCGGGCGCTTGATTGACGTGGCGAAATCGCTGTTGACGGCAAAAATCGCGCGATAAAACCGAAAAATATCACCGCGTTCCGACTTTCGTGGCTTCGTCTCATTCTTGGCGCAATCGCTAAGATCACAAAATCGTTTTTCCTTCCAGGCACAGTTTTGCCGACAAAGTTAGTGAAGAAGTTTTGCCTGTATATACTGTTTAGGAGCAAGCAACACCTCAGACTTGGACAACTAGATAATTCTTGTTTTCTAATTCTATGAATTAGAGCAAAATGCGGCTAAATTCTAATCTAATTGGTTAATTGCTTATGTGCTTTTTTTTCTAGTACTAATCTAATTGGATTTTACCAAAAATGCTACTTTGTCCAACGGCATTTTTTTAAACTCTCAGTCGAAACCAAAGAATTTGAATTAAAACTTTTGGTCGAAACGATTTGTTTGGATGAACTTTACAGCCTAAATGCCAAAACTTTAAAAAATAGCAGGAAGATACTTGCAATTTACATTATGAATAGAACAATTTGTGATTCAAACTAAATTGATGGTAAATTATTTAATTTAATTCTAGTTGAATTTCTAGTTTATACTTGTTTTTTTGAAGAATTTAGTAATTCTAATTCTAATCTAATTTTAAAAGGCTAGAATAAATCTTGTTGTCCAAGTCAGGAACACCTCGCGTGTCTTAAGGTGCATCAATTATATGCGAAAAAGAGCGGTTACAATGTTATATCGTTAAGTCTTTTGATGAATCTACGATTTTCCACAGCCTTCAATTAAGCAAAGGGTATTTTAACTCAATTTTTATCACTCACATTTGTTTATACATATTACAGCAAGAGGAAGTACAAGGTACACTCAAAACCAATATAAAACAAAAACAAATGATACTTAACTTTAGTGGCTCATTATTATTTGTTCAATTGTGGCTTACTAGGAATGATTACTTGCTTAATCAAACAGATTAAGAGCATAGGGGGGGTTACAACCCCTGTGACCACCCTTAACAGTGTTTAACATGGAACTCTGTCCTTAACTGTTGTCAAAGGTTTAAGCAATAAAACCAAAATAAAATATTTCAACTTTTAAGTTTTATCTAGTTACACTTTAACAATAGCAAATATTAATATAGCAATATATCTAAAAACATACCTTATTTCCTAGGGATTCATAGCGAAAAACTCCCCCCCCCCTTACGGCTTACAACCCCTGAGACCCCCTCACAGGATTTTACCTGCGGGACCCTGGCCTTTCTTATCTGTTGTCGTCATCTTGCCAGCCTGTCACTCAAACTCGCCCGGTACAAGATATCGACAAGGCGATTTCATTGGCGGCTTAATTATTCCGTCGACCGCACGAAACGTCGCGCGACGCCCTTTGTCCTTATTTGGCCACCTGCACTTTCGCTTGTTACGTAACTATCGTCCACTCGCGAAGTAGCCGGATCTCTTAAGGACTTACCACAAATCCGTGACCTGTTTTCGGCTATTTAGGGCTGAGTTTGTGTTGTTTATAGGTCGAGACTTTAAACAAGATTTTTCTGTTTTCTCTGAAATGACTTTAAAAATTTCTCTGGACGTATGGAAAAGTCCGTTTTGTGTAGTGTAGTGTTTTTTCAACCTCAAATTCGCTTTTTCGACTATTTAGGACTGAGGTTTTGTTTTTTATTTGTCGGGATTTTTTACACGATTATCTCGTTTCCCCTTGATATGACTTTAAAAAGTTTTCTAAATTTAAGGCTAAATCATTTTGATACAATGATAATGATGATACAAGCAGGTATCGAAACGTATCCAACAAGATAATGTCGATTTTTAACTTGATTAGGGTAGGCGCATAATCAAATAAGCTAAGGTTCTGTACATTAAAAAATTATGTGTAGTGCCTGCAACTAATGAAGGCAGGAAGTGAATTATAAAAGAAGCAAACACGATTGCGTGCAGACGAAATGTCATTCAAACCTAAACAACATATTTCTCTTTTCTCTTAGGCTCGAAGTGCCACCCCTCATGCGACGGACTGTGCTGGGGTCCGGGCCCTGACATGTGTCAGACTCTGACCAGTGTCATCTGTTCACCCTCATGCGACGCAAGATGTAGGGGACCTGGGGCTGACGACTGCTGCAACTCCGAGTGCGCTGTGGGATGTACAGGTCCAAAGAGCAGTAACTGTCTGGTAAGTTGTCGTCGTCGTCTTTTTGGTGTTACGTGTTAAGTCAGGTCTCTAAGCTGCTGTTATGACTTTTGGACGAATTGCGTGCAAAGATTTAAAGAAAGTATCAGTAGATTGGACGGCTTTAAACAAAAGAAAAAATATTTGGGACAGAAAATTTGAAGCACATGTTAAATAGATTGGTGAGGTTTAAAGTAATAAGAATGAGCAACTATCAGGCGAATATTCTAGTCTTTTTTAGGTCTCTCTTTTTAGGTGGTCTTCACTTAGTACAGAGTGATGTACAAAGATTCGAAGCACATATCCATAGATTAGTCAGGTTTAAAGTAAATAGATTTTGCAACTATCAGGCGACTGTGTGTCGCCTTTTTCCCTTTTGTATGCCAGGGTTAGTCGTTCTCATCCTGTTTCGGTCAGTTCAGTTTGTAGTCTTTACCGTTGCAGGTCCACTTTCAGAAAGAGCTTGAACAAAAATTCACCGCAGAGATACAATTATTTCAGTTTAAAAACAAAAAAATGTGTTCCGGAATATTAGTTAAAGGTTTATTTCAATTAGGGTTGAAGGTGCAGTTACAACCGAAACATGTTTTTTTAAAGTAAAGATCGCTCCAAGTTGTAACACAAAAATGGTCTCGGGTTTTTGAAAAGAAAATACTTGTGACGTCATATCAGAAATACTTGTGACGTCATATCAAGCTACTTAAGGGCCACCCACACTGACGTCAAGTATCTTTTCATCGCAGTAACGAAAATATACATTACAGTGAAAACGGGGTACATTTTTTACCAAATTAAAAACCATTGTCAAGTAAGTCCCGCACATTCAGCCAAATAGAAATTTACTAACTGACCGACACAATTATACCCCTAAGGTTGAAGGTCAAGGATGGTCCAGTTTTCACGTCAAGGTCATTTCCTGGCAATAAGAGGTCAACCCTATAGATTTAATAGGCAACCTGTAACTGGATATTTTGGGAACTTTGGTTTCTACTTGAAACCTGATTGCTGACGAGACCTAACGGTGCCACTGCTCTCATACGGTTTCCTTGTTAGTCACATTCTGATTTTTTTCATTTACCATTTCCAATATTTGTTTTGTATAATGAAAGGTCTTCCAATTTGAAACAGGTAATTTTGGCATTTTCCAAGATTTGAGCCCCTTTCATTAGCAACCCTAATGTTACAAAAACGAATTTAAATCCACAATGGTTGGAGGTTTTTTGACGTATTAAGAATATTAAAACCCATCATCAGTTAAAAAAGTTCTTAAATTTAGTTTAAAATTGTATACGACAAAATGCCGACTGTATTTTATCTTCATTAGGAAAAAAGCTACGTATTGTAGAATTACGTCGGCGGGTCGTAGTTTGGTGATCCCCCTAGTTAACATCGAGCCCCTATCCTTTAGAAACCCTAATGTTTAATGTCGAATGACAATTTAAATCAAGAATTGTTCCGGGTTAATATAGTAAGAATACAACGGTCATTGAAAGATTTTAATTCATGTTGATGTCGTTCGCGTGCTTACAAAGATATAAGTTATAAGCACGTTTTAACATTCATCTTAATTATTGTGAAATGTCATATTTTGACAACTAAAATTAAATTTTTTGAGCCTTTTCGGGATTTTCACTTTTGCCAAATAATGAGCGATTATTTAAAATACATCAGATTTAATTAAATAAAGTATAATTTTCACTCCCTGGAATTCGCAATTAAGACCAGAATTAAAAACCGCTGTTTCATTTCGCTATGATTCGTCCTAATATACAACTGGAGTTATTTACCAAACACCAGTCCCCTTGTTGCTGAACATCATCGTTTTCATTGTTCTTTTCGTACAGAAAGATTATACCTTATAAGCACGTTTCAGTATATATCTTAATCATTGTAAAATTTCAAATTTTGACAACTAGAATTGTTTTGAGCCTTTTGGAATTAAATTGAAATAAAAATTCAGGATCTTCACTTTTGCCAAATAAGATTTAAATTTAAATTACCGATTGCTAAAAATAAATCAGATTTAATTAAATAAAGTTTAGTTTTCAATCCCTGGAATTCGCAATTGAACCAGAAGTAAAATTATCGCCATTTTATTTCGCTCTAATTCGTCCAAATATTCAACCGGGGCTATTGAGCTGACCAAACGTCTGATTCCAACCACATTTCTCTCGTATAGTTTCACTTCTTGCGTTTGTTTCAACATGTTAAACGACTCCTTGCTTTTCGTCGTACACCCCCGGAAAGCCAAAACTACTTTTAAAGCCTTTCGGAAACCGCGAAGGCGTCAATACGCTGCACACAGAAACCCACGCGTTACGCCATGTTGCCGTTATGACGTCACAAAGGCGATCGCGGTGACTTGGGGCAAACAAGCAGATGCCTTAACGTGCCAGGATCGGTCTTTGTGCTGTTTGGTTTCGAGTCAATTCGTTTCCTTGGGATTGTGGCGATGTTCTGCCCACGCTTTGCTAAAGCAAATAAGGTTAAAATGGTTTTGGTCAGTTTTTGCGGCCTTTTAATAATGGGCCGGCTCCTTTTTTGCTCTTCTGTCGGCCCTTCTTGTTGTTGGTTAAACGACTTTAAACGACATAGTAACATTAAAAACATATCTCGCAAGGAAAATAAGTAAAACACACAAAAAAAACGCCAGGAAAATAAGTAAAACTGGCAAAAAAGTCAACAAAAACGAAAAATTTGGCAAAAAAGACAAGAAAATAATTAAAACTGGCCTACAACGACCTAAAAAGTGCCAAAAAAGTGAAAAACACCAAAAAAGCCCGAGGAAAACAAAACTGAAACTTATTATGAAAAGCGATGAAAAAAAAAATAATAAAAAAAAGAAACTACCCAAAACGGCAGCGAACTTAGCAAGTTGTCTGAAGAGAGATAACAGATAAGGCGAACGGATAAAGGAGGTCTTTCGTTCCGGCCTCGAGAAGTGGCCTTTTATTAACTTTCCAATGTTTGCCATCCGTGTGTATTTAAAGTGTTCCAAGCCTATCTTGCACACTGGCCTTCATTGCTCGACCTACATACGAATATAGCTTTACTAACCTACGCGCAGCCACTAGAAACTTTGTTGTTGCACAACGGAGTGGTAATGCTAAAATCCACTTGTTCGAAAATATCAACCAATCTACCTCTAAACTTCGCGATATTTTTTATCAGTTTAAACTTTCTAATGAATTTTTTTTTACGTCCAAACTTATTGCCTCAAATTTATTTATTTTGTTAAATTGGTTATCGGAAAATGCTTTTTCCACAAATTCTCGAACCCCGTGGAAATATCTAATAACAACAAGTATATAACATATGGTACAATGAAACTAGCAAGTCAAATAGCTAGTTTATAACTTTTTTATCTTTATTTAATTCATTACGCAAATTGTATTTTTCAAGTTCATCCCATAGATAGCAACATACGTATAATACGGTAAGTACTCTAAAAAGGCCACAAGTATTAACACGTTGTTGTTTTAGACAAAAAATACAAGAATTGTGTGGTTGTCAAAATAATTTTGCTGTATTTTTTCTTGTTATAAAAACACACATTGTTTTTTCCCTTTTAACATTTTTTAGTTTTTCTCCCAAACTGCACAAACTAACTAAAAGCCTTAACGTGGAGTTTTAAGTTTGCCAAATCAATCTAAGGCCGAAAAAATCGTGCGGCCATTAGCCCTTCCCCGCTTCCAGAGTTGTATCGCCCCTAAATATTTGCCCTACTGTTACGTCACACGCGCTCAAACAATGCTGTTTGTCGTGAGCGCGCGCGACTTTCTCGCCCTCGGCCAAGTTTTACTCGGAAATCTCGCCAAAGATCGCGGCACAAAAATGGCAAAAAAAAACCGCCGGGACCGCTGCTTAAATAACGAAAGGCCAAAACGCGTCACAATCTAGATCGCGTGACGTCATATGCAACGCGCGAGCCCGTATCGCGATTTCACGGATGCGCGGTCGGCAAACGACCGAAAATGCTAAAGGTTCAAGCCCGTTCCTATCTGATCTCAGGCTCCAGTTTAAATTCCTGTCTTGTAATGATTTAGACCAGGGGTTCTTAAACTGGGGTCCATGTTACCCCTTGGGGGTAGGTAGACTAGTTTCGGGGGTCCATGAAAATACAATTAAAATATTAGTGTATATTTAAAAAGCATCATTTTTTCAAAAAAAATTGTTGAATTAAATATAAAACGTTTTTGCACTGAAATTATATTTAAACATGATTGCACTTAAAAAAAAAATATATTTTATAATATTTTTAAAATATTTTTAGGGGTCCGCGGTAAAAAAAAGTTGAAGAACCCTTGATTTAGACCAAAGGAACGATTTTTCTTTTTTAGTTGAATTCAGTTTAGCATGAAGGCAAAATATGACTCTTGCATACAGTAGTAGCATTCAATAATTTTTTCCATGTTTGTAGGAAGGCAAAATACGAATCTTATATAGTAACTTACAATAGAAACTTTATTTGTATTTCCCCAGGTTTGTGAGAACACAAAAAAAGGCGTCTTAGATAATAACATCCGATGGAAATGGTGTTTTTACCTTCCTTGATTTTCATAAACGCAAAATGTGATTCCTATTTACTAACATTCGATATTTTTTTTATTTCCAGGTTCGTATGAAGGCAAAATACGAGTTTAAAATACAATAGTAACATTCGATATATATTTTTTTATTTCCTGTTTAGCATGAAGGCAAAATATGAGTCTTATATAGTAACTTACAATAGAAACTTTATGTTTATTTCCAGGTTTGCATGAACGTGAACAACAGTGGATCTTGTGAGCCTTTCTGTCCGCCCGAGTTCACGTACGACAACGCCATCCAGCGGTTAAGAAAGAACCCACATTACAAGTTCCACTTCCACGACCAATGCGTCGACGAATGCCCGAGTAAGTGTAGATCAGTGTTTCTTAATCAGGTGAATGGTTCAACCAGGGTGAATATATTATTTGCAAGGGTGAACCAACCAAAAGGAGTGTACTTAAGTCGCTGTTTTAAATGAATAGACTTGACCTAAGTCTTTTACGGAAATGACTTAACTCAAGTGCGCTTAAATCACTATTTTCAAATTACTTTATTTTTAAGTATTTTGGGCAATGAATTTTCTGGGACTTAAATCATTGTGTCAAATACCTTGGGTTGAAATTAAGTGTTTTCATTAATTTTATTAATAAATTTTGGTTATTAATCCTAATATTTTTGCCTAAAACAATATGTTTGCTAGAAGTTGCGTTATTGTTATGTTTTAGTTTAACACTTGCTCATACAAGTAAGATTTCACTAATTTTAATAGTTTTCAAGTTAAATTTTTACAAAAGTGACTTGATTTAAAATTGACTTGCTTTTTTCCACCTGGCGCTATTATCATTTTTTGTAAGGCGAACGTTTTTTTTTTTAACTAAAATAAACCCTTATAACGCGATGCAAAAAGGTGCGCTTTAGGGTTGTATAACGCCTTTAAACTTCAAAACAGCCGAAAATTTGCATTTTTGTATTTTTTAAATAAAGAAACAGAACGCAAGAATTGCTTGGCAAGGTGCAAAGCAGCTAACCCTATAGCTGGGTGGTCCTATACCATACTATAGTCTTTCAGTTACGGCCATTCTCTGCTAAATGCCTGCAACAAGCTTTGATTTTCAAACGACGCCGCTCTTCTGAAGCGTCATCAATGGAGGCATTGTGACGTGACACAAGCGAGGCCAGATAGCAGCTTGTAGACCGCATTCCGGAATCCGACGCCTTGTCTTTTGATTTTTGTGCCTTTCATCTTGACAGATCGCAACTAAACGATGCCAATCGGCTTGTGGTCGACCCTATAAAAGGCGGGACTCGATTACAGGCAAACTTGAAGGGTGTTTGGTGCAAAAATGAGTTTTATTCCAATACGCTATATGTAGAAAAAATTTTGCCTGAAAATTTTCGTCCTCGAATACTGCTAAAAGTGATACTTGTTTTTAATAAATGGAAGAGCTTTAGAAAATGCTTAAATTGATATTTTTAGTTTTTCAGTGCCTTATCAACTTTCCCCCAAAACATTATGTGAAAAGTACTTCATTTAAAAATTGTTTAAGCAAATTTCCAAGTAATACTTTTCTAAATACTTGCTTTAAGACGCATTAACCAATAAAGCTATTTTTGTTTGTTGTTTATTTGAGCTAATAATTTTAAGGTTTTTCCAAAATTAACTTGGTGATTTTAAACTGCTAGTATAACATAAATACAGGCGTTTTAAAAAAAGCTTTAAAAAAGTAACAACGCTTAAAAAAGTGCCCTAATCTTTTATACGGAATGTTATAGTCTTATTTACCCGAGAACACATTGCGACAAATGTGCATTGCTTGACGCATCACGAAAATAGTATCACGAAAAATGTGCATTACGTGAACCATCACGAAAAATGTGCATTGTGTGAACCATTACGAAAAATGTGCATTGGTGAACCATCACGAAGTCTCACAAAAATATTTATCAGAAAATCTCACAAAAAGTGGTGTCACGAAATCTCTTTTCAGCAAACCACGTCACATCAGCAGTTAGGCTTAAGATAAAGTCCTGTGAAATTCCAAAGCATATTGCGCCCATAACCTATTCGGGTCTGTTTATTATCCTAAGGGCCGTGACGCGTGCTTCAGGATTATGACGTGACAAAAGAACAATTTATTTGTTGTTATGACAACAAGCCTCGTGTTTTTTTTTGTTTTTGTACGAACAGCGCCCCAGTGCGGAAGTTTAGTGCTTACTGATTTTTTGTACTAAAGGGTTTTAAGTAACGTTTTTAGATCTTGTGCAATTTTTTATGATTATTTTTAACGAAAAGTACAGTTTTTCATATTTAAATACCATCAGTGTGTGAAATACATAGTTTATTTTTAACTATAGACCACTAACAAGTATCATGAAGTATGACTAGACACACGTCATTTAAACTATTAACTTTAATCGCTAAAAATATCAAAGCGCGCAGCCACGCAATGTTATTTAAACAAAAATAACTTTGGAAATTTGAAATGGTTTTTGGGATATTTTCTGCAAAATATCTCGCTATCCTTATGTTATTTTCCCTGAAATCATTGGCAGACAAACTTTTTTTCTTCGACAACTAATGTAAATAAAATCAAACAAGGTTTGGTCAGTGAAAATCAGTCCTAGTTCGAATAAATATAGATAAAAACAAAAGAATGTTATTAAAACAGAAATAACATCAGTATAAGATAGATATCATTTCCAAACACTTACAAGTGACTAACAAAGCGAGCTCCTACCGCGACAAAGGTAATACCAACTTAAGTAAGGACATCTTTAATGTCAAGGCTCTTCTGCTCAGTGACCTTTGACCGCAAGTAGTAGAATGCTTATAAATTAATTCAGTCAAAAAATACTTACACTGAAATCCGCAAGGTTTGTAGCGATACAAAACAGTTTAGTCACATCTGCTGCATATTTTCTGTTAAAATACATTAGAGCAACGTAAAGGCGTTCAGTAGAGGAAACATCCCTCAATTGCATTTGTTGCGATGAGAAAAAAGATGCTTACGTGACTTAAACACGTTTTCTTTCAAAGGGGCGGCGCACCCAATTAGGTTCCTATTAAGCGCATGCTATCCATCATCTTTAGTTGTCAAAGTGACGGATGTACAGGTATCTATATACGGAGAAAGTATGTTCGTTTGCCACGACTTTTTAGGGAGTTAAAGGGTGTATGTTTTTTATAAGAAATGCTTTACGATTTTTCCTGTCATCCTTAGGTTGTGTTTTAATGGCGGAAATAGCAAATCGCACGCAATGAGAATTAAAGTAAACTTTGCACCAGAAGTATAGTTCTTATAAGAAAAAAAAATGCTTTTTTATATTTTTTTGCCATTTTAATTGTACTTTGCGAATCAGATGCAAAACACAGTCTACGAGATTTTTTTTTGAAAGTTTGCACCTAAAAAATTAATTTAAGCGAATGCGTTATTTATATTATTTTTTAGGCGATTCACCCTTGTGCTTTTGCGTGTTGTATGCAAATACACACCCTGAAGGTATTTTTGTAAAACAAATCGTCAGTTGGGAGTTGGATTTTTGCTCGCCTTCCTAAACGTTTGTTTTTCGAAAAAAAAAAATCGATTTTTTCCGAGCTCAGTAACAAACCGTTCACCTGCCGGATCTATTGTGAGCCATATGCTTGCTGTATTGATCGAGCCCATATGCACGTGTTACCGCAGACGAACGCCATTTTTTTCACCACACCACCCGTTTGCAGTAGCTAACGTGTTGAAAAGTGCTGCCAAAAATATCAGTAAAGGGATTATAGCCGCAATGGGCTAACGGGTGCTTGGAAAAATTACCGATATAGGTTTTCTGCATTGTTTCTACATTGATCGGGTTTGTAAAAATATATAATCACCCTACAATGAATTGACTAGTGTTTTGTCATTTTATCTCAAACGCCAATATATGCATTTTATGGACAATTATGCTCGTAACTATAAAAGTACAGTAGATAAATTATTTTCGAAATATGTATTTAGTTAAGCATAATATTAAGTTGCAAAGCAAAAATAGTCGAGTAGATCGACATCATCTTCGAAATGATGTCGATCCTTTTTGGCTTTGCAATTCATTATCAAGCCACATTGCAGATCCGTGCATATTGTACCCTAGTTAACCATAGTTCCTGGTATCCCTTGAAAATAATTTTTTCCGTTTTTTTTGCGCAAGTTTTCAGATTCAACACAATGGACGAATTTTAAGGATTGTTAAAAACGCAAAAATCTAACCAGTTTCTATATCATCTCAAAAACAGTTCTTTACTTTAATACACTAGTCTGCTATGGATTTCGGTGTACTATGACACGTAAGCCTTAATCGTTGATCAAGCAGCAGCTTCAGAAGGTGCTATTTGTGTGTATCGTACATTGCTTTACTTTAATGTTCAAATTTTTCAGGCAACCTTCTAGTTGAGGAGAATTCCTGCGTGAAATCTTGTCGTAAGAACTGGCACAACGATGGTAGCGGGAAATGTGTTCAGTGTCCAAATAACAACTGCCATAAAGGTAAGACATTTTTCAAGCTTAATCTTGAGTTTTCCGCTTGCTCAACCGAACCATTAACATTATTCTTTGTTGATAGTCCCTATTTGTCATAGATTAATTTGCAAATCAGGTGGCACAGTGTTAAGGACAAATTATATAGATTTCGCACAACCGTGCTTTATCAGGTCATAGTAAAAACATTTTAATTTTATTTTCTACGTTGACCTAATGAAGCAGGATTGTATAAAAGCTTGCCAATACATTTTGTCGTTTAGCAGTCCCGACTGATTTTCAAATATTAACATAAGGATTCCTAAACTTGAATTGCATTTTCGGATGCAAATTCAGTTTCCAATACACGTGTGTTTATCTACTCATTGGTTAACAAAATAGCCATTCCAATTTAAACTGTCTCTCATTCATGTTATCAATTTGAAAGACGCTTAAAAACGGACGCTTCAATATAAACTGACTCTTTTTAATTTTTTACGCCATTGAATTCGCTGCAAGGGCACATGTGCTGTCGCTGAAAATTCAACGGTATATAATAATCCAAATAAACATTTTTTTAGAATATGTTAGTCAAACAATATATTTTTTATCGATTTTCTTGTTGGCTCAAGTTCTAAACACGTAAAGAATCAAAAGCATAGAAACCGTAATTATTGCGTCATTTAGAGTGCGACGGCATCGGATTAGTGGAAGGAACTTTGGCGGATGAGACGACAGTCGACTCGAGGAACGTTGATAGTTTTCGGGGGTGCAACGTCATTAAGGGAAACCTTATCTTCTACTCTTATGTTTTCACCGGGTGAGCTTGCTTTATACGCTTGTAAAAATGCTTTAACAATAATTTACGTAGATAACTAGAGTTTACTGACGTTTAGTGTTTTTTGTGTATTCTTCGTTTGTACTTTTCTATCTATAAATAGATTTTGTGTCCTATATAAACAGATATCGGCGATGGTCTAATGCAGGGGTGTTCAACTCAAACGTGCCGGCGTGCCAATTTTTATCTTCTAATTTCTTCCCGTGCCAAAGTTTAGCAACTATTTTTTTTTAATATTAAAAGCGCTTTTATACAAAAAATAAAAACAGTATAATGTTATAATATCAGAAGTAATTATTTGTTGTCGTAATTGCTGGGATTGTTTTGTATTGTGAATAAACAATTACAATTGGCTGTATAACAAATTTAGCTTTGGCGATTGGCTGTATTTTTGGGGGCTTGCGTGCCATTTTTTATTAGGTCGCGTGCCACATGTTGGACACCCCTGGTATAGAATCCTCCGCAACGCACATTATTTGGGTATGGGTGCGGATTAGCGTTTGGGTTTGGGTGGTTAATGCAAATTGTTAAATAATGAATATAATAATACCTCACCAACCCTCACCCAAACGCACGCTAGCCCAAATATTGTGCGTTGATTTAATAACTGTGGCAGAATTCTAGACCAGCGCCCAGATATATTGTTTCCAGAATAATATAGACTTTTTCTCTTTTTTTCTAGTGATTCGCACACCAACCTTCCGCCTCTGTCAATTCAAAATCTTACAGAGGCTTTCAAAGACGTAAAAGTAATCACTGGTAAGTTATTGTCGAAAAAACGCAACGCTTTCCCTATTTTATTTCGCTTAAATCTATAAAACCCTTTCACCTTATGGCAGGGGTTCTTAAACTGGGGTCCATGGACCCCTTAGGGGTCTGTGAACTAGTTTTAGGGGGTCCGTGAAGGCCAAATTGAAATATTGGTGTATATTTAGGAAGTAATCAATTTTTCTAAGGAAAGAATATAATTAAAAATAAAACGTTTTTGCACTGAATGTCTCTATTTCTATTCTCCTTTTCACATTTTGTGGACTGAAAACTGCAGATTTGTACAGTCTATTTGTATTGTGACGTCATTTTTGAAAAATTCTTGCTTACCGGGGTCCACGCGAAGCAAAAAACAATTTAGGGGTCCGCGGTAAAAAAAGTTTAAGAACCCCTGCCTTTTGGCAACTTTTTTTTGCAAAAATTTCACCTACTCGAAAAACATTGATTTAAACAACATATTTCTGTATAAAGTACTTCATTGGTGTCTTGGCGTCGTCGACCAAACTTTTTGATGTTTTACTGACTACCGGTCAAACACTGGTCGATTATTTTTGTCGGGTTAATGAAAAAAACCTTGAAAATTCTCATAAAAAGTGTCACAATCCACATATTCCCAACAACAGGATTCCTACACATCGTTGCTTGGCCTCCCGAACTTCACGACTTCTCTGTCTTCAAGCACCTGGAAAGAATTGACGGAATGGATCTTTATAAAGATGTGGCCAGTCTTGTGATCCAAGACAGCATCAGTGAAGGACCCTTCTACCTACAAAACGTCAGTTTTTATCTCAAGTAGTCCATTAACTCACAACTTATAATCTCTTCGTATTTGGATTTATCGTGTTAGCTTTTACCTTAAAAATAAACATTTTTGCTAGCTTTTTTTGCGAAATTGCGAACCGCTTCTTTTTAGTGTTTTTTTTTTCAAAAAAGATTAAACCATGTGGTATAACATTAAACCAGGGGTGTCCAACATAAGGCACGACGGGATAAAAAATGGCACGCAAGCCCAAAAGAAATACAGCCAATTGTCAAAAAGCTAAATTTGTTATACAGCCAATTGTGTTAATTCACAATACAAAACAATCCCAGCAATTACGACAACAAACAATTACTTCTGATATTATAACACTATACTATTTTTATGTTTTGTATAAAAGCGCTTTGAATATTAGAAAAATATAGTTGCTAAACTTTGGCACAGGAAGAAGTTATAAGATGTTTGAGTTGGGCACCCCTGCATTAATGTATACGCACGCAATAAGGGCGGAACTGCCGCTTTTTAAGGTCATGTGCTGTTCGTTAAGAATAACTTGCCCTCTTTACTTTGTTAAACCCGGTTCCAGGCAACTTTTATTTTATACTTTTGGTGAGTCAAAAATATCGGATTCATTTTTTATAAAACTGTTTAGAGAACCCAATCATTACCAACGCCTGATTTGTGCATTGAATAACGCAAACACATTTTTATTGTCCGAATAAAATGTCGGTTTCTGAAATATAATGTCGGAACGCAATTAATAATCTGTATCGATTCTGTTCAAAACATCGTGTATATTTATACTAGATGAAAAAAGAAACCAAGGTAATGATAAAAATGGTGCCAAAAAAATAATTTCAAACAAATTAAGTTTTATCAGAGTTATGTGTGGTAAGTATGCGACGTATTTTATTGTTGGTCGTTCGTGTTTTTACCTTATACCATTGAAATTTGGCAATATAAATTTGTGTCTTTAATATAAACAATAAACCATCGAAAACCCCTGTTTTCAGATCACGTCTCTTGGCTTCACGTCGCTGAAGACGATAGCACACGGGAACGTTTATATCGGCTACTGCAGCAACCTCTGCTACGATAGAAGGGTCGACTGGTCGGTGATTATCAAGGCCAAGATCTTTTACGACACATTTCCCGGCGGAGTTATGCTGAGAAAGAACAAGCCGGACGACCAATGTAAGTTCCCTATGGCAGGGTTCTGCAACCTATGGGTCGCCACCAATGCGCGGTCGCCTTAATCTTTTACAGCAGTGTTTCCCAACCTATGGGTCGCGGCCCAAAATCGAGCATCCGTTTGATTTGGTCGGGTCGACTACTGCAGTCGTTCACTTTGTTAGATCTTATGAGATTGGTATTTAAAAAGATTGCTCCAAATTATTTAGAAAACTGTAAGTTAAATACGAAGAGACGACTCATATTTATTAACTACGCACTTATAAGAATGCTGTCTTGAGTTTTACAAGAAAGGCAAGCCAGTAATCATAACAAAAACTTCAGCGCATAGGATTGGGTTGGAAAAACTTAGCTGTTATGCTTACGCCTAGTGTTTGCGTCGCCGCTAAAAACAGGTTCATAAACACTGCTTTATGGGGTCGCTATCACTCACCAGTTCCTGCAGTTTTAATAATTTCATTGCGCTCGTTCTTTAAACGAGAGTAGAAAGTATTTTCATAATTTTTAAACAAGCCGGACGACCAATGTGAGCCATCTATACCAGGGATCTGCAATCAATTCACGATACCGCATTTGCGCCAAAACCGTCTATGGGGTCGCCATTACTCACCAGTTCCGGTGGTTTTAATAATTTCATTGCGTTCGTGGTTTAAACGAGATCAGTGAGTATTGTCTTAATGTTGAAACAAGCGAACGACCAATGTAAGTTCCCTATACCAGTGATCTACAATACATTCACGAGACTTCATTTGCGCCAAAAACGCCATCATAAGCTCTACTTAAAATCTTATGGAAATATAATCGAGTAATTCTGTTGATATTCTTATTAACCCGAGTAATTGTTTTTTTTAGGAAAAATGGAATAAAAAAATGTAGTATTTATATTTTATAGTGGCTGCATTGTGGTCTGGATAAACGAAGATACTAGATTTGATTAAAATATCAGTTCGTGGCCAATGGCTTACTACAGCAGTCTACAACCTTAGGGTCGTTCCTAATGTTTGGTCGCCATAACGTTTTGTGGGTCTTCATAACTCACCAATTCCTGCAGTTTTGCGATTGTGCTTGTGGTTCTAACGGACGTAATGAGTATATTAGATATGTTAAAAGAAACAAAAAAGATCGTGTTTGATTTGTGAACTTTAAATCCATGTGCAAAACTATATACTCAACAAAAAAGTACTTAAATTCTTGACATTTTGATTTCCGGAAAAAAACGACTGACGGTGTTTTCGTTATTCTATCTCTTGCATTTCAATGACCTGATTTCCACATCACATTAAATATTTCTCTAAACCTTTATGAGCCAAGGGTGGGTATTGATGTCAATTGTGGTAAAAGTACTCAAATGGGCTGGTCGATGCAAATTAGCTATAGCTCTAAACGTGATGGGACACTAAGGGTTGAAACACAAGTTTTTTTTTTAAGTGTGGGTTGAAAATATCTATAAGCCCTCGGGTGGAATCTCAAATTGTTTTCAACGCACTCGGAAAAGCTCTGGACTAGTTTATAACTTGAGCATAACCAATCGCTTGTGTTATTTATTAACAGCATTACTTATTGAAAAACAAACTATAAGGTCTCATGTAAATGCTGATTTCATTTTATTCGAATTAGGTTCGGTCGGGGGACATTAAGAATTGGAAACACAAGTTTTCAAAAAGCGTGGGTTGAAAATATCTAATAAGCCCTTAAGGTGGAATCTCAAATTGTTTCCAACGCACTCGGAAAAGCAAGTTTCTTCCGAGAACGGAAATTTGATAAAGGCGCCCGAAATCGTGTCAGCCCACCGCAGTTCTCAAGCCGAACAACAATTAAGATAACCGCAAGCTTATCAGGGGCAGCTATAGTTTGCCAAATCGCTAATGGACTCGGCCTTTTCAGCTCATCTCTGCCATCTTTTCCCGCTATACGATGACATCAGGGAAAAATGCGGCCCTGAGATTTATGCGAAAGGGCGGAAATAAAACGCTTTTTTTTTTTTTTTTTTTTGGTCAAATCAAACTCTTTATTTTATCAAATAAGGATTTTTTTAACTAATTGTTTTTAATATTTTCAACTAATTTTTTTAGGTAATTCCTAAAAGGATGATGTTTTAACTAATTATTTAAAAAAAATTTTAACCAACAAATTCGTTAGGTTATATTCTTTGACTTCGTGGTTTTAAACTTTTTTGTCCCAAAAAGTGCTGTTGAAAGTCGATTTATTTTTAACAAGTTTTATTTTTGAGATTTGTAATTTTTTAATGTTTTTTTTTGTTCCAAAATGTGCTGTTAATTCGGCTTGGGCCTTGGACGAGTGAACCGAAAAAAAACTTTAAACTTAGTCAAACTTTCTTTAGAATAACACAATCTGCCTGACGATTTTGGTTGCACGTCAATAATAACCATTAAACTTAATACAGCAGTTTAATTTTTATTTTAAACTTACTATTTCATCACAGGCTTGAATGAAACGTGTTCGGCTGAGTGTAAGAACGGATGCTGGGGAGCTGGACCCTCACAATGCGTGGCTTGCAATAACTTCAGCCACAAGGAACAATGCATTCCGTCCTGCCTCTATAACCTCGGAATCTACGAAGTGCCTGGAAGTAAGTGCTCGTGTTAAAAAAATTGATATATACAGACTGTTGCAAATACCTTGTTGTGTATTGTAAATCAGGTGGCACTATTATAAGGACACCTTTTTAGAGTATGAGGCCACTGTTTAAAGTTATATTTCAATTTTTTAACTAAAACAGCTTTGTTTTTTTTATTGCACATTAACTGGCATTGTTAAAAGCAAAATTATTTTAAACAAGTGCAATTGATAAAACTACATTTTTTTATTATTTTTTTCAATAAAATAGCTTTGTTATTTATTTTATATCGCGTTACTTTATTAAAAGCTAATATATTTTTGCTCGTTGTTCTTCGTAAAATCATTTTAAATTTCTCGGGAGAATAATGGTTGGATATTTTAGTTAGACGTAAAGCCAATATCAAGAACCAATTTTTGTTTGTTTTGTTCTTCTTTAGAGATTCAACAAATACATATGTAGTACGAAGGCGTATTTAGAATTCAAGGATTACATAAAAAAAAAGTAAAAAAATGAAGAATTAAAAAAGCAAACTCGACCTATTTGGCTTTGCAATTTATTATCAAGCTAAAAAAGCAAACGTATGTAAAGAAGCGAAATATGAGTCAACCATCCGTTTCGTTTGGTTTGCGGTTACGAAAAATTGGTTTCTTAAAAAAAACGCACAAAAACGTCAAAGTCGCATTCCGATGTTAAGGCAGTGGCCTTGAGGTGAACCGACTTTGCGCGAATTACGTAAAAGCGACGCTCAATAGCCTCAGATCTCGTTCAACGGATTTAGATCCGAACCAGCGATAGGCCAACCGCAGCGTCCGAGCGGATTAGCTAGTGGGTGCAAATAAACAACAGAAAACAAAGAAACGGAACCGCTGTGGCTTCCCTATAGAGGCGAGTTATTGGTCGAGAGAATTTTTTTTGGCATGTTTGGCCGATATCGCTGACAGCCGTCAAAACGTGCTTTTTGACGCTTCGAGATAACTGCTGGATCGCGAAAACTTTCACGCTGTTAACATGCTCGATTATTTGACAGTATTTTTTGTTTGAAATAGTCAAGGTCTTTACTTTTTATACTTTCAGCTTGAAAACTTTCGCGTGTTCTATTAAATTACCCTTTTCTTCGACGAATAAATGCGTTATTAGTATAATTTATTACTAAACTAATTCAAAAATTCAAAACGGGAGTTTACATTAATTATTTTACAAAGCTACGACTAAATTTTTCGAATCCATCTTTGTTTTCTTCAAACGACTTTGCCAGTTTTTAAATTTGCTGAAAACTCGAAATTCCAAAAGAAGGTATTTTTACAGGCCTAGAACTTTTAAGTGCATAGAATAGTTTTGAAAAATCAATGTCTCGAATTTACAAAATATATTTTGGGCTCTTTAGTGCAGAGAATAATGAATCAGAAAAAAATAAAGTTCTGATTTTTAGACCTTTTTCAATAATTTAGTTACTCAAGCAGTTTATTCAACACCATCGACTTATTTATTTTGCTTTATTTTCGCCGTGAAAAAGCAGCCGGCTAATACAAAGTGGCCGTAAAACTATGAACAGTAAGGTCACGAAATAAAACGGCGCTCTTAAAATCGTCGAAAGCCTCCGAATTTTATTTGTTTACTATTGGCAGTAATTGTGGCTTGACCTCGCCAAAGCCGATGTCCAACGGAGAACAAACGGTCTACTATGACGTCACAATCTGCCTTTGTGTGACAGTCGCGTCTGGGTAGTGCGTCAACGGTTTTTAAGGATTCGTTTTTTCTTGTTCTGTAGCGATCGCGATTTGACAGATTGTCGGATTAAATTTATTGGATTCAGCCGCAGGTTGACTACCAAGGAATGTTTTTTTTTTCGCGTAATTTAAAAAAAATTCAGGATGCGCTGTGCGATAAAAAGTGAATGGCGTCTTTGACAGGCAGAACTATCTAGCTCCGGTATAAGCGCTCTCCCTTAACTCCCTTAATCCTTAATTTGTTCAAATTGCAATTTTTTCTACATTTTCATAAATTTGAAGCGTAAAAAGGGTTGACATCTTATCGGATTAATTTTATTGGTTTTGACTTCGTTTTCTTTAGTTTTCATTTGAGCATTTTTGCCAGCCTTTTATTGCGATGCAGCGCGATAAAGTGAATGGCACGGTGACAGGCATAACTATCTTAACACGCCAATCATTTCCTGGAAAAGCATAACTACCCAACCACGTTGTACGCTGTTTTTTACCTTCAAATCCCGACAGCATATTTTATACTTTCGTTGTACTATAGATTTATTTATATTGTTGGGAGTGATTTTATTGGATTTAAAATCCCGTTAAAACCGGTTGAAATTTTATAATTTGATTTATTTCGAGCCCAAGCAAATTATGTCCTAATAACTTGGTAAAATTACCTCTTAAAGTTTTAATATCATCTATTTTTCTTGCTTTGAAGATGGTAATGACGTCATATTAGATAGGATCTTCTTGCAAAACTTTTTGTCCAGTGTATCATGGGTGAAAAGAAGACAAGTATCATACATCTCTTGTTAAATTCGTAACATTAGTAAATCCTGAACTCCCAAACCCGTTTTTTAACCAGGGTTTCCTAAAATTGGGGGTACATGGACTAGTTTTAAAGGGTCCATAAGGTTTAAATTGAAACCTAATAGTGCATAACAACTTAAGACGAAATGATTCCTTTTACAAAAGTGTAAATACTTACAAAAACGCTTTACTCCCTCCTTTAATAATGTTAGACTAGATTTTAATTTTACATTTACGTGTGTTCGACTGGAAACAATAGGCACTGAGTCATTTCTAAAGTGACCCCGAATAACCCTCAACCGTTGCCATGTGCGCAGAGACAGAGTGCGCATCGTGCGACTCTCAGTGCAAGTTCAGCTGCTTCGGTCCAGGTCCTGGCAACTGCAGTGAGTGTAGGAACTTGATGCACAACGGTGAATGTGTGGAGAGATGCCCTGAAAACCTGTGGCCTGACACTGTTACCGGGATGTGCCAGAAATGCCACAACAGCTGCGCAATACACGGTGGAGAGGACCGACTGTGAGTATTTACTATAGTGTTTATTAACCGGGGCTTTGTAGGGCCTCTTTCAATTTGGTGCGTAAAAAAGCAAAAAATATAAAATTAAAAGGTACCGTCTAAAAATTATGCTTAACGCACTATATTTGGGTTAGGGTTAGCGTTTGGGTGTGAGTTGGTCAAGTATTATAATTAATAGAAATGCTTGACCCACCCAAACCCAAACGCTAATCCGCACCCAAACCCAAATAATGTGCGTTGCGGTAGGATTCGAATGAGCATAAATTGTAGACGGTACCTTTTTTTGCGTTACTTTCTACGTATTAACACGAAAGAGCCACCTTTGTTGGGCACCTGTTAGTAGTCTAACAAGTAAGAATTGCACTTCTGTTGTTATTTCGGGCCACGTTAACCTTCTGTTTTAAGGTGTTTAAAGTCGGGGTTTTTAAAAGTTTTGCCCAACACTTAAGTCAAAACATGTCATTTAGAAAGAGTGGCTTTAGTGCACTTAAGTCAAGTCATTGACCAAATTCATTACAGAACTGCCTCAAACAGACCAAATATCAGAACGTCGCTTCCAGCCCACAAGCTGATGGCGTGATTTGATGATTACAGGCATGACGTACTAACTTATGACGTCATTCGTAGGTGCTCGTGGCCAAAAAATCTTAAGGTGTTTTGCAACGGATACGCTCAAAATTCTCCAAAAGTCTCTTTTAAAAATAGTTGCTTTTCCTAAAAAAAACAAACCTACAAAAACAGGTGTATGCCAAATGTGAGGGTCCTTTTTTAAAAAAAGTTTGTTGATCCCTGATGTATAACAAACAAATTGTTTATGCTGGGTCTGACAAAATCTAGAATACTTAGCCACCTTTTTGATTGAAGGGTATTTATTTTTTGCTCACACAACTATTATTACTAACCGTCACGTATCACTAGTGGAATTAAGCCGAGCATAGTCGGTTAAGGCGCTTGACCCACTTTAGGTAAAAACAAAGTCAGCGACGCTTTTGTCACTCAAACACGGGCGCAATATAAACTTGCGAAAATAAAGACTATTTTTCGCGATAAGAAATGAACGTCTGGAAAATAAATCCGTCTTGGAATCGCCCATCCTGTAAATAAGTCTGTCTCGTAGGATTAACTTTTTCAAAACTGACCAATTGAAGGGCATTTCGCCGTACCTGGTGTAGGCCTGGCTAAGTGAAAATAAACATTTCCTGGAAAGCATTGGATAAGTTCAGCAAAAGCTGAAAACAGAGGATTTGCTGGAACTAAATATAAACAACAAATAAAAACACGAGGACAACATATAAAATTGTTTAGAAAAGTGAATCAAACGTTAATTACTGCTCGTTAATTACAAAACAAAAGTGTGGCAGTAAATAACTCGACATCAAAGGCAATGTACTCAGCTACATAAAAACATAATATTATTTTTTAACAACAAATCAGTACACACTATAAATTAGTGTTGTATACAAGTCATCCTGACCTAAAGTGACTTAAGTCCCAATCAAGTCAATTCCAAAATAACTTAAGTCCAAGTCAACGATTTGTGAATTAATAACAATTCCCAGTCCAGTCAAGTCCAAGTAAAGTCATCGGAATCTTAAAATAAATTTTAAGCTAAAATATTCCACACAGCAAACACGAGCAAACTTCAAGTAACTCTTTTCACGTCTCAAAAATTAAGGCAAACAAACTTTTTTACGACTAAAACACTTAAGATTAATGAACGTCAGTCGCCTAAATGACTGAAGTCCAATGAAGTCATTCGTCACAGTGTCTTAAGTCAAGTTAAGTCATTTAAAAACAGTGACTTAAGTGCACTTAAGTCAAGTCATTGACTTAGTCATCACTACACTGCCGAAAACAAACCAAACATAACAAAGCAGTTTCCATCCCACAAGCTGATCACGGAATCTGCCAATCCAAGGCATGACGTAATAGCTTATGACGTCATTCGCAGGTGTTCGGGGCCGAACAACACGTTGGGCGAGGGCGGATGCAACTTCTGCGACTTTGTGAAGACGACCACCACATTGGACCAATACCAATGCCTCCCTCTGGGGCAGAACAAGTGCCCGGATTCGTATTACCAGCTCAAGAGGAGACCCACCGACTCTGCACATGCTGTAAGATTGTGTTGAGGTTTTCTTACAATTTCGGTAAAAGAAGTGTAAAGTATTCGATATTATCACTTTGTGACTCGTTTAAAGGTGAAGTGTTGATTTTTTTCACTACAGCGGAATTTCTGGCTGTAATATGAAGTTTTTTGCTAGGACAGTTTCCATTTCCATTTAAAAGCTTTAATATTACAGAAGGAATTTCAAGTCGTAAATTAGAAATTGTTATAAATGCTGTGTGGTTTAGTTAAAGATCATCTTGTAGGATTTGTTATTTCTCAGTTTAGTTTAAATGTTTGAGTTTTTAAATTTGTATGATAGAGATATGATTGATAGACTGACGATTTTACTTTATTCACCAATTTAAAATTGTCTTCTGACCTGTGCCTAATTAAAATGCCCTCTGAAAACTTGGGCTCAGGAGTCGGTTAAAACAACGAGTCCGACTACTGAGTCCGACAACTCCCAAATGTGCAATTTCGTCGAGTCCCGAGTTCGGCTCCGACTCTACAATACCTGGTTGGAACATATTTAACGATATGCTATTCAAAAAATCCGGTGCTTTTGCAAACTATTTTGAAACTTGGTATACTTTGCGCATAGTTATAGTAAATGATTTCAATTCATGAAACGTTTTTATTTGCAGACTTGCATGCCTTGCTTCACCGGATGTCGCAACTGCTCCGGATTTAGAAAAGAAGACTGCTTCCACCACGTCGGGTAAATTACTCACCCTCTTGACGTTTTTAACTGTTTAAATAATAAAAAAACATTATATTTAGGGCTATGTATTAGAAAAATAATAATAATTTGCCAAGATGGATTTTAATTTAATTTTTTTATACTTTCCTAACGAGTTATTATGGTTGGAATTTTAAATTAATTTCATGGTAAATCCAAATGCGTTTTATAAAAGATTAAGCTAAGATACGTCATTCTTACAAAATGTTGTTTTGGGATTTTAAGTGTTCCATGCGGAATATATGAAATGTTAAACTTGTCTAACTAAACAAAATAAAGAAAAACTAAAATTCTAGTAAATGAACGATGGACAATTCTGTGCGCGAAATAACCAACCAAACATTGCCTGGTTGAAAAATAACTACAGGAAAAAATAAATAACTGTTTTCAAACCAAATGGGTTTTATTTTTTTTCTCCAATGAGTTGGTGCTACCTTACGATACTATTATTATACAACAATATGAACAATGCAAATATACTAATAAAAAACAAACACGCGATTTTAAATTAATACAACGCCATTTTTATATGTATTATTATAGACTTTGACGAACAAATTAAATTGATTTTTAATTTGAATTGATATTTTAAAGTTATAAAGGCTACTACGAAAAACCAAAAAAAAATTAGGAAAAAAAAGTCAATTTAGTGAACTGAATGCATTTTAAAATGCGAAAATAACTAAACCAAAAGAACAGATCATTCAATATTTTTCCGTCACTTTTACTACAGCGACCCTGACCTGGTGCCGATCCTGGTTCCAGTGGTCCTACTTGCCCTGGCTGCCCTGGCCGTGTTCCTGGTGTGCCACTACAGAAGGAAGCAAACCCTTAAGAAACGACAGCGTTCCATGCGAGTGCTCGGTATCGACCCTGTAAGTTTGCCACCTTATGTAAGGGTAATGGAGATGTGGGCTTGTAGCGACCCTGTAAATGTAAATTCTAGCAATGCGTAAATGCGTACTTGGTAAACTAAATAAAATGTTGGTGTTTTTACAGTACGTTGTTCACAATACTGAATTCTCAAGCGAACAAATACGTTCAACTTGATAATAATTTTCTGTTAAAATTCTACTTTGATATTATAAATGTCTAATATCACATGTAGATTTACTTTTAACCTTATATGTTTACTTTAGGCAATTATTTCTTAAATAAACCTCAAATTGTTGAACCGCTGTTATTTCGCAAATTTCCGACTCATATATTCATCAGGTTATCATTAATTTTACGCAACTTGATTGATAGATTTTTAATTTTCCAGCAATCCCCTGAGGAACAATACGCAGACCCCAAAATAATATCTCATTTTGACACGCAAAGTCGTTTTTTTATTATTTTTGTTGTTTAAAAAAGGGCACAACCAACAACAAAACGCGACAGTTATTCTCCAGGCTAAAAAGCACACCTTAAGTTTAAGCTTGTAGCGCATTTGATTATTATTAATTTTATAAATCTTAATATTTTTATATTCTTTTCCAGCAATCCCCCGAGGAACAATACGCCGACCCCAGGGCCCGATTAATGGAACCCATGACCCCCAGCGGGGTTGCCCCAAATCAGGCCCAACTCAGGATTGTCAAGGTAGGTGGAAAATGGTTAAATTTTAAAAGTTTTGAAAAAATTTTAACACTAGGCTGCCCACTTTATTTATTTCAGCCAAATCTGCAAAAAAGTTGGAATGTTTCGAACAAATTTTAGGAATGGATTTCATTTCTTACAAAAACAAATGAGTGGTTTTGAATTATTTTAAACGCGAGGGGCCACACTCTATATTTATTTCAGCTTAATCCGCCTCCTTAAATTAGGTCTAACAAAAAAAATTTACGAATTGATTTTTCTTTTTTTTTCAGGATGCCTATATAAACGGTATAAAAGCAAAACTAAACAATTATTTGTTTGCTTGCGCCAATATGGGTTATACTTTTATTCGCAAATAAGATTGACAATTGTTTTGGGAATACAAAAATTACACATTTTCGCAAACAATATAATAGATGGGGTTGATGTTGTATAATTTTCGCTTTTTTTTCAGGAGGCCGAATTGAGAATTGGAAAGATCTTGGGATCCGGAGCTTTCGGGACTGTACATAAAGGTAAACAAGGATTTTAAAATATATTTCAATAAACTTATTTTTTTAATTTCGTTTGTTGTAAAGTAGCCAAGCATTCTTTTAAATGGCAAGGTAAAAATGGTTTAATGACATGGTTAGAAGAAAAAAAGAAGAGTTTTGAAATCGGAAACAACTCATTTTGCAATATTTTGCAAACTTTTAAACGCCTGTTAAAACTTTGCTCAGATCGTAACCATATGCACTTTATGCAGTGTTTTTTTTAAGGTGTTTTGGGGAAATTTCTCCAGCGGTTTCCCAAATTTTGGACTTGCAACTTTTTGGTATTTAAATGAAACACTTGCGGTCTCTTAAAACTACTTAGCCGTCACCCAAACCAAACCTTCAAAAAAAACCTGACCATATGTATAGTAACATTAACTATTACTCATAGGTTACTGGATTCCCGACTTAGCGCCTCGTGAGCGAGTCAAGGTTCCAGTCGCCATTAAAGTGCTCAGAGATGAATCCTCACAAGTGGCAAGCAATGAGATTCTGGATGTAAGTGTATAAATAAAAAAACAAAGGCCCGAATTTTATTTAGTTTATTGTATTTTTTTCTTTTTGCTATTTTTTTAAAGTTAGGGTGTTTAATTTAAATGTAGTTTTTTTATTTAATTTAAATGTAAAAACATTATTTTAACATTTATTTTAAAAAATATTCAAAAATTGTCCCTTTTTAAACGATAAAAAATATTTTTTCCAGTTATTAATTTCCAGTTTTACCAAAAAATTGTACATTCACAGGAAGCGTTCGTGATGGCTTCATGTGAGCACCCTAACCTCGTTAGACTTCTCGGGATAAGCTTGTCTCACCAGATCATGCTCATCACGCAGCTCATGCCGCTCGGTAACCTTCTAGAGTACGTGAGAGACAACAAGGACAACATTGGATCACAGCATTTGCTCAATTGGTGCCTTCAGATCACCAAGGTATGTTGAGTGGCGTATATACGTAGATTAGAAACACAAAGGCAGGTGGTAAAATATTTATGAAAAGCTTCATTTGGCTCTTAACACACAGCCAATGACTCACTGTTTTTTAATGACTTCACTTGACTGAAGTGCACTTAAGTCACGGTTTTAAAAGACTTTACCTAATTGCAATAAGTCACTGTTTATAAATCACTTGACTTGACTGTTGCTCAACTGGTGCCTGTAAATTACCAAGGTGAGTTGTGTGACTTATAACGTTGATGAGAAACACATAAAGGCAGGTGGTAAAATATTTGACATCTTACATCATTTGACTCTGTATGTACAGTCAATGACTTAACTTTTGCACTAAGTCACTGTTTTGACTTGACTTAACTTAAGTTTCCTTTTAACCTAAGTCACTATTTTTATATGGCTTGACTTACATTTACTCTAGTCACTGTATTAAACGACTTAACTTAATTGCAATTAAGTAACTGTTTTTAAATGACTTGACTTGACTTAAGTTATTTGCACTAATGAGTTTAGTCATTGTGCTATATAGCATAATTTTGTTTAAAAAAATGGGGCTATTGAGCTTAATTTTGGCACGTAAAATAACTAGCTAGTATATGCGTTAATAATTGGACGAGAATAATAATTTTATTAGTACAAGGTTTCATTTTTATACCAATTACTTGACTTGGAATAAACTTGCTCTTATATTGATTTAAGTGGACTTGGCTTGTTTTGTTTGCAATAGACTTGACTTAATCAAAAGTTATTTCTGAAATGAATTGACCTGGACTTGCTTACAACATTGTATATCGTCTAAAGCAGTGGTTCTCAACCTTTTTTTTCACTGCGTACCACCTCGAGCTTCTATGATCTTGTTGCGTACCAACAAAATGTCGAAAAACTCAACTTTACTCAAAATGTATATAGGATTATTAACAGGGGTGAATTAGCTAATTAGTTAGCCTGGAAATTTCAAAACAAATGCGGCCCACCTCAATAAAGTTTCTATTTTTCAACTTGCAAGATACTGGTCAAGTTTTGTAATTGTTTGTTGTTTTGCTATGATGTCATAAAAGAAATTTGCATAGATGTTCCAGAAAGATAATAATAGTTCCTATCGTTAAAGAAGCATAAAAAATTTAACTGTACAATCATTACGATGAATGTATAGTTTACAATAAAAAAAATGCTTAACCCTTTAGTAAAACTGTAATTTTACTTCAAAACATACTGCGTACAGCGTACCACCCAAAATGACTTCGTGTACAACTAGTGGTACGCGTACCACAGGTTGAGAACCACTGGTCTAAAATAATCGTCTTTCAGTTTTTAACTATCCCTCAACTATTTAGTGAACTTAACATGCTTTGCTAATCGAAAAAGTTTGATTTGATATTAATCCCAATCCACATACTCTGTTACTATATGATTTATAAAGTCTTCAGTAAAAACAAACAACTCTTATACTTGCAGGGAATGCGTTACTTATCTGAGGAGAAGCACTTGGTACACCGAGACCTTGCAGCCCGCAATGTTCTCGTTAAGTCGCCAAATCACGTCAGAATCACTGATTTCGGACTCGCCAAGTTGCTCGATGTCAATGAAGATGCATACAAGTGAGTATAGTACTGTATATCTTTTCACTAGGGTAACCAGATGGCCAGATATAAAGACTGGTTGTATTGAATTCTCGACAAGTTTTGGCACAACCGTGCTTCATCAGGTCAAAGTAGAAACGGACTAATATACATGTAGTATCAGTATACTCGTCTATCTTTGTAAATGGCTGTATTTGTCTTATTCTTAATAGGGTATTCAGGTGGCGCTATATAAAGACAAATTCATTGAAATCTCGACAAGCTTTTCCACAACCGTGCTTCGTCAGAATCTTCTACTTTGACCCGATTAAGCACGGTTGTGAGAAAGCTTGTCGGGAATTAAATACAATTTGTCTTTATCTGGTGCCACCTGATTTTGCTAGTCAGAATTAAACAAATACAGCCATTTACAAAGATCTCTTGAATCAGTTAAGGCAATTAGCGGTGTTAACTTATTCCAGGTCGTAATCGTTAAGGTTTTCGTCCGATCTTTTGAATTGTATTGATGCAGATTTGATAGTTCACCATGGTTGGCAAATTACTGCCGTTTTTTAACTCCGGGATATATTTTAGTTATGTAGGAGAATAGTTAAATGGAATTAACTTGGTTTTATAACGCTGCAATTTATACTCCAAGCAAATTGCCCAATTTCCTTTTTAGTGTGGTTTGGCATCATTGCCTTAAGTTTATCTATTTCTGTTAGGCCTTAGAAAAATTAGAAATGGTACTATACCATTCCAGAAATTATAGAAAGGGTAAATACTCTTCCAGAAATTATAGAAAGGGTAAATACCCTTCCAGAAATGTTAAAAAGGGTAAATATCCTTCCAGATATGTTAGAAAAGGTAATATGCCCTCACGATGAAGTTTCGAAAGGGTAATATAACCCTTTTACCTGAAAAAAGACCAAGATTTATAAAATTGAACAAAACTATAACCAACGAAAGGTATTAAACAGGTACAGTCATGCGCCCGTAAAATTGGTGATTTCAGCAATTTCGCAAAAACTGACTTTCTTAAAACTTAAGCTCGCGCCGAAAAACGACCTTGTTTCAATTTAATGACCAAGCAACTCAAACAAATCGTTTTTATTCGTTCTTTCTTCAGGGCTGAAGGCGGCAAAATGCCCATCAAGTGGCTGGCCCTGGAATCAATCCAGCATCGCATTTTCACCCAAAAGAGCGACGTTTGGAGTTTTGGTAAGTCGTTAAATAAAAGCTACTCGTCGTTAAAAGTCGCTTAACGATCGCCGAAGCGGTCCAAGCGTCACTGCATTGTGCTCATTTGTTGGTTTTGTCATACGTTTCCAGCCAGGGGACTAAACTACTACGGTGTGGTAATTTTTTGTGACGTTGTTGGACGTCATTTTAACTTTAAGTTTGTCAAAGTGTGAAAAAAACATACGTTGGGTCATTTTGAACTGTTGTCTGACACAGGGTTTTTTTAAGGTTTGGTTTGGGTGACCGCTAAATAGTTTTAAGAGACAGCAAGTGTTTCATTTAAATACCAAAAAGTTGCAAGTCCAAAATTTGGGAAACCGCTGAAGAAATTTGCAAAACACCTTAAAAAAAACTGGTCTGACAAATTTTCTCCCTAATTATATTAAATAGAAATACTAAAGCACATACAGAAGTCAGTAGGTTTAACGGTGTATTGCTTAACAGTAAGCGTTTTTTTGTGTCTCAGTGATTGGAAATTGGTTCCCTAATTCAAACTAAATTGTCTCATGAAGACCGTTGATATTTAAATATTTTATAGGCCTGATTTTTTTTTTAAATATTCAAGCATTGTGTAGACGTTTTGTGTTAATCGTGATTTAATTTCAAAATCGATAAACATACCATTATTGGAATCAGTAACCAATTTCTATATTTAAAATTGATTTCACGTCAATTACCTCTTTTCGTAAATATTATCAAATGCTTCAATTTCTCTTTAATTGTTCCAGGCGTTACAATGTGGGAATTGATGACTTTTGGCAAGAAACCTTACGAGTACGTGCCAGCCGCCGATGTTCATATTCTGCTGGAGAAAGGTAACACTTTTGTTTTTATCCATGAGGTACTTAACGAAACACCCATTATAATGATCACATAAAAATAAGAGGTCATCAATAGTAGGATATGGGCGTTTATGGGGTTTTCCCATTATCTTTTCATTGCAGAAAAATCAAAAAGTAAACATCTTATCCAAAACATTTTTTGTTTAAATTTGTAAATTTTGGTAGATTTATCGTAATTACAAAATGTTATTAACTTTATCTTATTCGTTAGGTTTCGTTTTATAAGAAATAGAATTAGACCTCACAGGCAATTTACGAATACGGAATACGACTAGAATTATGAGTAGTCGCATTTTGTTTTAATTTATTGAATAAGAAAATAAGAATTGTCTAGTTGAGTTTATCTACGACCAAGTGTTAAACAGACAAGTGTTGCATTGATCAGCTCGTTGTGACCAAGTTTTTTTCTCCAGGCGAGCGACTACCACAGCCTCACATTTGTACGATCGACATTTACATGCTGCTCATCAAATGCTGGACAGTGGACGCCGAGGCCCGACCCACATTTAAGGAACTCTGCGAGGATTTGTCCAAGATGGCCCGCGACCCACAGCGCTATCTGGTGGTCGACGTAAGCACTCTATGTTGCTCAAGTTTTGTTTAACAATCAACAAACATTTCAGTAAAAATATTAAAGCCGTAATATTTGATAGAAATCGACATTTTTCTGTTCGTTTTGGCAATACTGTGACACTAGTGATGGCGTGAGGTGTTGACAAAACGTTTGTGAACAGCAACACTTTGTTTTGACTTCGTATTCATATTCTTAACACTGCAATGACGATCAACCTAAAAACTGGGTCGAATTTTGGCCGATTTATGTTTGTTTACATCAGTGGTTCTTAACCAAATCAAACAGCGGCCTAATTTTGCGTCAGGACCCATGGTTTGAGAAACTTAAGAAACACTGGTTTCCAAAACTAAACGTACTTAATTGGCCTAAACGCGAGGCAATCACTCTGTGTTATGTATATTGCCTAATCACGATATCTCTTGGTTTCAGAACGATGGAGCGCTTAACGAGCTCCCGAGTCCGGACACAGCTGAGTTCCTTCGGACCTTAGCCAAGGAGGATAATGACGACTTCCCCATCACTGATGCAGAAGAGTATTTGCATCCACAAGCTGTTCCAGGTAAGCACGACCAAACAGACGCGTATCTAGGAATTTTGTTTCAGCGATGAGGTCATATAATGACGTAACAAAGTTAAAAAGCAACCTAAAGAACACCAGACAGTTCGTTTAATATGTTGTTAGAGAAGTGTTTCTTTCACTATTAAAGCTACATTACAAATATGTTGTCGATCCGCGCAAAGCTAAAAAACGCTTTTTTTAATGGGTTTCAAACTAAAACGTTATTTAGAATATTTTTGCAGTTGCGCAATAATGCATAACTCATGATTATCACGCAACTCTAACCACTGTGACGTCACAACGACAGGTGAAGACGACAGTGGCTTCCAGCTTCAGCATGCTCCCAACATGGTTCCATGGAAGAGGCAGCAACAGTCGTCCACCTCCTCCCAGCAACCGTTGCTAGGCATCCGGAGCGGGAGCGGAAGACTCGTGAACGGATTCGACCCGAGGAGGAGCCAGTGGAATGTGAGTAGAAGCGAGTAGCGAGTAGGTGTGTGGGTAGATGCGAGTAGGTGAAAGAGTAATGAGTAGATGCGAGTAGGTGAACGGATTCGACCCGAGAAGGTGCCAGTGGAATGTGAGTGCATGCGAGTAGCGAGTAGTAAGTGGGTACGGGTGGGAAGTAGGCGAGTAGTAAGCTCGTTTTACTAAATGCCTATTAAGTGTTCAAAGCGCCCAAGGCAACAAAAAAATAAGGTTTTTAAATAGAAAACTATTTTTAAGTAAATAAGTAGTAATCTCATATCACAAAATCCCTATTGTTAAGTGTTTGAATCGCTACAAAGAGAATAAAACGGTTTAAAGTAGAAAATATGCGAGTAGTAGGCGAGTACGGGCAATGAGCATAGATATCACATATTACAAAATACCTTATAAATGTGTTTAAAGCGCCTAAGACCCTAAAATGGTTTTCAATAGAAAATATATGAGTAGAAGCAAGTGTGAGTAGTTTCATATAATGCCTATTAAGTGTTTCAAGCGCCTATGACGCCAAAAAGGTGTTTAAATAAAAAATATTAAGTGCACCAACTTAACTAACTTTACAAAAACGATCTTTAAGAACATATTGAAAATTATGTGCCTAGTGTGAATCTTATTTATTGCGATTCGAAAAATATACAATTACGTATGTTTAACGGCCAAACCCAAACTAGGTAGAAGTAATATTAATCAAAAACGAAAAGACAACTTTGAACGAAAGACAACATGAGCTATTTTAAACAACATTATATCTGGGTGCAGTAGTTTATTGGTCGAAATTTCTTTAAAAACTTTATTTTTTATCCAGTCCACTTCTGGCTACGACCGTCGTCTCGATTCTGTCCAGACCACAATGACCAACCTGTCCAGCGTGTCCGGGTCTCTCCCAAACGGCGCCAGCACCCCCTTTGCCTCCGTCACAAACCCCCTCAGCTCCGACCTCGTTTGTGAGGGTGATGACGAAACAATGATGGATGACGTCACGCTGCATCCGCCGGTAAGAGCCTCGTTTTGCTTTCTTGAGATCGCTGTAGCGAACTCGGTCACACCGGCATTAGCTTAAAGACGAGATGCGTCGCTATTTTAAGGTTTGTAAACCGTTAAAGATATGCTTTTTGATGCCAAGGTTTTGCGATTTAAAATGCGGAAAAAATGTTAACAAACGGCTGTAAAGGTTAGATATTTCTTCTATGTTTACCTCTGGTGGCGAAGTTTAATTTTAAAGTTGACATGTTCACTCTTTCAAAGTAACTGAAAATTAGTAGATCCGATACTGGCGTTTTATTAGTTTTTAGCAATTTACAAAATAGCACAATGTCTCACTCAAGTGTATTCATATCCTAGTTGAAATGAACTTAAATACAAACACAATAATGTTACTAAAACAGAAACAGCATTAGTTTCTTGAAAATAATTGCCGAACATTTCAAGTAACTAACAAGTTAGTAACACCAACTGGCATTAAGGACAACTAATGTCAAGGCACCATGTGCTCAGTGACCTTTGACCGCAAGTAATAGAATGCTTACACAATAAATTTAGTCATCAAATACTTGCGTAAGGTAACAACTGTGCATTTTCCACTTGACAGTTCATGCACGGTCCCGGAGGTTCGGTGTTCAATCCCCGCACAATCAGCGAATCGTCGGACGTCTTCACCACGATGCCGATGCACCCAAAGAGAGGAGACGACGCGCACCCGGATATGGTGAGAAAAATGGATACCCCAGTGTCCCGGATTACTGAAAAACGATAAAAGTGAAAGCTCCAGTTTAAACACGCCAGAAATGCTTAGTTTCTAGGTGGAATTTTTTACCACTTTGTCTAATTTTTCAGCTACCCCCCCCCCCCCCCAAAAAAGCTACCCCCCCCCCCCCCAAAAAAAATAATAATATAAATAAGTAAAATGGTACCTAAATGGTAATGTTTTTATTGTACTTCACTCAAAGTTAAGTATTTAGATTTTGCCACATAGAAAAGTCACATAGAAAGAATGCAAACAACTGAAAAGACATTTTGCGTGTTGAATATCTCTACAAAAAAACGCTTTTTGTCACCTTAATTTTGTCAAAATTATTGTTTTTAAATTTTTAAAATAAAAAAACGCACATTGCCAGCGTTGTTCTTAAATCGTTTTTGTACCAGGTTGAATGTGTGATGCCGGATCCACGTCGTGGCATTAGATCGAGGGAGGACAGCTCAACGTTACGTTACAGCGCAGAACCAGTCGCAATGCACCGGCACGAGACTAAACCAAACGGTAAGATATATTATATGCTCAAAAACTTTGAATACAAAACGGAAAATGGCCTAAATTATTAGCGAAAACATTCCACTGTTTTGTTATGCAGGTCCAGCTTAAATTTGGCAGTAAAATCATCAGTTTTCGGGAATTTTTTATTTTTGTGCAAATGTTGGATAACTTGTTTTGTATTAATTCGGATTTTTTTTTTTAGTTTTTCCAATCTATATTTGAAAAGAATAACCATTTCGGCGGTATCTTGATATTAAAAATAATAACAGAACCATTATTACATTGACTCTTTACCCAAGTTTAGATTCCCTTAATTAAAATCGGAAGTAACTCGGGCTAATATAAAAAGAACAAAGAATAAAAGGACAGTGTCGAAAAAAAATTCTGCGCCCGCCTAACAACACTGCACCACATCACATTGCACTGTATAATAGCCACCGTAGAACATCACCCGGTAAATTCACATCACTTTTGTCTGTCTATACTTTTACAAAAATCATTTTGTATAAAGATGGCAAACCGGTTAGCAAGCAGACACAAACTAGGTAAGGGGTTATGGTTCAGTGCTCGCCACCCCCATAGCTCGAAAAACTACGTCATTAAATCCTAAGTTTATATTTTTTTCATTCTAAAACCGACTATAGTCACTGTGGATAAAGTCCCACATTCCCTTGGAAAAGGGTTGGTTTTTTACAGTAATATTAGTTACAAGTTGAGATGCAGAATTGCACAAGTACTACCCGTAACTCCTTGAAAAAAGGATTTTAACAGCAACCACGAATGTTAGATCACTAAAATAACCTTGTAGTTAATCAAAACAGAACAATCAAAAAGTTAAACAAACAGTCATGCTCGTAATTCACTTGAAAACGTCCTAATCTGGTAATCCTTGTGAAAAAAGGACCTTCACCTCCGAAAGCTAACGTTCACTTCGAACATGACGAGGACGGTTACCTGTCGCCTGCCGAGGCGGCCAATAAGAAGCCAGGTTTGTGTCATGTGGCCGGTTGATGTTGCCTGCAGTCGCTTGTGATTGGTCGGTTTGAGTTTGGGCGGGAAAGCTGCTTTTGCGATAGCCTTTCAAAACGATTGGAGTCGATTTTCGTCATCAAATCAAAACGTGCCGATTGTGTGGTTGCTTTTGCTACTGTCTGTAACTAATTTGAGAAAAGTGTAATTGGAAAAATATTTCGAACATAAATACCTGAAATAAATACATCTTTATTGAATCGTAAACCATTGATAGCAGGTTTCTGCTTTTTAATCAATTCTATGCTGACGAGTTTATAATTAGGTTAAACTCAAAGTTTTAAAAGCCCAAGTAAAATACACGATCCGACTTTTTCGTGTTTTTAAACTTTGCTTACAATTTTTTTTTGGGTCACAGGAAATAAATTGACACCTTTTTTCAATTCTGTCCTAATTTCCAAATGAAAAAAATTTCGAGATAAAAATTCCATTTTCAAACAGGCAATGCTTTAATAAGAATATCAAAGCCCATACAGAAGTAGGTATCATTTTGGACGTTTCGAATAAATCTTACGATAATGGTTGGAGGTTGTAGTAAGACGTAATAAGAATATCAAAGCCCATACAAAAGTAGGTTGCATTTTGGACGTTTCGAATAACTCTTTATTTGATATTCTTATTACGTCTTACTACTACCTCCAACCATTATGCTCCAAGGCAATGCTTTGATTTTTAAGTCAGTAGCAAAGGCACCGCTCTTTCGCCAACGACCTGAATCTAATTTGCATGAAGCTGTTCACTGTGTAGTGAGCGGCGAACGAATTTGTGAAAACAGGCTTTTGATTTGATACATACCAATCGATAATAAATCACCAATTGTTGTATATTCGTGTGCGCGTTCGTGTAAAAACTAACTGTTTTGATTAATTTCGATTGCTCGAATGTTTGATCTTGACAATTTTGGAGTGAAGTGTTTTGAAGTGGTTTTAACTGAACAAATATTCCCAGCAACCGTTTGCAGCCAACTTTGCAATACAGAGTTGGAAAAACTTCCAGGTGATTTGTACTTGATTGTAGAGAGTTGAGTGTTGGTTGGTTTTGTGCTTGTTGGATAAAAACTCTAACGACAAGAAAACTATAATAAAGTCTTTGTCGATTTGGTCCGCTTTATTTAAACACTTTTTTCTCCAAATTCTCCTAAATCCTAGTTCAAACCAGTAAGATAATTTAAGCAATGTAAAGCCAACCCGAAAAAAGTGAAGTTTTTTTTAGTATGTAATTTGTAAACGGCAAAAAGTTAAAATTATAGTAAACAAATTTAAAAACTCCATATATTTTGTGCTTCAAATTGGCTGTATTAAAAAAACAGATTAATTTTTTTAACTTTGAAAATCAGGTACAAGCCAATAGAAAACCAGTAGTTTGAAAAGTGTCTATTGGCTTGTTGGCCTCTCTGAAAACTTAAAATCGTGCTTGTTGTAGTTATGATACTTGATTAATAAGGAACTTAGATTAAATTCGCTTTATAAAACTTTTATTCCAGTAAAATTCGCCATTTCCAAATCTTTTCATTGCAATGTTCGCTGGGAAGAATGTGTTAGGTTTGCCTTAAATTTAGTCAACTCCTTCATGTAACTACTTTTCTCCTACTGTGCATAAGCCAGAAATCGGAATTTCGTCGCGAATTTGTTTACACTGTAACTTGTCCTACAACTCCGATTTCATTTTTCAACCGCTGTGAAAAAGTCCCGAACTTAAGAGGCTTAGGAACACTAAACACGGATCTGTTCATAATCTTCAGTAGAAAGAGAGTGGCCCAAATAATAGATAAAAGATTCATTCTTTTATTAGCAAACGTTTCGGCAATTTCTTTTTACTGCACTGCACTGATGGCAAAAGAAATTGCCGAAACGTTTCCTAATAAAAGAATGAATCTTTTATCTATTATTTGGGCCACTCTCTTTCTACTAAGAGGCTTACTCTGCTTAATACTTTGCGTGTTTGTGGCCGTTTTCAAAGGGCCAGCGTTGAAATCTGGAGAAAATGCCCAAGTCCTTTAACTAATTCGATTCAAATGAGAATGTGACGCTTCTCTAATCCACCAAATACTCAGTGAAAATCAAAACAGATTCGACAAGTTTTCATTGCGATCATGTAAATTCATTATACGGTAGCAATACCAATAATAACGAGAATTTCTTTCAAAAGGTATTTACGGTCAAGCGATGAATTCTCCCATTTTTAAACGTCTTGTAGTCGGTGAATTTAAAGTTGATTGTCGCCAAACACCTTAAGCTAGCACACTACACGCTTTTGTTTATTGGCATTTGGCTACTTTGGTAAATTGTTCTAAAGAAATGGATTATTTTTGGTATTATCGTAAAGCTTCATGTGGCATTTGTATGATGTCTCCTTCAGTACCTGGACTTAAATGACACTTTCTCAGTTATTTGGCGCTATTAAGGTAATGGTCAAATGTTTTTATAACATAATGCTGGTTTGTGTAGATTTTTAAACAATGCATAAACATAGAATATTCAAGAATTCAATTCGATTTTCTGGAATGTTCTGGATATTTTTAAAGTGTTTTCTTTAAAAACCTTCGATTTTATAAACTTTAATCCCTACACAAATTTAGCGAAAAAATACAGAGTTTCATTTTAAGCATTTGTTGCTGTCCAAAGATGTAACACCATTAGGTTTTCGTATTATTTGTTGATTAAAACTCTAGTACTATGGACTATGGACACCATTCCAATAGTTATAACATTACTACTAGCGCGTTATATTTATCGTTATCGTTGTTTTTGTTTTTGCTCGATACTTTATGTTGCCTTGGAGAATTACCATCGACATTTGTGCCCATATCTTGCCTGTATTATTTGCAGCTGTGGAAGCATGTTTTGATTGCACAGCTGAAAAACGCTTTTTTATTTTCAAAGTTTATTTCAACTCAAATTTGGACTGAAGCTAATTGTTCACTAGGGCTTCCTTGGAAAAATTTCATAAACATAAAAAGAAAAGTTTTTTTTAGTGTGTAGTTTTTGTATGGTCTACAATAAGGGATTTCCGATACTTGTATTTTACCCGATACCGGCTCCCGATATTTTGGAGAAAAAGTATCGCGTTGCGATTCGATACCAGTGACGTCATTACTATGCTTATCCAAGCAATTTAGATAAACTTGACAATTTTAAAGGTATTTGTTTCCATTTTATGTTAGGCCAAAATTTGATTTGGCGTCAAGAAGCTGAATTACAACCCAACATTTTTCGATAAATTTATCTCTCAAAGGTAAAATCACTACATTTTATGACAAATCAAGTCTAAAAACTTCCACATTAATTTGATATCGGATCGATAATTATACCGCCCTAGTATCGGACGAGTAACGATACCACTTGGTATCGGTCACCGACTCTGATCCGGTATTATCGGACATTCCTGCAACCCAGTATCGGACTAGTAACGATACTACCACTCGGTATCGGATATCGATATTATCGGAACTCCCTATCTAACGTATAGAATCTTTACCATTACACACGAACTTTTCCAATCATCGTGAGTTTTAATTTCATCAAAATCTTTTCGCTTTCAGAGTACTTCGACACCCGGGAATTCCCCCCGTCCCCTACGTCACTCTTCGGGCCCCCGAACGTGTTCAGTATGGCGCCACCTAGCGCATCGTCGGTAGCCAATCCAGAATACGAGGCAACTTTTCCACAAACCGGTAAATTAGGCCAAAGTGACAAATATAACGTCGCATTTAAGTTTTTTTTTTTACATTTTTAACTTAAAAATAATGTATTTACTTTTATCAAAAATCGAGTTCCTTTCTTGTGATTCAAAAGGAAAATAACAATGTTTTTTAACCAAAAATAGCACTTTACTTTTTTAACATTGATTTTATAATTTTTTATTAAATAAAACACGCCAGTTTGTTGGAGAACGGCACGTGCCTTAGGAGACCACTTTTTCACAAGCTGGTAAATTAGGCCATAGTGACAACAGAACGCCGCATTTTATACCTTTATAAAAAAATGAAATTTTAAAAGAAATGTGTTTGTTATATAGGTACTCGTTCGATACTAGGGTGGTCTCGGTGTCAAACCGTTTTAAAATGATAATGGAATTTTATCCATGGTGCGACTTAATGTAGCGATTTTACCTTATAAGGCAAATTATTTAAACAATAGTAGGTTAACAATTGGAGGTTATAAACTTATTGGCCAATGTTTAAGACATTCCCAATCGCATCCCAACAAAAGCCAAATAACTTTATTTAATCCTCAGATCGCAAATCTCCTCGCAAAAGTGCAGTAGACGAGGCTGGCTACGAAGTCCCTTTTTCCCCCCACGACATCACAAGCAACCTGCACAACGACAACGTCGAGTACGAGAACACCCAGGCCCCGCCCCCCGCCACGCCCTCCGCGCTCTCGGCCAATCACGAGGCCGTGCTCACCTTACGTCACTCGTCGCAGAGCGGGGAAAGCTCGACGTCGGAAAAACGTGACTCGGGGATGCAATCGGACGAGGACGAGCCCAAAAAACGCCCGAGCGCCGTCGCCAATCCCATCTACGTCACCACTGGTAACGTCATGGATGACGTCACACCCGCCAGCGGACAGCGCGAAGACAAAACGTCGCCCGACTACGTTAACGTTTGCGTGGACAAGGGGTTTAAGGACGACGACATTTTCACCCTTTTGGACGAAAAAAAGGGGGCTGGCCTGGGGCCCGGGGTCCTGGGGGTCAAGGGGGTCGAAGGGCCGGTGACGCGGACTTACTCGGAACCCGATAGCGGCGTCGGGATCGAAGTGGCCGTCGATAATTTGCTTTATCACAAACTTGGGGATTAAAGCGACGCTGGCCGGTATAGTTTTCGGTGTTTTCCCCGTCGGTGCTTTCCCGCCGCGGAGATCCCCCAACTGAGGAACTGAGGCGTTTTGGGGAAATCGAGAAACAAACGAAAAATTCGGCAAACTGGCGATAAAACTTAACAACCATACAAACATGAACTATCGGCGTATCGCTGCTGCGTATTCGCCTGAAATCTTTACGCAAAATTGCGTTTTTTCACGTGTTTTTTTTACGTTCGCCCTACACTAGCGTTCTAGCTACGTGTCAGTATTCTGGCCACTTTTTCCCGTTTGTATCACGTCGTGCAATTGACTGTAGGCCAACTCATATTGCCTACTCCATTGAGCACTTGTGTCCAGCACTACAATGGTAGTAACCCTGGTTTCTAAACAGCTTCCGTAAAGAAACCTCTTTGCATTCGTGAAAAAACTGTTTTTCGACGATTGCGTCACGTTACAAAGCCCAACCATAAGAGCGGTGGTTTCATTTTAATCAAAATAGCGGTTTGTATTATATTTGCAAATATCTTGGGGTACCTCTAGCACGGGTAAAAAAGTATTCTTTTTACGTTCGCTACCCCTTTAGGATTAAAATGCCAGCGATTGGAAAAAGTGACATTATGAACTAAACACAAAGGTCAACCACTAAAAAAAGTGTAAGACTCGATTTGTTTTTGATTGGAAACGGTTTTGCTGTACAGCTGTGTACACACATCTTTATTTCTGCGCAGAAAAGTTTACCAAACTAGAAAATGCGCCCTCAATTGCCCCGGCCTTTCTATATTTGTGCGTGCGGCGCAAAGGCAACCACAGGTGCATTTTTTTCCCTGCCAATTTGTTCCGCGTCCGAGTGTTAATCGTGCCGTCGCCGTAAACTTTCGTTACAAACTTTGTAAATGGCCGTTTTTGTCTAATTCTAAATAGGGTAATCAGGTGGCACTTTATAAAGACAAATTCTGTTTATTCCCACCAAGCTTTCGCACAAACGTGCTTAATCAGGTCAAAGTAGAAATGAAAGCAATAAAAATGCACGTAAAAGCACAAGCGCAAGATTTTATTTGCTTTCATTTCTACTTTGACCTGATACAGCACGGTTATGCGAAAGCCTGTTTAAAATTCAATACAATTTGTCTTTATTTAGTACCACTTTGATCACCCTATTTTGTTTTACAGGTTGGTTCACACTAGACTCGTTTTGCGTTTTTCGGTTAGGAGCAGTGGTGTAATTTAATTTTTTTGTTAGCCGGTTCTATCACAAAATTCATCAAATAAGATGCAAAAGTCCATTGACAGTAACCAGTAATGCTAACCGGTTCGCTGATCTCAAAAAAACTTAGTGGGACGGTTCTATAGAACCGGTGCGAACCGGCTGAATCCCACTACTAGTTAGGAGCGAGGAAATTTGCCGTTAACGCTGGCAACGTGTTTTGTGTGTAAAATAAATGACGCTAGCGTTTTGCGCCAGACGCTAACGCCAGACGCAAGACGCATCTAGTATGAGCCAACTTCAACAGCAAAGTGGTCTTTCGTTTTTGCTGATGAAACCTTTTTAATGCGTCATGTTGTACTTTTTTGCGTTTTTTTACCCAGCGATTGAGATTATTTTGCGCGTAACTGTATCGTCATCTTGCGCGGGAAAAACGGGGGGTGCAAAGGGGTGTTTTTAATCCCCTGATTACCCCTCGCAAAAATCGTGGCCTGACACGATTGTCAACCCCCTTTGTAGCCTACGCTTGACCAAATTACGATATCAATAAACCTTGATATTTGTGTTTGGTATTTTACGGTTTGTATCTGGCCTTTAGGAAACAACTCATTTTTTGCCTTGGAATTGATTGTTTTAATTGATTTAGAAGCGCCCATGGGCTTTGCGTCATATAGCGCCCACAGTTAAAACTCATTTCTGTCGAAATTAGGCTGACGTTGGATATTTGTAAAACTTTTGCTGTCAGACGAATCATTTTGAGTCCGATTTTTAAAATGATATCACAATTTGTTTGCACTTTGGTCTTTTTGCAATCAAGTGATCTCTTTTCTCTTGCGCGGCCTGCAGTTGTATACATCAGTGTTTTTTTAGTGTTTCTTTATCAACGCTCGTCCCCTAGTTTCATGTATAGTATCAGGGCTTCAGCGCGGCGCTATTTTAAGTCCACAAGTTCCGGTTATTTCAAATAGAAAATTTCATAACGTTTTTTGCAGGGTTGCCACAAAGTCTATTTAATTTCTTTAAAAACCCTATGTTTTTCCCGAAAATAGCTTTATAGTAAATTTTTCTTTATTTCCAGATAAGCTGGGTGTTTAAAAATTTTCGTGGTAAAACAAATTTTTCAAGTAAACTTGTTAATGTTTTGACGACCATGACCATGGCATTAAAAAAACGTGGAGCAATACGATTTTAAGTCGTTCAGCTGCGGAGTCGGTTTAAAAATTAAAAAATAAAACCAGAGTCCGACTCCAGCTAAATGTGTGATTTCGTCGAGTCCCAAATCCGGCTCCGACTTCAAAGCATGTATTTCACCCATTTACGTAACTAAATTATTCCACCATTTGCTATTCTTACAGTTTACGGCATCATCAGTTTCGAAATTTGGTACTGCGAATGCGCACATCAGACTCGGGTAGTTTTACGTTGTCTCACTTGAATCCCGAGTCTGACTCCAACAAAACAAACCGACTTCTTCGAGTCCGACTCCGCAGCCAAAATTTCAACGATTTTTCAACGGTTAAAATCCTATAATTCTTTAATATTTTTAAATTTATTGCATAAAAGTATTTGGCAACCCTGTTTTCCAGTTTTCAAGGCCACAAATTATTTTGACTGGCGTCCATTCAAGTTCCGCGCTTTACTTTGTTTGTTTTATTTTGTTTCTCCTCGTTTTTAGGTGTACAGCGTCGTCGCTCATTTCCAGTTCGGGTTGTAGATATTAGCGGCTGTAAATACTAGAAATATCGAAATGGCGGCGTTTATTTTTTCTCGACTTTTTCTCAACGTGTCTGTTGTTACTTTTCTTTTCGTTGTTGAAGCCTTGTCGGATTTTGTGTTTTACAGTCAGTGAAATAAAGAGCAACTAATCCCAATGCGTTATTGTGGTAGACTGAGAGAAAGATTTCTGGAGAAGTGATTTATTCACAAAGCCCATGAAACAAATATGGCCTTATTCCATGAATTACTACAAGAAATTAAATTGTGCATATTGGTCAGTGCTGTGATGAGTAAAGTCAAATAGCGTTTAGTCTTAGGTAATTGATGACTTGGACTGAAACTAGACATGGTATTTTTTTCAAATATTTTGAGCTAGACTTAATTGAGTTACTTCAAAATGATGTTTCCAGCACTACCGTAGATACGATTTTAGGTCTTACTTTGATTGCGTTCATACTTATTTAAAGTTAAGCCAAATTTAAATTTAATCGTTTAAAATATACTTGGAATATTTGGGAAATCCCCATTTGTAAAACACATGTGGCAACATCTACCATTTAATGTCTACAATACTTTTCAACTCTTTTAAAAAATTCTTCTACATACACAAATTTAGGTGAGTTTTTCTACTTACACAAACTTTAATTAGGAGTAATTCTTTAAAATACTGATAGTCATAAATTTAACTTCTATTTGTTTAAACATCAAAAGGTAAATTTTTTTCCAAACTTCAGAGAACAGCAATGTCGATTTATTTTAAATTTTGTTGCCAATTGGTGATTCCTATGTAATCACAACACTGCAACCAGAATATATTCCTAAAAAAAATAGTTCAATAAACGCACGTTTCATACGTTACTTACTAATTGAAATAAACCTTGTGATCTGTTAAAATTTTGCCTTTTGTATCAGTAAAAGAAAGGCATGGATTTGACATGGCAGAGTGTTAGTGGTCTAAGCAAACATGTCTTGGACGTCGTTGAACAATGTGGATTTCAAAACATGTTGCCTGTGCAGGTTTGTAGACTGATAAGAATATAAACACAAGCATGAATTAAGCTAATACTATATATTAGCATAATTGTACCTTTATTAGTGGACACAATTAGCTATCATATATCTGGTCTGCATTCTGTGGCAGATAAACTTGCAAGATTCTTAAAAGCAATTTGTGTTGTGCACACTTAAATTTGTAACTTGCGAACCTAAATTGAAAAATAAACAGGCTGAGTTTTGCTGGATTCCCGAACCTCGGGGGGTGTGTATAATATAAATAACCGGCGCTGGTCTAGAATCCTACCACAGTTCTAAAATCAACGCACAAAATTTGAGTTAGGATGCGGGTTAGCGTTTGGGTGTGGGTGGGTCAAGTAATATTATATTCCTAATTTAATAATAATACTTGACCCACCTTAACCCAAACGCTAACCTGTGCCCTAACCCAAATGTTGTTTCGTTGTGGTAGGATTCTAGACCAGCGCCAAATAACCTAATTGTCGTTTCACAATTGCAACCACGTTTTTGCCACTAACACGTTGGCGCACTATGGCAAGCGCACCCGCTATTTTTTTTAACAGACCAAACCTGCATCCTAAAAATCAAAATATTTATCCCGTTACAAAGAAGCACTTTGAAGAAGCACTTTTCATCTTTGGTGCACCCCAATTGAAAAGTAAGCCTAAAAATCCCTTACCCACTCGTCCGCGGTCATACCTGCGCATTTTGTGTAAAAATCAACGTAAAATGCAGTCGGCCATAAAACATCGCTCAAAAGTGCAAAACTTTCATTGTTATAATGGTTTCGAGTATAGTACTTTATTTCCAGCCGGGCAAATTTTACAAATAACTTATTACAGCCGAGCAAATTTAGGCAGAAATGTTATTACAGCTGCGCAATTTTAAGCTGCAAATTGTCTTCTTGCACAAAACCCAAGTTTTCAATCTGGAGTGCACCCCATCACCCCGATTTTTTCGCTAACCTTGACCCTAAACCAAATGGGGTGTCTTGACTTACTAGTTGTTTGCATACTCGGGAAAAGCCTAAACTCGAGTGGTCATGAATGATATTTTTATCCAGGGTTTATAAACTTTATAGCAGTGTTGCATCACACATTGATGTATTAGAACTAGTGGGTTAATTATGGAAAAATTTCAAAACTGGGAAAATGAAATTTAATAGTAATTAGCTGGATACCGCCCAAACTCAATCGTTGCACCTGGGTATGACATTACAGTTAATCTGAAACTAATGTAAATATTTTGTAAGGTTTTTACAAAAACAAAAAACGCTTGGCCAAAACTCTCACATCAGTCAATTCGTTTTTTTGTTTCAAATTGTTTTACACCCTAAGCCCAACTGCGAAATTCGCACTACTTTTCATAGATCTGCAAAATCCTGATCGCTCTTTTGGTGGAGCCATTGACAGTACTTTAATACTGAAGTTTAGACATGCAAATTTTTATAAAAATCAAAGTTTCATGATATGTGAAGCCTCTGTGATAGACAGAATGTGCAACTGCGAATGCCAAACTTTCCATCCTGGGGGTATATTGGATAGTTGATGCTCAGCATGAATGTCAATTGTTTTTATCTTTTATGTGATATCTCATTCATTTGTATCAACAAACTTTTTTGAGTAAAATTTAGTTCCCAGAAACTGAGTCGATTCACCAAAAAAAAATATATAAATTTTACAGCACATGTGCCTGCAGGATCAGGCCTGCAGAGTTAATTTTACAGGCCCGAAGGTTATTTCATTAATGAGTATGCTAAAATGTTGTTGCATGGAATTCCAAGCTAAATTTTGATTAAATTTTTACACTGAACCACAATTTATAAGCTCACTTAGATTTTGTTGCAGATGCTTTGGGTCAGTTAAACATTTGGAGAACTTTCACCAATAAATAAAATTTTTATTTTCTGTAACATTTTTTCAGGCAGCAACAATCCCTGTCTTTTTAAAAAACAAAGACGTTTGCGTGGAAGCAGTCACCGGTAGTGGAAAGACTCTGGCGTTTGTTGTGCCACTTTTAGAAATGCTGCAAAAACGCAAAGAAAAACTTAAAAAGCACCAGGTAAGTTTAAACAACCTAAAAAAAACTAGAAAATGCATTTTATGTAATACAGTCTTTTAAATTAAACATTGGCTGACAAGTAAAAATGTCCAATAATATAACCCCAGAGTTGGATTTGCAATAATTTTTGTCAAAATCACTGGCTATTGGTAAAATCTTAAGTATGGGACAGTCTTACTGACATGGTAATCTTAAAATAATTTTTGACCTTGCATTTTAAATATCTTGTTTACTGTTTATGTTTTATTTGTTTTGTATATGCTAATGACTCTGTCTAGGGTATTAATATTACCAATATAATTTGTAATTTATTTTTATGATACCTGATTACTGTAACATATATTTCAAAATTTCATTTTAAATATATTTATAATAGGTTAAATATGTTGTATTAAAATAAACTGACGGTGCATTTGTTGGCCAAGTATATATATATATATATATATATCTTTTAAGATATTTTAATAGTGTCTGACTTGAATTGCTAGCTTTGCTAGAGTAATATCGCATACTCAGTGCAGCATTGCTAAATAAATTATTTTTTCACTTTTTAGATTGGTGCGCTGATAGTAAGTCCCACTCGTGAGCTGGCTTGTCAGATTCATGAAGTAGTGAAATCGTTTTACCATACCCAGCTTTGTCCTTACACCAGTATGCTCTGTATCGGTGGAAAGGGAGACATCCAAAGAGATTGTGATCAATTTTCCGAAGATGGTAATAATTGGCAAATTTATTAAATTTTATAAACTTTATATCTGAATATATCAGAAAAAACAAATTTTCCTGAAATATATGGTGATTTTTACGCATTGGTGATGGCATAAGCACTTGCCGAAACGTTTGCAAAATAAAAGTATGAATCTTTTATCAGTTATTTGGGCCACTCTTTTTCTATTGAAGAATATGGTAAATACTTTATCTTTCCAAGATAAATGTGGACTGATAAGTTAGTTTAATTATTCAAATATAAAAACTTAGCACAGGTGTCATTTTAGGAGGATTGTAATAAAGGAATATTTAGATAAATATATTAGGATTTATTGTATTTTAAATAGCGTTTTACTTATGACGTCACTTTTGCTGACAAACATATACCAATTATTTTATATTTGCTGTTGAACACAAATATTAAATAGTGTTGCAGTAATAAACTTAGTTGAAAGGCTTTTTTGGCTTCAATGAAAGGCTTTTTTGGCTTCAATAAAACTAATCTTGGAGAAATTTTAAACTGATTGTAAATTTAATAAAACTTGCTAATTTTATTACATAGTAATTTATATTACCTTTAATTAACAATAATCAAGTTAATAAAATTCAACACATAACTTGTATCTGGCTCGCAATCGTCAATCCTTACAGTTATCACGCCGTTATGTAAAAAGTTTGGTGGCCCCTGTCTGACATAACAATTTAATATAACTAACTTCAGTTTTTGATGCCCAATTACTATAATTAATTATATTTTATTCTTTCAACGATATTAGTCAAATTGAAAAATAATGAGATAAAATGTTATATCTGGCCCGCAATTAACAATCTTGACAGTTACCTGGTCTGTGATTGCCAGGCCCTACAGCAGGGGTTCTTAAACTTGGGTCCATGGCCCCCTTGTAGGGGTCCATAAATGCCTACTTGAAATATTGAAATATTGTGTATATTTAAGAAGGAATCAATTTTTTAAAGAAAAACAGTTTTTTGAACGGTTTTGCACTGAATGTATTTAGACTCCATTTCACTTATATTTATATCACATTTTTGGTCTAAATCAGGAGCTTAATGTAGTCTATTTGTACTGTGAGGTCAATTTATGCTGTCAACTTTGAATTTTTTGGCCTACCGTGGTCCACGCGAGGCAAAGGTAAAAAAAAGCAAGGCAAAAAAAATGAGGGGTCCGCTGTAAAAAGTTTAGGAATCCCTGCCTTACAGTTATCGACCCTTTTTGTAAAAAGTTTGGTGATCTCTTCCTTTATATTGACAGGTGCTCAAATATTGGTTGGGACTCCCGGTAGAATCAGCGCTGCTCTCGAGAAAAGCTCTTTAATGCAAACCGCGATTAAAGCGCTTGAAGTTTACATTCTTGATGAAGCCGATCGACTGCTTGACATGGGTTTTCACAACACTCTTTCAAGCATTATGAGGTAAACACTTTAAATTATTATGCTTCAAAACAGTGTTTCTTAAGGTTGATTCACATTAGACGCGTCTGGAGTTAACGTAAAGTATTTTTAAAAAAAGTTTAAATATTTTAACTTGGGCACTTTCGGTTAGAAGTGAGGAAATTTGCCGTTAACGCCACGCGCTATGTGTGGACTGGACGACGCGAGCTTTTGCGAAAGACACTAACGCCACAAGTAAAACTTGTCTAGTGTGAACCAACCTTACGGCTTTTTTTGACGACCCAAAAACCAAGCATAACTAAACATTGAAAGCTTTGTCGTCCCAATTCTCTTCTGTGAACTTTTTGTTGTTGAAGTGGGCAAAACACTGATCAGACAATAGCTATAGTCACTTTGAATTAAATTATTATGAGACATGTCATTGTATTGTTTCTGCAATTTTCTTAAATTTCAGATAAATCTTGCTCAGGCCAAATCAAACTTAAACTTAACCATGTAAAGTACCTTAGTCGACGACTAAAAAAGTGTCGTAGGGGGAAAAATTAAAATACTTTTTTGGTTGGTTTATTATTGTATTATATTTTTAACAGTCGCTTGCCTAAACAAAGAAGAACCGGTTTGTTCAGCGCAACACAAACTGAACAGGTCGAACAACTTATAAAAGCTGGAATGAGAAATCCTGTGAAAATTATAGTGAAGGAGGTATATTATATTACTGATAAAATAAAAAAAAATATAAACAAAAATATGGCTTCAAAGCGTCATATGAAATGTCCATAATAATGAAGTTCTATTATGATGTGCGGTACACTGAAAGCCATCACAGACTCCGAATCTGCAATGGCTTGCGGTGTACTAATGATATGTAAGGTCAAAAAGCAACTTCAGAAGGGCTAGATCTCAGTTGTTAACACACATATGTGTGTACATATGTTTCATTAAAATGATGTACAGTATTAATAAATGTACTTTTTTGAATTACCTTATTTAGCCAATAATGTTTACTTAATAAAATCGTAGTTTAGGAACACTATGGTCAGTAGAAACAACATGGCCTAATCTTAGTTTATCAATTGTAAAATTGTTCATCCACGAAAATTGTAATAAAGTACCAACGTTTCAACCACCTATTCGGGCAATCTTCTTCAGGGTAATATAATTGCAAATGCAGGGGAGAGGCCAAAAACGTTGCCATATTAACTGCGCTTAAACATTTTTAAGACGGCATGCGCTTCGTTATTGTATTTTTAAACAACAAAAGTGTGATATTAAGGTGCAAGTCAATGTTTAGCCCCAGACACTACAACGTATGTTTAGGTGTTTTATTTCCAAACAATAAAAGTGCTTATAATATAAAGGTTCGAGTCAATGTTTAGCTCCAGACACTTCGCCATTTCTCACCAGAAAAAAACTGTTTATTTTCGCATTAATAGAAAAAGGAGGTCGTAGACTTTGCTTCGGACAGCACTTCTGTGGCCAAAACACCCTCATCCTTACTCAACCAGTATATGATTTGCCCGGCTAACGGCAAGTTTAACTGCCTCATGGATTTCATCAATAAGAGAAAAAACGAGAAGATCTTGGTGTTTGTTTCCACCTGCGCCAGCGTGGAATATTTCGGGAGGGCAATTAAAGGTATTTTTTTGCTTTTTGAGCTTTTTCAAATCTATTTTATTTGCAAAATGTTTTGTCAATTGTTTTATAGGGTATATAGTTTCATTAGGCACTAATTATTTATCGTGGTTATTAAATAAAAGGTAGTCAGGGTTATATTGTCAGTTGTCACCAATAAACCTTTTTTGAGCCTAATCGATAATATTTCGGGAGGTCAATTAAAGGAATTTTCTTGTATTTTTGGCTTTTTTAAATCTATTTTATTTGCAAAATTTATTGTCAATTTTTTTTGTACGGTATATAATTTTATTAGGTAATAATTCTAGTTCTTTGTCGTGGTCATTAAATAAAAGGTAGTTTATGTTACATTGTCAGTTTGTCACCAATATACCTTGTTGAGCCTAACCGATAAGACATACCGGTACCTCTTCTTTTGTCAATTTTTGTATATTAATGCAAATTTCTTAGGACTTTCCTGTCTTGTTCAAAGTTTGGCATTTATGATCAAGACAGGAAAGTCTAAAGAATATTTGCTCTCTTTGAAGTTATTATCGTCATTTACATGTAAGGGCGAGGATATATCTTCTTGATTTACACATTCGGTTTGCCATTTTTATTATTGGTTGTTATTTTCTGTATATTTGCTTTCAGACCTTATTGGGAAAACGTTTAACATCTTGTTATTGCATGGCAAAGTGAAAAAAAGAAGATTACAAATCTTCAGCAATTTCCGACAAATTACCAGGTGATTAAAGATAGCGTTGTTTCTAGTTAAATTATAAGACAATTTATATAAGTTCTACTTTGGAATGTTTCGAACACTTCTACTCAACTCTTCATAACTTAATTTGGCCAACGTTTTAAACTCAATATCATGTAACGGATTACTTCGTCAACTCTAAATACCGGTCTGTTAAACAAGTCATTTTAAAATCCCAGTCAACTCATTTTTATAATAACCTAAGTCCAAGTCAAGTCATTGATAAAAAATACCAAACCCAGTCAAAGCCATCAGTTGCCACCATGAGAGCAAGTCAACCACAAGTAATTGATGTAAAAATAAATCTTTAAACTAATAAAATTTGTTAAACACCGATTATGAGCAATAACTCAACTAAAATATCACAAAAACGCATATACAGCATGCAAAGTGTTTTACGTGCATAAATTCAGAAAATTACCAAAATAAAAGAGTTGAGTCTAATTATTTAACTGAAGCGACCCTGAGTCAAGTCAAGTAGTTTGAAAAGGACCACTGAATTCATTACAATACTGGTAAATACGCATATTGTATAAATCTCCAACTGAGATAAACTTGTCCAGAAGACATGCAAGCAATCATAGTTCAGTGGATAATTACCAAACACTGTTTTACAGCGGCGTCTTGATTTGCACGGATGTCATGTCAAGGGGAATTGATATTCCTGATGTCGACTGGGTTTTGCAGTTTGATCCGCCAAGTAATGCAAGGTAGGCGGAATAACTTGTGGTTATTTGACCGTAAGTTCTGAGATTTTATTACTTTTAGATGAGAGTGTGTTGTATATGTAACTAAACTAAGAAAAACATTAAAGCCGATACAGAGGTAAATTTATGACCAAATGAGTTGGGTTTGGCAATTTTTGTTTTAATTCCTATTTCAATTTAAGAAAGTTATAATATGAAGATTTTGCGCATTATTTTATTGTCGTTCACACAATGCCACCAAGTTTTAAACGGTCTTATATTTCTTCTACTGTACATCTTTTTACAATCTCCAGCCATTGCAATATATTGTAAAACGTCACTTTCGGTTGTAGTTTTTTTATTATAATACTTTCGGTTAGAAAGGTCCGATAATGTCGGTTTGGAGGGATCCAATACCCGATGCCAACTGGTAGCATGGGTACTCGTTCAATACCAAATTAATTTAGGCATTTTAGTCATGAATTGCGGCAATTTCACTCAAAATTTTTTTACAGTTTCAAAAAACCTTTTTGATTTTCAAAATCGCAAAGAGCACTGGTTTAATGGATATATACTGTTTATTATTCGAAATGTTTACAATGTGCTACCGCTACCTACTGCTTTATGGGCTTTGTAATATTTTTTGCTTGTTTGAACATAGCAATTACGACATTTGGTCTCAGATCTGGCGCGATCTTTGTCCAAATCACCATGTATCTGTACCGGAATATTATGGCGAGCATCAGACGGCCATATACTTTCTGTTATGGTAATTGTTGTCTGTTGATATAATGTTTCCAGTGCATTCGTCCATCGATGTGGAAGAACTGCAAGGGTTGGCAGACAGGGAAGTGCCCTCACCTTTCTACTTGAAACCGAAGCAGCTTACGTAGACTTCATAGAAATCAACCAAAAAGCCCCGATGAAAGTAAGTTTTAGTATTCAAAACTTTGCATTTTACCACCACTGTTTCATCTAACTGCCCAACGATGACACGGACATTTTAACTGTATTTTTGATTATTTTTTTCTTAGTCGGAAAGCTGTATCAACAAATAACTTACGGCATTTATTTATGCATTTTAGTTTTTTTTACATCTTTATTGAGCCGGGTGCAAAAAAGCATTTTTATTTTAACCTGCTTTAAATATACAAGAGTGGGTTAAGCAACTCCAATTATACTGTTCAATATACGCTCCCGAATATTTATCATCGGATGTTATCACACAGAAAATTTTTTTTGGCTATTTCAAGTGTTATGAAATAAAAAGTTATTGTACGACAGTTGATGTAATTGTGGGAAATGTAAGAAATGTCGACTAAATAATTACTATTTTTCGACTTCATTTTCCGTAAAACATTGTAAAAAACGTTTTTATTTTGATTAAATAATATGCTATTGAAACACGTTTATTTCTCCTAAAGTTGCAAGCTTGTCAAATAACAATGCTATTTCCTTGATATTAAATTGCAAGCCAAAAAGGTCGAGTAGATTAAAATCGTCTTGATTACGACGTCATTAACTGAAGATGATACAAGTTCGTATCGAAACGTCAAGCTACATTACAGATCCGTGCATAGTGTAAAATTTGATTTCAGAGTTTATCTAATTTTTTTTTAGCGACCTTATTGCAAATTCTGCTTTTAGCCATTCAAATTAAAAAAAATGCTATTTCCGTTGTTAAAATAACAACACTTAATTTGATATGTATTTCAAATCCCCTTGTTGACCTGGTTTTCCTCTTCCCTTGTGGTTTAAAACTATTTTCCTACTTCTGCTCTAACAGCTAAACAATCTAGGGTCATATGAATCAGCTGCGCCAACTCAGGCTGCTACTATTACTCAACGCAAGCCGTACACTTCAATTTGTAAACCTGTTAGGGTAACCTATTCTATTTAACCTTTTCTAGGAATGCGTTCCTTTCCCTTTTAAAACTATTTTCCTATCTCTGCACTAAAAGCTAAACTATCTAGGACCGTACTACTATAACCTAACGCAAGTTGTACACTTTAATTTGCAAACCTGTGGTTGTTTATTTTATTTACTATTTTCTAGGAATACGTGCCAGAAACGCCGGTCGACCAAATGGAGGACTGGCTAGCTCGCTTACGCCATCTAGCGGTGGAGGACCGAGCGGTTATGGAACGTGGAACGAGAGCTTTCGTGTCTTTCGTTCAATCGTACGTCAAGCACGAGTGTAACCTGATCTTCAGAGTAAAGGGTGAGTCTTGGCAAAATAACAATGAAGGTAGATAGTCGATGCTTTTCTGTTTATTCCGATACCCAATATATATATTTCCATGATTAGCAATCTAACACAGAGATTTGCATCTTGGAAATGCACTTTTTTAATTAACGCGTGGACATTTTTTGTTGGTCATGGGTATCCAAAAAATATTGATTTTAAATGCATATGTCAGGGTTTAGTAAGAATTCTTTCTGGGAGCATTTTATTACCACAATTGAACTTAGATAGAAACGAAATCTTTGTGCGACGCACATTTTAAGGGACCTCCGTCCTAACGTGCATATCGGTTTTGTTTTGTTAACCTTGTCGTTTTTGTCAGACCTCAATCTTGGTGAACTTGCTACTGGCTTTGCCCTGCTCAGACTTCCAAAGATGCCGGAACTGAAGAACAAGAAGATAACTGGCTTCACTGCCACTGACGTCAATTTCTCGTCGATTAAGTTCAAGTAAGTTTGACGCGATTTGTTCTAGTAAAGATGTTTTCCAGGTAATATAGTATATTGCGCCTACTATTCTTCCGGTACTTTATAAATTATTCTAGATTTTTAATGGAGTATTGTGAGCTTTAGATATTAAATATGTTTCATGTTAATAATAAGGCATTTGTTAATAAGTAACATATAACTCTGTGCACTTGTGTGCAACATGCTGAATGCTTCACATCATTGGTGGCTTCCAGAAGATAAGTTTACAAAAGTAACTCATATTTTTGCGTTTTATCTGTTCACTTAAAGGACACTTTAAACAAAACAACTAAGCAAATGCTTTCGTTTGAACAAGCAATAAACCATAGAGCAGGGGTGGGCAAATGCATTCAATGTAAGAGCCATTTGCAGAAAATACAAGCACCAAAGAGCCTCAAAATTATTTCAATACAAAAACGGTAAATAATGCAAGGCCAGCCGCAATAATAACAGAATTGTAATATTACAAAACGGTAATAATCAACACTATAATAACGGTAATAGCAAAATAACACCCACATGTTTATTAGTATCAGTCTTTTGTCAACTAACTCTATGTCTCGTGTTACGTCATAAACGAAATACTGGCCTAAATAAAGAAAAGAAAAAGAGAGGAGCGTTTATAAACGGTGCTCTTGGTAACCTTTTCAATTTTTTTTAAATTTTACGATTCAACTAGAAGAGCCACAAAACCCATGCCGGAGAGCCGCAGTTTGCCCACCCCTGCCATAGAGTATTTTTGTCCCAATAATTGTGTCTGTTCTACAGTGGATTGTTTTTTAACTTTTTATAATTGTCTTATAAACCCAACAGCGCTCCAAATGTACCTAATTTTGACATTTTTTTAATCACCCTGTGGCCTTACAATTATGTTGAAGAACACGCGTTCCAAATAAATTCTGTTCAAATTTTCCCGTTCTCCTTAAATACGCTTTTTAATTCCCCTATTTTTTATTTCAATTCAAAATTAATGCTTTTACTTTAATAATCTTCAAATTTACATAATTCCTTCTAATTACCCTCAATATTGTAAATTACCGAATTCCCATTCAAACCACTCTATTCTTAAATATTTAAATCAACGCACTAATTATTCTCGTTTAATCCATCTTATTCCCATTTAAAGTCATTTCTAATTGTGACTTTATTTTCGGTTTCTGCATTGCAGGACATAATTCTCATTACACTAATCGTATTTCTATTTAAAGTCAATTTCCAATCTTAAATCTTTGCATTACAGAGACAAGTCACGAGAAAAATTTCGTCAGGAAGAGATGAAGCGGAGAGCAAACGGCGTCGACACTAGAGGGCCGAAGTTCATGAGCAAAAAGGCGAAAGCTTGGTCTGATAACAGGTTAAAGAAGGAATCCAGGAAAGAAAAGAAAATGAAAAGGCTTGAGAAAAAAAATAAAATGGTAAGCTCCAAACTGTGGTGGTCTGGATTGCTTGTTCCTTGAAAATATTTTTTTTTTATTGATAGGGTTTTCTGATAATAGTTTTTATTTTTACATCCGTGAAGTATTTTGGGAAAAACCCACAAACAATTGTCGTAAAATTAGAGATAGACCGAGATATTCGTTTACCGATAATATCGGCCGATATTTGGCTTCTACCGATATATCGATATCGGTAAATGTAGGCCGATACTTTGGCCGATATTTTAGTGCGAAAATAAGATATAACTTTGCCTGTACAACGAACAACTTACCCTTTTCCCCCACAGTTTGTCGGCCACTGATTTGGCGTTTAAGCAAAAAGTGTGGCGAGTGGTTTAAAGACAAATGTGTTTTTTTTAGACGTTTGATGAAAACGAATTGGAAGAATTGCGAAAAGACGCGCAGATGGTTAAAAAACTAAAGAACAATAAGGTAAGTCCATTTGGTTAAATTTTACAAATTATGTCATTAGGGGCTGGACGCTGAATATCCTGTCATTGAATACTATCTACTAGAAGCGTAATTTAAAAAAAAATCCAGCTGCGTCAGAGACTTAAGTCTTGAACTTTACCTAAAGTAGACTGACGTGATTTTTCGTTGAAAGAATGAATTTTATTTATTTATTTATTATTTTTTTTTGTTAACGATGACTGAAAAAATCTTTATGCACAATACTAAAGTGTTCCGAATGGCAATTTTTTTGCTGATATGTTTTTGGTTAAAAGCAATACTTTTTGTCATTTATCAAATATTAACAACAACTGTGATAATGTTGGACCAGAAGCCAAGTGCTTTTATTGTTTTGGTTCAAACAGGGGTGCCGATCTGATAACAAAGTTAATTGTGCATTAATCAATGAAACTTTTGTATCTTATTTTTTTAATCTTCGTCATAACAACCTGGAAGCAAAAAAACTTTATTTGATAAACCAAAGTGTTCTTAATGGTAATTCTTAGTGCTGGTTTGCTTTTTATTCAAAAGCAGTAGTTTAGAATTTTGTTATTTCTAAAAAATTGTGTTGAATTTGCTAAAAAAATGTGTTGTTAACTGCAATTGGGATGTCCAATAGTATCGGACTTATTATCGGTACTCGCCCGATACTGGTATCGGTGCGGATCTAACAACAAATTTATTAGCGCATATATCCCATGTAAATTCAGTGCTACGTCGGGTTTTCTTCATTAAAAGGTAAATTTGCGAGAGAATAAACGTTAAATGTTTAGCATAGATTAAATATACTTACTGACGCTAAAGCAGACTTTGACTTTATAACCTGAAAATCATTGCATTTATCCGTTTGACATATTTTTTAAAATCATTGAATTTATCTGTTTGGCCGCTTTGGAACCGGTATTGCAATAAGCACAAAGCATCGCTAACTGCAACATATTTAATGTAAAAAAAGCAAAAATAAAATCGTTTTTCAACAACAGATCAGCAAGGACGCTTACAACCAAGAAATCGAATCGGAAGAAAGTAAAATGGAAAAAGAAAAAGCGCAAAAAACGCAAAAAACTGAAAAAGCCTGACGAGAGGTAATTATTAGAACAGAGTGGTGTTTAACTCATTAAACATTTCAAGAAAAACAGAACACAAAACGCACTTCAAATGGTCTGTCAAGACAGTTTTAAGCAGTGGCTGTTTTTGAACTATTTTTAAAGACTATGCACAACACTTGACACCATTAATTAATTTAACATATTTGAACATATTGCCTTTCAATTGCGTCTTTAAACAACACCTGTGTATAGGGTTAGGTTGTGCAATTGTAAATATTACGCTGCGGTGAGTTTAAGATCAAGTGACTGGATTCGAGAATTGTAAAAAAAAAAAAAAAAGTTAAACGTTTTGCCAAATTAATAAAACTGTTTTTCTCTTTTCTATTCAAACCGTGTTGGTCAAACCCAATGGTTTGTAACATGCATTGAAGAATGTAAGTTTCGGTGATGTGTTAATTTTTACTCTTAATATAATAGTCTTAAAAACATTTTTTTCCGTAAACTAATAACTTCGTAGCAATATTTTAAACAGTTAAACAAATTAAAAAACAGCGATTTTCGATTAAAATTAGATAAATTATTTTTCTATTTCCATTAAATGTTTTTTAATTTTATTAATTTGGTTTTGGTTTTACACTAATTAGAAATTCTGCTTAGCCATTTCTGTTTTTGTCAATTTAAAAAAAAAATTGCATTTTGTTTCCAATTTTCCCTTAAAACAAAATCTCTTTTATCGACCCTTTATATTATTTGCATTTTTCAACAATAATTTAACATTCGCTCCCACAAGGGACAGTCCATTTTCATCTCACTGCGCCACGCCTTCCTCTAACGCCACCCTCTCGCATGACGTCACCACTTGTGACGTCACCGCCGCACGAACTGATCGACGTCGGCGTGTAACCTCGCGAGGTGGGACCTCGTGTTTGTGAGGAGGATGTCCTGAGCCTCTCGTGGATCTCCCATGATCTCACCTCGCCCGCATCTTCTAATGTACCTCACCATCGCATCCCTATACTCCCAATCCCCTCCGCTCCTCCTGCGCCTCTTTGCTCTTACGGAGGACTCGCTGGTGGAACCTCCGGCTACTTTGGGACTCCACGCGCTAAAGTCCGGGATGTCCAGGAGGCGAGGAGTTGAGTTTGCGGATCGGCGCGATTTTGGAGGGAATCCGGTCGCAGCGATCACAGCTCTCCGCATCCGCTCCGTCTCCAGGCAACGCGCCTTCTCTCGCATCTTTCTCTTAATCCTCTCCTGCTCCGCGTTCGACATCAGCTGCTCCCCTCCACCTCTTTTGCTCTTCACTCCCGCTGAGGAAGATCTTCTGCTCCCTGACGCGGTTGCCCCTGGTGACGAGCCCCCCACACTTGGCTGGGACCTCCTGCGGAACATCAGCATCCCCTGGGGCATCAAACTGCTCCTCCTCCGCCCCACGTTGGGGCTCAGAGGGACTTTCCCCTTTTCACCCTCTTCCTTATCGTTGTAGGCTTGATCGAAATGCACAGTGGCCGCTGCGGTGGCCGGCCGTCGCCTCTCCACGTCACTCGAACCACCTTCTGTGACGTCATCATCAATATCGCTGACGTCATTGTCGCTTTCTAAGTTTGTGACGTCAATAGCGGTGATGACGCCATCTTCGGGAAGCTTGGTGAGGCGTTTGCTGGGCGCGGTGCTGGGACGGACTTGAACCCGGATGACCTCGTCGATCAGTTTGTCGTCATTGGCTGTGACGTCATCTGTTGACGTCATGGACGTGCGTTCGGTGGCGACGCTTCCATTGCGGCTTCGCGCACTGTCGAGCTTGCGTCGGCGCGGATCGGGAACTGGCGGATGAATAATAAAAAACGCGTTTAGTTGGTTGAAGTGTTGTTTAAATATTGAGTCAAAAACAGCTCCTCTGGTAATTGTAATTGCCAGCCAACTTTTTTGACTGATTGACAATATATTATATTGCCAAATACAGTTTTTGTTGCGTAATAGTAGTTTATATTTTGTTCGTTTAACGATAACAAAAATAATAAAAATTGACACAAAATCTTATATCCGACCGACGATCCGTAATTCTTTCAGTTATCTTCCTCTTTATGGAATAAGTTCAGTGACGCCTAATCTAACACAACAACGGAGCAAATAAAGCAACCAAGTGTTTTCGAAAATGTTACAAAATATTGCAAATAATAAATGAAAAAAGAAGACTTCTGTTATCTCCGGGGTTCTTAAACTGGGGTCCGTGAACTCATTTTACGGGGGTATTATAAAGGCCAAATTGAAATATTAGTGTATATTTAAAAAGTAATCAATTTTTCAAAGAAAATAGTTTAGTTAAAAATTAAACTTTTTTTAGGCTCCTGTTCATTTTCACATTTTTTAGACCGAAATCAGCAGATTTCAAAAGTCTATTTGTATTGTAACGTCAATTTCTGACGATTATTTTTGAAAATATTTTTCCACGCGAAGCACAAAATTTTTAGGGGGTGCGCGGTAAAAAAAATGTTAGGGGTCCGGTGTAAAAAAAGTTTAGTGACCCCTGATGTATTCCAACAACGAAGCAACTCTTACTAGTGATGCCGAAGTCCGTTTCCTTTGGAGCTCTGTTGAGATGCTGGGAAGACGCGGGGAGTCGAGATCCTCCTCCAAAACTCGCCTGCGCACTCGCGCTAAGCTCCGGCGTCACCTGTGTTTTTAGTGAAATAAATGAGTTCTAATTGTTTTTTTACCTATGATTCCTATAAAAAAAGTTGACAAAAACGCTGAATATTCATGGTGAAATAAATGCCTCGTTTTTGCGTCTTTCATGGTTGTCAGTTTTGGTGAATATGCGTATGATTAATTATCCAAAACATGGCACGATCAGCATGTGGTAGACATGACCTAAAAACGACTTTTCAAACCCTTTTAGACGGCCGCGAGATGTTTTTATTAGAATGCAGTGGTTAAAATAAGCCGTCCCGGTAAAATTATTGTTGCAGTTACGCCGTATCGTTAAAAAAATAGCAGACCATGTCCCTTTTTACCTTAAATCTGTTCTAAAGTAAAATTGCAGCTCCACTGCATCAAAAGATAATCCCAGGTTTTCCAAGATTACTTGTTTTACAGGTCCTGTTGCGTCAATTTTGGAAAAAAAATTATCCATTCTGTTAGGAAAATATTTTTAATGTTTTACTTTTATACCTAAGTTAATGCTTTGTCTAAAACCCCTTCATACAAGGTAATAAAATCTTAAAACAAAAGGCTTACCAGTCGATCGGGTGGAACAATGCCCTTCCTCTTGTAGTAAGCTTGTGGTGGATCGTTGTCCCTGTACCCGGTGCTCAATGTCTTCGCTTTGCTCATGAACGACTTGGCTCGATCCTGCTTCATTCCGTGCATCTGCTTCCTACGGTCGCGCTCCAATGATTCCTGGTTAACCTCCACGCTGGCGCGCCTGGAAAGGATCCTGATTGGTCAGTTTAATCGCTTAGTTCGCATAATTTTCCAACTTGACTACGGGGGTTTGAAATCTTTTTTCTATTGTTTCACATATTACACATAAGTTACACTCTCACACATATCTTTGTTCAGCTAGATTTATTGCACGGTTTATTGTACACTAAACAAAGCTGATTATAGGCTACACCAGGCCTACACAACATACGGCCCGCGCAGCTATTTAATGCAAACGGTGTAATAACATATGCGCTACAGTAGCCTGGTACGGGAACACACGATAAGGCTAAAAAGCAACAATACCTAAAGCAGAAAAATCTATAAAACCTATATATTCCCACGTTAATGTTGTTCTTATTTCGGTCTTATGGCTGAAGTCCCCGACTGCTTAAGAACACTTCCAAATAAAAACCCGTACCTCTTGAGCTGAATATTATCTTACATGTTAGTTACCGGTACGTAAATGGGTAAAATAAAAGATGTAGAGTCGGAGATTCTAGGCACGACGAAATCGCACATTTAGCCGGATTCGAACTCGGATGATTTTTAACCGACTCCGCATCCGTGCTTAGAGCACTTCTCAAGGAAACCCGCACCTCTCCAGTCTCTCCCGCTCCCTTTGTTCCTTCTCCTCCTCCTCTTTTCTCCTTCGCTCTTCGATCTGCATCTGTCGATCGTAGATCCTCTCCAACCTCCGCATGTACTCGCCCTCCAGGGTGACGAACTCGCGAGAACGCAACTCTGCGAATTATCACACCTTTGCAGTGTTGTAATGACTTTGCTTAAGTGCACCTAAGTCACTGTATTCAAATGACTTGATTTAAGTCCTTTAAGCCATTTTTTAAGTCCTTTTTTAAGTCCTTTTGCAACTCTACAAATTGTCACACCTTTGCAGTGAAGTCCTTGTCGGAAAAATTAAACACTGAACTATTTTGCCTCAGCAGCGAGGGTTAAAGTAGAACAGTTGTTTTACCAAAACGCATGAAATTATCAGAGATGACGTCATATAGTTACGTCATAACAGGATGGAAAAACTAAGTAATCTTAGGAAATTCGAATTGTCCAAAGTATAGTGCGAAAATATGCAATGAAAATCTTGGTTGAAATATATTTAAGGAAATGATATGATGGCCTGGTGAAAAATGGGCATATCCTTATTATTCCAAACGTTTACAAATTGCCACTTACTTCTGCATGGGCTTTGATATTCATTTTACGTGTAACTCTAACCTCCAGCCATTATCTTAAAATTAATCAAACGTTTAAAATTATACCTTCTGTATGGGCTTTGATATTCATTTTACGTGTAACTATACCATCCAGCTATTATTTTAAGAACTACGGTATTTATTAACTGAAGATGATACAAGCTCGTATCGAAACGTCTTAATCAAGGTGATGTCGATCTACTTGACCTTTTTGGGGAATTCATTATCAAGCTAAATTATTTAAAACGAAAAATGATTGAAAAGTACAAGTTTTCTCTCACGTTTATTCCAATCGAGGTGAGCTGACTTTGTTTTCAGTCGATCGTTCTCCAGCTTGTTCTTGTGGACGCGGAGTTGGTCGTTCTTCTTCTCCTGAGCCTTCCTATGAGCCAACATCTTCTCAAGTCGGTCCTCCGGCATCTTGAAGAGGTAGCGAAGAGGATAGATCGAGGATAAACTTCTTCTCCTCTTCTGGTTACGGTTTGTTTGTCTTCGGATTTGCGATATTTTGTCGTTCTGAGATTGCAACGTTTTTATCCGACTGTATTTGTTTAGAAATCACAACTTTTGTCCAAAATGGCGATTTCTTTGAAGGAACGTGTAAAAAACGTTTTTCAACGCTGTGAGGTTTTTACTCCACTTAAATTGTTTGGAAATATATTTTCTGTCGCTGGACTTAATATCACAAAACGTTTTTGTTGTTCGTCCCTTTTCTAATTGGTTGAAAGTATCTTTTCTGTCGTTCGACTTAAAAAACGTTTTTCTTGTTCGGGTCTTTTTTTGCAAAATGTCGGTTGCGTTGGTGACCTGTCTCGTTTATTCGTCGTTTCTGCGGAATTCCCCTCCGTTGCGACCTGTACTGCCCCCTCTCGGTGCTTCCCCTTGCAGATGACGTAGTCTGTTAAAAAAAACAAAAAAAAACATTTTGTTAAAATAAGGGCGATAACGGAAAATACGCTCTATGTGCTACACTCGACGAGATATTACAGTAGGAAGGCATTACCTTACCAAGGATACTATAATCTAAAAAAGCAATGCTTCGTTATCACAAGAAAAACATAAAACATTGTATTTTTGCGCCTTTTGGCTTTAGGATTGTGCAATGCTCCAAGTATATAAAGTATTGTTAGAAATTAAAGTGCTAATGGTGGTTTTGTTTTGAAAAGGATATTTGGAAGCCACATAAATGCCAAATTTTTTACTTAAAACAAAAAAGCAACTAGAAGAGTATTTTTGTTTCAAATGCGCGCAAATCTTTGCAACACTCTATTCGAGTCTTAAATTGAAATGAAAGTTTTATTGCACAAGGTAAAAAGTCCACAACCGATACCCATACCACGTTGTAGTGTCCAAACTAATTTATGCAGTTCAGCTTTTGTTTTGCAAATATACCATTTAGAAAATACTTTAAATCGGTGAAAAGTAACTCATAAATAAAACGCTAAACCAAACTGTCTTTGCGACCGTTATACATTTCATTCACGTTTTGAATCATCAGTGCAGAAGTTTTCTCACAGAATCAAGGTCATTCGGTTTCGATTCGGACAGTCTTAGTTTTGCCCAAAATATCAGGGGTAACGGTGTCGAAATTAACTGCAATGTAACAGTCGTCTTAGCTACACTAAGCTACCTTGCCAGAAGCGAGGGGTAGTGGCGAGTCGACGGTTCCGGTGTTCTTGGAATTTCAGGGCCACGAAATGACCTGGGACTGTCTTCACCGGACATAGTCTTACCCCCAGAAAGCGCGGTGGAAATGTGTTTGTTTTACAGACCCTACTACTGCATTTATACTGCGTTTTAGACGAAAACACCAAACACCACCATGCTAAATGGCTTAGTAAGATTATTAAAGCCCACATAGAAGTAACTAGCATTTTAAACGTTTGGAATACTTCGTCAAAAGGATAACTCAATTTCAATTCTGCTTTCACATAACCAACCTATCACGTTGAATTGCTTGCTTTAACTGTGACAAACGTGTCCTGTATTTAAAATGCTACACTTAAACTAGGACAACACTTGATATGCTGACTCAACCGACCAGTCGCACCGTTTATAGTTAAAAATCTTGACTTGACTGTGTAATTTTGCGAATGCTATGACTAAGAACTGATATATTCAATAATGACTAACTCAAAGCACTGGGTGTCGCAAAACACAGTCTGTCACATTAAACTTCAGTCTTTTCCCTTTTTAGCGCGTTCAAAATCATCAATGTCAATACCACAGATCAAACGTCGCAACATATAACAACGATTAATCATAGCTGTGACGCGAAATCTGACCTCAAACAATGACCCTTTTACGCAGAAAATATGCTACTGTAGTAGTAAGCGTATACGCACAATAATAAACATTCCACATTACAAACATGCAGTTGTACAATGTACAGCCGATATGAGCTATTGTGCAAGCTGATACGTCGAAATGTAAACCGCTTTGTTGTGAAGTTTAAATCACTGTGCGCGAATATTTAAAACGCTATGCTATTTATAACCTTAGATAACGCTATGCTATAATTCTATTACATTTGTTGATTTGTAAGAATTCGTTCAACTCATTATGTCTTGACCTGGCCAACTGATGACATGACTGGGAATTAAGGTAATTTACAAATAACTTGATTACAACTCTGCGCGGCTCACTTAAGACTTTTCGTGGCACATTCGTGTTCCGCTACTCACAGTTTGATAATAATCACTGGCTGAAGCATTGCAGACTTTTGAAACATTTGCACAGTTTGGCTGCAAATCTGTACAGCGCTGTGTTGATATTCGTCCGTGTATGACTGTATACCGTACACTGTATCGCGTTACGCACAATTCAGCAGCTTGTCATCAACACACAATCTGGGCTTTTGTTATTGCTTGACGCGTAACTCTGGTCTTTTTATTGAGCTTCCTACGGAGATGCTGATGCTATTCGAAGTATGTGTGCGAGCTTATCGGGTACTTTGAACCCCTTTGGGCGTAGAAATGGGCGTTGGCGCATATATTGGATGAGTAACTCTGTGTAACTCACGGATCTTGATATACTGTGAGTGGAATATTTTCTTGGTTATTAAAGCTGGTGAAACTTTGTTTTTATCTTGTATAGTCAGCTATAGAAAGATTCGTAAATAAAACCTTTGGGTAGAAGTAATATGTCCTCTACTTCATTTACATTAATCTGTAAGCATTGTTTGTTGTTTTTTTTTTAATACGACTTTTCTGTTGTTTATTTTGGTGTTATTTCGTGATTTAAAAAATAAAATTTATTGCGATTTTACGGAGCCAACAGATGTGAAGGAAATTAAACGGAAACTAAAAATCGGTTAATAAGCGATTTTAACGGGAATATTTTTCACCAACTATTATTAGAAAGAAATACAAAACCTGATGCTTGGGTGATTTTGACATCCGTCTATTTTTCTCTATTAAATCAGTTTCACGATTTCTATAAACGGGTGTTAAATAAAATAAAAAAATAACTGCTCAAATAAATAAACACCGAAAAAAGGCTTTCCAACTTCTGACTGCGTTTCTCTTCAACATATTATTTCGTATTTAGATGTTGAAAATGAATAAAAAATTATTCGATAGTTCAAAATGCTACCTACTTCTGTGTGGGATTCAATATTCTTACTAAGTCTTACTGCAACCTCTGACCAATATTATCCAAAATTTCGTATTCAGTTTAGATCTATAGCTGCGTTACAAGGCTTATCTTAGGACAGCAAATCACGCTTTGCATACAAAGTAAGCTATATCAAGCCTTGCATAGTTGCATACTATACCGCACCAGCTGTGAAATTTGCAGCACTGCTCAGCGCTGGGAGGTTTTGACGCAAGCCGGCGCTATTTTCGACCTTGTGAACTGCGTCGAGGTCACGGCTTGAGACTTAAGGGTGGATTACGTGATTTGCGCGCGCCCTTCATAGGGCAACGTCACGTGATAAGCGACAGATCGAACTGCACTGAACCGGGTTGTCATCGCTTCTTTACTTGCTTTTGCTGCTCTTGAAGTGCATTTGTAAATAAATGCGGAGATTTTAGCTCCATTAACTGATTACTTTCCTGTCTTGTTTATAGAAGAGTCAGATATGGATCTTACCAGCGTTGTAAACAAGTCATTTTAAATTGACTTAAGTCCCAGTCAAGTCATTTGTAAAACAACTTAAGTCCAAGTCAAGTCTTTTTGAATAAATAACAAGTCAAGTCCCAGTCAAGTCATAATTAGAGCAAGTCAACTTCAAGTCATGTCCTTGTTAAAAAATAAAATTTTAAACTGTTAAAATTTTTAAATTTGTATGATTATGAGCAATAACTGAACTAAAAATAAGAAAAAAACGCAACATATAGCAAGTAATTTGTTTTATGTGCTAAAATTAGGATAAATAGCTCAATTTTATAAAAAAATACTTGAAAAAAACTTTAAGTCAAGTCAAGTCATTTTTCCCAAATGACTTAAGTCAAGTCAAGTCGTTTGAAAACAGTGACTTAAGTGCACTTAGTGAAGTCATTGACTTAAGTCATTACTACACTGGATCTTACTGCCCGGTCAATGGTGGAAAACACAAATTTTACCCAGTTCAGTTTGGCAAAAAACGCAAAACCTTGTACATGAGGCCTATTTATATAAGAACATAAATTTAAACGTAGACAGAAAATCATGTTATTAGTGGGCTGGCTTGGATCCATTTGGGGGAGCTTGACAATATTTTTCTGGGATGACGTTACAGAGTTATTTTGTTACATGACGTCATAAAGAATTACTTACGAACACTTTTAGGTTAGAGATGTGTTACTTTCAATGAAAGAGCTACATTTCAAAGATATTATCGATTCCAAGTCTATAACTTTTCTTTTCGAGGGTGTGCTGAGGCGCACGACGCCTTTGAGCAAAATGTACAGAAATCTTCATGTTAAAGCGGCAAAGGAATTAGTTTTGATGCTTCGATTAATCTCCGCCACTTTCTCGAAACGATTTTTCCGCAGATTATGCTATTTTTAAATCAGCAATTTGTAACAAAATTTTCCAAGTTGAATTTCTTTGAAGCATTTATATTTTACAAGATGTTGAACTAATGGCAATGAAAGTTTTATGTGGTATCTTATCCAGCGCTAAACGTACCTTTAGTCCAAATGCATTCTAGTTTATCCTTCTGTGGACGTCAGATATTTCCACTCGTAGCAACCATCATTGAAATAGGACCAAGAATTAAAACAAGTTGTCTAGCTATAGGGTTTTATAAAATAATGATTTTCTAAAATGTAAAACATATCAAAACACAGTAGGCGTTCCTAACGAGATAAATAACGAAACTGAAATAGTTTTCTCGGACCTACAAGCAAGCTCCGATTTTTATCTATATAGAGAGTCGTTTTTCACGCTTCATGTCATAAACCGCAATACGTTCACTGCGCAGATTTTACAACGAAAAAAAATGGCGAATAAAATGACGGAAATTCGTAAAATATCTTTTCTGTGTTTTACAAAAAAAATGAAATCGCTGGCAAACAATTCTACAGTTTCTTGGTTTTACTTCGTTTTTAATCAAAACGGTCAAATTTAAATATAATTGTCAAACTCACAATCAAGTATATAACTATTATTTCTGTCTAAATCTAAAAGAAAAATCGAAACAAAATTCGTTGCTTAAACGAAAACAACAATGCAATGAAGCAGCTCGACAGATATTTAATACCGACAGGTTTACCCAAACGACAGCGGGTTAGGGACCTAACTAACTGATAACCCCTAACACTTTAGTTCTAATTTATCTTCATGCTTTCACTTTAATACACCGAAAGTCATTGCACATACGTAAGCCGTAGTCGTTGGTCAAAAAGCAGCCTCAAAAGTGCCAGATCTCAGTTGTTAAAACACATATGTGTGCATGTTTCGTTGGTTTCAGTTTATTTTGATTTTTTTTTTAATTTTTAAATCGCTACTGTGGCAGAATACGCTCAGCACACATTTAATAGTATTGGATAGTTACTGCGTTTCGCGTTCTTTTAACTGCGTTTTACTGCGGTTTTACAACACCTGCCTACTTCTGTATGGGATTTGATATTCCTATTAGCCTACGTCTTGCTACAACCTCCAACCATTTTCCCCAAAATGGCAGCAATTCGTAAAATATCTTTTAACATTTTTTGTTGCTAAAACAAAAACGCAATAAGGCAGTTGAACAGATGTTTATTACCGACAGGCTAAATTGATGGCTGCATATTTAACCGATAATCCTTAACACAACACATTACCCTTTTTATTCTGTTTTTTCTTTATATTATTACCAAGTATCTTATCACTACCGTGACAGAAATTGCACACGTTTATAATATAGGATAGTTACTGCGTTTCGCGTTTTTTAACTGTGTTTTACTGCAGCTTAAGCGCTAAACCGTTCATTGTGTGGCTAAATAAACACGTGTGGCGTTATTGCTCTCTTAAACGTTTAGCTTGGGTGCCGCCCCTAATTTATGAGGTCATATTGTAGCACACGCCACCAGTAGGATGCCTTTAACACCTTATGTACTTTGGGACAGGACTATATAGGCTTTCTAGTAAGACCTTTATTTAGTAGTTTTCTCTCTTCTTTTAAAAAAAATATGAAATATGATTGCTGAGCCCCTATGATATCCACTAATCATAACAGCTCGCATTTGATAGCTCAAAATAAATTTAGGCTCTTAATTTCTTTATTTGCATTCAAACCACCGAATGACAAGAAACAGATAAAAAATGCCACATATATTAAACATCTGCATCCACTTCCCACACTCTTTTAAACATTCTCTTTTAAGCATTCTCTTTAAATAGGCTAACAATTGACGTTCAGGATCCATATAGTTCTAAATTTCTTAATTTTTTCGATGTACACAATTTTTTTCAAAGATATACAAATTTGCCTACTTACTGTTACCCTTTCAATTCAATATATATACTGTTGCTACCAGACATAGTAGTACAAATCAAAAAGCAGCTCCTCTGACGAAGGTAGCTTGCATAGGTTGCCGAAACGTTAGTCAAGAATTAAAATTACCAGAGGAGCTGTTTTTTGATTTGTATTAGTATCACCCTGTCCTAAATAACAGGTTTCAACTACTAAAAGCTACGATAGTAAAGCATACCGTGATCTATACATGCCGAAGTATTACTGACCAACGATTGCGGCATACGCATAATAAAATACCGGGTGCTTTGGAAAGTTATAACCGAAATCAGTTCGTCTAATCAGAGCTGTTGCGCAAGTAAAGGAAGTCTTAAAAACATCTAGCCTGAATAAACAGTTTAATCTTCGACGACACTTTACATTTGGATCAGCGAAATTACAGCTTTTCTAAAAACAATCAAAAACCCTCGCAGTCCGCATAGCAACAGAGTCAACAGTAAGTAAACAGCAGTATAAGACCACGGCCGCGTTATTTTTAGCTCTTGCATCAACCTATGTGGTCCCTTTCCTTTGTAGCGCCAGCTAAAAGCAACCAACAGAGAGAGACTTCCAAAAACACCCATCAGTCAACTGCCTGACCTCGTCCGTACATTGCTCTGTGTGCCTGGAAAGCCGACACATACAGTGTAACTAGCACCACCTGTAACATTTCGCCAGTATGAGCTATAGGATTGAAATGTGGGCGCGACCGGTATTAAGTTACGCTGTAATAAGCGCTCGCCAAGCGTCTATGCTGGACACTCGGAATGCCAGCCGTGATTCAGAGCAACTGGACAAAAGGTAATTACTAGTAGCTGTGGCCCTTTAATTGGGACAACGCAAAGACACGGTTTCCGTAGAAATGCTGAGGTCCGAATAGAATTAAATCAGTTCCTATCTGGGAACCTTCGTTTAAATTGTTTTCCTGTGTGAGAAACCTTGTGTAGATTGAATTATATTGAGGGCCAGCGACTAATTTAATTTGCTGTACTCCGTGGCCAACTGACCGTGCTGATTAGTCACTTCGATATTCGTCTCCATTATAAGAGTAGAATAAATGTAGCTTCATAATTAATTGCTAAGCCAAAAAGTTTGAATAGACCGACATCAACCTCAGTAAGACATTTCGATATGAACTTGTATCACCTTCAAATCCTCAGTAAATGAGAAAATGATACACGTTCTTACACTTCTATATACGTAAAAAGCCTTCATTCAACGTCGCCTATTGCTGAACATGCTTTTCTCCGTTGTGGTTTATGAGAAAATAAATACGGAAAACCGCCATGCCTGTGTTAGCTCTGCTCTTTCAAGATTTGAAATGCTTTTCTTGGCGTAAAAATCAATCATCTATCTTGAGTTCGGAAAACATGGACGCTAACTAATAATATGACTTGATAACAATAAATGTATTATATAACATTCTAAAAACGGCCTGTATAGCAGGGGACGTGGCGTTATTTTGCACAATGTGCGCAAAAATGTGCGCACATTTTAAACTGCCTTAAAAAATGTAGAGTTAGATTTAGCTAAACTCTGTACGTTAGGTCTAACCCTTTCTAACTCTAACTCTTAAAGGCATTTTAAAATGTGCGCACATTGTGAAAAATAGTGCGCACATTTTTGATGGCAGTTTAAAATGGCCCACATTTTTTGCACATTTTGGCGTGCGCATTTTTGCGCACATTGTGCAAAAAATGTTCGCATCCCCATCTCCTGTATAGGCTTAAGATGCATTAGGGCTGTCACACTTTGTAAAACATCATCTAAATCCGACATAATACGTCAACTGTAAAATCCTTTCACAAAGTCGCAAAAATATATCTTCCGTTGCCAAACTTTACCAAACAATGAAAGACTTTAGCAAGAAAAACAGCATTTAGCCACTTCGCGATGTGAGATAAAAGCTAAAATGCCTCTACATCCGTTTATCCGCCTTGGAATCCGGAAAAAAGCGCCGGTCTCTAATCTGATTAAATCCGCCAGCACACTGCGCTTAAAAGGGGGCAGCTTTTTATTTGAGGGGGCAAAGCTCTTTTGTGTCCCGCTGGGCAGTCAACAATGGACGCGCGTCGGTAAAACACGGCTCGTCGCGAGTTTATTTACAAGGATTCCCGTGTAGTGAGAGACGGCCTTTGTCGCCGGTCAATAGACCGAAAGAACTTGGGCGTTTTAAAAGCAACTCGGCTGGGATTTGGACGCGTGACTTGCTGTTTGGCCGATAAACACTCGGCGCTCTTTGATGTTTGCAAGACGGCAACTAAATCGCGTTTGTGTGCCTTCTACTATTTGTAAGGCTTTGCAAGCAAGTAGCTTTAAAAAAAATAAGATTCAACAACATAACTTTAGTCCAAGTCAGGTCTTTTTCAAATAAATAATAAGTCAAGTCCCAGTTGAAGTCATTTGCCCAAGTCAATTCATAATTAGAGCTAGTCAATCCAAATCAAGTGCTTGTTACAAAAAAATTGTTAACTAAATTGGTCCGATTATTATAAGCAATAACTAAAAATAGCAAAAAAGCAACATATAGCAAGAAAATTGTTTTATGTGCAAAACTTAAGAATAATTACCCAAATTAAAAAAAAGCCTAATGAAAACTCCCTATTTCAACCCTTTAACAAATATTTTATCCAAAAGACATAAGTTAAGTTAAGTCATTGTCGCCCTTATCATTTGACAACACTGGTGTATTGCGATTTTGTAAGTCAAAAGGTGTCAAATGAGTTTTTGGTTTTTATATTTTACTTTCAACTTTTCTTTATATTTCCACTTCAAAACCTTAAAATATCAATTGGCCTGCAAAGTATTCCGCCAAATATCACAATTCGCCATACTGTTAAAAATCTGTAACCAATGTATTTCTAAATTAATGTAGTCCTAATCCCCCATATTCTTTATTTCGGGCATAATCCCATTTATAAACCTATATACTTCGCTCTGCGAAATATAGTGTATGCCCCTTTATACTGAGCAACTACGTGAATCGTAGACGACGCGACACTTGGAAAATTCCATAATATCTTTCAACACACTTTCAGTGCAGCCATAAGGCCTCTGTAAACAAAGTCTTTGTCCACTTACTGCTCTAACTCAGGGGTCGGCAACCTTTTTGCACTGCGGGCCGGTTTAAAACTAAAATTTTGTCGCGGACCGGCCTTAAAAACAACAAATGTTCAGGAAAGGAAATTTATGACATGACAACTTTAAATGCGAACTTTATGCTTGTTTTGCCGCAAAGAGATGCCCACATCTTAGAATTGTTGAACTTACTGGAACCCGCGAGCGGCATCCGGCCAGCCAACAATTTAGTTTAACCCAGCCCGCGGCTCATTTCAATAAAACTTTTAGAACTTTTTTTTTCTTAAATTACACTGGTATAACATAATTACCAATTCCTATATCCTTACTAGCTTCTCAAAATAAGGATATTTAAGTTCGTTTTTCAACAAAATTTTAATCTTACAACCCTGCTACGGACCGGTAACCAAGTCCTGGCGGACCGGTACCGGTCCGCGGACCGGCGTTTGCCGACCACGGCTCTAACTGACTAAATATCGGTTTGAATTTGAACTCTCCGAATTACTTGTGTACTCTGCGAGTCATAAACTACGCAATTACGTAAATATGGTATAGGAAGCCACATCACAATAATTTCCCTTATGCCTTTCAACACACTTTCAGTGAAACCATTGGACCCTGCTTTACCAAATATTCATTAAAAACCGAAAAAAAACATATACTTCCGCCCCTCACCCCAGTTTGTTATTGCTTGCAGTAGAAGCGGTTGGCGTGATTTAATAGAATTTTGACTTTTGCAAGTTATTCGTAAACCCTGCGAGTTATAAACTACGCAATTAAATATCGTATATTAATATCGTATACCACATCCCAATATTCCCCTGATCTCTTTCAACACACTTTCAATGTAACCGTAAGTTCTCGGCTACTCTATTCACCAGTATATATTAAAATGAGATAAACACATATATCTATTAAATAAACCGAAACCACTTGAAAACAAAGTGTTCCTCCACTCAGTACCTCAACTGTCTAATTATCGCTGAGCAATCAGCCCTCAGCTTGTTAGCGTTTGTAGTAGAAGCGGGTGGCATGTGGTTTGTAAGCGTGCCAGCGCCAGCTCCTTAGATGCTTGAAGGAGGCTCGAGCTTCAAGAGATACAAGCCAAACTCTCTCTTCGTGGCTTTGTGGCCGGTTTGCCTTCGGGATTTGTTTGTTGGTAAACTTGGACTGGTCTTTGGCGCTGGTTGTACGAAACTTAACCCTAACTCGAGTGGATGCTTATCACAACACTTGGCCTGTGGAATTTTCGCAGTGTTGTAAACAAGTAGTTTTAAAACAACTTAAGTCCAAGTCAAGTCATTCGTAAAATAAATTAAGTATAGGTCAAGTCTTTTTGATAAATCACAAACCAAGTCCCAATCAAGTCATAATTATACCAAGTCAATTTCAAGTCAAGTCCCCCCCCCCCCCCTTCAAAACTACAAAAATTGGTGACACTCGCTTGAATACAACCACAAAAGCAAAAACTACGAAAAACGAACTTTACATAGCAAGCAAATTGTTATGTAGAAACATTATAATCCAATGTTATAACGCAATGTTTAAAAAAACATTATAACCTTAGTAATTTGTCTGAAAGACTTAAGTCAAGTCATTTTAAAACAGTGACTTAAGTCAAGTAATCTACTTCAGTCATTACAACGCTGAATTTTCGCACTTCAGCCGCTTGTCAAAGCTTTGAATTACTTGTTTAACGATTTAGGGCCTTGACGTTATGCATAATTTACGTCGATTTTACAGGAAACAATATGAAAAAACAAAGTTGTAAGTTTTCCAAAACCAACTCCTTGTAAAATCTCACATTCTTGACTTAATTGTTGAAAAACAAACACTAATGTATAATGGGAATCTGTCCGTTTTTTTGACCCTTGCAAGATAACAGTTGACCTGAATTCCTGAGCAGTAAGTGCAGAATAGTCTACTCTAGAAAAGCTAGTAAAAAAATCTTAAATATTGATATACTGTACACTGATATAGATATAGTAGATCTTAATTCAAATATACTGAGGATGCCTTTGCCGACGAAATATATATCTGTTAAGATATTTTAATAGTGTCTGATATAAATTGCTAGCTTTGCTAGACTATTCTACAGAGGCAAATTATGTGTATTATATCATGTGTGCAATTATCGTTGGTCAGTAAGACTCCAGACAGGCCTAATCACATATGATGCACATTTTACTTGTTTGTATAAATGTCTTTAGTAACTTATTAAGCTTTGTGTGCGGTCTTCCTTCAATCTACGTTGTTTATTGTGTGAATAAAGCTCCGAGGGAGGTTATTAAATTACATTAAACCCTTGTGGAATGTTGCGTTGAATTGAAATCCGATAGGAAAGCGATTGAAGAAATTGATACATTGATGCTTTAAACGCAACATGTGTTATTGCTGGTAACTTAATTCCATTTATATCGACTTATAAAATGTTGTCACTGGAAATAAGCACTTTAAAATACTCTTACTATTGCTTACACTCGAAAAAAATTTTAATGAAAAGTTCATTCTTCTTATAAATTGCCCGTGCTAAATATTTCGGTTTTGTTTAATACAATTTGCAGCCTATAGGTAAATAAATTCATTACATATATTTTTCGACGCAGCTAAAAGATGACGGTGACTCCGGTAATACACCAAGTGAACTTTGAAATTGTATAGTTTTTTCCAACTGACAGGCTATTCAATATTCAAATTACCGAGAATAAAATATAGAAGAGGAGTAGGTATATGTTTTTTGTATATTATCCTAGAATTTAACGTATTTGTTAAGTTAACTACATTATCCCGGTTCTTCGAGTTAGCATTACTAAAACAAAATTTAAGGGAGAATTTTAAACGATGTAATTAGTCTGTGTAATGTGGTAACAATTTGTTGTTTTCAACTCATTAGAAAAATATAGACACTGTGTTTAGCTGTTTATTACACAGAAAGACAAATAATAAAAAAGCTGAGCAGTCACGACCATTGACAGTAGTAAATATTTGTTGGCAAGATTGTTTTCATTTTTTTACAGTAACGAAAAGAGTTGTCGAAATATAAATTGCAAGGAAGAAATAAATCTGGGAGAATAGATATTATAATTATACGTGATCCACCCAAACCAAGCACTAACTCGCACTCCAACCCAAATAAAGTTAGAAAGATTAAAGCCTGAACGAAAATGTGGTAGGATGCTAGACCAGCTACGAATTATGTACAACTGAACCACCAAGTCTTAATTTAAACATTTTCTTATTGGAGCAAAATTGACAATGAACACATTCCGCTAGACGGCGTGGCAGAGCACGTGAGTCTGAATTTTACAGCAAGCGATAAAATGTGTGTTGTGCGTTGTATAAGAAAGATATGCGCAATAAATGATTTAAAACATAGGGTATAGCTTTCCAATAAATAACGATGTGCACAAGAAAAAAGTGACGGGCGAACGAAAATGGTTTAATACTGACACAAACACCAAATATGTCAACAAAAATGACAAACACCATTTGGCAATATTCGTTGATTCAACATAATTACGATCAACCGACCCCGAAGCTATTTATACAAATAAATAAATAAAAGTAGATTTTTACATCGAAAACTTTGTTTTAATTTATAAACGTAGCGCAGCTTTCTAACAAACGATATAAACCTATGTATGAAAAACTTTGGAATTCATTAAAAAGGTTGCGTTAGGCCTATAGCTTATCTACAGTTTGCCGTGGCGTATGCGAGTTAAAATCTTTTTTATGGTAAGTAAGACTATTTAACAAAGGCTGTTAAATTCAGCTTCACACAATAAAATCAATAACTGTATTTTAACATTGCCGCAGCGTCGGAAATTAATAATTAAAGTCCTCGTAATTGCGCAGTATTCTCGGTGAAATCAAGACTGTAGCATAGGAAAGTAGGTTGGTTACACCTTTTGTAATTCCTTAATCAAACCTTAAAATTTTGACTTTTAAAACTTGCAAAATACAAATCAATGGAAATGTAAAGAAACAACTTCAATTTCCAGCCATCGATCACAAAGGGCTTCATTGGTCTGAGGTTCACTGTTAGATTGGATGTTGTAAGCCGAAAGAGATCGAGCTATATATACCCCATTCCTCTCATACATGTGCATTAAAACCTTTAAAAATACGCTTTAATGTCTATCTATGAGTTCTACCACTTGATAAATTATACAAAGTGTTTAAAATAGCAACAATCGCAATGTTCTTGTATAATAAATTTAATATTTGACGAAATAGGAAATATCAAAGACCATGCAAAAGTAGGCCATATTTTAGACATTTCGAATAACCCTTAAATAATGTTTAATATCATTTTCAAAATAGTAGTTAACACATTGCATTTTTTTAACGGGAGCTTTTGGCAGTGATGATTTAGCAAATAAAAAATACTCGCTCGATATAGCTGGTGTTTCCAACCAGCAAAGCGCTAAACTCTGTTGCATTGAATGTTGTACAGCCATGACCCACCGAGCTATACCCCATAACTCTCATATATGTTAGGCCTAACCTTTAAACATACGCTTTAAAGTTTCTAATTGAACCATTTTAAGCGAGTTTAACGATCGCACTTCTGGCCGCAACACTTTGGGTTCCACGAAATCAACCAAGCGAACAGGGTAACAAACAATTCCTGCTCCTGTTAAGCCTTTGTAATCCCACTTCCAACTAAAGGGTTTTCGAGTTTTTGAGGATGATAAATTAGCATTTAAGCCGCGATTTCAAAGGGTGCTGCAGTGTCAGCTGCAACCAGCTGTTTTTGCAATCTACATTTTCAGTGTGATTTATTAAAAAAAAAAACAGTTTAATCGCATAATGGTTGTAAGTTGCATATGTAGACGTAAAATGTACACCAAAACCATGCTTCCGAGTGGACTTACACCAGTTTTTCACGCTGATTTTAATCTGCTGTCAGTTTGAGAAAATTATGTGGGGAGTGTGTTGTATGACAACCCTACAAGTGGATCGCTATATTTCCACCCTGTTTTTGTAATGTAAACTGGTTAAAATGCAGGCTGTAGGGTCGGGGCCGGTCTCTGGACTCGAAGAAATCGCAAATTTGGCCGAAGTCGGAGGTTGTTTTAAAATGACTCCGAAATCCTGTTTTTGTGTAAGATCAATCTAAATAGGAACGCGGGGATTAAGAACGCCTATTCGAAGCCTTGCTAGTTTGCCTTCCGCCCTATTTTAGTTCAGTGGACGGATGGAATACAAGCAGTAGAACCGGACTCGGGACTCGGGACTCGATGAAATCGCATGTTTGGCCGGAGTCTTACTCGGGTTGTTTTGAAACGACTCCGTAACCCAGACTTTGAGTAACATCAAACAAATTGTGAACGCGACCTTGAAGAAGACCGGTTAGCCTATAAACCTTATTAAGTTTCGCCCTTTGGTGGACCGATTAAAGTCAGACTCGACAAAATCGCATATTTGGGGGGGGGGGTGTTTTAAACCAACCTTCCCGCCCTGATTTAAGCAACATCAATCAAAGTGGAACGCGACCTTTAGAAGCGACATTCTGCCCTTTGCTAAGCCAGTTAAAGTCACAATGTACTTTGTTTTTTCTGCCGGAGTCCAACTCGGGTTGTTTTAAACCGACTTCGCAACCCTGACTTTAAGTAGGAACTTCATCTTTAAGAAAACGAGTCTAAACCTTATTAATCTGCCCTTTGCTGAGCCGAGTCGTATCCGAGGTACGGAAGGAGTACTCCGAATCATCCACCGGCTCTTGGGTGTTCTTCTTGTCCTTGGAGCAACAAGGGATCAGGATGTCCCTCCAGTAGACGAAGCATAGGATCATACAGATCAGATTGATGAGAAGGTTGATGTGATGAGGGATCAACATCATCCAGCGATCCCGGTTTATTCTGGAGACGTACATCACTCCGGAGGCAGCTACTACGTCGTTGAGGATGCAGCAGGTTGCTATGACGACGGAGCGGAAGATGCATTGGCGGAATTTCTTCTCTTTTTTGTCGGGTTTCGGTACGGTGCTACTGTTGGAAAAAGAACAAGAGAAAAAAATAATTGGGCATTTGCCAGGTCTGAAGTTAATGGGATGAAATTAAATTGGGCAAAAAATCATAAAAGTTTTTGTTTTAATGCATCTGACAAACAGTTAACTTATTTAAACTTAACTTTGGCTTGGCGAAAGATAATAGGCCTTTCTCGACTAACTGAGTAATTTAAATTGATTGGGAAATAAATTATAAAATAATGAAAAACTAGGAAAATTACCTTTATTGTCTATAAGCTAACCCTAATCTAACTCAAAACAATGTATAAACGGTACTAATGGCTGTATGAGTATCCGAGAGAAATAGATACTCCAATATATTATGTGTAGAATATATTGACAGAAAATCTTACTTCACTTCATTGGACGAGGCGCCACTTGACTTTCGTTTTGCGTTGTCCAAGCTCTCCTTTCGTTTCTGAATAAAACAACAGGAATTTGGTGAGTTTGCAGATAAAGTGATTGACAGCACGATTATCGGGACATTCTATAGTAAGGGTTTGGCCGAAGGGTTAACGACATCTTTCAACTAGCTGTTAATTTCAACAATATTCAAGTTAACATTTAACGATTACACTCACGTTAAAGTTCGACATTGTTCTGTATTTTTGACCCCAAATTGATCGCAAAGTAGTATATAGAACCGATTACAGTGAGGTGTACCTTGTGAACCAGTAGAGGGTGAACGTAGAGCCATAGAAGTAGCAGCTGGTTGCTGAAGTATCCCACGGTGTACATGATATACCACACCTTGAAAGTCGGGATCAGCCGCGGTTTCAACTCGCAACCCTGGGAGCATGAACGGATTACACTGCTTGTCGGTTGTTTTATATTAACATAAACAATGTCGTTGTTATATTCAAAGGTCTTCTTGTAGGATATACGGTTGCCTATTGTTTAGATTTACTTTACGCTTTCGTTAATTCAACGTTCAAGATGATTAATAGCCCCAATCAGTGACATCCAGTTGCAAACCTACCTTTTTAAAAAAAATTCAAAAACCTAAAAAAAAAAGTTACGGTTGAAATCAATGCATTGAATCGCAAAATCGGACAAGTACTGATGTTAGGACTCTTTTGGGAAATCAGATTTCGGTGCGCTGGTCTAGAATCCTTGCGCATTTTGTCCGAATGTTTATATTACTAGTATCATTTGTGTTAGGGTGTGAGTTTGGGTTATTATTGCTATATTTAGTCTCCCATTTTAGTGTATTAATTGCAATTACAATTTTGACAACTCGTTTCGTTATAGAATTCTAGACCAGTGCCGGTTTTGGCTCCGATCAGTCATCCCAAATTTGTTAATATATTTGATCGAAGTACACTGAAAGCCTTTCAGTGTACTAATGATATGTTAGCCGTAATCGTTGGTCAAAAAGCAGCTTCAGAAGGGCTAGATCTCAGTTGTTAACACTCATATGTGTGTACATATGTTTTATTGTATATATATTTGATCGACTGAATATATATATTTTCTTTGTCTCAATTTTTTTGGCATAGTTGTGAGATACGTAAGCAAATTACCTCCTGAGTTGCGATGTATCTCCTCCAAACCAGCTGGCCAAAAGTTGGAACCGCAAAGGTCGTTGTAAAACCGACGATGCTGACCCAACTAATGACCTTGGAGCATTTGGTCGATAGGTGGCGTAGCATGGGGTTGGCGTAGAGCGCTCTCTGGCGCCACCACAGGAAGGTGAAAGTGCAGAGGAGTGCTCCGGAGTAAACGAAAGAGGAGAGGAAGATTGTAATCTCACAAAGCTTGGAGGAGCTGCCTCCTGTTTGGGAGTTAGGAAAAATAAACAAATTTAGGATTTCGGACATAAGACCAAAACACAACATCAACGTCGGAATAAAACACAGTTCGGAATAGAACCAAAATAGAACTAAAACCTAATAGTCGTAATAACGTATAAATCAGAATAAGTCCTAAATCCGTCGGAATAAGACCAAAATAGGACTAATAGTCGTAATACACGAAAAAATTGGAAAAAGTCCTGGAATCGTCTGAATTACTTTAAACCTAACCCTTTTTTAGCCCCACCCATTACCCACCAATAGCCCCACACGGGGCTAAAAATATGCGGTGCTAAAACAGCGTCGCCCTTGAACTATAGGTAGGGCGCCCAAACGTCGACACCATAGCGGCCCCTGCCAGATCCATGGCTCTCAATCGTCCCATACCCTCTCCCCACAATTTTAGGCCTTATTGCCATAAAATTAGGACGTTTAACGGCAGATTTATGTCTCATTCAGACTATTAAGTTCTTATTCTGTCGCGGATATTACTGTGCATTTGACTTAATTGTCGTTGGTCTTGATACTATGGTTTTATAGATTTCTCTGCTTTAGGTGGTATTGTTTTTAAGGTGCGTGTTCCACAAATTTACGTTCATTATGCAAGAATCTATAACCTATCTTGATGTACCGATACCACGCATCGGGTGTCAGCTCTGGTCCGATAATATCGTACATTCCAAATTATGACGTCATATAAGGATAGATGCGCACCTGCTAGTAAATCGAGTTTTCAGGCTTAGATTCTTTATCAAGCTAGAACAAATTTATGCGATAAAGTAAAGATTTAAAGCATGTAATAGGAATTTCCGATGCTTGCGTTTTATTTTGACACCCGATGTATTTGACATATCACCATCGGATACAAAATGACGTCATTATAATCAGGGATGGCCGATACTTGATATTTCATTACGATAACGATACCCGATATATTTGACATAAAGTATCACTATCCGACTCGATACTAAACGACGTCATTTATAACTTTGCTCAAACAAGCCAAAAAATAAAATTGAAGCGTTTTTTAGTATATTTTCCAAATTTGCGGGAAAAAATTTCCTTTATTGTAAAGAAGTTTAGTTACCTTTAGTTTAATATTTTTGATAAATTAATCTTTCAAGGTACCAAACATTGCGCTGGATGGCAAATCATCCCGAATATTCCTACTAAAATTTAATATAGTATCGGCACCGTTTCCACCCTAGTATCGGACGAGTACCGATACTACCACTTGGTATCGGGTATCGGCTCCGATCAGATAATATTAAAAAAAGATGCTAAACGAACCCCTTAAAAATTTCTCGCGAAAATCAGTTTGTGAACCACTTTAAACAAAATACCTGCTGTGAAGAGATAAAACTGAGCTGTGGCGACAAAAAGAAGATCAAAGACCGCGGCTCCGATGCAGACTCGGTGGAGACGAGCTCCCATTACTTTACGCGTCCTTCCCTTTGATCCTGAGTGAAATAAGTTGGCCGGATTACTCGGCTGTTTTAAAACAACATGTCCTTGCTTGTTTCGGGCTGTTCTATGACACTTTGTAAATCGCTGGCTTAAGAAGTTAGTCCTGGCTGAAAATGAGTTTGATCTTTCCGGCAGGTGAATTTATCTTTTAATGACAACAAAATACAGTAAAGAATTTCTACCGGAACGGCGCTTTAGTTACATAGTATTTTTTATCTCTGGTTTTACAAGATTACTTTTTTTTGTAAATTTGTGACATCGTCTTTTAGAAATTTCATACGTTTAAGCAAGAAATGTTTTTAATGTTTCGGCAGGAAAATTATTCTATTTTCACCCCTGCTAAATACTACTAATAAATAATTCAAAGAAATTAACTTCAATTTTTTCTGAAAAGTTTTAGTCGCGAATTTTTTTAATTACTACCTTTCAAGAAATTCTCTTTTATAAACAATTTGCGAGCTTCTTGAAGTTTCATTACGGTTGTTTTACACGCATTAGTATGTATCTTTAATTCGTGAAATATATTAACAATTAACTGTTTCGCGAAACCAACATGGGCAGAGTAACGCAATTGAACGTGCCCAACACCATAAAAGTATATTTTAAGCCTTTGAGTTTAAAGTTGCTATATGATCGTGTGCGCCAGTCGACATCCAAAACTTGCAAGGTTACTCCGCTGGACAACATCGTTAAAACAACAGCAGCAGCAGCAGCAGCAGTAAAATAAAAACGGCGCCGATATCACCCAAGTATCGTACTACTACTTGGCATAGGGACATATCTATTACCTAAGCGTCTGCCGACATCCAAAACTTTTAAGGTTACGCTCAGCAATATTCTAAATAAACAGCGCAGTAAAATAGAAACGATTCAGACGATATTTTACCTTCAAATTGGTGAGTGACGTGGCGCAGTTCGTCCTTGACCAGTCTGGCGAGCAAATAGATGAAGGCCAGAGTGCAAAGGTTGACCAGCACTTGGGTGGCAATCCAGGTTTTGCGCGCGTAAGTTGGCACCTGAGCTGGTGTGAGGTTAGAAAATGGGATGCTGCTATTGGTCAAAGCACTTGTGGTGAACATGCTGCTGCCGAATTCCGCCTCTGGTAAGTCTCCCATGGTGTTTTTTTGGAAAAACTTTGTGTTTAAGCAATAGGGCACAAGCCTAATGTTTGCCTTTATGGCGTCCTGGAAAAATTGGCAGATAAGTTAATCTATTATGTCGGTGCTCTATCACAAAAAAGAAGCAATAACTGTATATAAAAGCGAAGAACAATTATGACTGGTCTCTCTTCCTCAATAAACTTCCCAGAACACACATTTTTTTCTTAAATAACTGTAACTAATGTTGCTGTATAGCGTTACTTTCAATCAGCTTTTCATTTCAGCCTAACGGGCATGTTAGAAATAATCTTAACAAGTAACTAGACGGGGGTGCGGTTGTTGTATATTTTGTCAGGGGATATATTTTCAGGGCTTAGTGTTTATTTTCAATTTTTACTTTATTTTAATTTTTTTTTTTTTTATTTTTTTTTTTAATATTTTGTATTGTGTACTTTATATTATATATTTTGTTTTTCATTTTCCTTAACTTGTTTCTGCAAGCAAAAACAGATATGGGCCGAAAACTTCCCCACTTAAAATATGCCTTTGATGCGAAAGGGGTTCAAATATGGCGTAGAATTTGGGGAATGATCGAAACATATATTTGATAAATAGAATTTACTTAGATAATGCATATGGCTATTTTGTTAAATTTTGACCAGCTTACGTGTTTGAAAATCAAATATTATCATTCTCTTAAAGACTAAAAATGGTTTAACGCCTATGGTTTGCTATACTTTTGCAAACTTTCACTAGGTAATTTTTTACCATAGTTTGGTCCGAGCAATCACTGTTAAAAGAGGCTTTAAATCTGTCGTTTCAAACAATATGAAAAACACTATTACGTGCCTAATACGCAAACTATTAAATCGAAAGTTTTGCTAGATAAGTTTAGGCCTGATGTTGGTATGCTGGTTGGAGCAAGATGCACAACAGGTGCTAACAGAGAGGCGTAGACTGCCTTAAGATTTCGCATTTAAACTTGCGGCGGTAAATACACCCTATTGACACTTAATTATTAGGCGAAGCTTATCGCGAAGTAATTGGTCGCCCCAAAAAATGCTGACGCCGCATTTAAAGCAAGCATTATAAATGTGTCGCCGATATTCTGCCTTGAACATCCCTACTCGAAATGCTTTCCTCCGTTAATTGTACGGTGGGTGAAACTTTATTCACGGCCTTACCTCTTTGTGTATTACCGCGACAATACGATGAAATACGATTTGGAGAATATTGGAAACATCGTATTTGGAGAATATTTGCTATTTGCACCTGTTCTGTATGTTACTCCAATTCAACATATCTACACACAATTATAAGCTGTGTATAATAATATAATAACTTATGGCTTTGAAGCGAAGGGGGTTCAAATATGGCATAGATTTTGGCAAATGATCGAAACATACATTTAATCAATAAAAATTTACGTAGATAATGCTTACGGCCATGTTATTACATTGTGGTCAGCTAGCATGTTTAAAAAGTCAATATTTTCATTCTCTCTAAATGAGTTAACGTCTATGGTTTGCTATACTTTTTCCAACTTTTACTGTGTAAATTTTTACCATGCCTTGGTCTGAGCAATCACTGTTGAAACAGAGTTTAAATCTGTAGTTTTGAGCAATATGCAAACACGTTTATGTGCCTAATAAGCCACGTTTTATATTGAAAGTTTTGCCAATTTAAATCCAATAAACGCAAGATTTATTTATTTATGACGCCATGTTATGACGTAGCTTTGTAACGTCGTCGTTAAGAATGCGTTAAACTTAAGCTTTTTGTTGTTGCGGCCCTTGTATAATTATATTTGCTTAGACCTGGTGTTGATATGTTTAAATGGTGCAACAATTACAACATGTGCTAACAGAGATGTGTACACTGCCTGTAGGATTCGCATTTAAATTTGCGGTGGTAAAATATTTTGTGTTGTAAGAGCAATAGGTTTTTTTACTTAGAGAGGCCTCTTTATGAAAGGCAAGTCGCATGTGCATAGTTTTACTAGGCAAGCCACTTCCAACACAAATGTTGCACGCGCGGGACAATAGGGCGCAGCAGGGATGCCAGCAGCCGCCTCGTCGCGACGCAAGCTGGACAAAGCAAGCGAATATGAACGAATTCTGTATGAAAGTTTTTCTGCTGCTAGATGGCTGTCGTTAGCTACAAAGTGCTAAAACGCAATATTTCAGGTTTTTACCCCCCAAGCAAAGGCCCCTGGGAGTGCAGCCTCATAAACTTTTACAAAGCACCTACATACCACTCTACGCCATGTCTGAAAATTTGAAGGTTCTACGATGTCTACTTTTTCTATAAAGCTTCGGACAAAAGTCGGTCTGAAACAAACCATAGGAAACCATAGGAAACCATAGGAAACCAAAAAAGAATAACGGCAAAAACAAGATATGTCCCGAAAATAAATTTTCGGCCCATATAATAACGTACGATGCCGAAGTCAAGAAATATCATTTTTTCTACATTCGTTTGCTATGCTACTCAGTGGCAAAAAGTACCACTGGCGGGAACATTGCACCTAAACTGCCGCAGATAATGCGAGCTTTTTCTAAACATTTTTTTGTCTAAAATCTGTGAGCCTGTTGTACTGTTTTGGCGCAATTAAACATAGTCAGTTATCCTCTCTACAAATCAGTACAACTGACCCTTTTTAATTAAGGTAAGCTATACCTGTAAGTCTACAATAGAACAAAAACAACACTTCTCGTTGTTGAGGTTTTTAATTTCACCTCAAACACAAGTGTACGACGCTGGGCGTCTCTGGGACATTTAAACGGCCATTCAAATGTTCGAGCAAATATTTGTCGACGTTTATTGCTGTGGTCGGCACTACAGGCGCTGATCTAGGAAATTATTTCAGGGGGAACATGACAATTTTTTCAGGGATGACGTTGCAAAGTTACGTCATACAGTGACGTCACAAAGTTACGTCATAATGTGACGTAATAAAAAGTAATTTTATGACCACAACACAGTTCGCTTATTTTGTAAAAACATTTAGACACGCTTACCTCTTAATACAAAAAACTACAACAATGTTATCCATTCGCGCGAAACGCCTTAATATCATTTAAGTTGCCCAAACTTTTATTTTCGAGGGTGCGATAAGACAAACGACTCTTTTTGGCTTAAAACGATATTATCAATATAAATTAAGGCATTATTCAAGATGAGGTAGATCTACTTGCCATTGTTGGCTTTGCAATTCAATATCAAGCTACATTACATATCCGTGTGTAGTGTTACCAAATTAAAACATTCTAGAAACTTAATAAGATTCCCGCGGGACGCGATTTTTTTGTGCATTTACTTAGTTAAAAACGGCCAAAAATACAGTTTAGGGGGGTATAAATACGTGCTCCCCCCCTGGATCCGCCCCTGGCCGCGGCGAGTAATATATGCGATGACGGATTGTTATTGTATTGCTCACTATACGATCAAACCCCGCTGACGAGCAGCCAGGCCGCCTGTCATTCTTCACGTGGTAGCACGCCAAACGTGACTGCCATTCCCTTGGCATATGAACTGTCTTTTCACTATGGCTTACACTTCTATCTTTGTCTGCTTTATAAGCCCTTAACTAGCTTTTTTAAATAGCTTATAGCAGTGACTCCCACAATTTAGGTGCGTGAAGTATTTTCACGCAGTTTCAAAAAGAGAACTTTTTCTAAAATTAAAATACCATATGTATAAATTAGTTATTGGAGCAAACATTCTCATTCTATTAAATTTCGCTAGATACAGTAGTAGTTATTGTTGTTGCTGTTGTTAAAATATGGCCATTATATCACTAAAAAGTGGAGCACCATGCCAAATCTTACGAAACCCGAAAAGCACATGTAAAAACAAAGCTAGAGGCTCTTTACAAATTGAGGCCCTACGCCATGTGTAGGTCTACATATGTGTACATAGTAAACGTTGGAGCTTTTGGGGCATGAGCTCTTGTAAAAGTGTATACTAATGCTGGCAACACTTATTAAACTAAATACGTGTACGGCCGCAAAAGTTATAAATAACGTTCACATGTAGGTTGTGCACCGCTGAAATAGGAGAATCGAAATAAATACCAAGACTTAAACATACCTTAAGTCGGTTTTTATTCTTTTATTTGGAAAAATGCAGCATTTTGTGAGATCGGCTATTGTACGAAATCAAAAAATCCAATTTTTTTCGCTTACAAAATAGCAATTGACAATCTCCAACTTTTTCTGTTTACAGATAAAAAGAAACCGCTAAAAGTGGTACTGCCCTGGCGTTGCATGTCTAATACAATCATCCCTGTGGCCGCATATTACAAGGCCTAAGTGGTCTGTTGAATAATTCATTGCCGCCTTTAATATTTGGGCGGTATCTGCTGCCAAGTCAAAGCCAAATGACCCACGCAAGTTTTAATCTTCGATTGTAATCGATGTATTCGACGAAATGTCACTTTAATTAAGTTAATATCAATGAAACCGCATTAGGGTAAAGTTTTATTCCCTATTTATCTTTTAGAGATCTTTTTCCCCTTTTATCGCAAGAAATTCATTTAGGTCAAACTTTGATTCTCCCTTCTTTTTATTCCTTCTCTCTCTTTATCTTAAAAAAACAAAGACACACACAAACACACACACAAAATACAAAGCACAAAAAAACAAACGCATACAAATAAACAAATGCACAAACAGCCACAAATTTGAAATATTTTTCCGCCTTCTGCTTTTAAAATCAATGCCAATTTGCCTACGCAAGTTTTAATCTTCGATTGCAATCGATGCATTCGTCCAAATTTCACTGTAATTAAGTTAATATCAGTGAAACCGCATTAGGGTAAAGTATTATTCCCTCTTCATCTTTTAAAGATCTTTTTTCCCTTTTATCTCTTCCCAAACACACACACAAACACCCATAAACATAAATACAAGTTAGAGCACAGAAACACACAAGCACAAACACAAATTTAAACAAAAAATGCACAAATAGACAAGCATATAAATGCACAAACAAGCACACAAACAAGCGCATCACAAATATTAATCGGTAAAAAGTACTCGCATGTCTTAATTTTTTACTTAAAATATTCTCCATACAAGACATTTTGACATTTCAAAGCACTTTGATCTGCGAACTGTTCTTTGCCACTACAAACCACCAACCTGCAATCGTCAAAACCATCTAGTCTTTGCACATTTTTACCTCCCTTAACGTAAGACTGCTCGAGCGCGTAAACAAGCAACCTCACGTTTTTCGCGTAGCCTCAGGTTAAAAGGATATGGCAGCTTCGGGCCAGTCCAGGTTGCTTGCACCACTTGGCTAGCTGCTAAAGCCCACAATCCTGGGAAGGAAGTGGTGGTGAATGCAATCATCGGCGTGTCAACTATTCATAACTCAACCCCGGGCTGTGGGTCAAGAAAAATCTCGCAATTTTGGAAGCAAAGGCGGCTTGATTGTGTGTTACGCTAGTGGATTAGAGCGCTTTACGAAAAAAAAAATCACGGCACTCTAAGATTTAAGATGTTTGTTAAATGCTTTTCCTTTTACTGTAAAGTATGACAAATGACGAAGTACTTTGTAGATAAAAAATTTTGCACTTTCAATGCAAGTACCTTACCAAAAGGGACAAATTTCAATTAGCTAATATTGGGTCCTACCAGCTTAATACGCGCGGATTTACGACACAAAAAGTGTAAAATATCAATCACCCGTCGATGTAGATGATAAGATTTTAAAACATGCCTAAACTAAGTATATATTTTTAACTTCTCCGTGGACTTAGGGCACACCACCGTGAAAATCGATTTCAAAATTTTACTGCATCGCCGAATATCTGAAGAAAACCCGATTCCTTGAACCGCTAATAATTTGCCGGAAAAAATGATCTCAGTAATAAATCACTTAACCAATCCCAGTATAAAACAGTGGATTTTAACCTTTAGTGGTTAAGTGCTTATCGTGCCCTCTAAACAGTTCATACAGAATGAGCTGAAATACTTTAAAAGGTAAGGAATCTCCCGCAGAAAAGATAATGTAAAAGAAAGATTCTTGTTTTCGTATCCAATCATCTTAAGACTGTTTATTTTTTTTTTTTTTTAATTTAAATTTAAAGAAATGATTTTATGTTTTATCTGTTTTAATAAATAAACAGTCTTAAGATCATTCATACAGAATGGTGATTATTTAACCTATAGGCAATAACGATCAAAGGGGTAACTTGGCAATTAAAGTAGTAGTTTTTAAAATCACTTTAGACTATATGTAATCTCTAAACGTCAATTTAAAGAGCCAGGAGTTGAAAAAAAATTAAATGTCAATTTAGAGAATTAACCAGGGGTCCTATACGGCATACGTGCAAAAAATAATTTTACTTTTAGCACTTTACTATACAGTCCCAATGATGTGGTCATATTAGTTTTGTTCATCCATTAATTAATTGCCATGAATGACTTTAAATTTAAGAAGAATCTGAATTTATTAATTTTTACGTAGAAGAAAAGGCACTAAAAAGGTTAAGAACCGCTGGTGTAGAGCTCCGAAAATAACGTGACGCAATCACACAAACCTCGAAAGACGTTCGAACTACCGCGCAGCTTACACTAGCTCCTACCATTGCTGCACGCACAACGCAACAGCCCGAATTCCGACGCTTGATCAAACACTGAAAAGAAACAGGAGCTGTCAATCAATCACGTTTCGGTGCTTTTCTCAACCACACTGGGGACCGGTTTGACGCCTCTAGTGACGTGTTGCCGCTAATATTTACCTTTAAGAAAATCAAAAAATATTAAATTTAAAGAAAATCAGCTCAAAAGGAAAAAACAATTCAGTTTTTTTTTTAATCAACAGAAAATCAACTGGAAATATTTCTACATAAAATTTTTACGATTGAGTAAAATTACTTTACAATTAGCTTTACGAATTTCGCAACTTCAACAGAGATTATTTGCTCAAAAGACTACACACTTGCAAATACGCCAAAAAAAACGGAGTACAATAAAGCCTGAAAAACGCCGACTTTGGTCAATGTGGAAAGCGGGTCAAGCAGCGTATCGCGGTATTCAGGATTGTCTGGGCCCGCAAGTCTAAGGTAAATGATCCGATTCCGCCCTATTCCGCAAAATAAAACGAGCGTGCATTTATGAGGTAACGCAAACAAACAACGAGACTAAAATGTTGTTCAGAATTCATTGGATATGATTAGAAAGTGTTTTTTTTAAACCAGCTTAGAGTTAGACTTCTTAAATTCGCGACAAGAAAACTGTTTATATATTGACTAGAAATGCGTCGAAACAAACAAACTAAGATGAAATCGACCAAGATAAAATCGGTAATAATTTTTATAATGTTAAGGACACTTCTGTTCTTTAAAACTGACCCTTTTGCGCTGTACAGTGTAACCGTCTTGTCTTAAAACCGCTGCCAGCGGCTTAAAACGTCTTCGACACAATACTGTGTATTCTTAAAATCGAAACTTAGATTTAACCTTCAAATAAAGTAAAAATGTCATAATTAAATTAATTTACTTGATTTCACCCAACACTTACTACGCTTTTCATTAAATCACGGTTACCCTATTGCATAAATAATGCTTGTAAAAAAGACTAAGCTTTCTGCTTTATGTAAACGGATTCCGCTTAAATATGCCTTTGTTCTCGTTTAACTATACAAGACTATGCAATGTGTAACTAAACTACGTATAACTTTGAACTTGCGAATCGCAAGGAAGCAGAACTGTTTGAGCATAAATATTACGCTTTACATGCATCGGCAGTCTCTCCTTATGCTTTCGAGCTACATAATTTTGATTGCTATGTTCCAGCTTCAGAATTTCAAGCTTGAACGGCGTAAGTGATGAGGGCTGTCAAAACAGACGTGCGGCACGCGGCAATTTCATACTCTCGAGTTAGTCTTACCCAATTATGCTTTCAAGTCTAAAATTGTTCTTCCGACAAATATTTTTATCAAACGAAGTAAAGACGTTTTGATAACATTTATAGGAAATCTTCATCAGGGCAGTGATATTGCAACTGGGCCAAAAATATATGTAGCAGCCAAACGATAAAGGAAAACCTAATGGAATACGGTAAATCGAAACGCTGGACCTCAACCTTTTCAACCTTCTATGGCTTGCGGCACCCCTCAGAAATATTAAATAGATGGCGATGGCGCCACCCCTACAATATTTTTCTGTGGGTAATTCACATAACCGGAACTTGAACAACACACTCCAACTCTAAACAACGTACAGGAAGTTATAATTGGATTTATTCCACTCTAATCTTACACAAAAAGTTGTAATTGTTCAGCAAAAATCAGATTCCTAAAAAATTCTTAATATTTCTCGGCACTTTACCTTAACAAGCATGTGCTGCTCGTTTTTCGCTACAAAAAGCATACGCGACTTACATACGACCTTGTCTCGCTTTTCCTATGACCTAGAAACTGATCTATCGAAGTCGTAAACGGCGAATATTTCTGCTTTTGAAAGCGTAATAAGGCGTACAGTTCCATATCCGTCGCTCCGTTTCGCTCAAGTGATTGGCATTTCGGTCGCGCTGTCAATCACTTAACGTCGAAGTTTTGGCAGCAATTTTTTAAGTTCAAGCGCAATTGGTTTATGATTGTAGTTCTGCTATTCGTTCTCTTTTAAGAGGATTTGTAAAATGTTGTAATTTTTTTTTTTTGGAGTAAAAAAACTTTTTTAAAGTGCACCATACGTCGGATGCACTTGTTTAAAGAATAGTTCAAATCAATCGATTTTTTTTAAATTAGTTATCTATATGGCACGATTATCGTGCAAAGTTTACAATTGTACAACATATAACCTTCGATACTCGCCTCTAATAAATATGTAGCGCTGATCCAGGATGTTTCTTCAAACTAAACGATTTTATTGTAAACTTGAGACGTGCATAGCGCCTTTCAGCTGAATAGACCTTAAAACGAAACAAAAAACATAATAAAAATGGGCAAAAGTTCAAACTAAGGGCGAAAAAAATGCCTATTTATATAAAGCAATAGTTGGCAAAATTTAGTTTGGTGGGGCCATGGACTCATGTAGCCACATGCTCCCTGGATCCGCCCCTGCTGCTCACTAATCATTTTTGCATTGAACTAAAAAGTCAACATACCCTTTTTAAACGGAAATGTCAAACATTTTTGTATTAAATTAAAATAAAAATCAACTATAACATACCCCTCTTCAACGGAAATGCCCAACATTTTAGCATAATAATGAAATATATTTGAACGTATTTAATACACTTTCATTTTACAATATAGCTTTAAAACCTAGTGTAAAATACGTTACACCACGCAGAGACTCACTTTCATAAACTAAAACTGGACTTGAGCGCAAATTAGAGTGTTGTACAAATTATCGCTCACAGCTGCAGCTTAGCAAACCGACTCTGCCTAATACTTGGTTCTGGCTACGTGTTATATATATGGACACTCCGGATTGAACGCGCCCACATAAAGCATTCGGTCTCCCAGGGGACTGGGCTTTCAATTTGCGGTAACGGCTCGCCAATAAAGATTTTGAGTTGCTCTTGATGCGGTTTTATAGTTGGTTTAAGTAGCAAAAAGCCGCAAAATAGCTGGGTATTTATGCAGTGTTTTGAACAAATCATTTTGAAATGACTAAAGTCCAATACAAGTCTTTTCAAAATTTAACAAATCCAAGTCAAGTCATTCTTGGAGCAAGTCAGGTCTAAATGAAATCACTACTTTAGCAATAAAACGATAAGCCATTTAAATTAGTAAACTCGTCGAAATATTAGCAATAACTCAACTCAACTCAACTCAACAATAACAAACAACAACATGTGGCAATCTAATTGTTTTGCGTTCAAAAAATTAGATAACCAGTTCAATTATATGATAAAATGTTAATTCACAACATTTAATTGAACCCTAATAAATTCAAAAGACTTAAGTTCAAGTCAGGTTATTTGTCCAAAATACATTTGTAAAGTAAAGTCATTTTACCCAAACAGCTTAAGCCAAGTTAAGTCATTTGAAAACAGAGAAATAAGCGCTACTAAGTCAACTCAGACTTAAAAGATTACAACACTCTATTAGGGAATTCATCTTATGGCAAATCATTATGATTACTTGCTTTTTGGGCCGGAAAAGCTATCTAGGGTAAAATGTATGACAGGACAATAGAAAAGTGAAGGAAGGTATCAATCGCTATTAAAAAAGAAATACAACTGCAAAGTTTCATTTTTAGCTAAACTTTTAAAGTTTTCTTTTTTCTTCAAATACTTCTTTACCCTTATGTTACAATTGATGGCAATGTCGTTAAACCGTACCACAAACACTATAGGCTAAAGCTGCAGAGGTCAGTGCCCCCCAAAAACGCATTAGAAACGTGAATTCTGGGCCCAGTGGGAACTAATACAATGAATTCCAAATGAGGCTAAAAACGTGGGTCAACAGGGTCAGCTATATTTTGTTTCCTCAATAGGTGACCCAGGAATAAACCCACAAAATACGCAAATCGTGGGATTTTGCACAGAAACATCAAATGTTCCCATTATTTGTGATTGTTCCCGGTATTTTGCACAAGAATAGGAATTGGGTAGAGCCGCAATTTTGACCGCAATGCGTAATGCTTTGAATACGATTACCCGCGGTTTTCCTGTGCCCTCAGAACAACCTAGGGCGTCGTTATTTTTGCTTCCCGTCTGTTGAATGCTTGTCAAAACATTTCCTGATACATGCTTGTACACAATTTTTAAAATGTGGATAATTGCTGATCTGTCATAAAAAAAATAGGTTCACTAAATAGACTGATTAGCACGGAATCGAAAATGAATAGCTTTGGAGGGCGAATCCAAAAACTATGCGGTTAGTCCAGGAATTATTTCACCTTCCAGTGGGATTTGTGCACCAAAATACCGCATTTTAATGTTTATTTATACTACCCTTTGTTGTTTTACAATGAGGAAATCTCTCAGACTACAGTTTGCAGTATACCTTTCTTATAACCAAGCTTTAAATAAAAAGGGTGATAGAGTTGTAAAATTGTCAACTTATGATTAAATCTCACTCATGCAATAGTGAAGTATACAATTCTATTTTTAGTCTAATTTTTATGTTCATATAATTTATTGCTTGTGTAGTCAAAGTCAGTAAACTTTAAAGTTTTGAGTTTTAAGTAAAAAAATGAGATTAAAAAAGTTTTTTGCCTTTCCAAAAATGCATTTCTCCAATTAAAATGAAGGCCTTAGTTTAAAATATTTGAGATATTTTTGGACGAGGCGCATTTTTTCTCAAATGACCCAACCTTCTCTCTTAAGAAAATTATAGTTTCGCGATTTTGCAAACGGGGATTTTACTTTGGAAAGAAAAACGTCCTCTGACCTGAATTTATCAGACGGGAAATGTCACGTTAAAAACTTGACTGACTCTAGACGTCCTGGAATACTCGTTTACTTGTTGCTTTTGTGTTTTTTGAAGTCTGGCTGCAACGGTCGTAATGCTACTTGTTAAGGTGGACTTTGGACTCAATTTTGTCTGAACTGTTGCTTCCCTTGACGACATTTTGGATTTTCTGTTTGTCAATTTTTTCGTAAGTCGCAAGTTAGACACTTTATCCAACATTATGTAAACACAAAAAACTATTCCTTAAAGTGTTTTATTCTAAAACATGGTGCCTTTTGAGCAAATTTCTATCTTAAATTACCCCCAAAAATGGTTATTCTCTAAATTGTTGTATTTTGTGTATAAAATGTCATCTATATCGATCATAACACTCAAGAGAAAGTATTATAATAGAAAACAAGAAACCTTTTGACTTATAACTTAATTCTAAAATAAATTGCAGTGAAGAACGCGTCCTAATTGAATAGCAAAAACTACTAATCTTACAAATCTGAACCTTGGTTTTCAAAATCCCACAGCGCAAAAATGTCTTCATACGCACTCATTATGTTCGTAAATAATTTATTTGATAAGCTTGTCGGTAATTACAGCTCGTTGTAACATGTCATTTTTGAAATTACGCCAGCACATCAAACCTAGTTATCGCATCTGACCTAGAAATCTTTAACGCGTGGCAGATCAATGCATTTTAAAGACTTATTCCTAAAGGTAAAGTTAGATTTTTGCGAAGAGAAAACACTACTTTAAAATTATTAAAAGTACAGCATTAATTTATATATATATATATTTTTTTATTATTGATTTAACGACAATCAGATGGCGGTCTTACGACTGAAGAAAACCTTTTGTCGCATCACCAATTATAACGAAGAACAAACGGTTTTAAAGAACAAAACGTAATGACTCAAAAATCTACGAGAAGCTAACAAAAAGTCATGTACAGCGTTAAATGTACATTAATATATTTTGAGGCATATTTTGGGTTACGTTGCACTTCCTTCACCACTCTTTTTTCTGCGAGAGACAAAAGTTTTTGCTTTTCTAATTTGCCCACCACGTATAGGCCTAAAGCAAAGGGTTCAAAGCACTGTTAATAGAAGCAAAATACCGGCACTGACAATGTAAACATCATTGGAAACATCTTATACAGCCAAAGATCTTAAGACTGTTTATTTATTGAAACAGATAAAACATAAAATCATTTCTTAAAATCTTTCAGAAATATATATTACGCCTATAAGGCATCATCAGTTTCTTATTCAAATAGAATGATTTTATGTTTTATCTGTTTTAATAAATTAACCGTCTTAAGATCTTTGGATACTATGACAAGAATCTTTCTTTTACATTTTATTGTCCGCGGGAGATCCTTACTTTTCTAAAGTGTTTCAGATTATACAGCCAAGTAAGCAAGCACACACATTGAAAACCAGCAACAGAAGTAAATAATGGGTAATCGACAAATGAGTTTTTCGTTTTTGGTTTGGCTGTTTTTTTTCTTTGCATTTACCATTTTGATACTTTTTTGTAAATTAGCGTGTAAGCCAAAAGCTTAAATATTCTCAGCAAAAAGTTGACGGTGATCGGAAATTACATATACTGCCAAGAGGCAACAATCGATTTCTAATTAACATTTTAGAATTACTAACTAATAAGGCAAAATCGTATTTTTTAAAAAGTTGGAATCCTACTATAGTTGTATAAACATACCTACTGTCGTATGACTTGCATTACTTCAATGTGGTTATTTACCTACTATTCCCATTCAAATCCCAACATATTTCCTGATACTGATAGTAAACAATATGACATATACACCCAGTCGCACATTGTATACACATCAGGGGCAGCTATCGGCGATATTTTACCACGAATTCTTCAGCCACTACGTAATTTCTTCTCTGACAAAAATAAAAAGGGGCCACGAATCCATTTCCAACATCGAATCCCCATTAAAATTGACGCTTCTGCTTTAAGTAATGCGAAGTTCGAACCATGTCGCTATTGACCACTCACATTAAGCTACATCTTATTGGTCTTTCCAATGACCAAAGATGCCCAAATACTAACCAAAAAATCGTTCATTAAAATATCCCCCTGATTTTGTATTGAAGTGACATAAAGGATAAAGGAATGGTTCAACAAAATATAATCTGTTCAAAGCCCTATATTATATTTTTAGTATTTTGACCCTGTCATTTTTAATGTAATTTGCCCGACTGGACTGCTAATGTATAGCTTCGGCCAAATACATTCGGCGCTTATAAATATTAATGAACAGCCTATGCTTGAATCCTGTGACGAACAGGATTATCCTAAATTACTGGAATTACTTAACAAAAAAATTTGTGTAATTCCTAAAATTATACTGGAATGGAGAAGGTTAATCTGTCTGTGAAGGTTTTTCTTTCCAGAAGCTACACACGTACACATACAGTGGCGTAGCCAGCCGAAAATTTCTTTTGGGGGGGTGAAAAGTTTCAACTTTTTGTTTAGCTTTTGCCATTGTATGAACTGCCGTATCGAACACAAATAGCAATGCTAGCAAACCGTTTCGAGCAGCAACTGACTGAGTTTAAAGCAATACTCAAGAGCAAAAACAAAATGACTAAAAACTAGTAAAATACAAGAATAAGTGGCTGTAGCAAACGTATGATAACTACATCGTTTGTGACGTAACAGTACGTAACAGTTGAAGGTGTGGCATGCCTGTGATGGACTGTTGCGGTACTTCTCATAAATGCTACAAAACAAATTATTATTAGGAGTACAATATTTATAAATTTTGAGGACCCTCGCCGGCTGGTTACGCCTATGTACACATATACACACAAATAGGCCCTACATATACACACAATGATTATTATTATCGTACCATAGTCACGGTATGTCGCTATTTCAAAGCTTTGACAAAAGACATTTTAAAGTTTGACAAAGTGTTAACTATTGATCTTTTCGAAGGTGCCAAAATAGATTTCGGCTTAAAATTAGCCACAAAATTTCGAAGAAAAAAGTTCGCATTACGTAAAGGTTATACACTCAGTTTGTGGCGAGAATCGATTTTATTAACAATTATTTTATCGGTAAAGTTAAAAAATCAATTTATCTAGGATTCTAGGACTTTCGGTCTCCTAGTTCTAATCCGATCGATTCTTTAACAAGATAAAAGCAAAAATTGGACCCAACTCGGACAAAAAGGCTCCTATAATGGTAGTTTTATGCCTGCTTCTTTATATATGTAAAAGAGAGAGTTTGTAATCTGAGTGTGGCAACATGTTCGCCCGGTCCCTCGCTGGCAGAGCAACATCGTCGTCGACTAACAAAACGACCGGCGACACCCCGTCGTGTGCTGGCCTCTCCCCGGGCGCGCGCGCGTGAACCTCTTAACGTAACCGCGCAAACCCTTTTTTGAAGCGCAGTTACCTGAGTTGACATAAAAAATCAAATTACATATATTGCCCTAACAAAAAATAAATTTGCATGTTTTCAACTTAAAATATGTTTGACGTGCTTAGCCGTTGGGTATTTAGGGCTTCCAGCGGTTTTAATAGTAACCATTTTTCCGTTTTAAGCGAGATTTTACTTACGTTCGAAGAAGTATGGTACCAGGATTACGTAAAAAGACGCTTACACAGACAACGCACAGCAACGCTAACCGAGTATAAACTACGCAACATTTGGACTGAGTTTGCAAAAAAATGTCGTCTATTGCAGCGATTTGAACACAAATATACTTTTTTTAAAGTAAATCAAGTTTCAATTTAGTGACACGCAGTGCAAACGTTTAGGCATAAGTAAAAATGTTATGCCGTTCAAAAAAATATGTTTGCATTATGTATGCCTCTTACGAAGATCTCACGCTATCCGGAACATTACTTTTGGGGTATATGCTGATTACCACATTATCTTCCATGATCATGGGCTATAACATGAGGCTAGCAGTTTAACATGTAACAGCGTAGTGTGCACTGTGCATGAGTGACCAAGAGCCCATAGTATGGTGGATTGTTTCATTTTGTTAAACCAGACAAAACCCAGGTAGACTTGGCACATTATCGTGGTTATTATAGGTGAAATTAAATTTTAACCAGTTAGAATAACTGGTAAATATTCTACTTAACTTGGGCAACGCCGGGTATTTCGTCTAGTAACTAATAAAAACGCAGAAAAACAAATATCCCTTTATTTTAGGGGTGAGGTCTAGAATCTTTTCACAAATACCGTAAAAGTTCATGTAACATGATGTCAAAAGTTTAGTAATTATTTTTCGGCAAAATGGCAGAATATATTATCAAGTCAAATTCCGTTGATAAACATTTATAAGTATTTTATGAGCCTTGCAACAAATGTCGCGTTTGTTACCATGGCAGCTTTCGGGAATTCCCCATTGATGTTATTGTGATTGCTTTCTTTACAAACTTGATGCAAGATAAAATTTAGTTCTAAATGGCGATTTATTAATCAAGTTTTATGTTGTTTTTGTTGTTGCGCTTTAAATTTCAAGAACAATTCAGCTATTGGCGCTGGTTTATCATCCTACCACAACGCAAATTATTTGGGTTAGGGTGCGGGTTAGCGTTTAGGTTAGGGTGGGTCAAGTATTATTATTAATTAGTGAATATAATAAAACTTGACCGACCCACAACCAAACGCTAACTCGCACCGTAACCTAAATATTGTGCGTTGATCTAATAACTGTTGTAGGATTCTAGACCAGCGCTCAGATATTTACTAAAGCACGAAAAAAAATATGTATGAAATAATTTACAAAATTCAGTTCTGTTTTTTTATCTATTTTAGTCAATTTTATTTTTTTAAATATTTATTTAACCAATGTTCACAAGTAGATTGCTAGAATAGTTCAAAATTTTGACTTTTTTGTAGTCAGAGCAAAGTCACTTTATGCACCAGAAATTATAGTACAGATAGAATGTGACAGTTTATATGTATATATTATGTGTTATGAGGCTGACATGTTACGAAGGTGAAGTTTCAGAGTGCTACAACTAGAAAATAAGCAATGGACACTCCTCCTCAGTCAGACTCGCCTTCAATGAACAAAAGGAAAGTCACTGAATTCAAAATATCAGCTGGAAGGTAAAAGATTAAGTATATATTGAGTTGTGCAAAATAAAGTTCAGGAAGAGAAAGTAAAGTGTTTAATGTTATTTATGACTCAGTAAATAAGAAACCTTAATAAGTAATTTACCTAATAAAGCTTCAGTTAAAAAAAGCCAAGCCCCAGTCTGAAAAGTATAGCAGATCTAGATGAGATCTCGCAGGTGCACGGCCAAAAAAATCTGGGTTACCCTATGCAACAAAGGTAAAAAAGTGCACCTCGGGGACACTTTCAAAATTCCGGGTGCACTTTATGGTTTTCCTATGCACTCTGTATTGCATACATTGCACTGTTAAAGTATGCTGATGCGATAAATAAGGGTGCACAAACGTTTTACATATTTGGGGTGCAGTTTAGATTATTTTCGGGGTGCACTTTTAAAAGTTTGAAAAACCTTGCAGGTTCACTTGCTATACTTCTGCACAGTGGTTTAATAGGAATTTAAAACTTCAAAAAAGGAAAAAATATCCATACACATGCAAGATTTCCTTAAGATCTTCCATACTTTTCAGGAAGAGCATTTATACCCTAAAATATTGCTTGATTAATTTGCAAGACAGTTAAAAATATCAGGATTTAGTGTAAGTTAAGTCAAGTTAGGTATTTGGGCAGAATACATTACCTTGCAAGAAATGTAATCACATGTTTAGTGTTATGTTTTGTCATTATGAATTTTGATTAACTTTTCTTATAATTAATTAGCCAACCTTGCTATGATTGTTAAGTAAGAAAAAAAACACTTTGGTACTTTTGTTTAAAATGGAAGGACTCCAAGCAGCCATTGACATAACGGCTCTTACAAGTTCCCTAGATGACCTTCGCCTGACCCCGGCCACTAAAGGTCAATCAAATTTGCCTTCCAGGAAATACAGAAACCTTAACCTTGGGTCGAAGTTCGACAAGAGGTTGTCTGTTGCTGCAGTAAGACAAGCATCTGAGGGAGGTTACTTGGTGTCACCTACAAGAGCTTTTTTGCTTGAAAGGTAAAATACCACTGTTGTGTTAAGTCAATGACTTGGCATCACTTAATCTGAATAAAAAAATCTTAATAAAGATTTATTTGCTAGTTGTTGAATAATGGGAGGTAAAACACCAATTTGCAGTATTGTATAAATGTTTTATCAGCATATCTTATATTCTATTTGGCCTTGATTATCATTGCAATGCTGTAGTATTTTTATTTCTTGTACTAAATTGGCTGGTTAAAATTTATCCAATTTCATCATACCTGTAGTATTTATTTGAAAAATTCCCATATTTTTAGGTTGTTTAAAAATTTTATTTAAGTTTTTTTTTATTGTTTGTATATATATATTTTTTGGCCCATTGTTGCAATAATATTACCCTAATAAAGATCACCTGAATGGTGGTCAAAACGATGGTAAAATTTTCCAGAAGAACCATTTTACAATTGAAACAGTGCCTGGTAGCAACAGTATATTCATATATGTATAACTTGTGAACCATTGCCTTTTTTAACTTAGAAACTGTTTTTTTTTTTTAGATGCAAAACCTCAAACAAGCCGACTCGATCTTTACGGGAGATAGAATACATCCACTTGTCGTACTTCCACATTCGAAACCTCGGTCATATCCAGTCGTGTCGGCTTCTCAGGGTCTGCATTCTACACAACAATTACCTGACAAGGTTCAGGGCCCTCGAAAACTGCCCCCATCTTATTAGACTTGACCTACACAGTAACCAGGTACTAGTTAATATCTTGGTGGACAACCGTATTTGTCTGCCAACTAAAAACAAGTGGCAATGTATGACTGGAGGTCAGGAGTTTACCCCTCACTACAAGCTAGTTGTTTTAGCTTGACCTTGATTGCACTGGGTGCTGTTATCGTTGGCCAGTACGACTCCAGAAGGGCTTAATCACAGAATTTACATGGTGTATACGCAGGGTTTTTTTAAGGTTTGGTTTGGGTGACCGCTAGTAGTTTTAAGAGACCGCAAGTGTTTCATTTAAATAACAAAAAATATGCACTTCTTTTGTGAATAACTCTTTGATTCAGCTGTTAGCTGTACCTCCACTTATTCTTTTTTCCGGACGTGAACTATTGATCGTAGGCTATATTCGTATTATCGACAAGCAATAGCGAGAAACAACCATTACTTTTCTACTGTAGTTGCAACTCCAAATTTTGGGAAACAGCTGGAGAAATTTGGGGGACCTTTTCGGTCCCAAAAACACCTTAAAAAAACACTGTGTATACGTATGTTTTAGTTGTGAGTGGCACTGTTAGCAAAGTGGAATTTTTTAGTGTGCATATTTTTTAGACAAAACAGTTGACAAATTGTTGAAATGGGTTGTGCGAAAAACTCGGCTACAGTAAATTACTAATTGTCAACAGTGCCACCTTTTTCAGGTGCAAGTTAACAACTGTTGCTTTGAATATTTGTATTTGTTTAGACCAGTGTTTCTTAACTTTTTAATCTCTGTACACCACTAAAAATGGGGTGGCTCACATTTTTTTCCCGGTATGTCTCTTGCATTGCCTTTAGGTTTTTTTTTTTACATAGGTCTTATAGCTATAATATATCTTTAAAGAACTGTATGCTTATATAAATCAGCCAAGCAAGAATGAAAATATGTAAGCAATAGCCGTCAATATGATAATAATTTCAAATTAACAAAAACAACTACAACCATTGAATGAAAAAATATTGGAATTTGACAAAATGACATATATACTATTTAATACAATGAAACATATGTACACACATATATGTGTGCTTACAACTGAGATCTAGCCCTTCTGAAGCTGCTTTTTGACCAACGATAACGGCTTACGTATTATTAGTACACCGAAAAGCCATTGCAGACTCACCGAATCTGTCGATCAATGATGCAAGCAGAGCAGACCAGAAAAACAACTGGCCTGCAGTGAGGTTCGAACTCACGACCTCCGGTCAAGCCGGGACCGTCGCTCTACCAACTGAGCTATGCAGGCTCAGAAGGGAACGAGTCGAGAAACAACCATACGCCATGTTTCATTGTATTATGATATGATACTGGCGATCCCCTTCGTTATGAAGCTGCTTGTACTAACAGATTGAGCAAGCATTGGCGTATGGTTGTTTCTCGACTCGTTCCCTTCTGAGCCTGCATAGCTCAGTTGGTAGAGCGACGGTCCCGGCTTGACCGGAGGTCGTGAGTTCGAACCTCACTGCAGGCCAGTTGTTTTTCTGGTCTGCTCTGCTTGCATCATTGATCGACAGATTCGGTGAGTCTGCAATGGCTTTTCGATATACTATTTAATTACCGTAACTAGTCAGCAATTATGAACCGATTATAAACTGAAAAAAAATATAATAAAGCCGTTGAAATTGTAATAATTTCAATTTAAGAAAACCAAACAAAAGACTAAAAAATCCTAAACCCTGTAATAAACTGACCAACTGAAGAATAACAAACCAGATAGGAATTTTTTTTTTAATTTTTTTTTCATATTGTTTCAGGTGTAGTAACTGTTAAAAATATTTGTTAGATAACCAAGTTACCAGATGAGTTTTTTTGGAAAGAAATGAAAAGCTTGAAGATCCTGAATCTGCATGACAATGGTTTGGGTAAACTGGAAAGTATACAAGCACTGGCTGGATGTTCCAGCTTGATAGCACTGACATTGTACGACACCCCACTCAGTCTTAAGCACAACTACAGGTAACAAAAACCAAGTGTTGGCTAATAAACTGTAGATTTAGATTATTGTAATTTAAATCAAATTAGCCTAATATCGTTTTTAGTTTATTTCATCATCACATCTGACTGCAATTTTTAATTTAGAACATCAGTTAAAATTTATGTTTAGTTAATGCTTTGAAGCTAGTAGAACTTTTATTCTCTAAACCTAACTTTTAGTATTTGGGAAAATAAGCTAATTTTTGTTACAAATATGTTTGCAAGCAACATGTGAGACTTTAATGCATAGTGTTTATTGGAAAATTATGGCATTTACCTATTTGTTGCTATGTATTAGGGGTGAATGTCAGACTGTTAAACTGTTGTTTTGTAAAAAGTGTTTTGCAAATATTTTTTGACTTGTTTCTACTGTGTAAAAACGTTTGTCAACAAACAATTTTGCATTCCAAAAGATACTTTAATCCACCAGTTAACTAAACATTTGTTAAATGATTTTATCTAATTGGCAAAAGACTATTTAAAAGCAGCAACTTAACTCCTGTGTCATTAGATTCATAAATTTAATTGCTGAAACAAACATATGTTTCTATAGCAAGTGTGTTTTAAATTATTATTTTATCTTCGAAATAGCAGTGTTATACAACATACTGTTACCTGTTACTGATCGATAAAAGGTGTTTAGTAACCTGTAGCACAGTGGTCGGAAAACTTTTTTGGTCGAAGCCCAAAGTATTCTTTTCAGAGCTATTGAAGGCCCACTACGAAAACAGTGGTAGATTCAGGATATTTGATTTTAAGGTCAAATATAACACGCCGCCTTGGTGCCCAAAACACTGCCCTATCATAACGTAAAACATACTGTCAAAAAAAATATATATACGCGTATATAATAATTTTAAAATAAAATTTATCAATTACGTACATGTTAAGTTGGCAAAAAATATAGTTTGACAGGCTCTCAGAACCATATTTGGCACGTATGCTTTTCCAAGCTGGGCCAATTTAAAAATTCTATGGCACACCAACTTTTAAAATATAGTGCCATAAATGTGCGGCTATCACGCGGCCCACAACTACATAATAACACTAAGCTATTCAAAACTAACTCGCGGCCCACTAAAAATGGCTCTGCGGCCACATTTGGCCCACAGTTTGCCGACCACTGCCGTAACACATACAAACATTCTTCTTTTGTATTTTCTAGACACCACACTGTGAACACGATATGGTCGTTGAAAGCAATTGATCGACATGTTATTGGTGATGATGAAATCATAGAAGATGCCTCGTTTTCAAAACGCTTTACTGCCCTGAATCCGTGTCTGATGGTGGATCTTTGTCCAAAAGAAATTGAGGTAGTGCTTAGTGCATTATGTGTTCTCTGCAATAATGTTGACTATTTCTTTTTAGATAAGAGCACTCATTTATTCTCTGAGTTGAGTTTAATGTTAGATAAACTTTTTGGTATTAATTCAATTAATCAAAAGTTTTACAAGAAATTAGTCCACAAATAAGATTAAAAAGTCAGTTTAGATTTTTGTAGTTTAATGTTTGTTTATTGTACCCAATTAATGCTTCTTTGGGTTTTGTAGAATCTTTTTTTAAAGTAAACATATATAATAAATAACTTGTCCTGAAGTCACATGTATTTGTGTATCTTTTGTTTAAAACTTGTTTTTTGAAATATTTTAGCAACAGTAGCTGCTTTATATGGCTGTTTTTTCTTGGTTTACTAACTAATGATTAGGCCTTCTGATTCCAGTAAGCCTTTGTAAACCATTCGGTGTACTATAATGTGTTTGATATGGTTGATCAGTAAGGCTTCTGAAGGACTTGACCACAGAATATACACATTGTTTATATAAATGTTTTAATTACTAACTACAACAACACTTAACTTGATATCACTCTCTAGTGTTTAAACAAGTCTTTTCAAAATGACTTAAGCCCCGTCAAATCATATTTAGAGCAAATCAATTTCAGGTCAAGTCCTTGTCGTAAAAATTAAGCTTAAACTATTAAAATTACTCAATTCGGCCGATTTATGGGCAAGAACTCAAAAAAACATAAAACACAACGTATAGCTAGCAAATAGTTTTATATGTAAAACTTACCCAATAAAGTTTTGTAGATACCCAATTTTATAAATTATGCTCAATGAAATCACTTCATTTCAATCGAAGTTATTAGTCCAAAAGAATTAAGTCGAGTCATTTTGATCAAAAGACTTTAGCCAAGTCAATCAAGTCAATTAAAAATAGTGACTTTAGTGCACTTAAGTCCAGTCATTGACAAGCCATTACAACACTCTCACTCTCAATTTCTTTAGGGCAAAGTAGATCAAGTTTGGATTCTAACAGATAAACCTAAAAAGTGATAAAATATGTCATTGAGATTACTGCATTTTGCCAATTATTATTTTTTTTGTTTTAGCCATCACAGACTCGCACCCTTGAGCTTGAGGAAGAAGTCGTGAAGAAGATTTTGACCGACATCAACAAGATCTTGATTCACGGCTCTCCGGTCGTTGTCATTCAGAGATGGGTCAGAGGTCACATCAGCAGGAAAAAGCAAAACATTAGCTACTACGAAGTTATGTCAGTAAAAATTAACTTTTTAAATTAAAAACAGCTATTGCATATACTGAAAAAAGTAAAATATTTTCTATTTTTCAATGCTAACGTTTTTTAATTGCTCTATTATCCCTCTTTTTCAATTTATATTTAGGTTAATACCTCAATTAAGTTCGAGACAGCAATTTATGTCAAAATTTAAATAAACAAAATAAATGTGTTTAAACTAATTGCTGTTTACAGCTATTTGTTTAACACGGTTAATATTTTTTATATTTGTTTAAAATCTAAAATTCGTTTTTAGTCAATTTTAATTATCCATCAATTTAGATTATTACTTGCCATTTGACTGTATATTAGAAAAATAAACAGTTTTAGAGGTTTCTCCCAAATTGACTTAAGTTAAGTGATTAAGTTTATGTTCCGTATTCAAGACCCACAATTTTGTAAGCCATACCTTTAAAACGTGTCTTTTTGTTTTTGGGCTTTTGTTGTTGAATATTATGCTCTCTGTTCAGGCAAAAGATGCGGAAACTGAATCCGATGATGCGCACACACACGACACCTGGTGGCAGCCAAGCTGGCGAATCACTCGGACTCGATTATGACACTTATTTAAAGGTGGGCTTGTTACACTTATTTAAAGGTGGGCTTGTTACACTTATTTAAAGGTGGGCTTGTTACACTTATTTAAAGGTGGGCTTGTTACACTTATTTAAAGGTGGGCTTGTTACACTTATTTAAAGGTGGGCTTGTTACACTTATTTAAAGGTGGGCTTGTTACACTTATTTAAAGGTGGGCTTGTTACACTTATTTAAAGGTTGGTTTGTTACACTTATTTAAAGGTGGGCTTGTTACACTTATTTAAAGGTGGGTTTGTTACACTTATTTAAAGGTGGGCTTTTTACACTTATTTAAAGGTGGGCTTGTTACACTTATTTAAAGGTGGGCTTGTTACACTTATTTAAAGGTGGGCTTGTTACACTTATTTAAAGGTGGGCTTGATACACTTATTTAAAGGTGGGCTTGTTACACTTATTTAAAGGTAGGCTTGTTACACTTATTTAAAGGTGGGTTTGTTACACTTATTTAAAGGTGGGCTTGATACACTTATTTAAAGGTGGGCTTGTTACACTTATTTAAAGGTGGGCTTGTTACACTTATTTAAAGGTGGGTTTGTTACACTTATTTAAAGGTGGGCTTGTTACACTTATTTAAAGGTGGGTTTGTTACACTTATTTAAAGGTGGGCTTGTTACACTTATTTAAAGGTGGGCTTGTTACACTTATTTAAAGGTGGGCTTGATACACTTATTTAAAGGTGGGCTTGATACACTTATTTAAAGGTGGGTTTGTTACACTTATTTAAAGGTGGGCTTGTTACACTTATTTAAAGGTGGGCTTGATACACTTATTTAAAGGTGGGCTTGTTACACTTATTTAAAGGTGGGCTTGTTACACTTATTTAAAGGTGGGTTTGTTACACTTATTTAAAGGTGGGCTTGTTACACTTATTTAAAGGTGGGTTTGTTACACTTATTTAAAGGTGGGCTTGATACACTTATTTAAAGGTGGGTTTGTTACACTTATTTAAAGGTGGGCTTGTTACACTTATTTAAAGGTGGGCTTGTTACACTTATTTAAAGGTGGGCTTGTTACACTTATTTAAAGGTGGGCTTGTTACACTTATTTAAAGGTGGGCTTGTTACACTTATTTAAAGGTGGGCTTGTTACACTTATTTAAAGGTTGGTTTGTTACACTTATTTAAAGGTGGGCTTGTTACACTTATTTAAAGGTGGGCTTGATACACTTATTTAAAGGTGGGCTTGTTACACTTATTTAAAGGTGGGCTTGTTACACTTATTTAAAGGTGGGCTTGTTACACTTATTTAAAGGTTGGTTTGTTACACTTATTTAAAGGTGGGCTTGATACACTTATTTAAAGGTGGGCTTGTTACACTTATTTAAAGGTGGGCTTGTTACACTTATTTAAAGGTGGGCTTGTTACACTTATTTAAAGGTGGGCTTGTTACACTTATTTAAAGGTGGGTTTGTTACACTTATTTAAAGGTGGGCTTAGTATTTTGGTTTTAATGTAGCTGGTAAATTTACTCCAGCAGAATAACCAATACACAGCTCTTTAAGTTTGACGTTACGGTATAGACACGTCAATAAAAAGTTCATTAAAATATATTTGTAGAGTATCTGTCAGGGTTGAAAGTAGAATCATTTTCATGAAAGATTTTCACAAAGTTATGTCATCTAAAACAAGTAACCTATTGAAAACCTGAGATTACCGTTTAAAGTAGTGCATAAATATGCGAACGAAATTACTGTTTAAATGCATTCAGTTGGTTGTATGGCCTGGTAAAAACAACATTATTTACATATTTTATTATTACCTTTCACATACCCCACTGTTCACGGATAGTAATCGTCCTATTCAACATGGCTTTAAGCTTTAATGGTGTTCCGTTTATCACAGAACCGGCGACCTGGATCGAAAACCCCGAGCTCAGTTTTGAGGAGAGAAGAGCCAGCGAAGATTCCGGTCCAGGAACCACAGGTTGGTGGCTTTTACTGATAAATAATCTCGCGAAAACTCCCAGTAAATGTTTATTTTGCGAATTTTGAAGTCCGATTAAACACCTAAAAATTGAGAATTCGTAGGAATCGAGCATATGAATTACTTTGATACTTATATTTTTTTATTTTTTTTTTTATGTATATTTTTTACTTTTTTTTATTTTAAACGATTTAAACACAAAAACTAAAAGTTTAAAAATATGCCCAAGTTCTATGGTAGGACGTGTAAATTAACTTATTAGGTGAAAATTAAAAATTTATTATAACTTTCAATGAACTTGCTGTACTAGTGGTCTCCGTTAGTTTTTGCAATAAAAACAAACTAACATTAACACAAAGAATTACTTAAAAGTTTGAAAAACACAACTGACAAAAGAAAATTGTTTGACAGCTGCAAAAAATCTTATTTATTTAAATAAAAATAGTTTTTTTTTCAGCAGTGTTGTTAAACAGGCGGAACAGCAATCTGTTCATTTATATTTCAATTTTTGGAAAATTATTTTGACAAACTGAAGTGTTTAAGCCAGGGGTTCTTAAACTTTTTTTTACCGCGGACCCCTAACATTTTTTTTGGGCCTTGCGTGGACCACGGTAGGAAAAAAATTCAAAAATGACGTCATAAACTGACGTCCCTTTACAAATTAGCTTAATAAACCTGCTGATTTCGGTCCAAAAATATAAAAGTGAAATAGAATCTAAATACATACAGTGCAAATCCGTTTTATTTTTAATTAAACTGTTTTCTTTGAAAAAACGGAAACTTCTTAAGTATACACTAATATTTAAATAAGGCCTTCATGGACCCCTAAAACGAGTTCACGGACCCCCAAGGGGTCCATGGACCCCAATTTGAGAACCCCTGGTTTAAGCTAACATATCGATGTTATAATTAATCCTAGCCACGTACAAAGCTCACTATCCCTCGTTATAATAATAAAAGTTTAAAACTAAACAGTTTGTCAGAAGAAAACTGTGGCGTTCTGAAAGGTGATCTAATGGAAAGCAGAACGCCATAGTTTTCTTCTGACAACCTGTTTTGTTTTTAAACTTTTACCGTACTGCTTTTATATGTTTTTGACTTTTTAATTTTAATATTACTTTGCTATGTGTATATATTTTACTTTACTTATAGGAAGTAACGATGCCAGTATAGGCGAAATATATATTCCTTTAAAAATGTCTAATCCTGGTTTTACTCAGAGTTTTAAACTATGAGTTTTATTGTCGCGTCAGCGGAACAGTGATCGACAAGCAGAAACCTGCTTCCAATGGTTTTCGATTACGCCCTTTTATATCCCTCGAATTATTTTGACCTGATAAAAACTCACTACTTTGGTTTAAGTTTAAGGAAAAGGAAGACGAAAAGGCTTCAAAGAGCTTTCCATCAGCTTTAAGAATCAACCTGGCTCAGCTCGAGCAAAACGCTCTGCGGTCTTTTGGTAAGTTGCTTGTGAACCACCAATACATCAGCAAAAGTTTCGTTACCAAGTTGAGTTAATGCTGTAAAGACGGTCACTCGTTTCCCATCTATGAATAGTTTCCAGTAATACAGTGCTTCTTAACCCAGTAAACTGTATTAGTTTTGTTCACCCCTAGCATCTATCTCCAGATTTCATTCACCCTTGTCTCATGATATGATAAAACTATCTCGTTTATATATAACAACACAAAATTACTTCGATTTACTGCAGAGCTATCATCCATTTCTGACAGTTCACCCTTATTCACCCCTTTTGGTTGGTTCACCTCTGCATAAATTTTATTCACCCTGGGCTTAACCATTCACCTGATTAAGAAACACTGTCTTAACCTATGGGCCGCGACTCACAATTGGGTGACGTTTGATTTGAATTGGGTCGCCAACTGCTGTAGTTCACATAGGTAGATTTGTTTAGATTGCTCCAGTTTGCAGCTTCTTTAACAAAATTTGTGGATAAAATACAAAAACATGCCCCATGTTAATTAAATATTAAACTAATTATTGCTATTGGTTTACTGCTATCTACTTCTGTATGGGCTTATAGAAACCCATATAGAAGTTAGCATTTGGTGAACGATTTGAATAGATCCTAAGATAATAGCTGGATATTGTAGATAGAACATATTGTAAACGTTCAGAAAATGCTATACCTATATGGTGCGGTGACTTTGATGACCTAACGGTCTTTCGCTGCTCCCTGGGAATCTTCTTCCCAAAAAATAAACATATCTATTTATATCAGTGGTTTTCAACCTTTTTTCTTTCGTGGCCATATTTAGGTTGCAAATAAATTCTGCGGCCCAATAGTTAAAATGTAAAATAGGTTTAGAACAAAACACAGCAGAACGTATTTCAAAACAGATTATTTATTTAACCAACCGTGCATTAGTGAGATACTTGCAGCTGAACAATAAATTTACATTCCTTTTTAATTCCTTTTCAAGATATTTTCCCTGTAAAATTAAATATAGCGTAACAAATGAAACTAAATCTAGGTTTTTTAAATCTGTCTGTGGCCCACGTCAAATGTTCTTATGGCCCACCAGTGAGCCATGGCCCACTGGTTGAGAACCGCTGATTTATATACTTCTGTATGGGTTTTGATCGTTATTTTTTGAACTATTCGAATAAATCAAGATAATGGCTGAAGGTTAAAAGTGAGAGACAGATGTAAAATGGACATGAAAGCCCACTTCGGCGTCACTTATGCCTCGGAGCAGACATTACTTTCACAAGCTTTCGCTTTCTACACCAACGAACAACAAACAACAACAATAACAACAAAACAAGTCACTGTTGTGCCACGCTTGCGTCTGACAAAGCTGTTTAAAGGTCGACCTTTTCGTCCCCGCCTCTATTATGTACCGCGAACAACTTCCAGGTCACACACTGAACGCTCTTGTCTCGTTGTTTGTTCCAAGTATCAACTTTCACCCCTCTCGAAAGAAGCGGCGTGTGAATTGAGATAGGAACGTGACTCGACTAGGAATGGCCGATATTTGATATTATATTCCTAAACCGATACCCGATACAAAATGACGTCATTTTAATTAGGGATGTCCGATACCCGATATTTTGGACAAAAAGTATCGCGATTCAATCCGATACCAAATGACGTCATCATAATTAGTGGAGCGAACATAGCTCACTCCTGGAACTTAGCAAGTGTGGTTGTTATGCCGCTAGGTTAAAGTTCCAACACGGGGATTTTAAACTTTTTAAACGCAGACCCCAGAATATGTTTTGGTTCGCTTGGACGAAGGTCGGCATGAAGTTTTCCAGCGATGACGTCATTAATAACTCAATTTGGAAGCTGTTATTTAATCCAAACCTTAACAAAAAATCACCATTAATAATATGAAGTGATAAGTCGTCAACGTAATTAAAAATAAATTTTAAGCAAGATTTTCTTTAAAATTGCAGGAAATTTGGAAGTAATAGGAAGACCAAACTATACTTAAATACTACGCCAATACAAGCAAAATAGATAAAATCCAAGCATTTTATTTTTTTCAACCTTGAAACCTTAGATTATTATAGTTGTGCACTTTTTATTTCATTTGCTATAAAAGTTAATGTCGGGGTCCTTATAGTTATTTTAAGGAAGATAAAGAAGCTGGCCAGGTTAAATGTTTGAAAATATTTGATACTGGGATGTTATTATTGAATACAAAAAACAATACCTACTATTTACACACGCATGAAAAAAGCACGCATGCATGAAAAAAATGTCAAAATTTAAACGATTTTTTTGAAAAAAAATGTATATCAATCTTTTGCAAATAGTTCACATGCCATTTTCGACCGCCAAAATGCACTTATCCTTAACAACACGGATTGTGTATTATGTTGCAGACAACTCACCTGATGAGGGCATTACGATCCACGTCCACCACGACACCGGGCTCCCAGTCAAGTCGCTCTTCTCCAAACCTCTCCAAGTCACCTTCCTACAGGAACAAACAAGAGGTCAGTAAACCCGGAGCTGTTTTGTTACTACTGTGTACTCTTTGCGATGATTCGATCTATGGCAGTGGTTCCCAACCTTTTTCTTTCGTGGCCCATTTTCGTTGCACAAAAATTCTGTGGCCCAATAAACTGTTATGGAATAACAAACTATAAAATAGGTTTAGAACAAAAACAAGCGGAGCATATATTAATAAATTTACGTTTCATTTACATTCCTTCTTAGTTCCTCCTCAATTCATTATTCCTGTAAAATTAGGTATAGTGACAAAAATGAAACTAAATTCTTCAATAAATCTAGCTTTTTTAAATTGGTCTGTGGCCCATCTAAAAAGTTTCCATGGCCCACTGGTTGAGAACCGCTGATCTATGGTTTAATCGTTAACAGTGGAACCGTTAAAACAGCGGTTCCCAAAACAGTCTCAGAGGGTCCGTAAGGAGAAATACTCTTTACGTTTTTCAACATTAGGCTTTAGCGGGTGTTTTTAAACATTATCTGTTACCATTATTTTCTTTAGTTATGCTTTATTATTCGATCATATGTCGTATTTTATGATATCTCTTGTAACATTACAAAGCATCTATTACGCTGTACTACCTGCTATCAACGAATCGCTCGCTTTAGTTAGAAATATGTTACATTAGAAAGAATCGTGACTGCACTAGTGTACTACAAGAAATTGACCCTTGAATTTTTATAGGGTGGCGATATATCAAAATAATTGCAACGGGTCCAGCAGGCAAATTTTTTAGAAAAGTTTGGGAATCGCTGCATTTGAAGGTTGTCGCTGAAAACGTATTTACACACGCGAGTACAGACTCTCATAGACACATATAAACACACATTTTTTAATCTTTAAGGTTTACCCACCAAACCGTGCGCCTAGAGTGAAAGCACCTTAAAACGTTTATCATTTAGTTCCTGAACTTTGCTAAGATTACTCTAACCTGTTATGCAACTTTCATATTAATTTCTGTTGCATTGTAACCACCCCATTACACCTAGGTTCACCCACAAAACCGTGCGCACCCGTTTCAACCCCAGCCACGGCCCCAATCAAGGGGCGGCGTCGGGACCCGGTCACCGTCCAGCAGATGTTGGGGCCCACCGAGGCCCTGGTGCGCCCGGCGCCGGTCCAACACGCCCACCCGGTGCTGGGAACCCTGGTTGAGAGGTCAAGGGCCGAGAAACGTGAGATTGGGGTGCAGTGTGAGGGGGCAGACGGGGAAATCCCCAACCACGAGTGGCGGGTGCACGCGCGAAAGTTCGAGATGGCCGGAGGAAAGCCTGCCTTTGCTGAGGTGAGTGGACTTTTGAAACAAAATATATAATATAAACTGCAACTATACCAGATGCTGACACGATTTTATTGGTCCCTAAATAATAGAAAAGTGTATAAATTTTTAATTTTTATTTCAAAATCTTAGAAGTTAAGAAAAATGCCTTTGCTGAGGTGAGTGGATTTTTGACACAAAATATATGAACTGTAATTATACTAGGTATAGATGTACGACACGAAATTTGATTTCATTGTATACCAAAGTTTGATTCGACTTCTCACTAATAACAGTTGTAATTGTCAGGTCGATTTCCAGATTTTATCGAAATGGAAAGACTTACCAAGGCAAACTAATACATTTTAAGGGGCGTGGCCTCGTTCCCCTCTCTGAATCCGCCCACTGAATTAAGACCTACAATCTTTTTTAGATCGAGCCTACCCAGGAGCACCTTCTAATGAACAGAGAGGCTGGTAGAGATGTTAGGGAGGCGGTCGAGTATTGGCACGACCAAGAGTTCTCCAAACCCAAGCCCCAGCTCAAGAAAAGTACCCCTCCACCCAGGGTAAGTGGAACTGGACGTGTTGTTGTTGTAGCTGGCCATGTTCAGAGGCGCCCGCAGAAAATTTTCCAGGTGGAGGGCAATATGATGAATCTATCTACATAATTTACCTTCAGTACTTATGATATTATTATGTACATACGATTTTATATCACCAGAAATTTACACACAAATCAATATTGTTCCATTAGTCAAACTGAGTTACTTAATATGAAGTAATATACGTAATAAGAATATCAAAGCCCATACAGAAGATATAATGCATTATATATACACTTACCATCTGTGACTTCTCTCTATGTTGAAAATGCATAAAGAGTTATTCGAAACGTTCAAAATGCTGCCTACTTCTGTATGGGCTTTGATATTCTTATTACGTCTTACTACAACCTCCAACCATTATGCTCTGAAGTAATATAGTTATAAACAATAATAATGATCGCATTTAGAAATTCCAGAGGAGGGAAAGTCCCCCCCCCCCTTTAAACCCCGGTGGGGGCCCATGGCCATGTTGTTGATATCGTTGTCGGCAATGTTAACGGTTCGATGTTGTGATTGCTTTCGCTTTCGCTTCTTTGTCTTTATTTTTTAAACACTATGCTTTAAACCGCATTGACAAGAATATCTTTCTAGAGCAGGGTTCTTGAACTTTTTTAACACCAACCAATGATAAATATTTATAGTTAACGTGGACCGGGTTGAGCATTAGTTTTTTTAAAGATGCCTTCATATATTGATGTTTTAAAACAAGTAGACCAGGGGTGCATAACCTTTTCGCTGTTAACGGTCGCATTGACAGTGTCTATTTTTCTCACGGCCGCCAGTGCTTTTTTTTGAAATGACGTGAGAAAGTTAAGCCATAACGTGACGTCATAAAACAGTTATTCCTAAAAAGGAATGTTGTTCTCAAACAATCTCGTGCAAAAACGTGCAATTGAAATCCAGTCTTAATTGCGTATGGCAGACCATTGTCATTTCGGCGAAATAATTTTTTTTCATGGTTAGTATAATAAATTATCAGCTATTCTTACCTAACGAGTTGTTTAGATTTTGCCTTACATTTCAATTCATAGCATATTTATTATGTGGCAAACAGCAAAAAATTATTAAAAAAAAAAATTACAAAAAATTATTTCGCCGAAATGACAATGGTTATGGCAGTATCTTGCTCATAAACATTAATAGTCTTTACACGGATTTAGCTTACAAAGCTACGTCGTGGGAAAAAATTATAGTTCACCACAGTTTATGCGTTTCTGTTGCCAACCTTCAGTTGCAATTTGTTACACGCTGATTGCCATCAGCTATGCGCTGCTGCTTCTTCCGCCGCACGTGCTGATTACTTAATTGAGCCAACACCTGTCGCTATTCAAGCAGTCCTGTTGTGCCATTCTTAGCAACTTCTTTTGTGGGTTTGGTAACTACAGTGTTGCAGTACTTGCTTTTGGTTAAGTTCTGCATAGTTCAAAAGGTGAAATGTACTTAAACTAAACAGCAATGCATCTGCAGCGAAAAAAAGAGTGATGACTTTGTAAGTATTTGTGTTATGCGTTTTTAAGTATTGCCCAACAATATCAAGTATTTGTTTTGCTGCTAAGTTTAAAGTATGCCGCAGCCGATAAAGCGTTGTTTAATGTCGGTAAGACATTTATGAGTGTAAAATATAGAATTTGGGCGATATAACCAGACTTTGACAACCAGATAATTGTAGCTTGATAATGAATTGCCAAGTCAAAAATGTCGAGTAGATCATCTTTGATTAAGACGTTTCGACCCGAACTTATATTACACTCACCTAATGTGATACTGTGTAACTGTATTTTATTAATTTAAAGAATAAAAGCAAAATGGAACTTATTCTAATTCTAACTAATCTGTTAGTTCATAGTGTGCTCTAATTCTACTTGCATTTTAATTTGGGTTTCACCAAAGTTGCCTATTTAGTCCAACGGCATTTTTGGTCTGTCTTTTTTTATATACACGTAGGTGAATTTTATAGGCTATGCTAAAAAAGATTTGTTATTCACATTCCTATGTAAGTAAATTGCGATTTACCTAATTTCTTGTGAATTAATTAACTTTAGTAATTAGAGTTTAAATTATATCTTGTTGACATTAAATCACTAAGTAGCGTAAAGGCACTTCCTGGGGATATTTACCCGGCTAGCAAAGTGGGAATATTTACCTGGCTATTAAATAGCCACTTCCTTTTTTGTTGCCGCCTTCACTCTGTTTTTCTTTCAGCTTCGTGACAACGTGAGCTTAGCGACCTTGATGGCAGTGTCCAAAGCTTACAGGGACAGGGACAGAAGTGACCTCGTGGGGTTAAAGGTCGACAGGGTCATGAGGATTCAGCAGGAAAGAGCTCAAGCAAAGCAGATCGTGTCCGCCTACAAGGTAACCTATGTAGTTAACCTACTTAACGGCTATTTGGAAAATACCTAGATCCTAGATTAAAAAAGCTTAAGGCAAGTTAATCGTATCTACCTACAAAGTAACCTATGTAGTTAATCTATCAGATGGAAACTTAACGGTTAATTGGAAAAACCTAAATCCTCAAGCCACGTTAATCGTATCTGCTTACAATGTAAACTGGGTCAATTATGTAGTTGATTTATTCAAATTGGGAAATTTTACCGGCTATGTAAAAAAATCAGTCTTAAATCTCTGTGGTTCCCAAATATTGGTACACTGGTCGTAAAAGGAAAAAAAATGGGTCGCGCAGGTATTATTCAAAGCTGCGTATATTTGGAATGTTGTAGAGAAAATATAGCTTCTATGTGAAAAATTCAAATCCTAGATTGAAAAAACTGTAAGACAGTACAAGGTTGTGTGGCAAACTTTTTAAAACTACAATGCTTGAAAGACGTTCCAGGTCTATTTTAAACAATACTAGTTATTTTATAGATAACCAAAGGGGCGTACGTGCTAGTAATCGCACGAGGTGTGTGGGTCACAAACTCAACATTAAGAAACATTGCAACGCCATTTAACGTTTTTCAACAAATTTTCCTTTTTCAACCATTTTTTTATAGGAAGAGAAACGAACCCAGGCTCTGAACCAACGCCAGGAAGATCAGATGAAGCTGGCCGAAGCTCTCCAACAACACGAGATTACGAAGAACGCTTACGTCGAATTTGTGAGTGGTTGTAACTTAAACTCAAGTCAAGTCAATTCATTTGAGATTCAAGTTAAAGTCTAGTCAAATCATTGTTCCAAATAACTTAAAAGTCAAGCCATTTGTCCAAAAGACTTAAAAGTCAAGTCAAGTCATTTGAAAACAGTGACTTAGTGATTGACTGACCCAAGTAATTACAACACTGCCAAAATATTAAGGATAAGCAATATAACGAATCTAATCTACTGGTCCTAGCAATAATAAATAAATCAACTGTCGTAAGCCTCTAGTATGGACCCACGTGTTCTTAAACTGGGGTCCGTTCATTCCTTGGGGCCGTGAACAACTTTTAGGGGGTCCGTGAAGGTCTACTTAAAATGTAGTGTATATTTAAGAATTAGTTAATTTTCCAAAGAAAATAGCTTAATTGAAAACAAAACGGTTTTGCGCTGAATGTATTTAGACTCCATTTCACTTCCACATTATTTTGGCCGAAATCACTGGATTTCTGAAGTCTATTTGTATTGTGATTGTTAATTTATGACGTCATCTCTGAAGTTTTCTTGCCTACAGTGGTGCACAAAAATAAATTCCGGGTCCGCCGTAAAGAAAGATTAAGAACCTCTGTAACAACCTGCATCACATGGCATTTGTCCAAAAGACTAAAGGTAGTTGAAGTCAATTCATTTTCCCCAAAGACTAAGTCAAGTCAAGTAATTTGAAAATAGTGACTTTTGTACACTTAAGTCTAATTTGTTGATTAACTCAAGTCATTACAACACTGCAACTAATAACTTACATCACAGGCCCAGGAACGCAAGGAGCGAGCTATTCAACGTCATAGGGCTCGCTATTCCGAACTTATGTTCGCTTCGGACTTCGGCAACCAGCAAACTTCAGTATCCAACGCACTAATACGTCACGATCGACAGGCAGCCAAGGATGACGTCAAAGCTGACAAGGAGGAAATCGTCAGTGGCATAAAGGTAAGGACCGAAGTTACAATAAAGCGAATATTAAACAACAAATGTTATGTTCACAAATCTGACGTAGAACGAATATGTACAAGTACAGAAGTTCGAAGCATTTTGTTGACGTTTCCAATATTTCTTAAGATAATGGATGGAGGTTGTAGTTAGACGTAGAATGAATAACGAAGTCCATACAGAAGTATAGGTAGCCTTTTGTGAAGTTTCAAATATTCATTCATTCGACGACTATCTTATTAAAATGAATAAATAAATCAATAATTATACCAAAATGATACATACTTGGGCTTAGATATTTATTCTACGTGTAACTACAAACTCTCGCCTTTGTGCTTTACAAATCTCTAACTTCGAAGTTGTAAAACCTTTACCATCCTTGTTAACTTCGGGCTGTAGGTGGTAATGGTGAAATAGTTTTTTAAGTGCTCGTTTAAAACACTAGCCTTTATTGCAGTGTTTCTTAACATTTTTCGTGGCGACCCAATTTCTATAAGCGTAAGTATAACACCGAAGTATTGGCGGTCAAGTCATTTTGCTCAAATTACTTAAGTCAAGTCATTTCTCCCGTGATCGTGATAAACCTTTCATCTCACGCGCAGGTGCAACTCACGGAGCAGGCGGACCTCGTGAGACGGTACATGGAGCACAAGCAGATCACGAGACAAATGAGAAGTGCACAGGAGAAGTCCAACTTGGACGGAAGAGTCCTCCAAGAAGCGAATGATCGGATCCTTGCGGCTCGACAGAGAGTGGCCGGGATTAAAGCGCGGAAGGCAGCTGTTCAGGTGAGAGCTTTTTGCAACATTTTTGTGCAGCGAAAACCAAGAGTACCTATGGGCAAGGGTACTATGGTTGTTTTTCGACTTGTTCCCCTCTGAGCCTGCAGCTGTTCAGGTGAGAGCTTTTTCCGCATCACGCCAATATTGATTATCATTTAAAGCCGGGTTCACCAAACTTTTTCATAAAGGGCCGGGTAAATGTAAAGGAATTTACATTTTTTTTTTATCCGAACTTAATTATTGTTAAATGAAGTAAATATAAATAACTATTGTACGAAAACTGTAGTCAGATTTAATAAGTTGTCTTACTGTTTAAAATTTCATCAAAATTTAAAGCGCCTGCGTGTGTTCCACCGAAAATTGAACGTTGTTTGAAATGCATTTTCACCCATTTAAAGTCAAAAAAGTTATTTAGTGTTCAGTAGGTAAAAAGTCAGTGACTTAAACTGCTAAAAACTGCGAAGCGGCACAGAATAAGACACAAAAATGATTTAGTAATTCTTTTATATTAGCAACTGAAACAAAAAAAAAAAGATCGAGCCAATAAACATTAATACTGACGTTTCGTTACGCACTTGTGTTATCATCAGTAAATGTGTGTCGCGTTTTGGCTTCGAGATTCATTGTCAAGCTACATTACAGACCCGTGCATAGTGTAGCTTTAACTGAACGTTTTAAGTTGTATGTACGAAGTAAGTTCAAAATCCACCGCAGGCTAGTTTTACGCACAGAGGTCACATGTATGAAGCTATTCCTGCCAGGCATAATATATAACGGAGTGTTGCTCTTCCAGCAGAATATATAATAGATCGACGTTTCGACGTACTATACAGAACGTCTTCATCCGGATACTGACGTATCATGTAAAACAGATTCCTTATAAATCAAAAAGTAACAATTCGTGCGATTGCAAACTCGCACCAACGCTCATTGGTGTAAGAGGTCACATGTATGAATGTTCGATATTATCGGATCGGAGCCGATACCCGATACCCGATACCAGGTGGTCATACGATAGTAGGGTAGTATCGGTGCCCTACCGATACCAAATAAATATATTTTTGTCATGATTTACGGTTAATCGCAGCAAATCAACCTTGAAAGAAAAATTTATCAAAAAAGTAGGTTAACATCTGGATGTAACTAAACTTCTTCACACTGAAGAAATTTGATCCTGAAAACCTGAAAAAATACTTTTTTTGTTTTGCTGTTTTCTATTTGCTTGTTTTTGCATTGTAAGGATTTCATTGGATCGAATCGCATTTTTTTTGTCAATTTTTCTGGCAACGGTATCAGATTAAAATATCTTGTGTCGGACATCCCTGGTCTCCTGTAATGAAAGACAAACTGAGTTACACAAACATTTTTGCAAATACTCTATTCAACACAGTGGTCGGTTATTTTAAAATCCTTAACAGATGGACTGTTCAATGGCATTACTCTCAAGATTTAGAACGGATAATTAGGATTCCAAAATAATTCTTTTCCAAAAAAGTCATCCGACTTCTCCAGTTAGTTTTCCGCAGTGTTGCAAGCAAGTAAAAAATGCAAGTCCCAGTCGTCAGATTTAAATAAAGTGCAATTTGTGTTCAACTTCAAGTCCAGTGATTGACATAAAAATATAACGTTAAACTATTAAAACTGGTTAACTTATCTAAATCTAAGCAATAACTGAACTAAAAATTTAACAAAACTCAACGCTTATTAGCTGTTTTACGTGTAAAAACTATTAAGTAGCCGAGTTTTATAAAATAACATTACCAGATTATCTGTGGCAGGGGTGTCCAACTCAAACATGCCGACGTGCCAATTTTTATCTTTTAACTTCTTCCCATGCCAAAGTTTAGAAACTATTTTTTTTTTTCTAATATTAAAAGCGCTTTTATACAAAAAATAAAAACAGTATGGTGTTATAGTATTAGAAGTAATTGTTTATTGTCGTAATTGCTGGGATTGTTTTGTATTGTGAATAAACAATGACAATTGGCTGTATAACAAATTTAGCTTTTTTGACTATTATTGGCTGAATTTTTGGGGGGGTTGCAGGCCACATTTGGCACGCGTGCCTCATGTTGGACACCCCTGGTCTATGGTAATGAAAACTCAAACAATCGTCAATTACAAACAGTAAAAAACTACCAACTGCATTAGCAAACCTCGCTAAAACTTGCGTTTTCCAATTTGCTCGCAGGCTTACCAGCACAGCCTACCCGTGACCGCTAACGCCTCCTCGTGGCCACTCAACGTGTCGCGCAACCAACCGCATGGTGATGCTGTGGAGCACAGCGGCTATTCCCAACAACAACAACAACAACATCAGGCCAAAGTTAAAACCGCACCAAATGCCCCGGTGCTCCGGATTCACGAAGCCGACCACTCGACCTTGCGCGCTCAAGGTCACCAGCCGGGGGCGCTAGAGCTGCTGCCGGTCCCGCCCTTTCCCTCAGCCAATCAGGAGCTGGCAGCTTCTGCGTCACAGTATTTGCCCAACACTCCATCCAGCCTGGCCATGCAAGGTTGATTTTTATCGCCAGGGATGTCCGATAGTTTTGTGTTTATTCTTTACCCGATATTTTTTTTGGCAAAAAGTTTTTGATTCGATATCGATTACGTCATTGTCGGATCAAAAAAGCAAAAAAAGTATAAAACCAAATTCTACTAACATCATTAACAGTATATAAACTATTGGGACCTGACAAAATATAAATCAAAAAATGCTTTTTCGATATTTATGTTTCTTATCTACACTTCAGAGGATCTGTTTTACGATTACCATGTTTGCAAGTTTTTTAAGACAACTTGCTTTAGCCCAAGGATGTCCAACCTGTGACCCGCAGGAAATGTGTGTGCGGCCCACTAGTCATTTTCACTCCAAGCAGTATTTCAAACTTTTGAAATCTTACGTCAGCTTTTAGGAGGCAGTACTAAACTATGAAGGCCCGCTTACGCTACTAACCAATTTTTGTGAAACATATTTTAATATGTTATGCGGCCCATAAAATATTTCAAGTTGCAATGCACCCTTTGCAAAAAAGGTTGGACATCCCTGCTTTAGCCTCCAGTTTTAGCTTTTACCAGCCTATTTCTGACGATTTTACCATCCAATGTAAAAAAACCCTGGTTTGGATCATAAACCATGACTAAAACTTTTACAACTACCTATCGTACTAAGTATCGGGTATCGGTTTTGACACGATAACATCGGACATTCTGAACTTTCAGCCATTTCTGTTTTCGCCTTTTACACTCGGAAGAGTCGTGTCTTGCTTCTTTGTAATAAAAGTGTTATTACGATACGACGGTAGTGGCCAGAACTTTTAGTGCGGTCTAGTTGGATACGGTTACTCCCTATTGTTGGGATCGTGTTTTTGACTAGAACTTGACATAAACTTGTTTTTACTTTTGTATTGATAACTGTCTCACTTGCGAGTTCTAAATGCAAATATTACTATTGATTATTGAATCGTCGTCACAAACAAAAAGCGGACAAATAAACCTCTTTCTGTAATGTGCAGGTTTAAATTTACCTCCTATCTGCACCTGCACTAAAATATAAAATATTTGATAACGGGCTGGCTTAAAAGCATGAATACTAAAACCGTCAAAAAAAAAAAGTTGAAAAGCGTCTCCGTATAATATAAAATCTAAGAAAAAAGATTCTTGCTTCCAATCAGTTGATGTTTTAGTAAAAGCAGGTATGAAACATTAAAATCGTCGAAATTGAAACATATATGATGTCTATTTTAAGCGACCTAGTACATAAAATCGTTCCAAGTTTTTGTCTCACAATTAACTTGTTTTGGTACTCAGTAGGTTAATATTCCAAAACGAGATTAATCTGTCGAAAATGTAAAAAAAACGCCCTTACGACCCCAACAGAAGGCTGTTTACAAAACGGTCGACCTAAATGCAACAAAACACTCCTCCTTCCGTTCGCAGAACTAAATCAAAACTCTTGGTTAACCTTTTTCGTTTCCAATATACTGCTTTAAATTACAAGACAAAAAACTTCTGAAGGGTCACTATGTAGCGTCTTGATTTAGCAGTGTTTCTTAACCTTCTTAGTGCTCGTACCCTTTGAGCTCCTGAAATTTTCTCGTACCCCTGTCTACAATGGTCGACCGAAGTAAATAAATTTGTAACAATACGAAGCGCAGAGAACTAACAACTTACGTGTTGAATGCATGCATGAAAAACAGTCTTCTAAATTCAACAATATTTACAACACAAACAATCAGTCAATTTAATAATGGCTTTTTTGTTTTAGCTTTTCGTAAATCACGCATTCTTCACAATATGCCTAAATAGCGCTTTCGCACTGCATGTCATACCCCTGCTTTGGTGCTTCGTACCACCAAGGGGTACACGGACCCCTGGTTAAGAACCCATTGTCTAAGTTTTTTTACTACTGGCCTTTCGACCTCTAGGATGGGGGATACAGAGAAGTATTAGGGGCAACGAGACGATATTATTGAATTGAGTCAGTAAAACAGCAATTTGACGCTTTCAATCTGAATTCCGTGTACTTCCTTCGATGATACATTTTTTTCAAAACGTGAACAGGGGGTCACCACTTTTTAAATCCCTAGATCCTAACTTGTTGAGTTATGGGAAACCGGTTTATTTAATAGTCTAATTTAAAAAAATGTTGTTTATTATTATTTTTTTTATTTTTTTTTTCACTGAAGTTGGCATAAGCCAGTGCTTTTCAACCTTTAAAATTTTCATCCGCCCTCTTTTTATTTCGGAAAATTTCCATCCGCACGAAACAAGCACAGTAGCCTAAGTTTGAATCCTTTAGTTTTATTTGTGAAATAACAATGAACGGTTTTGTAAATTAAAGCCGTATGCCTAAGTCTTGACCGATATAAAATAAATAGCTTAAATGTAGGCTACCTGTAATGAATAAGTGGGCGCACCATCTTATTTGATTACTGTATTACACATAATGACAGAAAATATTATGCACCATTTTCGTCCGCACATTCATCCGCACGTACTTTGTCATCCGCACTACAATCTTTTTTTGAGCCGAGTTTTATTGTCAAAACAGCAATGCAAATTATATATTACAAACTCGCATGGTCTAACCCAGAGGCTTTCAACCGCCGGTCCGCGTCAACTTTCCTGCCGGTCCGCCAAATATATTACAATTTTATCTCAATTGCAAAAATGCAAGATGTTGAAGGCGGCTTGTCCATCAAATTTACTTAAGCCAGTTCCGTAGTTTGCAGAATTGTGACATAACGTAGAGTTTTGGTCTACTTTGGACTTTATCAAACGTCACAATGCTGCAAGTGTTGTGCCCAAGTGTTTAAAAGTGAGCTACAGCTCGTTTAAGTTTTAAAATTTAAGACCAGTTGTATGTAAAAGCTAAGAAGGCTTTTAATTGAATAGTTTTGCCGTAATTACATTTTGGTTAGATTTTTTTGATGGTCCACCGGTCCGCAAAATTTGTTTTGAAATTTTACCGGTCCGTAAGATAGAAAAAGTTGAGAACCACTGGTCAACCCGAAAAATGTAAACCTAACCGAACAATTTAAACATGCTCCTCGTAATTACTTAATTAATTTTGTCAAACCTCGAACGTTACGCTTTGCAATAATTTAACAATGAACGCTGGCAACAAACATTGATGTCTTGAGCAAAATGTGACCCGCGGGCCAGGGCTCGGACCACCATGCTTAAAATATGCCAACCACTGGTCTAATAGGTGTTCTAAAAACTATAAACGCAATAACTGGATGCCACTTTTATTTTTTTGCTGATGCCGCCAAGTAACGACCACACACCACAAACGTTAGCCACGCTAAAACGCGATCGCATAACAACTTTTACCTAACAAGGAACATTCAACAACACATACATCTGATTCGCGTTTCTCAGAATGAACAATTTATCTACAAGACATTGTGACATCGGGCTTACACTTTGGCAACGGTAATCGTTAAATAGGTCTCTTATATATGGTTTAAATCAAGGTGTTCTTAAACTTTTGTTACGCGAACCCCTAAAAAATAATGGTTTGTGTGGACCAGTCGGCATAAAATGTTTAGAGATGTCGTCATAAATAGACGTCAATCACGTCATACACATGCATTGACGTCACAAAACCAGTAGACTTCGAAATCGAATACTTTAGGTTCAACAAATGTGAAATTGAAATCAGCTTTAACTACATTCAAGGCGAAACGCGCTAAAGCGTTTTTTTAAACTCAATTATTTTTTTATCGTTTTCTTCAGTTTTCAAATATAAACTAAGATTTTAATTATACACCTCAGGCGACCCTCTACACTGTCCCATGTACTCCGGTTCGATAACCCTTGGTGTAAATGTAACTTTAAGATGACGTGTTTAGTATGTCGCATGTAAAACAGCTAGTAACCACTGTAGGCAATGCTAAGATAATGTCCGCTGTTATATGCTGTCCAATCGTTGGCTTATTAAAGCAGCGTTTACACCAAAAATATGCGATTTTTGTTACATGTTTAACGCTGTTGCGATTTCTTTGTCCATTCTATGAAACGACTGGTGACATTTTCACGAAAAGGCGTGTTTTTGTACAAGGGTAAATATCGTGCGAAGGCAGTCGGTAAAGCTAGCGCTCAGCGAATATACTCAAACAATCGACGGCAATATATCTTAACAAGGAACATGAAAAACGCATTAAAACAGTGAAAAGCAAACGGCGCTAAAAACAACGTCGTCTATGCCAAATTTCCGATAAAATTGGGTACACTATGCACGGATCTGTAATGTGGCTTGATAATGAATTGCAAAGCCAAAAAGGTCGAGTAGATTTGGCTTTGCAATGCCATAAAATCAACTTACATTTTCCGTGTTGAAGCAGTTTAAAAAAAAACAAAACAAAAACTAGAACAGAACTGAACAACATCAACACAACGGTCAAGATACGAACACGAAATACAAAAAAAATAGGAATTGGCATTGCGAGAACCTACAGCCGTTTGCGTTTACAAATGTCGCGACAATTTTTGTCGGAACGCTTCGATTTTTTCTGGTGTGATCCTATTTCAGGCACATTGTGCAAAAAATCCATTATCGCCACAAAAACGACAAGTTTGGTCGATAAACTTGAACTTGGCAGATGACAAAACAAGAACCAAAACACAGAGACGGGCTCGGCGTCGATAACACGAACTCAAGGTCAAAGAACTTTTCTTAAAACGTCGGCACGAATTGGCCTGTCAGTATAAAATAGGGGAAAGAGTTCATTAAATGCTTTCTAGTAGGTGTTCTAATTCTGAACGCTCAACAAGAAGGTCAGATTTAGGTTTGGAAGTTTGGAACACAAAACATGGATTTTCATAGTAATTTCACCGAAAAAATACAAATAATATTCCATAATATTGACATTTCCTTGTTTGCAAACGTTTTGGAAAAAGTCTCATTCCATTATCAGTGTACACTATCGAAAGCTATGGCTCGGAAATTTTCATTAGGATTATAAAAAAATCGCGACAAAATAGAAAAATAGTTTGGTGTCCAGAGCGGTTAAAAAAGCCTTGAACATCGAAACAGAACAGCTGTATATTTTTTTTAATTGCAACTAGCGATTAACAGGCACAAGAGTACACAGACGTACCCTTCATTACACAGTTTGAACTTCATTTTTTCACGACTGGAACTCTGGGCTCCCAAAATCCAACGGACAATAAAAATGACGTCATCAACAAAATGGTGACGTCGTTACTCCATACTGGGCGGCGCCATCCCCATAACCTGTGGCGGCGGCGGGGGAAGCGAAAGCGGCTGCTGCGTTGTTACCATGGCATCCATGACGGGTGGGGGCGGCGGATGGGGGTGTGACGTCATCATTTCCATGCCCGGTGACGTCATGAGTTCGGCGTTGGGCTGCGGCGGCAGTTCCATCCCGGGCAGGCCGGTTTCTTCGTTCTTGCCGCCGTGGACCCAGAGGTGGCCGTTGAGGGATTCCTTTTGTGCGAAGCGGCGCCCGCAGACCGGGCAATCGTACCGGGAAACCCCCTCGTTCTGGCTCTGGTGCGACTCCAAGTGGCCGCGCAGGTTGCGGTTCCGCTTGAAGCCGCGCCCGCAGATCGAGCACCAAAACCTAAACAAAAGCGTGTTTTTATGTGGGGAAATTATTTGGATACACTTTTATTATTATTTTTATTTCGAAATACTTTTGGCGGCCGAAAATCGTTTGGATTTCACAATCAGAATTAGTTAACGCTTTTCAAACCAGCAACTTTTTTCAATAGAAAAATACCTTCAACCATTTCGTTTTTATACTAATCCAAATAAGGGAAATGACCTAATGGTGTTTTCGCAAATATTGGTCACATAAGCAACAGACACATTTATAAATAGGAATTATCAAACTTTTTGTTTAATTTCTGCAAGCGATTTAAAATCATTATTAAACCTGATAGCCTAAACGAGAAAAATGCCTGAATTAAAATACTTTAAAATTGGTAAAGCAAACTGTTAAAATTGTTTTAAACGGAGCCTGACAATTTAGAATTGGTCTTCTATACTGGCAACTAGTAAAAAGGCAAAAAAGCACGACTGAAATAGGGATTAAAGTACTTAGCGCCACACCTTGCAACACAGCATGTTTGCAAGCAGCAAAGGGCGGTGTTGTGTGTTTTTGAACTTAAAAAAAAGAAAAACTTCCAAGAAGACTTCCTTTTTAGAAGGCGGATACGGTAGATTTTTATTGTTATTGCACGAAACAGTCACAAATGTCGATCACAAAAAAATACAACTTTCGGATCTTACTTGAAGTCTTCTTGACTTGGCTCGAATTTCCTGAAAAACAGGAAGAAAGCAATTAGTAAGCGGCCTGAAGTACCAGGCATAGAACTTCAATGCAATGTTTAAGCTTAATCTAGAGTTATTTTTGAATTATGCCGAACCGTAAATATTTCTCAATGACTTTGTCTAATTCTTTGTTGTGGAAGACTTAAAAAAAGTAGGTTTTTGTTAAATTAATTGTTGTTAGCAAGTGTTTTTTTTTCACAAATTTCTAAGAAAAAAAATGTCACTATTAAATGTGTCCGTTTTAATACAACATTTATAGATAGATAAACAAAAGTGCTGCTCAGCTTGATAGATGGAGAACTTTGAACGGAAAAATTTCAGAAAAAACCCTACTAGGGTACACTATGCACAGAAAAAAGGCGAGTAAATTGTCATCATCTTGAATAAGACGTTTCGATACGAACTTGTATCATCTTGAGTTAATGTAACTGAAACTTTTATGAGTGAGGTTGGATATATTTCAGTTAACGGATGATGATACAAGCAGGTTTCTTAATCAAAATAACGTCAATCTACTCGACCTTTTAGGCTTTAAAACTCATTACCAAAACCGGGTAACACTAATTTACGGAATGATGAATGGTCGAAATGGCCGGAACGCTCACAGTATTATTATTAAATATAATAACACTTGACCCACCTTCACCCAAACGCTAACCCCCACCCTAACCAAAATATTGTGCGTTGGTTTAATAATTGTTTTAACGGGGTAACACTTAAATTAGTGAGCGTTCCGACCATTTCGACCATTCATCATTCCGTAAATTAGTATTACCCCCAAAACCTCACTACATGCGTTCTGTTAGTTAGTTTGAAAAAATATTGTTTCCGTCATATGTAAAAAAAAAAACGTTTCACTATTGAGATAAAGTAAAGAATCTTTCGGCGAATAACAATAGGCATGATAACACGCGCAAAAATCCCCGGAATTTGCGCGCGGTCGGCATTGTTGACAACAATCGGGCTCCCCTAGTCGAACAATTTGCTTGAAACTAAAGCGCAACCAAAACAGTGATGTTGAAACAAAAACAAAATCGCGCAAGTCAATCTGCTGGAGACTATTTTGCTACTCATAGCAAAAAAAACGGTAAATATGTAACCTTAAAACGATAAATAAATTTATCACCTAAGCTAAACGATCCTTACGTGAATTGACCACACAAGATTAAAATGCGGACAAAAAAAACATAAAAAAGCGCTAAAATGGGCTGAGAATATTTAGGGAAAAAAACATGATGTTTAACTAATCCAAAAAAAATACAGCAATCACCTTGCTAAGCTAAACGGCCTTTAAGACGATTCACCCAATTGAACCATAAAAATGCGCGAAGTTGGGTTGGGACTATTTAACGTAAAGAGCATACAACGCTAAAAAAACAAGATGCAACCAAAACAAGATAAAAAGCGATCATCTAAACTAAAAAGCCCTGAAGTCAATTGACCACAACATAAGATTATGCCGATAATACAAAAACCATAAAAATAGAGTTAACTTGGTCTGGGACTATTAAGCGTACTCAAGAGCAAACATTTACAACAATAAAAAAAAAACAAGATGCAACCAAAAAAAAGATAAAGCAAAAAAAAACAAACAGCGAAAACAAATAAACTAAACGGCCCTGAATTCTATTAACTACAAAACATCAAAACACAGATAAAATTAAACCATAAAAAAGCGCTAACTTGGGCTGCTGGGCTCTTGGTTTCCGCTGTTGAGCTCCGGCGTATTCCTGTCGATTTCCGGGGTCGCTAGCTTCAGCCAGGTCGCTTGCATTCATCCCATGCATCGATGACGCGTGTCTTCTCAAGTTGTGCAAGTTCCGGAACGGCTTGCCGCACTCCGGGCAGGTAAATCCCCCTTCCAGATACCGGTAGTCACCCACGCTTGAAGGGCCTTTCTTTTGCTGTGAGAAAATTGGGCTAAAGTTATTCCTTTCTTTTTCCGCGAAAAAAATCAGGATTGGATAGGTCATTGAACATATGAAAAAAGCTGACTTTTGGGTATAATGGTTGGAGGTAGTAGTAAGAATATCAAAGCCCATACAGAAGTAGGTAGCATTTTGTGAACGTTTCGAAAATCTATTAATTCATATTAACACAGGATGTTAAAAAACGACTTGCGTTGGGCATTTGTAAGGCAATATATATTATTAAACGTGACTATATAGTTCAAATTCTGGCTGAATCGGGCTATGGTTAATCCTTATATTCAACGTAGGGGAAAAATGACTTATTTGTATTTTAAACGCAATAAGAATATCAGAAATCAAAAATCAAAAATCAAAGTAGGTATTTTTTGGAACGTTTCGAAAAGTCTCTATGGGCTTTGGTAAAAGCATAATGGTTGGAGGTCGTAGTGAGACGTAATACGAATATCAAAGCCCATACATAATAGGTACCACTTTGAACGTTTCGAATAACTCTTTATTCAATTTCAACATCTGTGTTTTAAAGTTTATCGATTTTTTTTTTTTTTTTTTTAAATTTCGTGACACATTTGGTCCTGAGAGCCTGTCGAACTATGTTTTTGTTAACTTTAACTATATGTAAACACAAAAATTTTCGCGCTTCGCGTGTACCGTATTGTTTTCGTTTTATTGTATGTTTTACATTATGACATGATAGCGTTTTGCCCATCAAGTCGCCATGTAATATTTCAACTTTAAATCAAATATCCTGTATGTATCCGCCACTGTTTTCGTAGTAGTTTTACGTAGTGGGCTTTCAATAGCCCTGAAAGGATTACTTTGGGTCGCGACAATAAAAGTTTGCCGCTAGCCAGAAGTTTCGGTACATGTACCCCTTGGTGGTACGAAGCACCAAATCAGGGGGTACGACATGCAGTGTGAAATTATGCGCTATTTAGGCATATTTTTTAAGAATGCGTAATTTACGAAAAACAGCAACAAAAAGTCATTAGTAAACTGACTGATTGTTTGTGTATTGTAAATATTGTTCACAAAACTCACAAGACTGTTTTTAATGCATGCATTCAACACGTATGTTATAAATACATTGATTTTAATTCCTATTGTTACAATTTTGTACACTTCCGACGGCCATTGTAGGCAGGGGGTGCGAGAAAATTTTATGAAAACTCAACGGGTACGAGCGCTAATACGGGGAGGGAAGCACTGCTCTAAGCGAAACGTCGATAAACAAATAAATGCCAGTCCTACCAGAAGAACTTATTTCCAGTACAAACATTGTAGTTGATTAGAAGCTCCAAACTAATGTTTCTTTATTTTTTATACCGTATCTATTTAACTTCTACTTACGGCTGCAGTATGGGCAAATGTTCCGACCACTTTCTAATAAAAGACCATAAAGCTTAAATTAATTTATAAAGTTGTTCATGGAATTGTTTTTGCACCCCTTCTCCAATTACCCAGCGCCTAGATACCTAAATTAGGGTCGCGACCCCCTTTTTGCGGACCCCCTTTTTGCGGACCCCTACGGTCTATATATCTCCTACTTACGGCTGCAGTATGGATGAGCACGTGGCACTTCAGGTTCCACCTTCGGTCGAATCCCCGCTCACACAGAGGACATTGGTACTTGCCATTCTCCCCACGCATAATGTCGTTCACCACAACTGGACTGATCAGCGCCTCGCAAGCTGAACACGATAAACAGGGGCTATGGTTAATTTGGAAACACACATTAAAACCTGGGCAAACTAATCAGTAATATAGCTTGATAATGAACTGCAAAGCCAAAAAGGTCGAGTAGATCGACATCATCTTGATAAAGACTTTGCGATACGTTTATTTAACCATTACCGATGCTGTATGTCGGTCTAAAATAACTTATTTTGTGCCAAACTATATGCTGATCTGAGAAATTAATAGTTAATCATATGCAATTAGAAAATTCGTAATCTAAATTCAGGTTTTCCGGTAATTTTTTTTTAACTTTTAGTAACAAAGCAAAATGTAGAGAAGACTCAATCGCAAACCACCGACCAGATTTTGACAACTCGATTTATTTTAGTTTTTTTTAATAAGATTAGAATTAAATTAAAATTAAAATCACAGCATTTCAGATTTTCCAATAGTGATAAGAATTAGAATCGTCTTAATTAAGATGATGTTGATCTACTCGACCTTTTAGGCTTTGCAATTCATTATCAAGCTACAACAAAAACCTGTAAAGCTGCAATCAACTTATTTCCATCACCTAACTTGCTCTGCCGAAAGTTTTTATTTTCGATAAACTTAACTTTAAGTCATCTAAAAAAAATTCTAGTTCATGACTTTTTAAACAAATTGTGGCCAGATGATTTACGAAGACACGAGAAAAACGATTTGTCCTTACCCGAAGTTTTATTCCGTTCCATCGACGGGGTAATGCCGCTTTTTTTCCTTGCATAGCGATTTCCCTTCAAATTGGCGGCATCTGTCGCATACTACAACAAATACAACAAAAGCATAACATACGGAGACATTGGAAACGTCATTCAATACGCAAATGATTTGCAATCACGACCAGACGCCACAAATAATTTGGCGGAGTTTTGCATTTATGCTTTGAAAGAAAAGCGACTGACAAAAATTTCTTTCGCAAAACCACAACATAAAGCAGAGTTGGATTAACACTTAAAAGTTATATCAAAGAACACATTTAATGTTATTTTTTTGGGGGGCATGAAATTTTTCAGAGATGATGTAATAAGCCACGTCATACCGTAACCGCATAAAATAATTAATCTGATAAAAAACGCTGTTTTCGAGCAAACTCAACACAATCTGCAAGTGAACTAGAGGTAATTGCGCAAAGGCCGATAAAAATGCTTTTAATATGTTGGAAACAGCAAAACTTTGAATGCAAAAGAATACGTTGCGCGTTGGGCACCAAAAAAAGTTTGCATATATTTAGATATGGCGCTAATAAAGTAATTTGGGAGAAATTGCCCTTCGTAGAGTTTACCCACACGTCGTTTACACGGCGTAACTTGCCATGATATACACGGCGCTTTTGCGGTGAGAAGATCCGTAAAAAGTTAGAATCTCCTAAAAATATAGAACTTGGACTTAATTAACTCACCTGTGGGCCCAACAGTTCTGGGTGAACTTCTTGTATGTGGTTTTGCAGCGCTTTGGGAACCTGTAAATCACAAACACGACCAATTCAAAATTTAAACTTGAAAATCTCAGGCGGTCATTTTGTCAATTGTGTGCTGGGAGATTTCGACAAAAAAAATTCACAAAAAGGCACAAATTCGCATGTAACCTTTATTCGCCTTTTAAGTTATGTGTTGGAATTAAAAACATTCTTAGTATAAACACTTTTTTGGCAATCGTAAACTTATTTTTTAAAGAGCACTAAACCAATTGCATAGAGTGCAATTAAAAACTATTTGGTCATATAACACCTCTATGGGTGGATTTCTGTATTTCCACCCTATTTCGGTTACGGAATGGGTGAAGTACAGGGTCGTGGGGTCGAAGCCGGACACGGGACTAGACCTGGTCAGTTAGTTTGGCTGGAGTCGAATTCGAGTTAATTTACTAAACCGGAGTCGGACTGGTGGTTTTAAAACGACTGCGCATCCCTGATTAAAACTACGTCGTCTACCTTTAAATCTTCACCGCACACAGCGCAAGTTGTTTCCGTTTTGTGGGTCTCCTTGTGTTTCCACAAGTTGGCTTGGAACTTGAAGTGTAAACCGCAAATCTCACACCTAAAAACAGAAACATATGTATTTAAATCAATTTTTCCCAACCTTTTTGCGGCAACCCAAACGCTCAGCGTTAATAAAACAACGAATCTTCAGAGACCAATCTCTTCATTAAACGGTTGAACCTATTGTAAAGAAACAAACGTATGACATTGCAAAAATCGTATTTAATTAACACGAGTCATGGCTACTTTAGACTTCGGCAATTTTCTCAAATTATGGTTACATCTTGCTCAGAGCCAATCTCAGTAAAATCCAATCATATAAGATAAGAAGAAAGCATAAAAAAATCAGAAATCTTTCAATTTGAGACAAAGCTGCGTATTTCTCCAACAGTTTTCTTAAATTTAGAAGAAATGTTGCCCAGAACAAATCGCAATAACTCTAACAACGAGAACTTTTTTGTTCGGCGCCCAAGTTTTCGACCGCGATGGGAAACACTGTCTAACCTTGGAGCATGATGGTTGGAGGTTGTAGTAAGGCGTATTAAGAATGCCAAAGCCCATACAGAAGTAAGTAGCATTTTAAAATTTTTGAAACGTTCAAAATGCTTCCTACTTGTGTATGATGTCCAATTGTTCATTCTATGTCAAACTACAATCTCCAGCCATTATCTTAAGATTTCTTCGAAACTTTCAAAATACTAACTGAATGGGCTTTGCTATTCTTACTACTGTCTGTCTAACCCAGCCGTGTCCAACTCAAACATGCCGGCGTGCCAATTTTTATCCTATAACATCTTCCCGTGCCAAAGTTTAGTAATATATTTCTTTCTAATAATAAAAGCGTTTTTTTTTTTACAAATAATAAAAACGTGTAGTTAGCAGTGCGCATTACCGCATCTAGGTGTCCGTCGGTGAGCTGACTTTTGCTTTTTGTTTCTTCACACCAAACTTAATAGTTATGTGAATGCTAGCCTCCATTACAATATAATGTTATAGTACTAAAAGTAATTGCTAGTTGTCGTGGTTGCAGCGATTGTTTTATATTGTTAATAAACAATGGCAATTTACTGTATAAAAAATTAAGTATTTTTTACAATTGGCTGAATAGCAAATTAGGTAATTTAGGGGGGCTTGCGTGCCATTTTTTATTTGGTCGCGTGACACATTTGGCACGCGTGCCGCTTGTTGGACACCCCTGGTCTAACCTGAACAACTTGTCTCCAACATGAGTGTGCATGTGAGTCTTCAGGTCTGCAGTGTTTAGGAATGAAGCGGTGCACACTCGGCATGTTAGTGATGTCTCCGAGTCATAGTCGTCTGAAATTACAAAAATATAATTTGATAATAATCTAATCACATGTATCTAAAAATTAATATCATTCCTTAAGACTAAAAACTATATATTTTTTTTTCAAGAAAAAAAAATTGGGGTTTTCAAAGAATTTTCAATACGCAAATCAATTCAAAAACTTTTCTAGATTCAAAGAATTTCTGGCAAGCCAGTAGATATAGACAAGAATTGCTTTTAATATACCCGTCGCTTATAAGAACTGCACTACTCTAGTATGCCATATAAAAAAAAAACATTTAAAATCCGTGCTTAAAGCCAGACATTGTGAAACTCACACCAACAAATTATTTTTAGCCCATCTTCATTTCTATCCAGATGCAATTGCCATAAAATCAATAAAAGCAGGGTCTTACTCTTAGTAAAGTTTAACATTATTTTTAGACAACTTTGGAGCATAATGGTTGGAGGTTATAGTAAGACGTAATAGTCTTTTTTCCTACGTTGAATATAATGATTAACCTTAGCCCGAATTAGAGAATTTAAACTAGAATTTGAACTATATAATGACGTTTAACAATATATATTGCCTTACAAATGCCCAACGCAAGTCGTTTTTTAACATCCTGTGTTAATTTGAATTAATAGATTTTCGAAACGTTCACAAAATGCTACCTACTTCTGTATGGGCTTTGATATTCTTTCTTATTATGTTTTTTGACAACTTTACCAACAACTGCTGTTCAATACCTTCTTCATCCTCCTCATATTCTTCTGGATTTACATTTCCTCCCCCGTATTGAGAACTTTGCACAAAGTTTTCCGTTGCAGGATTTCCCGACGTATCTTTCTTTAGATGATCGCTTTGCATTTGAGCTTTATAGAAACAAGTTTGGTGTCAAATTAGAGAGTATCAACAAATGATAAGTGTAGGGCTTTTAAGTGAAGGTTGCTGCACAATTTTATTCTTTTTAAGTTATTTCAAGTCTAAAAAATGACCTAAAATTGCATCGCTCAACAAATCACAATAATTGTCAAGTTCAACTCAATTAAAAAAATTTTAATTGTTTTTTAAAAGCACTTTCAGATACATAACAGATTATTTTTTTTTAGAAGGTCAACACAATTTAAAAAAATGTTAACTGTTTTTTGACAGCACTTTCTAAAACATAGCTGGATATCAAATCAATTCAAAGATTATTCAAAGGCTTTTTAATATGTAAATCAATTCTAAGACATTCAAAGGTTTTGCGGCAATTAGAGAGTAACAACAAATCATAAGTGTAGGGCTTTCAAGCCAGGGTTGCTGCATAATTTCATGCTTTTTCACAACAAAAAAATTCAACATTTTAAAGACCAAGTAAATTTGTAGATTTTTAAAGACCTAAAATTGCATCGCCCGATAAAACATTAAACAAGTCATAATCAACACAGTTTGACTATTTTTTATTGTTTTTTAACAACACTTCGGAAAAAAAGATGACTTAAGCTGGGCATAGAATTAATTCCAAAAATTATTCAAAGACATTCAAAGGTTTCACGGCAATTCTGTAAGTTAAAAGATTCATTCTTTTATTAGCAAACGTTTCGGCAATTTATTTTGCCATTACTGCAATTCTGTAAGTTTGTGATAAATAAATATGTGGCCGAAATATTAGAATTGAATGAGTTGGCCCAAGTTAATCCATTTATTGTTATCAAGCTAGCTATACAACGGACAACGGTATTATTAACAGTTGACATTTTTAACGCAATTTTGCAAAAAAAATTGTGTGTTTTAAATATTAGGACATTTAGTAACAGCCCAAAAAAAAATTATTTTCACTTTTTGTTTAAAATAAAACAAAAAATCCGAAATAAAATAAAATGTTTCAAATTACTTTTTTAAAATAAAAACTAACGGCTACTTAGTTGAATAAAACTGTTTTACTTGCTTTAAAAAAAACATTTTCTTCTGAATATAAGCTCACACACAAATGTGAATGCTAGATGAGGACAATATTAGTCACAAAATCTCACCTTCAGTTTGCTGTGCGTGGAAACTTCCCACCTCAACTTCTGCGGCTACCGGTGCTTCCCCGTATTCTTGCTCCATGCCAGGCCTAGAATGTTGACAAAAGTCAGTTTGGGTATAGTTTAGGGTTGCCGTAGGACAAACAAGAATTATTTGGGGGGCACAAAAAAGTCGGAAACGTCAAACATTTCTGAATTGAAAAAAAAACGTGCTGTTCTTACGCGAAGCGGTGCACAAATAAGTAAATTAAGTTGAGTGTTATCTGTGCTACTTCTCATAATATCTAACACTAACTAAAGACATAAATTTTGCCATATTTCAACATTCAAAAACAAAGGAAACAATTTAATGGTGAAAATAACGGCCCAAATAGACGTAAAAAGCAACATGCTTTATTTGTCAATAAAGTATGTCGCTTTTTACGTCTATTTGGGCCGTTATTTTCACTATTAAACTTAACAGAACCATAAATAGTGTTCAAAAGGAAACAATATTACGAAATTATTTTTTTGTCGATAAATTTAAAATCCTGGACTTGCAAGGACATTTTACCGGTTCTCTCTGGTGCGGATTTCAACCATAATTTCGTGAAAAAACTGACCTAAGGCAACCCTAGTATAGTTTACAAAGATCTGCTTACTTGATTATATGGACGAACCTTGGTGAAACTAATTTAGCATAACATTTATGCTTTCTGTGCAAACAATGAGCTAGCATTTTTGAGTTAGGAGAAATACTTATGTTTTATAGGAGTAACATGATTTTTGGGGGGGTAAAAATTACAAGAAATTTTTTGTGTTTGAAGATTGACAACTGAAAAAAATAAGGATGATTTAACTTTGTTTTCTTAAATTTTGATTTGCTACAAGTTGTTAGTTTTGTAGCTCATCAAATAGTGGGCAATATCAGAGTTAGCATAATTTAATACTAGAAAAAGAATAAAATACGACTGATTTACCTCATTGTGGAATGAACATCACCAACACTTCCATGATCTGATTATGTAAAAGTTTTAATTAAATAATCATCAGCTAGATAAAACAAAAAGCAGTGTTTCATACCTCGTTGATGGGAATGAGGGTCCTGAAACTCTGTTTTAATTGGAATGCTGAAAAATAAATAAGTGAAACTTTAAACATTGCAGCGGATTTGGCAAATTTTTTCTTGTGATGCTTAAAAATAATTAGACAAAAAAAATAGAAGTTTTTATTTTTATTGGTTCCTCACATTATTAGATGCATTTGCTGAGCCAAAAAACTCTTACTTTCTAGTAGTTTAGGTAATAGATATGAATGTTTACAATTTTATAATAAAGACGGTTGTTTGTTTAAACAAAACGGACTGGGTCACTAAGGCCATTCCTAAAATGCAAGAAGAATTCTTTTGTGCATGTAGCAAGCAATGAATGTGAGCAATACCAAGAGACTTCCTTCGCAAATAAATTCATCTGTTTAGTGCGCATTCAGTGACGTCATGTTTAGCGGGAAAAAAACTTAAAGCACCCCTGTGAAAAAACAAAGTCAGCACCTATGGTGTTGCGGAATGCTTGGAAAAATAGTTTAAACTTTAACCAAACAGTTGCATAGGAGCAAGTAAAAATACTTACCCAGATTGTTTCTCTGCAGAAGTATCAGCAACTGAAAAGTAAACGTTTTTTATCAATTTTTGGAAATTTAGATATAAATTCACATTTTTTAACACAAAAACTTACTTTCACTTTGGCTGCCATTAGGGGTCTGCCCCGTGCTTTGCTGCGAAACCTAAATTATTAATGTAATTATGCATTGAGTACTCCTATGCAGAATAAATATAGTGATAAGCGATGGTATGCAACAATGTATAAAATTCAGTGTATTATTTGTGCAAAAAAATTTAATAAGTTAAAAACCCAGTTAAAAATAGTTTGTTGCTTTTAAGTCACTTAAACTAACATATATATAATAATATTTAATCTAAGATTATTACTTCATTATTAGCAGCAGCACTTCTCTGAAGAAGAATTGTCATTAGGTCACCGCGCTCACGGGTGCAATATTCCATGACCTGACAAAATATAAAAATGTAGATAATTTTTGCTTTTGTAAATTTTGTTTTTTTGTTAAGCATAGGCCGGAATCATAATAAATTTTTAAACAAAATTTCGTAAAAAATGTTTTTTCATTGAATGCAATAAATTTTCACTGAAATTTAACTGCGTAAAAGTTATGTAGGCATAAATTTAATTGACAGCTCAAGGTTAATGCTGAACTAAATATGCACTCGCCAGTCATGTGGATTTCTACCAATTCGCACTTGCCAAGGCGAAATTCAACTTGCAAAAGAGTGTTGGCTTGGCATGTCACCGTCTGTGAATTTCTGTCTGACCTAATTGTCTTTCACATGATTTACCCTGCCTTTCTCATTCTGTGTAATTAAATAGTTCTCGTTCAGCCAGATTGTTCACCAGTTCATACACACAACATTTCAGGATGGCATTTTTTTTTAGTCAATTCACCAATCACCAGCATGTGTTTTTAGTGATTTATGCATTATTTGGCCCTAAAGGGTAGGCAGTTAGAATAAATTGTCCTAAGTTGACAATTTGATTCTACGACTAATTTTTGCTGAGGGCATGATCACCAATCAACCGAGTGGGTGAAAACAGGCACTCATACCAAGCACATTGCACTTGTATTGGTGAGCAGGCGGGTGCAAAACCTCAACAATGAAGCTATATTTAAAAAAATAACCAAAGTTATTTTGCAAGCACTTACAGTTTCAGCATTGAGGGCATCGGCCGCACTAACGATCTGTTGAAACTTGGCATCACTGAGTGAAGCGATGTCACGTAGTTTACCCGAATACAAAACCTCCAGCAAACATTCAAAACCATAGTAGGTGACACCGACAAGCTGTATAGTGTCCAAACCCTGCAACAATAGTTAAATTAGGTGCCAACTATCTTCATTATAGAAGACATACATAAATAGGTATATAATAAAAATTATGTACAATATTTTTAATGAAGATTATGTACACTTTCTTTTAACAATGATTATGTAGGCCTCCGTTTTCTACAGAATATGCAATATTACATTTTGTTTTTTAAAGTGTAAATTTAATAAAAACAAGGCAACAAGAGTTGTTTAAAAGTAAAACACTTTTATTTTGAATATGTGGTACTGATATTAAAAAATTAAATTAGCATTTGGTTAAACAATATAATTTTTAGATAATTCTTACAAAATGAAAATGTATATCGCAACATAACCCCTTAAAATATGCAAGTTTCCAACGTTTACGATAACTAACACTCTTTTAGTAGCTCTACAAATAGGGTTGTGCTTGATAGCAAAGGAATTATTCGTAAACACAATAAAACAAATTTTTAGGCATGGATTTTCAAACTTTGACCACCTTCAGGGACCAAAATTCATATTGAAAATAAAATTATATGATGTAAAAAATTTATATAGGAAAGTTTTAAATTTCAAGAATTTTCTAAAAATCTACCAGTTTAATAAATTGCATTATTATTTTATGGTGTTTTAACAAATGTCTAAACATAAAAATTAGAGCAGTAATGTTTTTTTACTAACATTTATCTGTGAATCCAGCTGGGCAGATGCAGCCGCTAAAATGCATCTGTGCACAAAATACTGTTTTTCGCCAACCAGAACTTTCAAGTCGCAGTACTTGCCCAACTTCTGCTGCTGGTAAAGGGTGCTGACAATGTAGGCCGAGTGAATGAGATCAATCTAAAAAAAATGTAATAATTAAAAGTATAAACGTTTAGAACAACCTTGTGGGATCTGCATTTCATGGCACTCCATAGCGAAATCTCAAGTGCTAAATTTTGTGCAAGGGTGTAATCAAAGTTTTATGCACACCTGAGATTAGCAAATCTAGCACAGCTTAACCTTTTTCTGGAATTTAGGTGTGCAAAACTGCTTTAAAATAAATATTGGGTGTACACCTGTCACAGAATGCAGACCGGTATGTTTATACAGGAGTCCTTGATTAAATTTGACATAATACAACTGATAAAGTTGATTGTGGATACATTCTAACATGCGCAAAAATGTCAAAGATGAATTAAAATCATGGGAACCTTAAATGTCACTAACTATTGTTTGAAGATTACCTTTCTTTGGCCAAATATTTCTTCAAGCCTTTGCCTCATGCTTTTTGTCTCTGATTTATTGATATACTAAATTTTATAAATTTATTGATTTAAAGTTAAACAATTCCAGTAATTTTACCACCCATTAATTAAAATGGAGTTAACAATTTGTAAACCCTAAATTCATGCCAAATTTAAAAAAAGAAAAAAGTTAAAAATATGGACTGGCTGAAAATAATTTAAATATATATTTTCTGACTTTCAGTAGCACCAACATTTTTTGTTGTTCAACATAAATGCACGTCCTTAAAATAATAGGTTTTTAATATGTTATTTTGCCATAAACATGAAAAAATGTACAATAATAATAAAAAAATAAAAAAAAACAGTTAAAAATGGACGAACCAGACTGCCGACTGCCTGAAACATGGATTCTCGATACGAGGGTTACTAGCCATGTGTTACCACAGTAAATGTTAAGTTTGTAGTTACAAAAGGTAAAGTGACTGACAACTGCAATCAATCTCGGCCAAATCGTTCAAAACTGTACGGAAATTTACTAGTTTTGTACGGTTCTACCAGTCGCGGCGACAATCAGCAACCAGCAGGGCCGCCCAGTTAAGTCGAAAAGTGCTGGCAGAAGTGCTTTTTTCCCTCGCTTGACTTGCTGTTTGCGTCAGCCTACTGCTGGCTGCTGAATGGCTGATTCGATCGCTCAGCGAACTACGTTGTTACGACAGATCGCGTTGTTGGAAAAGGGCGTAACGTTGCCAACCATTTCTTCTTACTTTTTTTAGGTTTCGCCCCAAATAAAATGGCGTTATTATTACCACTCAAAGTTTTAAGGATGAATTATTAGACAAAAAATAAAATAAGTCATCACAAGTTGTTTCTAGAATAAAACACCATCCATATTTAATTCGTATTGCGATCGCAAAATTAAGCGTTCGATGAATATTATTATGCGAAACAATATAAAACGAATATTTACCTGTACTTATTTTCACCATACTTTTCATGGCCTACGATTCAAGCAGTCAATTCCAGTGGAAAATAGAGCCCTTCGTGAGTAAAATAACGTCCTTCGAAAGCTTTTTCCGGTCCCTTAGAGTTCTTTTAAATGGCTTCCATGCAAAGTTGTATTCGGCTTTCAGCAACGCACGCTCTGAGGTGTGTTATGTTCTTTTCGAAGTCTCGTTTTGCAACCGCTAGTGTGGCCTGTGCACATGAACTGCCGATGCTAAGCCATACTAAGCGTCGACGACCGAAGAAAAAAGCGCCCAGCCAGTGGTGCATTTCAGCACTTAGTAGCTTGCTTTCAAAGCAAAAGAACGAAGGCGCAAGGTAGCAAATCGATATGATGATTAATGGCCTACAATGTTTGTAGCGGTGGTTTGTTATTGCCAAAGGGCTCCTCTAACTTATGCGGCGAAGTTTGCTTTGAAAAGGCTGTCAGATTGCGCTCATTTTTCTGCTGAATAGTCTGTTTGTTGTTATCGCGGCAGTTTGTACAACGGAAGTTTAAAAGAAGCATATGTTCGCTTTTCACGTGGTTTTATAGTTTGTTCGTAGATAATAGAACATGTTTTTTAGGCCAGCTACCAGAGCGAATATAAAGGTACAACAAGTTACCTATTTATGTTCATACTGATACAGTTTTATTAGAGTCAATGTTATTACAGTGTGGTTAATATAAACATAACGATATAACATATTACAGACTTTTTATCATAACATTTACTGTGTATAAGTTGGGTAACTTCGTTAAAATAACGGAATAAACGCTTGTTGCCATAGCGGTATAGTGTTACAAAAATAGTAGCAGGCCCACTGTAGAGCTGAGAATGAAAACAACTGTCGCTGATTGATTTTGGAATATATCGAGTGATTCGCAGACGTTGTAGTGTGGTCGTCGTGGCCGAGTGGTTAAGGCGACAGACTAGAAATCTGTTGGGCTCTGCCCGCGTAGGTTCGAATCCTGCCGACGACGCTCTTTTTACATTTTTCAAGGAAACTTGGACAGTTTTATGGACGTATTTTATAGTATTTCACAACACTATCATTTATTTTGCAGATAAATTAGCTTGGTGTTACTTTTCTTTGATACTCTAGTAGTGCTGGAAGCCTGATCTATGACGAGCTAAAATTAAGATGGATGTTTTTAATTTTGAACACCGTCTATTTGGATTAGACCCCAAAACGAAGCAACAGACAAGAAAAGTGCCCAAATGGACTATGTCAAATTTTAGTTGACTGTTTGGAAAAAAAATCGTTCAAAGGAAATGCAGTCTTCAAACAAAATCATCAGGCGCTCTGTTGAAATTTCGCCCGAAAAATCGCCAAGTTCTTGTAGTAAAACTGAAAAAGTAATCCTTTTAAAACCGTTCGGAAACCAAGTTAGTGGACGTGCCAATATTCTTACTTACAATTCGACGACAATATGCAAACCCTACGTGTCAAGAGAGCTGTTTTTTTACTACTATTTACCACCGGCTTTCAGAAAGTTCGTGCCAGGATTTAAAGGTATGCCAAATCGCATTTGTTCCACTGTAAAGTTTCATTTCTAAAGCCTCACGTTTAGACACCTTCCTTTACAAATGCTTCAGTGCAATAATACTTTTATTTTTTCTCGAATCTGTTGTGTAAGTGGTCAAATATTTTTGCCATATTTGGGTTATTAATTAAGTATCCGCTAGGAGTCGCTGTAGAACAGGGGCGGATAAAAAGAGGGGACTTCAGAATTTTATTTATAGTCTGCCAGTCTGCCAAAGGCTCTAAGCCCCATTTTTTAAATCGTGTTAGCCCAAGGCGTTTTATTACAACCTCAAAATATAAGTTTTTGCAACATTAGCAATATTGAGGCGTTTATGTAGCTTTTATATTTAAAGAAACACCTCTCCATCCTGAAAACTTGAAAAAAAAACTGTGTGACGTTCTTAAGGTTACTTTCTTATGACGCCGCGTTTAGATGTATTAATACCTTTGTGACGTAATGTTTTGACGTAACTTCGTGACGTCATCTTTGAAAGGTTTTCACCCGCCCAAAAACGACTTTTCAACGGTTGAGGCACAATGTCGTAAAGTTATTTATTTTAAATCACTTTTAAATATAGCCAAGAGTAATTTACCCTTATAACATGTTTGACATTTATAGGCACACCCTAAACCCAAATAATATGCTATAAACGTATTGAATCTTAACTCTAAAGAGTGTAAAAACCTTCTCTCAGTAGACTATGAGAAAAAAAAAGTGCTTAGATCATTTTTAGATCATTTCCCACTCGTTTGTGCAAAAAAATGACTTAGGAACTTTTTCTATGAATGAGGATTGCAACAAGGAGTGACTTAGGCAAAAACTCTGAAAATCATAAAAAAATGACTTAGGCAATTTGGTTATAAGCGTGACGATATATACGATTATAACTTCACAATTTAGATTTGACTTGATTAGATTTCAATGAAAGGGTGAAGTTTGAACAAATTTTTTACCGGAACGATAAAAAAAACGTCACAAAGGTACGTCATAGCGAGACGAAAACCTGAAGTTATCGTTAGACGCCGTGCACAAATATGCTACTTGAAACCTAGTTTAAGGGCATTCAAAGGATTTGGCGAAATAGCCTGGGGGAAAAGAACATTTTTACCGGCACGGCGTATCGGAAATACTGATTTTACTGTAACATCGTTTCTAACCGTTCCGGCTTACTTTTACCACAGTTGCAATGTGTTCAGGGCTAATCGGCGTTTCTTACTTGGACTCTGGGTCGGACGACGCAGTTGTCGCCTTCACGAACCCAAAGTCTCTTTTAAAGAAGAATTCGCAAGCGATCCGAAGCTTGGTGGAAGTACCACGACCCCATTCAAAGCGATGTGTGCAAGATTACGGCAAGACCCACGTTATGTGAGTATGGGGGATGTTCGTAGTAACATATCGGATCCTTTCGTATCCAACTTTGCCGTTAATGTCGAGTAATTGGAACCGATATAGTTTATATGCTTTTAACAGTGCTTTTTAAACTTTTTTAGTTTTGTTCACCCCTAGCATATATCTCCAGATTTCATTCACCCTTGTCTCATGATAAAACTATCTCGTCTTTGTCTATGATAAAACTATCTCGTCTATATATAACAGCACAAAATAAACACCCGGAATATCCTCCCTACTCACAAGCTATCATCCATTTCTGACGGTTCACCCTTATTCACCCATTTTGGTTGGTTCACCCCTGCAAAAATTTTATTCACCCGTGGGTAACCCATTCACCTGATTAAGAAACACTGTTTTATAAAACCGCGCCTAATATACATATACCGGTACGCGAGGGACACGTTTAGGTAAACGCCTGCGCTTCGGCGATACATTTATAGTGCTTGCTTTCAACAACAGTTTGAAAAACAGGAGTTTTTGTCGTTTCGAGGAGAGGCTATATAATTCTTTCTTAGTAAAATATCAAAAAACATCGATCAAAATTCACCAAATAACAGAATACGCTCACAAGGGAACAATTATTATTTTCTTTAGCGGGCCTTCCAGCCCAGTATTAGCCCAATACCTGGTAACAAAATAATACAAAACAAATAAAAACTGCGACTTCCACTGTTAAATTCACACAAAAAATAACGGTAAAACTCAAAGTTAATAAAACGAGTAAAACCAGGATAACATTTTTCTACGGTTTTTTTAACTTGTAATTTTGTTAATACATGCGTCAGCGGAACAGTGATCAACAAGCAGAAATCTGCTGCCAATGGTTTTGGATCCATAAAGTTAAATTATAAAAACGAGTGTTTAAAACGCCAGTGAAATTTCTTTTTGAATATGAGTTTTCGAAGCTTGTGGCTATTTTGTGTTTGTAGCACCATCGAACCTTCGGGAAACGCGTCATATTTAGTTGAATGCATCCAAAACAAATTGATACTTTTTCTAGTGCGGTGTAGGCTCACAAGTGACCGTATTCTCTCTTTAGCGGACCGTCCAGCCCAGTAATAGCCGGACTCCGACCGAAACCAGGTTCAGGAGTTGAGTTTTCAAGCGCCCCAGACAGCGAGGTTGACCGTTTGAGCCAGGGCTTCGACGCCAGCGTTTCAATCCAGACTTTTGACGGACGTGAATGCCGTGTAGAGTGGAGATCTGTGAAAAGCGAAGATCCGCGAAGTCAGGCCAACCCCTGGAACACGAAAATCATGGCGGACGTGTGGACCAAAATCAAGGTAAAAACATTGAGGTTTTTTATCAGTGCTGTAAGATAGCTTTTTTAAATACTAATAGTGAGAAATTGGGGCTGTTCGGTACTTGGCATTTTATTCTATGATAGCTACCAGTGTTTGTAAACAAGTCATTTGGAAATACTGTAAGCAGTGACGTAGCCAGCTGAAAATTGTGGGGGAGGGGCAAAAAGTTTGAACTTTTTTGTTTAGCTTTTGTCATTTTATTAACTGCCGTAACGAACACAAATAACAATGTTAGCAAACCGTACTCAAAAACCATTCAAAGAGCACAAACTGTCTAAAGGTAGATAAATTACATTATTGTATGTATAGCAAACGTAATGTTAACTATATCGTTTGTGACGTAACAGTGCATGACAATTGAAGGTGTGACATGCCTATGATCGAATGTTGTGGCACTGCTTATAAATGCAAAAAAAAAATTAAAAAAAATGTATTCATAAAATTTGAGGGGCCTGGCTCCTCAATTGTTTTATGAATTTTGTTTTATGTGAAAACATAGATCAATGAAATACAATATTAAAATAAATAACACCTTTTTATATAAAAAAAAACTTGCTTAATTAGAACAACTTATTTTCAGCCCAAGCCATTTGTCCGAAATACTTTACGCTAGTCCTTTCGCCCATAAGATTTAAGCCAAGTCAAGTCTTTGAAAACAATAACTTAAGGGCCCTAAAGTCAAGTCATTCATTACAACACTGGTGACTACAAAAAATGTAGCACTTATTTCATCTAAGTTTGTAAAAAACAAACATACCCATAGTCACAGCCAGTAATAAACTTATATCCTAAATAACCGTTGGAGAAATTTCCACGTTGTTTCTATCCCTCGACTTTGAATAACACTAATTGTGCGAATCGCTGTCTCCGGTTCATAATTGTTAAAAAAAAACACTAAAGAATTCGTTTCTTTAGAACGTTCAGAAAGAAAACGGTGGTTTTGCCTCAAAAACCAAGCGTTTCATGTTGCTCGAGAACGTGAGCGCCTCCTACCGACGACCTTGCATCCTCGACCTCAAGGTCGGCACACGTGTCAGGGAAACCGCCTCATTGGCCAAGCTCGCGCGTCACGTGACCGCAATCGATGTCGGAGTTCGGATGAGCGGAATGCAGGTATACGGAACTTTGGTTTTATTTTTGTTTTTAAACATGTTTAGACAAATTTAATTACAAAATTTTAATAAAAACAGCAAAGTCAGGATATTCGATAAAATCGTTATGACGGCATGTGGTGTTGCCGAACCGTTTTTAAACAGAGAAATATGTCGATTTTATCGAATATTATGGCTTTGTTATTTTTATTGTAAGAAAAAACGTGTGTTGCGTTCAAATGTTAACATACCGACTTTTCATATATTTGTTTATCACGTAAAATTTTCAAGATTTATCAATATTTTAAGATAACAAATCGGGGCCAGTCTACGCTTTATTTAAAAGAAAAGCCATACTTAATCCAGGCTGATGCACCCTTTGCGCTAAACCATAAGATAAGCTATGATTGGTGCTACAAAAGCAATGAAGTGTTGCGCCTTGTCTTATGTTGTTTTTTTGGCATTTATGTTGTTATATTTTACTACTAAAAAACGTGAAAACAGATCTACAACGCCGATCGCAAGGAGTTCGTGTATGTGAACAAGTACTACGGCCACAACCTTTCTGTTGAAGGACTTGTCTCAAACTTGGTCGACTTCTTTTCGAGAGGACGTTCGTCGTTAGTAAGGTATCACAGCTCTTTTCATCGGAGAATAGCTACTCTGGTAATACCAGTGTTGTAAACAAGTCAAGTCCCAGCCAAGTTTTTTTTCTAAAATAACTTTAGTCCAAGTCAAGTCTTCCTAAACAAATAACAAGACAAATCCCAGTCCAAGTCATCAGTTTCCCACTGCCCAGGTCAAATCTCAGCAGTCAAGTTCTAATTAGAGCAAGTCAACTTCAAGTCAAGTCTTTGTCATGAAATAAACGTTCAACTATTAAACTGATAAACTCGTTCCATTTATTTATAAGCAATAACTCACTTAAAAATAACGAAAACACGACATATAGCAAGTACATTGGTTTATATTTCCACATAACCCGATAAGAGCTTTTATCCGTTCCTCCTTGATGCTGAAGATGATACCGGTTCGTATCGGAACTTCTCGATCAAGATGATGTCGATTTACGCGACCTTTTTGGCTTTGAGACTCATTATCAAACAAGCATTGATTTCATAAAGTTGCTTGTACTAACAAAATGTGCAAGTATTGGCGCATGCAAGTATTTGGCGCAGAGCGACGGTCCCGGCTTGACCGGAGGTCGTGAGTTCGAACCTCACTGCAGGCCAATTGCTTTTCTAGCCTGCTCTGCTTGCATCATAGATCGACAGATTCGGCGAGTCTGCGATGGCTTTTCGGTGTACTATTGATACGGAAGCCGTAATCGTTGGTCATAAAGCAACTTCCGAGGGGCTAGATCACAGATGTTATTAAACACATATGTTTGTGTGTGCCTTTCATTGATTTCATAAAGTTATAGATTTCATTCATAGTGGACCAGTGGTCTTTAACCTTTTATTAACCGACCCCAATTAAAATAATACTAAACCTTTTTAACTTTGCAATTTATTATCAAGCTACATTACAGATCCGTGCATAGTGTACCAAATTTTTTTATATGCCGTCTAATGCTCGTCAAGATTGTTTGTAAATCCGATGATTTTTCACACAGGTTGGCGGGGGGCGTTCCCGCGGGCGGCGAAGGCGAGGGCGGCGTCAAACCGGCCCTCACCTCGACACTTGGTCACTTAGACCTGGGTCTTCTCGACTCAGCAGTCGTCCAACTGAAGGCGTTGCGTCGTGCTGTAAGCGGACTGACTTCCTACCGCTTCTACTCTGGCTCTTTGCTGCTCATTTACGAAGGCGAGAATTTGGTTGCTCTAAAAGCGAAAACCATCGATCAAGGCAAAGCTGCGGAAGGCGTCGCTAACGCAAAGAAGTGTGAAAATCGCGCGCGCAGCGGCGAGCGGAAACAGACAGCGCCGCGTCCCAGCAGTTGTCCGTCCGCTCCAGGTTTAAGCACTTGCGACGCGCCGCTTACCACATCGGTGTTTCCGCAACGGCCGCATACCACCGTCAGTGTTTCTCAAAAGAAACCGAACATCGTAGCCAGCGAGACGCCTGGACGCCGCCGGCAGCGGACCAAGTCATGCGGAAGCTTCTCGAATTCCCACGAACCCGGAAGTGTAGCGCCACCGTGCGAGAGTTCGATAGACGTTCGATTGATCGATTTTGCTCATTTTTGCTACAACGACTCGGCCATCCACCCCGGGCCGGACGGGGGATTTTTGTTTGGAATCGACAATCTAGTTGATATTTTGGAGAAAATGGTCGCCAAGTGAGTTTGATGCTTTCACCCTACACACCGTTGCTTTGTTATTTTAAGAGATTTTTGTATTATGCTTGATTGATCATAAGTCTTTGTTTTTTCTATTTTCGTTTTAATTTCACGTGACATTGCATGATGATTTTACACAATATCCGCCCATTTCTTACTGCGCAAGAAGCAAATTTTACCAGCAGTGTATTGCATAGGCCAAATGCAGGTTGTGTTGATTGAGCAATTTTGTGGGAACAACTTATGTTTGTATACAATTACGTCCAAAAATGTGATAAGTTTCGTTACCATGTTCTGTTTACGTAGAATATCAAAGCCCATACAGAAGTAGGTATCATTTTGAATGTTTCCAATAACTCTTTATTCCATTTCAACGTTCCAAATGCTCCCATCTTCTGTATGGGCTTTGACATCCTTGCTATGTCTTGCTATACAATCTCAAACCATTATGCTCCAATGTTCTGTTGGCTTTAAAGGTATTCTTTCCGTTCCATTTTATCGTTTTTATTGTTTCTATGTTTTACTGATTATTATTCTAGAGAGCACAAGGTATCAAATGTTAAATAATGTGTTTAAATATTCATATAGCACAGTGCCTATATGATACGTTTAAAGAAGTATTGCTTGTACAATCCTAGTGGAGTTTCTTGTTTCATACACAGTGTTATATGTCCATAACGCTCTGGTGTGGTACACCGCGTATACATAAATAAAGCAGTACAAATTGTTTATTGTGACAATTTTTATATATGTTTGCCAAAAAACATGCGGTATGATGTTTTGTTTTTCTTTTTTTCCCGCTGTTTGTGCAACGTTTTCAAACTTGACAGTTTCCAACACTACTTACTTTTTTGTATCTTATTCGGAATTACATGCTTTTAAGCAATAATTCACAACTGTACATGATCTAAGGCTTTTTGTGTACATGTATTCCTATTTACAAATTACTTTTTTTTTGTTTACTGTTACTTTTTTCTCTTTTTGTACGGTAACTTGATCTTTATTCGCCAAACCCTTTCCTTTTGGACATTATGCACCTTTTTAAGAAGCACTCTTTAATCATGTTAAGCTATGGCTTTTTTTATTTGCCAATAGCATTCTCTTTTGTTCCACTTGTATAAGTTGGCGATAAATTAAAAATCCCCTGTTTAGCCAAACGTCGTATATTCCACAGAATACAATTATTTGATCTATGTATTGTGTGTAGTGTGTCATACCACATTTCGATCACATGTTTTCCCTGATTTTAGCTCCATAGGTTATAAAAAGAAAACTTAATATAAAATATTGCATTTTATGCCTATTGCATTCTTAATGTTAGCTTTCTTTAAAATGAGAAGTGTTCTCTCTAAAGACTAGTGCCCCTTCTTTATGGTATTAAACTAGTCTCGTTATGTTCCGAAGAATATCCACTGCATTTTAAAATCATTTTATGTGGATGTAGCGGTTTGGGGTTCTGTTTTATTTTAGAAAACGTGTAATAGACACTTTTGATAAAAATAATTCCAGCCAACTGTTTGAGTGTTAAAATGAAGTCTATATTTGTTTCTAAGGGTCATTTCGAACATATCAGTTTCACATTTAGTGCAAACAAGTTAAACAATTCGCGCTCAGTACGACATAAGATTAATTTTCATTTTAAAACTTTAGAATTATTAATGGGTTACGAAAAAATAGGTGGTTATTTTCTCACTATACGATTTTTATGCATGTCATTGCTAGGCTATGTGGCTTTTATTTACTACTACACGTAAACAACTACAAAAAAAACTTAAATCGATATCAAGTTTCACATTCGGTATTATTCGCCACATTTTTTAGTTATCACCTGCTTTTCTTAACTCCCTAACATTTCAAACAAAATTAAATGCAAATCCCCACACCCCAGTTGCAATAAGTGCTGTTCAGCGAAGCGGAGCGAAACAGTTAGCCGGCCCACAATGCACCGCTTCGCACGTGGTCACGCGACGCCATTTTTTCTCGCTCGTGTTCTTTTGTGAACTTCCTGAAACCGCGTTGCAGCCCCGCTGGTATTTTCGCTCGCAAAAAAAAGTAATTCACTCAGCGCGTCCGCTTTTTTGGTAAATGGCCGACGGGATTGCGAATGCAGTTGGAGAACCGCAAGTTGGAATTAGCGCTGCCGGCAACACCCACCTAGAACCTGAGGTAAGTGCTGCAAATTTATCGCGACCTGTTGGTCGGCACTTTCGTTTGAAAGTTACTTTCATTTTGGGCATTCTGTCACATTTTCTTCCGGGGATTTAAATTGCTAACTTTTGGTAAGGGTGCAAGTTTGGGTGGATAAAGTAATAGTATTGCATTTATTCTTGAATATATTTATTTGTTACTTGCAATTTCGATTTTGACACCTCGTTTCGTTGCTGAGAAAAAAGTAGGACGATTCGAAACCAGCGCCCATTCCTAATTAATAAAAGAAATTAAAATTGATTTATAGTCATTGTTATTGCCTTTTAGCAAATATGCGTTTTACTAACTTGTGAATTTCCTATATTGGTTAAAAAATATTTAAAAATGCAAAGTAGATTTTAAAACTTTAGCCCTAACATGCCCTGAAGTTCTCCTTTATGTTCCATTGTTATTCTAAGTGGTCAATAACTGTCTTTAGTTAAAACATTGTTGGTTTATTTTAGAATTTGCTAGTACAGCAATCCATTCTGCAAGCCCCTGGGCCTATGGGAGACGCTCCACAAAAAAGATCTTTAGAAGATGCTGGTAAGAAACAGTTTAATGTTAATCCTATTACTTTTGTTAATTGGATTTCCTTATAAAAACGTTATTTAGAAGAAGCTTGTAAGAAGCATATAAATATTTTATAATTTTAATTGATTTTCTCAGAAAAAAAGATTATTGAAAGATTCTTGTATAATGCATCTTGATGTTCTTACTTCCTTCAGCCTGTTGTACATTTAAAAAGTCATGTTTTGTAACTGTATAATTTATATAATCAGGCCTGAAAAATCAACTAAGGTCTAAAGTGCACCCAGCTATTATATCATGTATATATTGGAAAACCGTGTACTTATTCATTTTCTAGGGGTGCAGGTCTAGTCTGTGTAAAAAAATGTGCACTTATTAGTTTAATAATTAATAAAGGTATATATCTAAAACATTATTAGGATTTAATTTTCGATTAATTCAAATTTTGAACATTTGTTAGGTATATAAAAAAATCGGTAGCGGTTTAAAAAAATGATATCGGCCGATCCCTATTTAGGACCATTGTAGGCTTGAAAAGTTCTGATTTGACCCTATAATTTTTCTAATTGGCACCCAGGTAATGTATATTATTTTAAATTTACTTTTCACAACCCCCACAGCAGTTTAGTTTATTTACAACCCTGCTGATTTTTATTCTTTGTAGTTTTAGTTCATTCCTGCGCAATTTTTGGACATACAAACTCACTTTAGGGATGCTTGAAGCATCGTGACCTAAATTATACCCCTAAAAGTTTTCCAAGTTTGATCAGAATACAGTTCCTGTTATTTACAGTGGATCTAAATATGTGGCTTAGCAAACTCAATAATTTATAACAATAAAATTTTTCATTTTTTATCTGAAAGTGTAACCCCTGTTTGTTGAATGCTTACTTGTATTTGTCTTCCTAGATTTAAAACCATTTAACCTACCCACTTTTCTTTGAACAGATTTTTTGGCATAGTGTACCCAAAAAAAACTGTCCTCCGCTGCAAAGATATACTAAAATCCATTAGTTATTTAAAAAAATTCACCTAAACAATTAATAGTCAAAAATTCTGTTTTAGGGTATGCAATTGGAACCTGTTTTGAGTCTATCTTTTACATTAATTCTGATTGAAAAAATGCCCTTAATTGTGGCCTTGTAGCCCCGATACCATTCCTTAATTTATGGCCACTACAAATTTACTCAAAATTTATTTAATAAATGATATGTAGTTGATACTCCAAAAGTGGGGCTAATTTTAAATTGTAAATTCACTGGGTCTGCAATAGTTTATGCACTGGCCTGTTTTTGGACAAGCATTTAGTTGTAAAACTGGCATAGAGAACAACTCTAGTAGAAAGCTTTTTTTATGAAATTTTTTCTAATGCTGAACAATTAGGACACCTTGTATCTTTTAAGTGTTCAAATAGTAAACTAAAACCCTGCTTAATTAATACTTTTTTTGTTTAATTATATAGACAACTGGTTCTCACCCATTTGCCACAGAAGGAATAATAAAATGAAAAAACATTTAATACAAGATTAAATTCTGCACAAATACCTAAAATAAAACCACTTTGGAAACCTTAGTGAAAACAAAATTTTATAAATTATGCAATGCTGATTAGTGATTACTATTGGTTTGGTTTCCCAATTTGGTCTTTCCAAATTTTGTGATATTGGTGACTATAAATGTCTAAAGGTCAAAAGGATGATTGAATACATGTTAGGATTGTATTGAAAAGGTAATTTACCACCTAACCGTAATAATATATAGTTTTCAATATTTGTTAAGATAATGACAAAGCAAATGTGCTTTCAACTATTAGCGAAGTCATCTGGTTAATAATATATTTTTAAATAAAATGGTAATGTGCCAACTATTACAATGGTTATTTATTGTTTTTCGTTACACTACCTCGCACCCCCTTTAGAAGAATAACTAATTGCACAACCCACCCAATGTTGTAATTTGGTTATTGCTTTTTAAGTGACTCATGTGCTTTTGCATGAACACATAGCATACTTAAAAACTTTCCCTAAATTTTGTAGCAGAAATAGTGTTCTGTAATCTTCATAAACACATTGTATAGTTACAATGAACTCATCAATATAAAATTTAAAACTATTTAAACTGTCAGTATCAATTAGGTTTTACTGAAAAGTTTAAACAGCATTAATTTCTAGCACAATTTTTTCCGTTTGTTTGTTGACTGTTGTTTAAAAACTAAATTCCACATAACACCACTTCAAGCTTTTTTAGGAAGTTCCAGCCATATGTCGTTTGTTAGTGCTGGCGTGTATGTGCTTAATAAACGGTGGCTACAATATAATGAAACTATGTGCTAAAGCAAGCTTTGGCGTTCTATAGTAGATCCTATTACAGGATGTGGGCCGTTCAGGCAGGAAGTACCGTATCTCTTATGGGCCTACATAGTTCCATCCATTATTTGCCAGTGCTTTGTAGTTGCAGCCTGCTCACTTAGTCAAGTCCTTCTGTTGCTTGCTTGTTTCTGCTTTGTGGCTTAAAGTGATAAATTGTCACCTCAAATAAAAAGGTAATCTTGTGGCCACTGTTGGCTTTTCACACATTGGTGTGTCTTTCCTGTATAGCAGTTTGGTCCACTTCTATGTATTTTTAGTTTGTTAAATCAGTCGCAGGAAGAGGATACAATAGAAACTGATTTGCTCTTAATGGTTTAAAAATAGCGATTTATGATGATGTTTGTTGTAGTTTAGTTGTATAGATACTTTTTTTATATTATTGGTAAAATGTGATTATTTTTTGTTCACAGAAGAGCCTGGCCCAAAGAAACTAGCTTCTCTACCACTTGGCACTAATTGTAAGTTTGTGTTTTATGTTTATGTTGTATGTAAAAAGCTTAAAACAATTTTTACCTAAATATAATTTTACTCCAAAAGTTTTACTTTTAAGTAGGAAGCAGCAGAAACCTTAAAAATTGTACGCTAACTTTTGTTAAATGTACATGCTTCCTTTGGGTTAGGGCAATCTCATAAGGAAGTTAAAGGTTTTAATTAATGTATATTTTTCTCAGCCTTTGATCTTGCTTCTGGAATGCAACAAGAACCGTAAGTGTTTTTATATTAAAACTGTGTTTATTTTGTAAATTCTCTTTTTTATATTACAAAACTTAGATATTATTAATTTGTCATTTCTGTTTCATTTCCTATGCAAGTTTTTCTACAATATCTATCAAAAGCGGACATGTACTTAAAACTAACATTTGTAATGTTTTGAAAGCTTGTTTTTCAAGATTCATATCACTTCTAAAAATGTTAGTTTTCAAGTAGAATTTGTAAACAAGCATGAATGTAATTTAAACTTTATATTTCAGCGGAGTCATGTCAGAAACGATCAGTCTGCCAGATGACCTTGTCGGTTTAAGTAAGTATAATATTCTGTCTAGATTGTCCGCCAAAAAATTTAGCTGTTATATTATTTACAAAATTTGATCAAAAATTTGTTTGCTTGTCTCGTGTCTATTGAAAAATAGCTTTTCAAAAAACGGACAGCCAAAAATATGTCATATGTACTGTATTGTCTGTTGCAAGAATTAGTGGTTATATTGTTTACAAAAAAACATCAAAAATTTGTGTGCAGTACTGCAGTCCCTGTGTCTATAGAAAAAATATTAAATAAAAAAGGAGCAAAAAGTAGGTTATATGTACTGTATCGTCTTGTTGCAAGAAATAGCGGTTAATTGTATCAAAAACTTGTTTGCAGTCCCTGTGTCTATAGAAAAAATATTAAATAAAGGAGCAAAAAGTAGGTTATAATGATGAACTTGTAACTTGCCAGTCTTGCTTCTGACTCAGATGAAGCTAAAGGTTACACACAATTCTGAATACCTTACATTTAAATGAACTTTATTTAGTTTCTTTGTTAATATTGTTTCACCTAACATTCAACTTTTAAAACTTCACAGTCATTGGCCGAGGCGGCGAAAACATTATGAGGATGCAAAGAGAAACTGGATGCAGAATCCAAATTACACAGAGCATGCCTGGAACTAAAGAAAGACCGTGTACTTTGTCTGGAACTGTTGAACAAATTGAGTAAGGCACTTTCGGTTTTAAAGTAGAGAAAGATAAATCTAACAGTTTACTGATAATATTGCCCTATATTCCGCTTCTAACCATAGGCGCTGAACTTTAAAAATAGTGGGGTGTGGTTTTAAGCCACTGCAAAAATGCTTACTAATTGTATAAATCACCAACAGCTTTGGCGCTGTCGCACATTTACAAACAAATTATTTTGTCTTTTGTAATTTTTTAACAGCGCTTTTAGGCTGGAAATACTTCTTACAAATTGGCATAACACTAAACAAGTTTTGCCGAAGGGTAATTGAAGTACTGCCTTGCTAGCCAGTGTAACCAGCGCTACTTCTTACCAACTCCAATACCACGTGTAAGAGGTCCTTGGGTCAGGATCTTACCCTTTAGATTTAATGTCTTACAGTTATGTAACGCTACAGCTCTACATATTGACATGGACAGTTGATTAAACCTCTTTATTTCTTCACTTCACACAGAGTATGCAGAAACATGCTAAATGAGATTGTGTCACGCTCGCAAGCTGGAACACTAGGAAGCAACTTCAACCTTGGCTCTGGAGCCTTGGGTGGAATGGGAGATGGTTTGGAGAAATCTGTCACCATCGACATTCCTCCAGACAAGTGTGGCCTTATCATTGGAAAAGGAGGCGAAACAATTAAAATGGTATGAGTTTACAAGCTTTCGTGAACACTTGCTGTTTAATCTTTTGTTATTTTTATCTACTAAAATATTTGGAGTATGCATATTGCATAATTTCCTGAAACTTTTGTTTAAAAAGCCACTGTTATCTGATATTTTTAAGAAGTTTGTTATTACTTTAGTTTTGAAAATTATATACTTAACTTGCTATCATACGGTTTAAAATAAGTACAAGACCTAAAAAAAAAAGAACATTTTGTTTGGATTTTATGTGATAAATATACAAATCCGTATCTACACGCATTTTAATATAATGGTATTTTTTTGCGTTTTCGAAAACTGCTGCCACATGATGCTTTTAGCGTTAACAAAGTGCATGTCACTGTGATGACCAAAAGTCTATCACCCATTGACTGATGGCGGCTTATAAAAACCTTTCTACTGTTGATTTAATGCTAGACTAGGAAATTACGCACTTTTTTATCTTCCAGCTTCAACAGACGCTAGGAGTTAAGATGCTGCTTATTCAGGAAAGCACAGAAAACCTTGGAATGGCAAAGCCTTTGAAGATAACAGGGCCACAGATCAACATTGATGTAAGAATTTAATCTCATCATAATACATAAAACAGGAGTAGAGTTAATCGCTACTTGCAACTATTGGGGAAAAAGTTAGTTCATGCCACGTGATGTGTTTTGGTTCAAAGTAACTTTTACAATGATGACTTACTACCTATCACCCATTAACTGATGGCATAACACACTTATAAGATATAGAATCGAAGCTCACTTGACTTTAATTAGGTTTTACACCACTTTTTTGTTTTTATTGCAGAATGCTGTGAATACAATTCACCAAATGATGGCCACTAGAGATGCACAGATTGCTCAACAGAAAATGGATGGAAATATTGATGTGAGTGATGTTTTAAATCTTGATTATATTTTATGTGTACTGAGATCAAAACGTCTTACAGCTATGATGTTAAACCTGTGGTTAAGACGGCCTCAAAGCCAATGAAGAAAATCTTTTTCTGACATTTTACTGAGCTGTAAAGATGATTTATGTCAGTGTTTCTCAACCTTTTGTAGCGGTGACCTGATAGCAGAAATATAACAGTGCAGCCTTGGCAACCTGTTTATCAACACAGAACATTTTATAAGAAAAATAGCCTATTAAATTTTTAATTACTTTAAGCAATTCTTTTGTATATCTCCCACAGTTTTCTGTAACTTTGAAGAAATCAAATCTTGCTGTGGACCGATCTAAATAAATCTAGCCATGTAAACTACTGCAGTCGGCAGCCCAAACAAAATAAATGGTTTTGCGTCACCACCCATATGTTGAGAAACGCTGATCTATGTAAACTTGTGTGCTTCCAATTTCTACATCTAACATTTCTCCAAAAACTCTACAGCCGTCTATGTATGGAGATGATGCAAACAGGTCTTACATCCCAGTTCCAAAAGCAGCTGTTGGTGTTGTGATTGGCAAAGCAGGTGATATGATCAACCAGATACAGGATGAAACCGGCACAAGAATACAGTTTAAGCCAGGTAATTGTTAAAACTTTATTTATTAGTGTGGATTTATTCACTCAACCTACTGTTAGGTTAAACATTGCCACCAGATTTCTTGTATTTAGTACGACTCTCTAAATGTTCTTTGTGGTTTTTGAAGAGAACATTACATTTCCTCTTGATTTTTAAGAACATATATAATTATGTATGTATTGTAAGATCACCTATATTTCAGTCAATATTTTTTAAATCAAAACAAAATAGTTACATAACTGCACTGGAGTCTTTTAACTCTTAAAACAAGAATTGTCATACATACAGAACCCTCACTTTATAAAAATCTTTCAGAAGTTTTATTTTATTGATGTGAAATGATGATCTTGTAACTTACCAGTTCTGCTTCTGATTTTTCATGAAGCTAAACAGTTACACAAATATCTGATACACATTGATAAACTTCTGTCTTTGCAACGAAAACTGCTACATAAATAAATTAAAAAAGTATAGAAGAAGCGTACAACATTACCAAACATTTCTGATAGTTTACGCTGCAAATAAAGTTTGTCAAAAATATTTCCAAAAAACTCATCGAAAAAAATGACACTGTAATTTCTGAAAACGTTTTAATGGATTGTTCTGTTTTTTACATCTTTAAAGCCCCAAATCATATTTCTTATAATGGAAAACACCATAAACGACCGGTCAGTAAAATTGAGGTGCACACAGAACGACTCAATACATAATAAAGTAGTTGTGTGTTCTAGTTTAACGAAGTTTTTTTTTTATACAGAGGATCCAACTTTACCCGAGCGAATGTGCAGCGTAACCGGTCGCAAAGACGGAGTAGACGCAGCTATCAAGAAGATACATCAGATAATACAGAATGTTCAGGAGAGAGATGGTAATTTATTTATTTTGTAACCACAAGTAGTTAATAAGTCTAATAAATCAACATCATCTTATTGAAGACAATTTGATATCAACTTATTATTTTTTTACTTATTTATTACTTTGTATGCAAATATACTATTTTTACCTTCAGCAGTAAGTTATATAAAAACCTATTAGTTAGTTAACAATGTTAAGTGCTTGTCCATATTCTTAAGTGACATAATAATTTAAAAAATATATTCAGTAGTTACGTAGTTGCTTTTTATTTGTTTAATATTGAATGATGATTTGTAACTTGCCAGTTCTGCTTCTGAATTTATCTGAAGAGAAAACGTTACAAAAAAATCTGACAAAAAAATCTTCAAAAACTTTTTCTCAAGCAACACTTTTAATGTGAAATGTATTTTGTTGCTGTCGTCCAAAAATCTCACCCTTAACTTTCAGCCAACGGCAACCCTGGTCATATTTATCCTGCAGGACAGCGCATGGGCGGCGGTGGAATGGGGGGAGCATTTGGCGGCGGAGGGGGTGGTCCGGGCTTCGGCCAGTGGGAGGGTACTAACTCCCGAGGTGGGCGTAATATGGGCGGCCAGACCACTGAGGAACATTTGGTTCCGGCCAACAGAACCGGATTGGTAATTGGCAAAGGTAGGTTAATCTTTCGTGTGTGTTTAACTTGAATTTATTTTTATTTTTTTAGGGCTTTATTGACCTGTTAAATTTTTTAATTCAAGTTACTTTTATTTTATGGCTTTTTATTGACATGTTAGATGCACCATTTCATGAATTTCTGTGACTATTTTCAATGCCTATAAAAAAAAAAAAGTTAAACCTTATAAATGAGAATGTATAATATATTTTGTTTATCAAATAGTTGCATTTGAATGTGCCACGCATACTGTTTGATTATAGCGTAATGGTTTCAGGTTTTAGTAGACGTGTTAGGAATTTCAAAGCCCATATAAAAGTAGGTATCATTTTGACTGTTTCGAATATCTCATTTTCAACATCAAAATGATACCTACTTCTCTATGGCACTTGATATATTCCTATTTTTGGAGTTATTTTAAACCAAGAGCTTTTAAACTTATGGTGTACTTTTTTTGATTCCCTAAGTGTTCTTGTGATTTTAAAGAGAACATTGTATTATTGTATTTTTAATTTTTTTTCAATGTACATATGTTCATATTGTTAAATCACATTTTCGGTGAATATTGTCAAAATAAAACAAAATAATTAATAACTACCCTTGAATATCTCTTAAAACGAAGAATTTGTCCTACAAACAGAACCCTCACTTTATAAAAATATTTCGCGAGTTGTATTTTATTGATGTGAAATGATGATCTTGTAACTTGCCAGTTCTGCTTCTGATTTTTCATGAAGCTAAACAGTTACACAAATATCTGATACACATTGATAAACTCCTGTCTTTGCAAAGATAAGGCTACTTAAAACAATTAAAAAAAATATAGCGAAAATGTACAACATTAAAAAATATGAGAAATTTTACGCTACCAGTATATCAAAAATATTTTCCAAAAACTTGTCATCAAAAAATAAAACCTTAATTTTCAAAAACATTTTAGGTGATTTTTTCTGGTTTTTAAATCTTTTTACTTATGTTTGTGATTAAAGTTTTTTGACAGTTTTTAAAACACTTAGCTTTATGTAATATTGAAAGTCAAGTGTTTTACACCAAGTATTCTTCCAACAGGTGGGGAAACCATCAAGCAGATTAACATGCAATCTGGCGCCCACGCTGAGATCCAGCGCAATCCACCACCTGGCTCCGACCTCAACTACAAGACTTTCCTCATTAAAGGTACCAGAAGAAGTGTTTTTATTTGTTTGTAGAGATTGTGTTAAGGTGGTTGCAACCATAATTGCGTACCAATTGGATGAAAATGTGATCTTTCCGATATATTATCAAAGAAACAAAACTATTTCCTATTTTAAAAGTTTCTTATTGGCAAAACAGAACATTAAATTGAAAAAAAAAAATTGTATTTACTTTTTTCAGGAAAGTTTTATACACTTTTGGTGAACCAAACTTGTGTTACAGGAATTAATTATGCACTTTTATTGGTCAGTTTGTCAATTTCCAGCCCTATCAGAAATTCAGGCTGTCCAAAACTGCTCTACACACCAAAGTTTGGCACCTATTGTTGCAACTGTTAGTTTTTTTATACACTTTGTAGAACAGCAATGATGTTAAACCTGTGGTTAAGATGGTTTTCAGCCAATGAAGAAAACATATTTCTGACAAAACAACTGAGCTGTTTAATAATAATAATATATAATGTTTTTTTTACACTGATGATGGCATGAATATTGCCGAAACATTTGTAAACAGCGAAAGGCGATTTTATTGAATATATATAATGGCTTAAGTATTTTTTGTCAATATAACATTAATTGAAAGAACAACAACATACTTTTAGCTAAATGCAATACAAAATAATTAAACTCGGAAAACTGTTTTTTACATTAAAAAAAAACATTTCTTCTAAAAAAATTGTGTTTTTATAGTAATAACAAAAAAATAAAAACTAATTTTGAGAAAGCAATAGAATGCAAATACTTTCAGGTGGGTGAAAAAAAAATACTTTTCTTGAAAAATCTCCTATTTCTTTTCTCAAGGTACACCAGGAAAAAAATCTTTTTTTAAGTTACTTAATTTTTTTTCCAAGGTACACCAGAGCAGATCAAGATTGCTCGGCAACTGATTCAAGAAAAGGTTGACGCTGGCCCCGGTGGACCCCAGACAACCCCCCAATATGGCCGGCCGATGGGGGCACCACCAGGCCAACCCCCTCCATTTAGTCACCCCCCACCACAGGTAAATTTCATTGCCATTGCCAATATGTTGGCTCGCCATAATTTTACAATAGCAATGAATGATATTTGTAAAACATGTTGGCTGGCTATAAATTTTCAAGCCTATAAAAATTGTAGGGTCTTGACTACTTAAGATTTTGATATATTTTCACATTTATTAGTTTATGTATAGTTTTAAACTAAAATTGAAGCATTTTAGTTATGAATGTTTAAACGTTACTTCAAACAAAACGGATTGCACTTTTATGTGGCATTCCTTAAAATATGAGTCTTTATCTTTTTCGCATTTATCAAAGAAACACGCATGACAGAGTAAAGGCCAATTGTTACTTAAATCACAAATGATCCACACTTTCTTAACTTCAGGATTTAACAAGCGTATCGCATGTTGTAAAATGTTTTATGCATTTTAATAGCCTGTTGAGCAATTAAAGTCGGCCATACAAGAAATATGTTAACTTTAAATATGAAGCACTGAAATAAAAGGACAGGGTAAATTATTTGAAAACAATTTGGTAGCACGAAAATTCACAGATGGCGTGCCAACATTTTCGTCAGTGTAATTTCGTTTGGGCGAGTAAGGACTGGATTTTTTATCCCTGTTGTTGTAAGAAAAATATACTGCTAGTAATTTGTCAGAACAGAAAATACTACACAATGAGTTAATTCATTACCAACCGTTGTCATTTACATACACAGCAGTTTGGTTTTACTTTTTTAAGTTGTCTTCAAAGCTTTGTAAAATCAACAAAAGTGAACTCTACAAACTTGTTTATGCAGATTTTAACCAAGCTTGTATCTTTTAATTAGCTACAATTGTCATATAGCATCTGTCAAAAAAAAAAAAAAAAAACAGAAGTAAGTAGCATTTTGAACGTTTTGAATAACTTTTTATCATTTTCGACCTGAAAAAACTTTTGTATGGGCTTTGATATTTTTATCATGTCTTACTACAACTTCCAACCATTATTCTCCAATCATTAAAAAATGTTTATTTTATTCACAGCAACAGCAATTCGGTGCTCTCCCATCTGTGAGTTACCCCACTCAGAGCCCCCTACAGGTTCAACCCCAGGCACAGCCTGCACCCCAGTCGTTCCCACCCCAAGCGTGGGGTGGAAACCAGTTCCAACAGTGGAATCCACCCGCAGCTACGACTCCACAACAGAATGGTACTGATCTAAGTAAGTAAAATTAAAGGGATGCAGTAAACTAATTGTATCTGATTTCTCATGAGAAACAATTCTGATATCAATGTTTTCGGTCAAATAATTTTGCAAAATACAAACTAGTGCTTATTATGGTAATGTCCACTTGTGTAAGTTTAAACTATGAGTAATTGCTAGAAATTTGTGGTTATTTGCTGAAATGATGAAGCCTAATATACTGATATTGACAATGTTGGCGTTTTATGTCATTTAGTATGGTTTGTATATAAATATATGATCTATGTGTAAATTTGAAGATATTCTGTCAAAATTAACTGGGTTATAATTTGAATTTAATGCTTGTGATAAATGGTATTTATTAAAATTAGCGAAACGCTTTATTTATTGCAAAATAATCTGTGGGGCTGCATGCTACAGAAAAAACAACCCTATGTTCTTAAAACAGAGCAATTTTTCTTTTATCACTGCATTGCAGTAGCGTCTAGTTTTAGGGCAAAAAAACTTCATTAAATCACTGGCACAATCGATTTTGTTTTGCCTTTAACAGCTAAATCAGTGGGCGACACCAATGCAGCAGCCTGGCAGTCTTACCTGCAATTGTATGGTGGTCAGGCACAAGCCATTCAACAGCCCACAGGTGTGTAATAGCAATGCTCTGGGTACATTCTCCCCTATTTTCCACAACATAGTTTCCATTTACGTGGCTAGCGATGGTGTAGGTCCAAATTAATGCAAAATTTTTGTTCTTTTTTGCAATTAGTTTTTTATTTTTATATTGTCATGGCTGTGTTGTTGGTCTGTTGGCATGCTTTATTAATAGAAATCCTTGTGCAAAGAGTTACGTTTTGTTTAGTTTCTGCAGCTGCAGCAGTGGCAAGTCAACCTGATTACACCAAACAGTGGGATGAATACCTGAAGCAAACTGGTAAGTCTGTCTGTAAACTACCTAAAACAAAATTAACTCGGACATATTAGACCAGGGGTGTCCAACATGAGGTTGGCCCCCGACCTAATAAAAGATGGCATGCAAATCCTAAAAAAATACAGCCAATTATCAAAAAAGCTTATTTTTTGTTTATTCACAATACAAAATAATCCCAGCAATTACGACAACAAACAATTACTTCTGATATTATAACACTTTACTGTTTATTTTTTGCATAAAAGCGCTTTTAATATGAGAAAAAAAATATTTGCTAAACTTTGGCACGGGAAGAAGTTTTAAGATAAAAATTTGCACACAGGCATGTTGGAGTTGCACATCCCTGTATTAGACTATTGCTCATACATAATACCTGGTATCAATAAAATTGTAGTATCGATAGGCTAGTTATTATTAATGCCACTGAGTTAAACAGTCTAACACCGTTTTTATAAAACATGATTTTCTGTTTAATTAAGTTTACAATTGACAATTTGCTTAATATCAAGCATTTTCGATAAACAAAACTACTCGTATTCATATAGCATTTACATGTCTCAATTCTGTAAATAAAGTTTATTTTTAATAGGATCATAAGATGCTACTTGTCCAAAATATAGTATCTCTGTTAATTTGATTTGATCTGCAACACTAAAGGCCCGTTTACACTACAGCTGCACTGAGCTGAGCAAAGCGTAATTTGCATTTAAATTCTATTGTGGCGAGCGTTTCAAGCTTTGCTAAACTCAAGCCCAGTGCAGCAGCTAGCTTAAAGTTACGCTTTGCTAAACTCAAGCCCCGTGCAGCAGCTGCAGCTAGCTTAAAAATACGCTTTGGAGCGATTTTCACGCTTTGCTAAACTCCTCAAGCCCAGTGCAGCTATAGAAACACGTTACGTTTGGAGCAATTTTTACGCCCAGCGCAGCTCACTGCAGCTGTAGTGTAAACTGGCCTTACATGATCTGGCTTTACATGATCAGTAACTTGTAAAACTAGGACCCTTTCAAATCTCATACTAGCCCAGCGGTTCCAAAACTGGGGACCGCGGACCAACTGGGTCCGTATAACAGTTTCAGAGGGTCCGCAAAGAGAATTAGTCTTTAAAGTTTTTCAACATTAGGCTTTAGAGAATATTTGTAAACATGTTTTAAACTTTATCTGTCATCATTCTTAGTCTTTAGTTATGCTTTATTGTTCAATCACATGAGCGTGTTTTATGATGTCTCTTGTGACATCATCAAGCTTCTATTATGCTGTACTACCTGCTATAAGCGAATCGTTCGCTTTCGTTAGAAAGTTGTTACATTATAAATAATTATGGTTGCACTAGTGTACTACAATAAACATGGGCCAACTGAACCTTGAATTTATATAGGGCAGCGAAATATCAAAATAATTGCAACGGGTCCACCAGGCAAAAGTTTTAGAAAAGCTTGGGAACTACCGAACTAGCCCCTTTGTATCAGCAATACTTTGACACATGTTAATAGACATTAACTCACAACTGACAATAATTTCAATGCTTTAAGTCCAAATTATTTGCAGATAAATAAGGTTCTTTTGCACCATATACTGTCTTGAATATTTAAAGTACTGGGATAAGATTGGTACTTTTTGTCCGAACTGCTAAAAGCCAAACTACTCAAAATGATGATCTTGTAACTTGCCAGTTCTGCTTCTGACTCTAATGAAGCTAAACGTTACAATTTATCTGATCCTAGAAAAAAAAACCTGTCAGTTTTGATTTAAAAAAATTTAAAGAGCTTTTTTGTTAAACGAAGCTTTGTCTTTCAGGTGCTGCGGCTGCGGCAGCAGCTGCTGTTGCAGCTCCAAATGCACAAGCCATTCAACAGTCAGTTGCTGCTTCACCAGCTGCCACTGCCACTAGTCAGGTAGGCACAAGCATATCTACTTAAATTTCTATCAGTTAAAAAAACAATTTTCCTAAGTTGGTTAAAATAAATTCTGTTAACTTTTAGAATCTGTCTAATGCTACTTCTATTTAAATTAAAATACTTTGATAAAAATGTGAAGATAAGATTCAAAAACGTTTTGCCAACTTTAAAATGCAAACAATTTAAATGCCTTTGATTTAATATTTTCTAAAAAGAACCTATTTATGAGCAACAGACTGCTGCCACATGATGCTTTTAGCGTTAACAAAGTGCATGTCACTGTGATGACCAAAAGTCTATCACCCATTGACTGATGGCAGTTTCCAACTCTTGTCACAATTTCTCTATAAATAATGTTTTTTGTAGCTTGATAATGAATTGCTTGATTAAGACATTTCGATAAGAACTTCTATTATCTCCAGTTAATGTTATATTGATACTTCAGTTGATGTGATTCAAGTTCGCATCGAAATGTTGATCTACTCGACTTATTAGGCTTTGACATTCATTATTATCAAGCAACAGACCCATGCATAGTGTACAGTATTTTGTTTGTGGTAGAAGCAATTATGAAAACTTCACTTTTGTTCAGGCACCCACCGATTATTCTGCAGCATGGGCTGAATACTACAGACAATATTATGCGATGCAAGGCCAACAATATGCCCACGCAGCTGCCGGTCAGGCCCCTGCTCAAACTTAAACTGAATCGATTCCCCCCTTGTAAATATCTCCCCGGTAAGTTGTTAAGTTTTTCTATCGGCTATGTCTACTTAGATTGGATTAATACATTTGTGCGACAGTATTTAACCAACTAATTGTTCTTGCAACAAAATTATAGTGGTAATTTAAATTATATGAAATATAGATATTTTAAAAATTGATTAGCTAGAAAGTATTTGCGACGAATAAACAGGGTTTCAACCACAATTGCAAACTCGATATACTAGAAAGGTGGATTTTAATACCTAATTTTACTCCAAATCATGCCAAGCTCTCCCGGGGTTTACCCATTCATATTTGTTTCCATTTTGAGTAGGCCTTTTTAAAACTTTGCGGTAAGCCTAGAAATATTTCGTAATCCCTTTCGCAAAGCATTTTCCATATTTGGTGCTTAGCTGTCATTAATAGTTTTGTTATTGTTTTTTCTGGTTAAGTGTATTGAATGTAATTAAAATGCCAGTGACTAAACACTAACATGCCTATTAAAGATCGGTACTATGTTTCATTGTTTTTTAAACTGTCTTGCCTGTGGTTTAGTTACAATATATTTGCAAAATTATTGATCTGAACTATTCTGAACATTGCAAATACCGGTTTTGCTTTCGTTTGAAAACTTCTTGTGACATTATTGCTTCCAAAGTCTTTGGTGATGTCAATTTACTACAAATGTCTTAATTGTCAATACTTTTGTTTGTGTCTTTGTGGTTCATCTCCTACAATTTGTTTGTGATACATGCAAACTCAAGTTTCTCGTGATTCTGTGATACTGATGCATTTTATGTCACACTATTTTGTGCTCCTGCTACAAAATGTTATTTAAAGGACTAGACTGGACTAAACAAAACAAATAACAGAATACATGTTAACTTTCACTCACAATTCATTAATGCAGGAATTGGGAAGCTTTTTTGAAAGGAATTTTCAGGGCTCTTAGCCCGTGCCTGTTTAAAGAAATTTAGATTTATCATCCCTGTTTGCGCCATGAAACTGAGTAATCAAAATTTTTCAAACTTAGCTTATCAAAAATTATTTGGGTCTTAAAGTAAAACCAAAAATATTCGGCGTTGAATCGTTTATAAGTTTCCAACTCTTGCATTAATTAATCACTCATGAAATATACAACACTGCTTCTATCTGTATATCTAGGTTTATTCAAATATGGATTTTTAGACAGCAATTTTTATGATCATTCTTTTTGTAGGTTAGCAATACTATTGTTATACTGAAAACAAACAAAAAATCCTTACATTCAACTTATTACTGTACAGTAAACAGTTGCAAAATAATCACACACTTTACACAGCTACTGTTACCCATGTCTATGTAGACGGACACACTAATAATACAATTTTATCACTCACACTTTTACACACATTTTTGTTTTGTCAATACTGTAATACAATTCAATCATTCCATGTTCAATAAGTGTGTTTTAAATACTGAACACTTTATTTGTTTGTCGTGAATTTCAAGACAAAACTAAATTATAGTTTTGCAGTTACTTATATATGTATTTTCATTTGTCTTTGTTTAAACCAAATGTGGTATTCCAAAATATGGCAGTTTTGTCACTTGACTCTAAAATAATTCAACACTCACCCTATTTGAAGAACACCGGCATTTAAAAACCTTTTGAATACAGGGATTAAACTCATAGAATGATGCATTATGACATTTTATGTAACATATCTGTGTGCAATTTATTCCATTAATGCAAAAGTGTGCAGTTGTTTTAAGCATGTCACTTTAACGTTTAATCTTATTAATGAATATGCTGTTGCTGCCAGGCATTGCTTCAATCCTACAAATGTTCTTCCGACAAAAAAATTTTAAAATGCCAACGTTTTTGACCACCTATTTCGGGCAATCTTTTATATACTAGACAAACAATAAAATTGAAAGTAAAAAACAAAATTAAAAATAAATAAAATTTTGTTGTTTATCTGATATATATGTTTTCGACTTTAGTTGCAATTATATTGCCTTAAAGAAGATTGCCCGAATAGGTGGTCAAAAACGTTGGCACTTTATTAAAATTTTGCCGGAAGAACGTTTGTGCAATTGTTTAATCTTATTGTGACTGTACAATAAAATCAATATTTCAAATGAACCTAAGGTTATTTAACTGTTTCAAGAGTTTTGTTAGGAAGACTTTTTACCAGTGATACTTTTTTATTTATGTGTATTTCTAATTTATACCAATTTGACCCGGTTTGTTCTATTTAAATTAATGTTAAAAGGGCCATTAATTATGCCAATTTCTGGCATTTTCTGATTGCCTTGTTAAAGACTGAAATGATGTTTAAAAACCCCCCCGAAAAAACTGCAAAAATACACATGTTGTACAATCTGTTATCACATTTTAATGCAACTGAAATGCAATTTTGTGTTTAACTGTTCAACTTTTGCAATCTGACGATCAACGATGCTTTTCCATGAAGAATTTATTGTAAATTTCTTGTCTTTTGCTGTGCTTTAATGGATTTTGTAAATGTCTATTTGCCTGTCCGCTCTGTTTTGACGATGCCAATTTCTGCTGTTTCGGTGCATTTCGAGATATTTTTGGTTGTGGTGGTTTAAAAAAACTGGTGTTTTACGTAATCTTGTCTGTTTGTGTCCAGATCCTCTTGAACTAGCGGACTCGGATGTACATAGCCTCTCTCTTTTGTACATACTCAACTTCCATAAAATGCTGGCGTGGAACCAGCACAAGCTCAATAGCAGCTGCGACGGCAGATGGCGATGATTCAAAATCCAACTGGGCTCGAAACGATTTTTGTGCCAAACCAACTTCTTTATGTCGTCTTCAAACCGCACTCAACTCCAATCTTGACCTCAAAAATGCGTAGATTTTGCTCCAGCTAGCGCCTTGCCAGTTAATCACGACGACAGCCCTCACGCCTCAAGTCTATGCGCTTACTTGTGCATAGTGAGTGTCCCTTTACATGCCCAGCAACCTGGCTCTTTACCATATGGTGGCCAAAGACGATTAAAGAACGCTCATTAAGTGGCTTGCTTTGCTCGCCTTTTTGGTTTGAGTTGGCGATGAGGTTCGATGTATTTTGTGGCTACGAACACTCGCGTGTCTAGTTTGTATCTTGCGTCGTTACCTTGTCCGCTGTTGCATTAAAAGTGTGACCTTTCGCTCCAATATTGTAGCGATGGCGGCAAATTTGGTGTGTAGCGTTGGTAAGCTGTTGTGAACAAAGCGCGATAATCTATTGCCTTGCTCGCCCAAACAAAATTCCTAAGGCTGTCTTTTGACCGTGTCTATCAAACTTATTTATACCGATGGTGGAATTCTTGTTTTATAATTGCCCAAACGCGATTCAATTGCTTTGCGGCGCTCAAAATGCACGTCAAGACTTTCGTTCAGCTTTTCACCGTTTATTTATTAACCGAAGTTTTTACCATTTTTTCCGAGCCCGGTTATAAAGTGCCTGCATAGATGTTCGAAAACTTCGATGATATCCCACCTGTTTCGTCGCGCGTGTTCGTGTTTTGCACCCTGGTGCGTTGAAGAACCTCGCAATCATGTGTCGCATACGTATCGCTTGAAACTAACGAAATCCACTGTCCGAACCTTTTGAATAATGGTGTTGCTCACCACTTGACAAAACTATACTTTGTGTGCTTTGAATAAGACCAGCAAAGCTATATGTGCGTCCTAGTCCTGTTGTGTCAATGATGAATGTCGTAGTTTACTGTTGTTGCCCCTTTTCGAATGAGTTGGCTTATCCCGCGGCGGCGTTTTTAGTAAGATATCGTAGCACTTCCCCGGATTATTACCATTTTGCTTTTTCGTTACCGAAGCGCTCGTTTTCAATCTTCGCCCAAAAGGTGTGCTAACATTTTAGTTCGTATAAGCTGACTTACCTTAACTTTAATCGACTTATTTTTTTCGACGATTCGCTTCAGTTCAGTTCGCTGCTTCACATTTTTTTCTCACTTTGGTGTCTTTTCGCTCCAGTTTCGCGTTTCGGTTTAGTGACTATTTTTTATCCTGGCATTTTTTTATTACCTTAATTTCTCGCGCCGTTCTTGACCGCAAATTGGAAAAGTGATTGTGAACTTTTTTGTGTCTCGCGACAGTGATTTGCAATCCCATGAATTGCCCCGTTTTAATCCACGATCGAGTTTTTGTGTCGCGCGCAAAGTAATAATCGATGAGAGCAATGTATCGTTGTTGTAGATCACCTCGCTGTGCGATAGATACGAAGTTGTCGAAATGAATGTCTCCGTGGTATACTGTGGTGTTTTTTGTGCGTAGAATTAAGCCTCCATCCAAAAGTATCTATATTTTTTCATCAGGGCACCTCTAACATTTTTATTCAAGCAGCGAACTACATTTTTGTTAAATTACCCGTCAGTGGTAGTTTCAGACGGTTGTTATGTGATGCTGAAACCTGTAGCTTACCTGCTCGATGCATATCCCTTTCATTCTTGGCGTGCTGCCTTTTTATTTCCACGTTGTATATTGTGTTTAAACCCAGATGCTCCAAAACAGTCAGCGACCGCGACTCAGAGGCCAATGTGCCAGATGGTGTAGTTATCACACAAGGCTTCACCCCGCATATGGTTTGTATATAAAATCACCTCTGGTGCTAGCCTGAAACGGCTCCACTTGTATATAGGACCTCCAAGCCAGCATTGTATACCCAAGAGAACTATGTATTCGTCCCCCATATAAAAAGTGTGCCTGTGTTTGTTGTGCTTTTGAACGAACGACGAAGAGGTAGCGTGTAAAAATCGTCTTTCAATTCTCTTAACCAAGTTATGTTACGCGTGTGCTTGTTATTTTGCCAGCTTTTAATTTTTCGCTCGCATCTAAACCGTTTATCCTTCCACCACACATTACATTATTACCCCGCGATAGATTTACCATTTCCCTGAACGCCAATTTTCTACTTGCGACCTTTTCTTCTGGCGAATATCGACGATTGTCTGAGCGGCGGTTTGCCTTACAAAAGGTCTCTTCAAATAGTGAACCGTCAAAACATCTTCTTCCGGGCTAAACCTTGTGTGCGACGCTGAAAATCTGTTCCAACTTAGTTTACGGATTTCTTTTTAAGCTATTTGTTAAACAAAACTTTTCCGTTTGTGGCGCGTGTAACTGTTGCGAAACGTCGAGGTGCGTTTAACTTTGCTGCTGCTGCGTTAGTGACTGTAAGTGATGCGATAAATCGTCTACCGAGCGCCCTCTTTTAACGCCTGAACGCGAACGCCCGTATTCTATCTATTTTTTCCCAGTGTTCCGCCAGTCTCTTCTATTATTTTTACTCTTAACGATGATGTTACGTTCTTAGCACAAACCGCGAATTGTCACCTTTCTTTCAATCATCGCGTAACGAACTGTGTTCGAGAAAAATCGCCGTCGACGTAATAACGCCCCTTTTTCGTGAAAACCGCGTCATATGCAAGGAAATAACAATCGCGCAACTTTTACATCGCGTCTTATTCGCGCTGTAGTTTTTGTGTCGCCCCAGTTTTTTTCTTTACCCCGTTTCTAGCGATCTTGCACGAAGCTCTATTAAATGAACCGCGCGCCACCACTAATACCTTTTACGCCTCCCTATTATTTATTGTCTTAACATCGCTTTATCTCGTCCCAGTTGCAAAGCCTATATTTTACAGTTGAAAACCCCAACTTATATTTTTTCGCGATTTTTCTTCCCTAAAAAACCGTTTCGCGTCGCCGCCTTCAATGCGCCTCTTATCGTTCCGCGATCCTAAACCAAACAATTGTCGCCGATCGTGGCTTTGAGTGACTATTAGCGTGCCACTGTGAAACGCCCGCAACCCTTTTTTCCACAAAAATATAATTTAACGAATGATTTTGCGTCGTCGCCAGTTCGTTTTTCTCCGATCTTTCGTAGTTACTTTTTATTAACGTCGCCGTTTCACCTTTTTTACCGGTAATAATTTGTTTTGCGCTGCGCTCAGTCGATTGCGACACGTATTAATGTGTAGCCGCCAGTTTTTTTTTCGTAAAGCCGCCAATCCGAGCTTTTAAGTTAAGACGCGCCTCGACTTTCGCATTTCGTTTCGCTCCACGCGGATACAAAATGTCGCCCAACTGTTTCGAAGCCATAACCGCCCGGTTGAACAATGAAGGCAAACCGTCGCTCTGACAAACCCGAGTTTTCTTGCGTTAAATTTTTAACCTTTCTTTCGCATCGCATTGGTTTTTGAACGTTTTGTCGAATGTTACTCGCTTTGAGCGAAATTCACATAAGATTTCCATTATTGTTTCGTCATATTACGTCACTAGTGGACTGCCAACCTGTAAAACTAACCGTTTACCCCCCTCTAAGTGTCGCACATTATCAATAAAGCCAACTTGGGTAACTGTCCACACCTGCTACTCATTCTGTATCGATTTGAAAATTCCCGCGCATTTTTTAAAGTAACGACGTCGAGCTGTTGATCAGGTGAATCCCCCCGTTAATGAAAGTGTACAAATAAAAAAGCTGTGCTTATAATGACGCTTGATTTGTTAAAGGTGCCAAGGTTTAGAGCAGAGATCCTGCTATTTTTTTGTGATGATCAAAACAATACATTGATAAAGTACTGGACAAGGGGTTGTCAAACTTTTTTAGAAAAATTGCTCAACGGTCCCTTAAAAAATATACACAAAATAACATTTGTTTTTAATGATATCAATTGGATGGGTGCACTTGCTTCTTTGCTATCAGCTCGGCTATGTTAACCTCTAACGAATCACTTTTTTGTGTGAAGCAATCACGAACAGTTTTTAAAACCATGACCGTACAGCTCACGTGTAACTCTCATTAGCACAATGCAATACTGTGACGTCACAATGGACAATTCAACTCCAAGTGTACAATAAGTGAATGTGCAACTAATCGTCTTGCTTTGGAAAAGTAAGTTTCCTGAATTTTTTTTGCACAAGAGGTTTTCTTCAAGATGGTCGTTTTGATTTTTTGTTAGGTGCTTCGCGGTCCCAGAAAATTGTCTCGCGGACTCCAGTTTGAGAACCACTGGGATAAGCGATTTGGCCTCGTTTACTGACGACGGTAGTTCACAATTCGGTTGCTTTTCGGGATCATGCAGCACCCCTAAATTCTTAGTTGATATTTTTTGCATAACAGAAAGACAAACCACTTTAAAGCCAAAGAAAACCAGAATATTTTAGAAAATTGTTTAGCAAACCGTTTGGTCGAAATAAAAGGTAAAGATAGTTGCAAAAAACCAAGCATATTTATCGAAATACGTAATCATTACAAACTACCACCGAAAAAAGACCTGAAATACTGTTCAAAACGTCGAAATCAGAGATCTACTAATGTGACAAACCAGCCATGCAAGGTTAATTTTGTCGGCTCCCGCATAACGTGTATTACTCTACGATTATCTTCACTGACTTTTTAAAGGTTCAAGTGAAGAAAACACAAATAAGATAAACTTAAATAATGTCAAATTTAAATACGACCCATGTCTTAGTATTGCTTCCGATTTTTCGAAGATGTTTGACAAATCTTGGTCGGGACCAATCTCAATGAATCGAACCATGTGAACTGCTGCAGTCGGAGACGCACATTCAATTTTCCGATATTCTACGAAACTCTGATTAAAGCGGAATTAAATAGAATAGCCTACTGTAGTAGTAACGGCTCAATAAAACCAAAATACAACATTAGACCTTGAACTAAACCTATAGGAATATGTAAATTGCCTTTGACATAGAAAACTGTCGGGGAGTACACCAGTGGTGTGTAGCCTTCTCTGTTCGTCAAAACCAAACTCAGAATAGTCTCTTTAAGCAATTAACTTTAACGCATCCTTTTATGACCACCGTAACGACTGTTAATCAGAGATAAAACTAGAGTATTTGTAATTGAAAATGGGTTTAACTACATCTTACATTCCATGCAAGGACAAGATTTGTGCAAAGCCCAAAACATTTTTGTTTTTACTTTGTTGAAATAGCCAACATAACATGAGGGATGGCCTTGTGCTTAGTTTGTAAAATGAGTCACAGGCCGGATAATTTGCGTTGGCGAGCCGGATCTGGCCTTAGGTGGCCTATCCCTGGTTAAACGATATGATGTCGCCTTTTCAGCATCAACGTTAGGACGCCGCTGTTTTGGCACCAGACTGTTTGTCCTTTTGAGGGGTTATGGGTAGAATTTGGTTGGACTTATTGTTGGGGTTTGGGGTTAGGTAAAAGGTTATTTAGATATTATTCTGACGAGGTAAGGTGTTTTTCGACTACTAAATATAAGTCTTATTTTGGCCTTATTCCTAATTTGTTAATTTCTACCGTTGATGTTATTCTACTTTCGGTCTCATTGCTAGAGTCCTAGCAAGGTAATTAATAGAAAGCGTTTATTGGCGTTACAATTAGCGTTACTTTGATTTTGAACTTTTAGAAAACACAAAGGTGACAAACCTCACTATTAATACTGATACTGTATAATAAATGTCCCAAAACTTGCTGTAGGCTAATCAAAACGTGTTATGACAATTTCTCGTCCACATACCACCCACTAACCTTAGCATTGGTCTGATTGGAGTCGGGACTCGAGTCGATTAATTCTAAAGTCGAACTCGGATTGCTTTGAACAGACTACGCAGCCCTGCTTTAAAGTATAACTATGGGTGGTTGACGTTTGAAAGCTCACGGTCGTACTGGCAACATTTCTCGACTGCCACCATTTCTGCCGCTAGCGCTTTTTCGTTCCTCTTTCGCATAACGTTAAGAACGAAGCCGCAAATTATTCCGAGTATGAAAAAAATCGGCACCATGATCACGATGACGGTCGCAATGTTGCTCGGGACTCCGCATTCAAACGGCAAGTCTGTCGTGTTGTTGCTGAAGGTTGGCATCAGTTGTGTAAAGCCAACGTTTTGACTTTCAGTTGTCGTCCGCTCAAAGGCGGAACTTGATTTGTGGAACTTCGAGAGCATGGAGATGCGGCTCCCGGTCTACCTTTCAACCAAAAAAAGATGGTGACCAAGTTCTCAATAGAATATACAGCTTGTAAGATGACCAAACAGTCCATGACGTTCGATTTGAGAACGCTGAGGTGTCGTTCCAGACCTCGGAGACCGTAAAATGGGAAACTAAACTTCAGAACGGCCCTAAAACAAATGTAGACTTCATTAAAAGATCATTTCGGCTACTTATGCAGGATGCCTTCATCAAAACGACAAAAAAGGAGATAAAAAACAACGAAAAAAATCGAAAAGATTTTTTATACTATGCCAGGTAGCAGCAGAATATTGATAGAAGTATCTTATACGGATGCTAAGACAAATAATATCGCATTAAACTGTGTTAATAAGTTTTAACTTTAGACTACTTAGTTCGCACTACCTTCCCAGTGTTGTAATAACTTATGTCGCCCCATTTTTTTACTCAAGTCTTTTGGAGAAATGACTTGACCTGACCTAAGTCTTTTGAGATAAATGTTTGGGTTAAAATAAAGTGTTTTCATTGAGCAATTTCATCAACCAAGCACTATTTTTGTATAATTCGGTTATTTATTCTAATTTTCGCACAATTAGTTTGCTATTTGTTGTGATTTTGTTAACTTTTATGAGTTATTTCTTATATCTTGACAAGTTGACTAATTTTAATTTTTATGACAAGCACTTGGCGTGGAGTTTCCTTGCTTTAATAACGTCTTAACGTGTGCAACTGTGATTTGTTATTTCTTGAAAATACTTGTCTTAAACTTTAGAAATTCTACAAAAGACTTAACTTGGAACTTTTTGTTATTCTTCAAAGAACTTGACTGGAATTTGTACCATTATGTAATTACGTCATTACAACACTGCACCTACCTGATCATCATGTGGACAAGGGTATTCCTTTCCTTTACCGTTGTTCTTCTCACAACTCCTTGGATATTTCTATCGCCGGTGCAACATGTGCCAGCCAGGCATACGAGGCATACAATGAACGCGTGCAACAGAAAACCAATAAGCCAGGCCGAAAAACCAAGATTAAGCAAAAGGGAGTAGGTCAGCACCTTTAAACAAACAAAATGACATTTTTTCTGACAATATCAACACTTAATCGCTAATAGTGTGCCGACTGCTGATCTATTATTGGGACATATAAACAGAGTTTATGCCGTGAAGTAGGGTTGTAATGACATGAAGTCAATGACTTGCTTGATTGCACTCAAGTCACCGAAATTGACTGACCGAAGTCCTTTAGTCAAATGACTTGACTTAAAATTAAGTCATTTACAAAAACGACTATTCGTGGTATTAGTTTATAAATTTTGTATAAAACTCGTTTTCGTCCCTATAGACCAGGGGTTCTTAAACTAGGGTCAAATGGAGGGGATTAGGTCCGTTAACTAATTTCAGGGGGTCCATAAATCCAAATGAAAATACTAGTGTTTATTTAAAAAGTAATAAAATTAAAAAAAAGAGTTTTAATTAAAAATAAAACGTTTTACCACTGAGTGTTAGACTCCATTTTACTTAAATAATCAGCATATTTCTAAAAGGCTATTTGATTGTGACGTCAATTTATGACGTCATGTTTGAACATTTCTTGCATACCGGGGTTCACGAGAACCACGGAATATGTTTAGGGGTCCGCGGTGAAAAAAGTTTAAGAATAATAGACAAACATAATTTTTTAAATATAGGTCCTATACTACAAAACACAAATACGTGTGATCAAATATATCAGATCATAAAAAGCAGACTAAGTCATATCTACTTCATAGTTCTTTAAACTAAAAAAAAAACTTGACCACCGCTAAACAAAACAAATGTTACTTCAATAGAAAGTTAATTATGTGGCCACTTTAATACCTTACACTGAACCCCAATTAAGAAACACTTTCCTTGGAGATAAATGCACATGAAAAGTTTCTATAGCGTAAAACCCCCCACAGGCACCAAAAAATACTTTTCCATGTTCTTGCTTACGGCATTAACCATCGCAGTCGCACCCTGGATAGTATAGTGAAGGACTGGTAAAGTATGTAGAAGAGAGTTTCAACTTTGGATAGATCCTCAGGTTCTTCTGCCTTCACATCAACAAACACGTCAAAACTGCGAAGCGACATCGACAGTCCGCCCACAGATCCGAAGCAAGCAAGCACTGGAAACACAATTTGTTACCGATTCCAGCAACCGGTGATTGTAACAAGTCATTGTTTATTAACCAAGTCAGGTGTTTTAAAGGATGACAAGTCAAGTCCGAAGTTACCGGAACTTATTATTACAAAATCAAAAAAAAAATTGCCACCCGCCATTTCTGTCAAGAGCCAATTTTAAGTTTTCTTTCTTTACAGTGTTTATTCTTCAGTCTACTGTGTTGTGTTTACCCGTGATAATGTATCTTGTATGCTTGAATATATCGGCCCAATTAAGTCATTTACATCAACAAAAAATGTTAAACTGAGCGATATTTCGAAAAGCCAACATCAAAAAAGCTTTTATTGTAAGCAAATTATACTTTACGTCAGTGTCTCTCAACCTTTTTTCGCTGCGTCCCACAAGCAAATCGTAATTATAACAGAGAGGCGTTGGCCACCCATTTTTCTTCACTTAACTTTATGTAAGCGAACAAAACATAAGACATTACAATTAACAAGTTTCGACATAAATTAAGCCTGTAATAAAGATATTAAACTCGATTTAAAGCATTTTCTTACAACCAAATATTGTTATTTTTAGAAAAAAAAAAATTAAGATTAGCCATCTGTTCGTGTTGCTTTCCCAGTCAAATTTTCTTACATATCTTGTTCAGAAACAACTTCAGTATATTTAAACCGTGATCAACTGCAGCCAAATCAAACAGCGACGCAAACACTGCTTTAAATGAATCACAAATCCGTTACGTTCCAGTTTGAGCCAATAAAAACTGTTAAGCGTGCCATAGGGCAGGTAAATTTATATAAATATCCACTAACCTGTTATGGCTGACGCATGTCCAGTGGTTAGCATGATATATATTTGTAAGGTAAGTTGCGGTATTGCTTCAAAGTAGGTTTCAAATGAACGCATTGCCGTGATTCGCTTTTCTTCGTGTATCCACTGAGTAAAAAAATTACCGGCATAACATAATACGGCTCGCGGCTCATTTTTCACAACAAAGTAGAAATATCCCTCAATTGGATATTAGAATATGTTATTAAATAAATAACACTTGTAACTTGTAGGGCAATTTTATCCTGGCCCACTTTTACCAGCCTGTCTACTTTTACCAGCCTGTCTATTTAAACAATGATAGCCACAATTAATTGCCCGCCTTACCTCGTAAAGTTTAGTAGCACGCTTCAAGTGTATTGTTGTGAAGGTGAACTACAATACAAATTTACGCATAGGCCTAGGTATATTTCGAAATTTGAAAAAATGTGTATTTTACCCACTTTTAACCATAGGAGTTTGGCTTTTGTTAAGACCTAAACATTGATCTAAAAGTCGCACCTTTTTGTGGTAATATTTCTTTTTCTCTCCTTCTTTATCTTTTCTTCCAAAATAAATCATCCGCACAATTCTGTGGAAGAATAAAAGCTAAACGATGAAACAACGAACATGTCAAGGCGCACTAAATATATATTAGTATGTTTCAGAACATAGTTATGATTCGTGAAGACTACTCCATTGATATATGCCAGGCGTGGGCAAACTTTTTGGCTCGAGAGCCGCACCGTAGCACAATTGAGATTATAAGCCAAAACATAAAATCTAAAATAGTAAAAACAAAAGCGTTTTATCAATTTTAAAGTAGGCCTAGCATATATGTCCTCTTTTAGGAGGATTTGTCCTCTTTTCTCAAGAAAACTGAATGGTCCTCCGAGGACGCTCAAAACTGCCCAAACGTCCTTTTTTTAAGAATTTCAAATTAACAAGTTTTACGATCGTTAAAAATGATCATTCCTTGTTGGTAAAAGTTAAGGGAACCGCAAAAATTGATTTGTTGCATTTTTGTCTGTTTTTGTAACTTTCGCTTTGTTTTTGTAAACAAGTTTTTTTTTACTTGCCAAAAATGTCCTCTTTTTCCTGAAAATATGGTAGCCCTATTTTAAAGTGGCCAAAGAAACTGAGTTTTTATATATTGCATAAAAGATATGCAAAACGTAAAATATAGACCATAGAGTCTGCTCGCAAATGTACGTTGATGCAAATATCACAAACAACTTTCTTGCAAAACTTGTGGGTTTTTGGAATATTTGAATTAAGAGTTGCATAAAATTGAATCAGTGATTTGACTTCACTCATTTTCTTCATAGAGTCATAGGCGTGCAATTCTAAACTTGTAATGCGAGAGGCAGAAATCAGAAATTTCCATTGTAACGTAAAAGGCAGTTTAGCAACCTAAACCTGGCGCAGAAATGTGTTGTAGGGCAGCAACTACACTGCCGCGAGAAATTGAAAATTACTTGACCGCGAAGCCGGCAGGGCTGGTATGTAATTCAACTATGTAAATGTATGTATTCAACTATGTAAGCAATTTTATTATTATTTTTTATATTATTGCTTCAGGCTTCCGCGGGCAGTAGTTTGCCCACCTCTGATATATGCAATGCTCTCACCTGTAAATTATGCCAACTTGTAGCACATGAGCCACGATAAAAGCGTGGAAATGTAAGTTGTTCTGGCGAGTGTTGAGCCTTCTGTGTTTCCGCAAGGACTTTGATTCTTTCACTACTGAGTAAATCTACGTAAATCACAACCAAGCGAATTACATTGGATGAGGTCGGTGTCACTGTCATTAAACATTATAGCAAACAAGTAATTTTGAAATAACCTAAGGCCAAGTCGAGTCATTTTTAACAAACACCAAGTGAATTCCTATCCATATCCAGCAAGTGAATTGTAATACACGTAAACACCACAATATGCTCAAAATAGAGCTTATATAGGCCTACAACGTCTAATTTAACCAAAGGCCATTTGCCTAAACAAATTAGGCATGAATCATTTGTAGAGATAGATCGATATATCGGTTTACCGATAATATCGGCCGATATTTGACTTCTACCGATATATCGGTATCGGTAAATGTAGGCCGATACTTTGGCCGATATTTTAGTACGAAAATATGACATAATTTTTCCTGTACAACAAACAACTTTGTCAATTTTACATTTTGATTTTAGCATCCTGCCAAGTTAATATGCAAAATAATAGTTTAATAATTAATAAAGGTAAATAAACTAAAACATTATTTGGATTTTATTTTCTATGAGTTCAAGTTTTGAACATTTCCCAGGTATATAAAAAAATCGTTATCGGTATCGGGTATCGGTTGAAAAAATTGTAAAAAATCGGGTATCGGTCGATCTCTTGTCATTTGCCCAAAAGACTTAAGTCAAGCCATTTTACCAAAACGACCTAAGTCGAATCCAGTATTTAAAAAGAGTTCTGACTTGAATGCATTTAAATCTTGTGGAAGACCAAATTGGAAGCCAATGTTTTCAATTAGTTACCTGCATCATCAGAGACGGTGCCGCAGTAAAAAATAGAGTCAGTCCAAAATAGATCATGTTGTTTTCAAGATTGTTTGGGTTTCTGTAATAAGAGTACGCATTGAGAAGGTCGCTGCCCACGTCGAATATGTACATTCCTATGGAGACTGAAATAAAACACGCGGTTTCAATAAAACATGAAAAACATTGGTTTTTATAAAAGTGAATTATTTTTTAAACTTTTCGAGTTTGTTTAAAAACTCGCAGCGGTAATATTTTAGCAGTATTTGCAATGAGTCTTTTAGTAAAACACATGTACACAAATATGTGTGTTAACAACTGAAATCTAGCCCTTTTGAAGTTGCTTTTTCACCAACGATTGGCTTACATATCATTAGTATACTGAAAGCCATTGCAGACTCACCGAATCTGTCGATCAAGGATGCAAGCAGGGCAGAACACAACCAGCCTACAGTGAGGTTCGAACTCACGACCTCCGGTCAAGCCGGGACCGTCGCTCTACCAAGAGGAGCTAGTCGAGAAACAAGCTTTTACTATTAATAAAAACTTACCCAATGCTAAAAAGAGGTTGAAACTAGAAAACTCTCGTTTCTGCCGCTGAAAAAGCTTTTGATAAAGCCATTTCTAAAAAATAAAAACAAATCGAAGGGACACTTAAGTTTTGTGATTTATCAACGCAAAGTATTGCGTAGCGGCAAATCAAGGAAACTTTAATATTGAAATCCTATTTAAAACCTCTTGCTGTTTTGCAATTAATTATTTATAATCGGAATCCGACATTTTTAGCAGCGGTCTTGTGCCCAGTGTTGTAATGACTTAAGTCATTGACTTGACTTAAGTCACTGTTTTCTAATGCCTTGACTTGACTTAAGTATTTTGGGTAAATAACTTGACTTGGACTGATGTCAGTTTGTCAAATAAATTTTCAAGTTTTGCACATGAAACGCTTTTATAGCTCTATAATGAGTTTGTTTTATTTTTTAGTTGAGTTACTGCTCATACTCAAACGTATTTACCAATTTTAACAATTTAACAGTTTACTTTTATGTCAATGACTTGACTTGAAATTGACTTGCTCCCACAATGACTCGATTTGGGCAACCGGTGACTTGAACCGGCATTTGACTTGCAGACTTGACTTGGACTTAAGTTATGTTTCGATTAAGTGACTGTGCGTTAAGTCATTTTAAAATTACTTGTTTGCAACATTGCTTGTGTCTATCCCTAGCTGCTTTATTAAGTGAAACAAAAGTTAAAAAAACAGTAAATCGCTGTATTTCTTGTTCAAACTGATGAAGGCGAATCGTGGCTAATTATTCAATTAAAAATTGCTTATCTCGTGTTTTACAACAATTTTGTCTTCCTGTTTTACAAATTGCAAAATTACTTTCTGCCTGCGATACATGGCAAACATATGTTCGTTTATTAAACAAACATTTAATTTAGTATTTAACTACACTTTTTTAACTCTTATGTTTTAATGACCAAATTTTAGAATTTATCAAGCTCGATTAGACATTAGCCTATATAACACAAACTGAACTGAATCAAAGTTGTCCTTCGTTACATACCTTTCGACCTTTCTTTGATTTATTTTCTTCAACTTTAATGTTAGTGATCTCCACTGATTCGAGCTGGGGAGCCGGAGTCACCAAATCTGATGTGCATTCACGAACCAGCTCGCAAGATGAATTAGAGGTTAAGGCTGGATTCCTGATCGACGTTGAGTTGTCAATTATGCTACACAATCAAATGCTTTAAATAGTATTTTGAGACAAACCAAATATATCTCAATATTTAATTTTTAAATCCAAAAAGTCGACATCATCTTTATTAAGACGTTTTAATACCTGCTCATATCATCATCAGTTAACGTCTTTATCAAAATAATGTCGATCTACTCGACCTTTATGACTTTAAAACTCATTATTAAGCTACATCACAAATCCGTGCATAGTGTACCCAACACAATTATGTTTTGAAAGAAATTACAAGGCTATGTTAATTAGTAATATTGCAGGCATATTGAGTTGCCCAACGATTCAGTTGTAGCTCAAACGATCAATAGAATATTGTTTGTCATGGTAGTAGCCTAAATGAGAATAAAAATTAGCGATGCCTGGTATTTATCAAATCTTCCGATATTTAAAAGGTAGTATCGGTGCCGATCCGATATGAAATTTATATAAGCATATCAGCCATGGTTTTCCAGCTAACGTAACGCTTTCTACATAGAAAGGTTTGTCAAGAAATACTTTACAAAAACTGAAAGGTTTTAACAATAAAACAAGAAAATGGAAAAAACAACCAATTTTGCTGTAAAACATGTTTGACATTTAAGCGGAATGTTTGTAGTGCTGTAATTTTGTTTTTTGACTTTAGCAATAACTTGTAGTTGGTATCGTTTCAGACGGCGGTTAGTAGATTAAGGAACTGTTTTATAAATTCATTCTTACCTACATAGGCTCCGTTTGGTTTGGTCATTTTTAATTAGCACTGGCCAAATATAACGGAGAAAATCTAGAGCGTCGGCCGTAAATTAACCGATCAGGCCAAAGTAAGGCAAACAGTTTGATGAGAGGATTCATGTGATTGACGGTTACGCAAATAAAACACATTCGTTGCGGTCAAAGTGTGGCACTATAATAAGCGTTACAAATTACACGGTTGCAGGAAAACAAACGCAAGACAGACAAATAAATACTTCAGTCCGATATTGAAGTCTTTTAACTGTACAGTAATGGATTAGTAACGCAAAGTTATACAAGTAGATTCCTATCTTATTCAAACAAAATAAAAAACAACGTTGTTGAAACAGAAATAGCATCAGTTTAAGTTAAAGGCCAAACACTTAAAAAAGAACTTAAAAGGCAAGCTCCTAACGCGACAAGGTAGTAACATTAACTTAAGTAAGGACAACAACAATGTCATCTTGTGCTCAGTGACCTTTGACCGCAAGTAATAGAATGCATACCTGTTTTATCCGCGGCGAGGGTAAATGGTTTGTTTAAAGGTTGTTTCCACTTTATAAGACGCTAACGCGAGGCACAAACGCTAACATCAGCCAATTCCAACACATTCGTCACGCTCAAAGTGTGGCAATAAACTAAGCTTTACAAAGTTACAGTAGCAGAAAAACACATGAAAACCAGTTCGACCGCGACGAGCGTAAGGAACTGACGACCTCGACCAAACCACGAAACACTCTTTACGCACCTAATTAGCAGACTAAAGGTTGTCCACACTAGAAGTAGACCCCAGGCACAAAGTGTTACTAGCATAAGCCAGTGAATAAACAACGCGTCGGCTGCCTTACGACAAATTTCTCACTTCTAACAGTTAACGTTCACGTTAAAATATTTCAACATTCCGATACGGGTTGCTTTTCCGCGACGGAATGAGTGAAAGCGTTATTTACACTTTAGATGCCGACGTTTTCTGTTAACGCATAACGTGTCTATTGTGTACCAACCTATGGTGTAGTAAGTTCTGGCTGACATTGATTTAGGCCTTAGGGCAGGGATGTCCAACCCGCGGCCCGCCTGATGTTTACGTGCGGCCCACCACTTATTCTCAATTTCAGTAGCCTTTATTTAAAACAACTGTTTATACTATTACTAAAATGTGCAAAAAGCGCTATATTTGATGTAGACATAATTTAAGAATTTCTGAGACTATAATCGAGTCTAATGTCGCATTTCAACATCTATCGAACACTTGAGGACGCATCATTGTTAAGCAACATGTTGTGTGTTTTATAAATGGTGTCGTACCATGGCATGGTACGGCATGTTAACTCAATCTTTCGCTTTTCGTGCAATTAGAACTTCACTTTCCCGGGGTTAATTCTTGCGTATTTGCGCAAAAGTTCTATCTGGAAAAGCGGGTGTTTACAAGTAAAGTTGTTTAAGGACGTCACGCAATGACGTAACTTATGACGTCACCCCTTTAATTTTATGGGATTTGCGGCCCATCGAAAATTTTAAAGTGGCAATGCGGCCCATTTTGCTACAAGGTTGGACATCCCTGCCTTAGGGCCTTGTCTTGCTTACACTATCCCTGACAAAGTTTGCCAAATGTGTACTTGAAATTCTGCTAGCCTACCTGAAAACTCTGGGGCGTTTTATTTGTTTGGAAAATCGCTAACCTCAATTCTGAACATGAGATTTTAATTCCATCATTGCTAACTTCAGACGATGTTGGTCCGCATTTTGTTTCCTCCGCTAAAAGCAATCGGGATTCCTTTGCACTTGTTTCAGGTTCTGAGTTGTTTTGATCAACGATTTGCGACATATTTGAAAAGCCGAACCTTGAGAAAGCGCTTAACTTAGCGTTTTACTGGCTATTTAAGCCATTTTTGCAGTCTTGACTGTACACCTAGCTAGCTTAAAACTAGACCCACTGTCTCTATGTACTTAGTTTTTATCTGAACGCTCGCCCACCATATATTGTTGACACAAAATCCACTATGTTGACTGAGTACGGGACTTTTAAGACAGGGCTCGAAATTAAATTTTGTGTCGTTTTTGCAAAGCAAATGGAACGCTTCGTTTGATGTAATTTAACCACGAAAACCTCAATGAAGAAAATAAAACGTTGTTTGCTGTTTAGCAAAAGTATGTATAAGGACATTATTGTTTTGTAGAAAGTGTTAAGTGCGATTTTTTATTTTATATGCCGCAAACTTAAAACTCTAAGAACCACTGCGATATTTGTTCAGCCATGACAAAGTGTTTTCAAAATACATGTAGCGTTCTTGGTGCGACGCTAGAACAAGTACATTTACCAATGAATGACACAATGCTACAAAAATCAATAGTAAACAGTTTCTGTCAAGATGTCAAATAAGTACTGTCAAGTACTATATTTAGCAGTGTTGTAATGACCCGACTTAAGTGGACCTAAGTCACTATTTTTATAAGACTTTACAAGACTTAAGTCTTTTGGGAAAAATAAGTGGACTTGTTTACATTTGAAAGCTCGCAGTCGCACTGGCAACATTTCTCGACTGCCACCATCTTTGCCGCCAGCGCTTTTTCGTTCCTCTTTCGCATAACGTTAAGAACGAAGCCGCAAATTATTCCGAGTATGAAAAAAATCGGCACCATGATCGCGATGACGGTCGCAATGTTGCTCGGGACTCCGCATTCAAACGGCAAGTCTGTCGTGTTGTTGCTGAAGGTTGGCATCAGTTGTGTAAAGCCAACGTTTTGACTTTCAGTTGTCGTGCCGCTCAAAGGCGGAACTTTTGTTGAGTTGCCAGCGCACGAGTTTGCGGCTCCCGGTCTATTTCCAAACCAAATCGTTGCGATGACGCAGTTCTCCAGGAAATAGACAGCTTGTAAGGCGGCCAAGCAGCCCAGGATGTTTTCGTTGAGCTCACGAAGGTCTTCCCGACCTCGAAGTCCGAAAAATGGAAAGCTGAATTTCAGAACGACCCTAAAAAGAAATGGCCCAGGTTAAAATGCTCCTGTACAAATGGTTGGTTATAGTACAATATTCATTCAACTTTTTCTATATATACTTTTTTATATATATATATAATCAATAATCATCTATTTTGTCTAACGCTTTCGTTGTACACATAACTTCATATTTAAGGGGATACGCAGTGCCATATCTTTGATTAAAAGACACAAATGTATTTGGCACCTGTGATCTATAGCCCATTTGATTTCGTTTTTCGGTCAGCGAAATGTTACAGTGTGTTGTACCTCACAAAACTCAGGCAGAATTAAAAAAAGAAAAAATATCGCGTCGCGGCGGTTGAACAGTAACCAATTTCATTTTCGGCTATAACATGCGGCTTCAGCAAACTTAAGGTACAACACATATTAGTGATTTGCAGGTGACAGCTTGATGGCTTGAATTAAAATTAGACCGTTGCGTCTTCCCTGTTTATAATGGCATAAGTTCATGCTGGTCATTTGGTCGATTAAGTTCAGACACAACACACTACATTGCTTTTTAGGTTGTAAATTAATTTTGCATTGTACACTGTTTAAACTTAACCGAACCATTTGTGGGAATTTTAGTTTAAGAATACGTGGACGTTAGTTTGATTTTTCAGAGTCATAAAGACAATTTCGATAATTTGTACAACGTCTGTCGATAAAATGCCGCTTCCACATCCTTTTATAGTTTTACCCTTTTTTGGGAAAGGTATTTAGTGCCCCTATTTAACCTGAGCGACGCCGGATATTTCGTAACATTTAAAATATTTAAGTGACGTATTAGGTTTTTGATCAAACAGCCGTACTTTTGGCCCAAAATATCGGTAAATTGACGAACCCGATCGTCATTTCGGCGATTACTTCTTGCTCCTCTTTCGGCGCATGCATTTCTTTCATTTTTATTCCCTTGTAACTTCTTGGGTCGCCGATGCAACATTTACCGGCCATACTTAGCAACGCGGCGTGCACCAACAAACCCAGGAAGCAGGCCGCAAAACCAAGATCAAGCAGAAGGGAATAAATCAGAACCTTCACACAAACAAAAAGACGGTTTATTTGGTTGAAATAAACGGTTATTCATATAGCTGAAAACCACGCATATCTTTGGACACCAAAAAAGTTTGGGTGACGTGATGTTCTTGAAAAATGTGTCGTTAGTGCAGTGCAGTTCAAAAAAAAAATTTCGTTAAATGTTTGCACGTTGCTCCATGTAATTAAATGGTTAAGAATCATTAAAAAATGCATTTACGTATTTCCAATAGATAAGAACATATAGTTTGTTAAGCATGACTTTATCACCTCCCGAACCGCGGCTCTACTCCCTTTCATGCCCTGCCTCTGCCATAAAGCATTTCACCATAGTAAAGGAGTAGTGAAGTAAAGGTAAGCATGTAGTTTCTATAGCATGCGAACTTTATCCCATGTTCTTGCTTACGGCATTAACCATCGCACCCTGGATAGTATAGTGAAGGACTGGTAAAGCATGTAGAAGAGAGTTTCAGCTTTGGATAGATCTTCAGGTTCTTCTGCCTTCACATCAACAAACACGTCAAAACTGCGAAGTGACATCGACAGCCCGCCCACAGAACCGAAGCAAGCCAGCACTGGAAACACAATTTATAAAGTAATGCCACGAACAGCATAACCAGCATTCTAAACAAATCAATATGAAACAACCTATGTACCAGAACAGTCATTTAAAAAATAACTTAAGTTAAGTCAAGTTGTAAGATAAAAAGTCAAGTTCCAAATCCAAATAATTAGTGGTCCAAGTCAAAGTAATTTACATCAACATAAAATGGGTTAACCCAAGCAATATTTCGATGTGCATATAGTAACAAATTCCTTATCGTGCAAAAAAAAAATTGGCCAAATAACTTTTTATAAAATTATTTATCTTAATTTTTGCACCTTAAACAATTCAATTGATATGGTGCGTTTTTGTTATGTAGGCTATAGTTGAGTTATTGCCCATAATCGGCAGATTTAACAATTTGAAATATATTTTATTTAAAACAGGTTCCTCTGGCAATATATATTATTTTCTACCAACGTTTCGGCTTACTATCCGGCAAGCCTTCGTCAGGGACGGACACACAAAGCCAACAAGACACAAATTGCGCGTTGTCTTATCGCTTTATATTTTGAACGTTGTTTTATTGCTGTGAATTTTGAACGCGTCTCGCACATTTTTATCACCTTTTTTCTTATTGTGATTTTACTTTGTGTCTTGTTGGCTTTGTGTGTCAGTCCCTGACGAAGGCTTGCCGGATAGTAAGCCGAAACGTTGGTAGAAAATAATATATATTGCCAGAGGAACCTGTTTTAAATATACTATGCCTGGTAGCAACAGCATATTTATTGAAATATATTTAATGTTTAATATTTTATGTTGACTTGCTTTAAATTCGACTTGATTCGGACTTGAACTTAAGTCATTTTGAAATTACTTGTTTACAACACTGTTTAATATATTATAAATATCCACTTACCTGTTATGGCTGACGCTTGTCCAGTCGTTAGCATGATATATATTTGTAAGGTAAGTTGCGGTATTGCTTCAAAGTAGGTTTCAAATAAACGCATTGCCGTGATTCGTTTCTCTTCGTTTATCCACTGAGTAAAAAGTAAAACGGCAATAATACACATGGGCAAAATACGGCTTGCTAAGCAATTTAATCCGGCACGCGTAATTTTCTATAACAATACTTTAAGTAAAAATAACCCTTTTCATTTCTTTTCTTTAGGAATGTTTCAAAAATGTTCAATAAGTTACACTTGTTAAGCGCCATCTAATTTTTATTACTCTTACCAGCTTTTCGAAAAATGCTTTTTTTAAAACCACTTACTATATTGCATATTTCAAATCCTATTTTTGACCCGACCCTCCAAGAAGATTGCACAAAGTTGCGTCATACCGTGACGTCATAAAGTTACATCAAAGTTGTGACGTCACAAAGTTGTATCAAAACGAAACGTCATAAAAAGTGGGGTCGATGGGACTAGATGAGAGGCACGACGCCTTTGGGCCCAAACCATTTTACAAAATAGGCTCAAACATACTAGAAACATTATTAAATTCGCGCAATATTTTACATTTAAATAGTTAAATAAAGCTAATGATACACATATATATATATATATAATATATAGCCTGCTAATAAGACATTTTGGTGTTATAAAATAGAAGTAAAATATTGACTCAAAAGTCGCACCTTCTTGTGGTAATATTTCTTTTTCTCTCCTTCTTTATCTTTTCTTCCTAAATAAATCATCCGCACAATTCTGTGGAAGAGTAAAAAACTTCATGATTAGGAAGGCTTATAAAACTCAAGAATTGCAATCTTTTGCATTTCATGGGCTAAGCACTTGTTTTTCACGTTTAGGCTATATGAAGCAAAAGAGGATTTAATGCTTATTTAAAGACACTTTTTGAAATAAAGTCTTTTTTTTTCATAGAATTGCGAAAATATATTTTCCATAGGACTGCATATATTGTTTTCATTAAAATATTTTCCAGTAAGTGACTTATAATTTGCCATTAATATACGGCTAAAAAGCTTAAGATTTTACAGAGATTATGAACTCTCTAATCAATTTACAGGTGGCCTACTGTTTTTCTTACCTGTAAATTATGCCAACTTGTAGCACATGAGCCACGATAAAAGCGTGGAAATGCAAGTTGTTCTTGCGAGTGTTGCGCCTTTTATGTTTCCGCAGAGACTTTGATTCTTTCACTACTGAGTAAATCTACGTAAACACAACCAAATAAGTTACATTGGGTAGGGTTGATAAACCGTTTAGCACGTCTCACGTGGCATACCAGAGGAAAATGTGCTGGCACAGTAGTTAAATCAAAACTTTATTTTGTGCTCAGTTCGGTTAGGCTTGATAACCGCTGAGAAAAAAAAAACGAAACTTTATTTAGAAATAACATAAAAAACTGTTGCTTTTAGAGGCCCGTTTACACTACAGCTGCACTGAGCAGAGCAAAGCGTTATTTGCATTTAAATTCAATTGTGGCGAGCTATTCACGCTTTGCTAAACTCAAGCCCAGTGCAGCTATAGAAAAACGTTACGTTTAGAGCGATTTTTACGCCCAGCGCAGCTCAGTGCAGCTGTAGTGTAAACGGGCCTTAAGAGTCTGTTCAAAAATAATGATGATCGTTCTCATCCTATAAAATACCTTAAAAAATACTTGTTGTCATAGATTGAATGACTAAGATTGATTGCCATTCTTTGTACTACGAAAGTAACTAGCTCGTTTTACCTTAATTTGAGCGAGTGATGAAGTTATATTGCGTTTATGTTCTGTGCCTAAAAAATTGTTTTACGAACGCTTTCAACTAATACCTGCATCATCAGAGACGGTGCCGCAGTAAAAAATAGAGTCAGTCCAAAATAGATCATGTTGTTTTCAAGATTGTTTGAGTTTCGGTAATAAGAGTAAGCATTGAGAAGGTCACTGCCGACGTCGAATATGTACATTCCTATGGAGACTGCAAAACAAGACAACAAAAGCTTTTTAGGTAAACCGTTTGCAGTTTGGGGAAAACTTGCTTGCCATAATTTTGTGATAGTATTCAAAGTTAGCATATTACAAATAAACTTACCCAGTCCTAAAAACAGGTTAAATCCAGAAAACTCTCTTTTCTGTCGTTCAAAAAGTTTTTGATAAAGCCAGTTCTAAAAAATATAAATACATTATGGGTTACTTGAAAAAATGGAATTTTCAACACAAGGCATTCCGTATCAACAAAAGCAAGTATCTTCCTTTTTGGAACCTTAATTAAAGCTTTGTGCAGTCTTCAAGTAAGTCAAGTTCCAGCCCAAGTCATCATTTGCCCAAGTCAACTCCAAATCAAGTCATTAATATAAAAATAAAATGTTAAAATATTAAAATAGGTGAACTCTTTCGATTACGACAACAATTCAACTTAAAAAATAACCAAAACCAATACATAAAAAGGTAATTGGGTCTAAGTGTAAAAAATTGCAAAAATTACCCTATTCCATATAATAAATCGTAATAGAAAACACTTAATTTGAACCTGACTCGAGAGTCCAAGTCGAGTCATCTGCCATAAATATTTAGGTCGAGTAAAGTCATATTCAGGGACTCCGGAGAGGGAGGAGGGGCGCGGGAGGGCAAGCGCCCCTCCTGCCCTTTGCTAAGGGGCGCAAGCGGGGTGGCAAAAGTTCCCTTTTTATGAAAAAAGAGCTACGGAAATATGCAAAGAAATTCGTAAAATGACATGGTTGACATTTGTTAAAACATTTTTGGTACCATTTAAAGCCAACCGCTACGCTCGCCTAAGGTCTATGTTGCCCTTACCCAAAAAGTCGCCCCCCTTGCCCTGAAATCGCTCCGGCGTCCCTGGCCATATTTCCGAGTCAAGTCAATGCATATCTGTTTAATGATGCCTGGCAAAAAATACGTTCTTAAAGTTTAAACAATGATCTAGTATTTTTATTTCAAAACTCAAAGTTTTAACTAAAGATGTTTTGTGATTATGTTATGCTCATTGGACCTTACAAATGCCAAACTAACACGAATTCGGCGAAAAAACAAGGGCATGTCTTTAGAAATACCTTTCGATCTTTCTTTGATTTATTTTCGTCAACTTTAATGTTAGTGATCTCCACTGATTGGAGCTGGGGCGCCGGGGTCACTAAATCCAATGTGCATTCACGAACCAGCTCGCAAGATGAATTAGAGGTTAAAGCTGGATTCCCATTTGACATGGAGTTGTCCACTACACTACACAATCAATGGCTTTAAATAGTTTGTATTACCATGATGGTTGGAAGTTGTAGTTGAACGCAGTAAGAATATCAAAGTCTGTGACATACTTTTATTGTAATCACATCTTTAAGGTTATTCCGTATGCAGTACTATTTTTGATAAACTAATTTCAATCGTTAAATTTCGTGGAATAGATAGGCTAACTGTTTAGAAATATTAGGATTATCTTTTCTACAAAAACTATTAACTACATCCATTAACTGATGTGTCTTTATACCAATAATAAAATATGTATATGTTTTAAAATATCGATAAAAATATATCTTAAAGATAACTGTATGTGATGAGTATATGAAAATTTGCTTAGCGCGCTTAGCAAGTGGCTGCTATACCTCTTACGAGCGTGCTAGACCTAGCAATAAAAACCTAGTGGGTCATTTTAAGTTTTTCAGACAAATGCGCTTGCTCACTTAGGATTAATACGGGTTTATGGTTACGAAAATAAAACACATTAATTACGATCAAGCGTGGCGAAACACACAGTTGCTATTGCAGGAAAAGCAAGGCAAGTTCTGTGATATTTTAGAAACTAACGACCTTGGTGAAAGCTTTACAACTAAGATATTTCATTACTTTGCGATAAATTGCGTTAATGTATGCCTTAGGTGTCGACTATTTCCGTTAACGCATAACGTGTCTATTCTGTACCAACCTATGGTGTAGTAAGTTGTCGCTAACATTGATTTAAAGGCCGTCTGGCTTGCATTTTTCTTGACGAAATTGCCTGAAATTGCGCCCAAATTCGGGTTAGTTCACCAAAAATCTTTTGTTGTATTTTATTTTTTTAGAAAATCACTCACCTGATTTCTAAACAGCATTTCTTATTTCCATCATTGCTAATTTCACACGACGTTGAATCGCACTTTGTTTCCTCATGTAAAAGCATTCGGGATTCGTTTGCACTTGTTTCAGTTCCTGAGTCGTTTTGCTCAAATATTTGCGACATATTTGCAAATAAACCTTGAAATAGCGGATATCTTATCGCTTATTGACGTTCTAAGCCATTTTTGCACTCGCAACTGTACTGGTGACTCTGGTCTAGTGGTTACTGCTCAAAACTAAAAGTTAGCAACTGACTATGTTTGCCTTTTTTCCGTCTCAACGCCCGCCCGACGCGATTGTTGACACACAATCCTTATTGTTGACCGAGTAGCCTATATAAGGGACTTTCCAGACAGTGCTCGAAATAGAATTTAGAATGATTTTTGCACCCTTCCAAAAGCAATTGTATTATTACCTTTCATGCCATATTGTAACCGAGCAAAACTTTAACATGAATGTGCGCGGTGCACAGTATGACCGCAGTTGTGTTGAAATTACTTCTTTTGTCAAGTCTTTGTCAAGTCATTTGAGAAATAACTTAAATCCAAGTCAAATCCAAATAAATAACAAGTCAAATACCAGTCTTTAGTTACCCAACTCAAGTCCCCTACTTCCAATATGAAGAATTTACCAAAAGTACTGCTTTAGCCTTTTCGCTCCAGTGCACACCGATATAAAGCTGGAACGCCATTTATGCGTTATATGTGACTTCCCGAGACCGAAAGTAACTTCAGCTAGTAAGCACTTCTCAGCATCAGTATACGGCACGCAGTTCCTGCCATTGTAAGAATTCCTAGATGACTTGTGGTTCCTCTTTTCAGCACCTTATAGTTTTAACATAGCACGCTCAAAATACCCTTGGCGCGCCGAGATTTTTTATAGGACAATATTTCCTAAAGTTGTGCCGCTAATAAGCTGAAATTTTTATGCACTCCTTGTATTGGCTTTAGCAACCCAGCAAAAGCGAAAAATATTAAAAAAATATTATTATTCATAGGCCTACAAAAAAATGATTATTACCATTTTTCGCCAAATGTGTGATTGCTGGATTGTTAAAGACAATACAAGGAGTGTATCAAACTAAAGTTTTAGTTTCAGTTCATTTTTCATTGATGACGTTGCCAAAGGTAACCAATTTAAAATTAAAAACAACTTTAAAAAGCATAATAATAAAAGGTTTTTTTAATTTACAAGATGAAGGGGAAATTAATATAGGTTGGGACTAGACATGTTTTACTTCGAGGTCCCAAGTAAACTACAAACGAAACGAATTGTTGCAACTCGTTACTTTACTCTTGACTCGGATAGAATTCATTGCTTTTTGTGCATATTTTGTGACTCACACGTTCAACATGTTTTGAACTGAACTGTAACCTTTTTCGCATTCTAGGACCTTTTTCGGTATGGCCCGAGGTCGTGAGTTCGAACCTCACTGCAGACTAGTTGGTTTTCTAGCCTGCCTTGCTTGCATCATTTACCGACCGATTCGGTAAGTCTGCGATGGCTTTCGGTGTTCTTTTCCGCATTTTAACTTTTGCATATACACTTGTGCAGTTTATAAACAATAACAAGGTCGAAGAAATACATTTTGTATCATGCTTCCAGTTACACAAAAGTACGTTTTTCAGCAAAAAATAGCAAAGACGTAAATTAGTCGTCATTCTTGCCCAGCACAAGATGTTGCAAATTGTAGTCCTGTGTTATTTCGGTCTTGTTTATCCACTTTATCGTTGAGTACTTAATGTGCATTTTGATGTCACAGCATCAACTGCAAAACAAGGACACATGACGTTATAGTTACGAAATAAACTAAAACAAAAATTACATTTTACACCAACAAAATATGACTTTTATCACGAAAATAATTATAACCTTTGACATAATTATAAAGGGGAAATAATATTTAAAAAAACTAACCCATTTTTAGGACTTTTAAATAATTGTACCTCACCTTGATTGCTTGAAAATTTGCATCGAATATGTTCAGCATAAGGGTAAAATGGTCTTCTCCAGAAATCTGGGTCCAGGTAAACTTCACCCCGTTTTCCTTTAATTTCTGTAAAGATACAAGGAAATTATCCACTTTAACATTTTAAGCTAGGCAAAAATTGGTACCCCTAAAAAACTAAACCGTACGCAAAATGGAAAAGAGCACTGAAGCTGTTGAGCCGTTAGCTTTATTTGTTATCTATTGAAAGCAATACTGCGACGTTGGAGTCGGATTCGGGACTCGGGACTATACGGAGTTAGTTTACTTTGGGGGTTATTCTGTAGGTAAATAGTTATATTGTTCTTGCAGGCCATTAAGGTCTTTTTCCGGCGGGTTTAGGTGTTATTCTGATTTAGAGGTTTACGACTATTAGGTATTTTGGTATTATTCCCAACTGTGTTTTATTCCGATGTTGATGTTGTTTCAATTTCGGTTTTGTGGCAGGAGCTCCTTTAGTTTGCTCTTAGACGAGTCATGTCAAAAACATCTTTTTAACACAGTCAAGCCTTTACCAAAAACAACTTTTACCAAATAAGAATAGCAAAGCCCAGGTTTTTTTTTAATGTTTGGTTGGGGTGACCGGTAAGTAGTTTTAAGAGACCGCAAGTGTTTCATTTAAATACCAAAAAATAGCCATATTTGCTTAAACGAATTATTTATTAGGCTACTGGCAGTGCACAATCACAGAACAGATTTTTTAGGTTATACTTCATGCAACTGCAAGTCCAAATTTTAGTTGCAAGTCCAAATTTTGGGAAACCGCTTGAGAAATGGACCGTTTCGGTCCCCCAAAACACCTTAAAAAAACACTGGTAAAGCCCATAAAAAATAGGTAGGTGAACCTTTCAAATACTCTTTTCGAAACGTTCAAAATACTTCCTACTTTTGTATGGGCTTTGATATTCTTATTACGTCTCACTACAACCTCCAACCATTATGCTTTAAAGCTTAAACCTTTACTTTTTTAAACAGTCAAGTATTTACTTGGGTACACTATGTACGGATCTGTAAGCTAATGTAGCTTAATAATGAATTGCAAAGCCAAAAAGTTGTCAAATTCCCACCTTTTATAATTGATGCTTGAAAAAACCTTCTCAGTCACACTTACTGAAGATAATACAAGTTTGCACCGAAACGTCTTAATCATAAGATGATGTCTATCTACTCGACATTTTTGGTTCTGTAATTCATTATCAAACCTTTAAGTTTTTGACACAGTCAAACATCTTTTACAGAAGCCCATACAGAATTAGACCATTTTGACCATTTCAAATAACTCTTTTTCGAAACGTTAAAAAGGGAAGGGGGGATGTTGCGTAATTTATTATTTGGTTTTGGCATTCCTTTGTTTGCAAGGCAAACCGTGCGAGAGCACGAGGGCAGTCTGGTTTCAGTTCGGTGTTGGTTGGTTACCTTTTTTGGAGTAGGCGAGCTATAGCGTTCGCGCTAGCCGCCTTGTCTCAAGAAAGAGCCAGCGTTGGCGTTGGCGTTCGCGCCACGCGGTATTTCTATACAGTAATAAATAGGTATGTAATAATTAAGTTGTGTGCGTGGTTAGGCCTTCAAACAGGAACAGTATTTTTGGCGTAACACTTCTCTATGGGGTTTGAAATTCCTATTACGCCTTACTACAACCTCCAACCATATGCTCAGCCATAATGTTATAAACCTTTAAATTTTAACCACAGGTAAACCTTTACCTCTCGGAACGCCTTGTTCCAATCGGTGATGGTCGGTGCGTCATGCTCTGACGTCATAAGGTGTAACATGCAGCCCCACCTAGCGGTGTTATCTCGCAGTGTTGCGACGAGTTCGATTGGGCTGTTGGCAATGGCGTCGTTCCTGGGGAAAACACGATTTAAAGTTTTCTAAGATTTGTTTGTTTGATCAGAGCAGTGGTTCTCAACCTTATTGTCGTCGTCGCGGTCCATGTTTTTTTTATTTTTTTTATTATTCAGTTATACTTATATCAGTTTTTAAACCACACACGTTGCCCAAATTCTTGTCAATTACCCATAAATTTGATTACAATAATTTACAATTTGGCACAAGCGTTCTCATTTTAACACTAAAGATTGTATAAATGCTTCTTTTTTGGTTAATCACAGTTCCCAGAACTAGCTTTATAGGCTAAGGAAACCCTGACCTAGTTTTGTAGCCAGTAAAACATTTTGCGAACTTAGCGGTGACTCGCTTACTTGGTCAGTTGCAGCGGTTCCCCGACATACGTTCCGACCAAGTGTAGCATCTCGAAAACGCCGCACAGTAGAACGACAGACTTGAGCTTGGAGGTCAGATAGCGCTCCATTGCCTCATCCCAGCGGTAAGCGAGCATCATCGCACATTCCTGGCCTCCGCTGGAATGTCCACTCAGCACAAGACGTTTCGTATCCGTGAATTTCTGAGCGATGAATACAAGGGCAGCCCGACACTGCTCGATGATTTCTGTGATGTTTGCTGCCGATTTGAGAACAACGAAATGTAAATATAGATAATTAGAAATATGCAACAATAGTTTTATATATCATAAGAAAATAGTTTGTAAATAGCTTTCGTTGACGCTTCAAAAATTGGCAGCTGGTTTTTGTGGCGACTTTAAACACATGGTTTGGCGTTTGTTGTTAAAATTTCCAAGTCATTTTCAAGAAACCTCAGTCCCGGTTAAGCCATTAATAACGAAGTCAAGGTCAAATATCACAGTTTAGGTTAAAAAAGTTAAAGTCAAACAACGTAAGTCAAGGTCAAATACCGTGAGTAAAGGTCAAATTCCGTAAGTAAAGGTCAAATACCTTAAGTCAAGGTCAACTTTACTGGGGCGTTATATTTATTTTGTTTACAAACTGACTTTTTGAAATATTAAGTCAAGTCAAAGTCCTTGGTGTCACAAAAAAAGTTGGTCATATTACTTAATTCTGGGCATTTTTTGCACAGCAAACACTAAAAACGGTAAATTAAAGTGTGTAAACTTAAAAAGAATAATACAATTTTCCCGAAAAAATAAATTTTATACATATCTTGTCCAGGTTATTTCACTTTGTTTAACCAAACAGAGTGGGGCAAATTAAAAGACAGTTCAAAAGTCGTTACAACACGTATTTTTTTTTAAGTATAACTTTTACCTTTAGGCGAAAGAACCTTTCCAACAATTACGCAAATGTTTCCATTCTTGATTTGCGGACTGGCCACAAAGCTGTACAACGCTGTGCTAAAAAAGCAAAACAGCAGTGTTATGCTGGGTCTAAATAGATCTAAAACAACTGTATTTGATTTGTTTTTTGGTCTTATGGAATTGTATTGCAAACACGATCAAGAATTAGAACGGATATATATCCTAAAATTAAGAATGTGATTTAAAAAAGCATTACATAAATATATACGTTTATACCACTGCATTTGCCGTCAAATTAGAATGTAAAGAAATGGAAATATAAAACTGTCTTATAGTCAGCAGTTAAAGGATTTTACGCACTCATGCGAGGGACACAATTAAATGACAGATCCTCATATATGGTGGCCGGCTCGTTAGTAAGATTACCTCAGTGGGTGCTGGGCGTATGCTTATTTCCGTCATTACATTTATAACGTGCTTAAAAGGTTTAAAACGCACAAGTCAACTGCGAACGCATATACCTTCCGTTGAAGCATAATGGTTGGAGGTATTGTAGTGAGAGTTGTTGGAAACGTTCAAAATGCTTCCTACTTAAGTATGGGCTTTCATATCCATTTTCCGACATCCAACAGTATTGCTTCAAAGCCACAATGAAGAAAATTTATTGAAAATGAATAATGAGATTCATTGTATGTCTTACTAAAACCTCCAGCCATTATCTTAAGATTCATTCGAAAAGTTCAATATGCTACCTATATTCTGTATGGGCTTTGATATTCTTATTACCTTCCGTGGTTCCAATATCCGCCGTGGAAATACACAGCAACGGTCGTTTCTGCACAAATAAAATAGATTGAATTACCTTTATAAGGCTTTTAAGACTCGTGTGTTGACTAGACACAGATTGCTAAATGTCTGAACATGTTTATTGGGGTAACGAGCGTTGTTTTATCCCTAAACAGTGGTTAAAGTAAGTCATGGCGGTCCGGAACTACATGCCGGTAAAAAATGATATGTTCTATTTACATATATAAACTGTTGCTATACCAGATAATAATAATGATAAAAACAGCTCCTTTGGTAATGGTGATTGTTAACCAACGTTTCAGCAACCTATTCATATCGCTTTTTCCAGGGTGAATGACCCAAAACGCTCGTATAGTGTTTCGTGTTATACACGCGCTCGTTGTCATTTCCCCTAAAGAAGGCGATTTGAATAGTTTTCTATTTACGTCTTTAAATCATTTTATTCCCAATTGCTATTCCACGGTCTGCTGGAATATATTTTACACAAGATTTCAGTTGCGTATTCGCGCACGAGATCGAACGATAACTTGGTTTCTTAATGATACTGGTTTTATGATGTTTCGAATTTCTCTAAAAATGTGTTCCGGTAGGAAAGAAAATTTTTATCGTTCAGTCACCAAAATTGTTTTACTCTCGCTTCAGCGGCTCGTAAGCCGTAATAAGAATATTAAACCCCATACAAAAGTAGGTATCATTTTGATTGATTTGAAACGTTCAAACTGCTACTTACTTCTGTGTGGGCTTTGATATTCTTATAACGTCTTATTAAAACTTGAAACCATTGCGGTTTTAACACAGGCAAACCTTCAAGTTTTTAACGCAGGCAATTAAGCAATCTGTCTGCCTTACCGCATGAATATTTCTCCGGGTAAAACACGTCGATATGCTGGCCTTGCTTGTCGCCGTACACCAGTCCCAGCTCTGTTTCGAAACACGACGCGAGAGTTGCTTGTGATTGGCTCTCTGCTGTTGCAACGAAGTCATCCATGACTTCAGCGCTGCTAAGTTCGCGGTGCGAGAAATAAGAAGGCGAGCATTGCCGCTGCAAATAAAGAAGCTAGGTCGTTAATGGAAGGCAAGTTCTCGGAATAATACAATATAGGCTTTTTACGCTCAGCGTGCAATGCTGTACCGACCTTTGTATTTGTCGACCTTTTTGAGTTTTATTTTATCGCTTGGCCTGTGTTGATAAAACCATTTGGCAACTCAGCTAATATCCAACATAGTCGGGTTTGCCCATGGGTTATTGATTTTTGATTTGGACGCTTTGAAAAAAAAATTTTTTTGTAAAAAATGTCATCAGATATAGCATTTCTGTTCATTTAAGTATGACGTCACTAAATGCGTCTTAGCGCGATGTCACCAAAAATGTAACTTAAAAATATTTTTGTTGCCAGTAAAATTCTTGCGTGAGTGTACATTCGAAAACAGGACTAAATATAGTACGGTCGTTACATTAATAAGTCGAATAATTCACGCGAGGACATTGCCTTTATTTTTATTATTATTTTTTCGGCACATCGTTTATACAGACAGCTTGTATCTCTTGATTGATATACATTGCAAAAACGAATAACTTCTCCTCCTAGACTACCAAGGAAACACACAATAAGACGTATAAAGCAACAATATCTACATCGTGATTATCTATCATTTGACATGTAGTATATATAATACTATTTTGAATTCTCATAGCCAGGGACACATACACTTAATACTAGCATACAAACACTAAACTAGTTACTTCGTTATCAGCCACCAGACCATTGCTTTTCAACCTTTTGGCTGAAGTGGAACCCTATGGAAACATTCCACTGGCTCGAGGAACCCCAGTGCAATAATTCCACTGGCTCGAGGAACCCCAGTGTAATAAACACACCTCAATTAGCTAAAGAATTTATAAATTGCGGAACCTCTGGACTGTACAAGGAGCCCTGGTTGAAAACCACTGCACTAGACCAATTACACGCTATAGTGAGCTATATCACCTAACGTAATATCAGTAGAAAATACTTAACTCTTTACTGCCATGCATGCGAGACAGCGTTGCGTTGCGCTGTGAGCTTCATTCATTGAAAGTGAAGCAATGCCTATTTTTTTAAATGTTTATTATATCCTTAAAATAACGATATGCACGTTGAGTTGTCGAGGTAGCTGTTCAGTTCGATTTAATAAATTTTACAGTACGGTGATAATAATACGATCATATTCCTTGCTTTTAGTAAAGTTCTGTAAATTAACTTGTACATATTGCAATCAACGTTCGTAGTAAAATACAATTGCTTAAACAGATTATTACCAGCAGTTGTATTTCGCCAGCACTACAGGTCTACTTATAGCATTGTTTGCACATCGCAACTCGCTCTTTAAGCCGAATCCTGAACAATAAAACACACACTGGGGTACTTACACTCCTTTCCTGTATGTCAGTCATTTTTCAGAAAACTCTGTCAGCTGTAGAACTGGTAGAACTGCAGCAAAAGGCAGTACAGTCAACCAGACAGCTTGCAATAGCTTGCGTTTACAACAGACGAATGGCAAACAGTATTGGGTAGCCACTGCTCAGTAACGTCAACTAAACTAACAAGTTCACACAGCCGTCTGTAAAGTAGAAACGCTAGATTGTATTTTGCTGTTAAAACTGTCATACGGCTGATAGGAAACTGCGTTAATGACAATGGTGTATGGGGATTTTTGGCCTGAGAAACATGCATGTCTTTACAAGTCAAGTCAACCCTAAATTAGGCCCTCTAATGCAAGTCTCGCACGCTAACTGAGTTTTGTGTAGCAACTCCCGCCAGAATGTAACAACATTTTACAACAACATTTTTTTAGTATCACAACTACGCTTTCACGAATGCACTAAAAACACCCGTATAAGAAGGCGGCAGTATACCACTTTTTTCGAATATATAATGTACTTATAAGTTATCCAAATAGATTTAAGTAATACTAATAAAGTTTGCTTTTTTAACTCTGCAAAGTCGCCTTTGTAGGGCCGAGACTTTTTCATTTTCACGGTTGGGTCTGAATGCAAACGGGAAAAGGGAAATTGCCAGAACTATTTTAAACAGACGTTTCAAATGCGCACACAAAACAAACACGTTAAATAACATATACAGATGCTCGCTCTATCTATACAATCTACACGACCAAGCATTACATGAGTTTTTTAAGTTTTGAGTTGTTTGATTTGGCAATAGTGAATTCCAGTCTTACTTCCCAGCAATACAAAAATACAACGAAGTCCTAGACTTATTATGCTATATTAGAGTGTTTCATTCAAACGAATGGTTGGTCTTTCTTTTCTATTGTATTTCATGTTACTATTTGAACGTCGTAGCTCTGATTTTATCAACTGTAAAACATTATCAACAACTTCTGGCTACTTCGGCTAAAATCCTGTTCCTTTTACTCTTTTGGATTGAGATCACATAATATTGCTTATCGTTGCAATGGGTGGTCATGCGTTATAAATTTTAACATTTCCGCTTTAATTATTTCCAACAAACAGGTTTATATTTTTCTTAAACAATTTTTACAAAAAGAGCCAGGAAACGATACGGTTCAATAACTATAGTACTAAATGTGCGGTTAACCGTATCAAACAACTCTAATGTTTAGCGTTTTTGTACTATTAATTTACAAACAAATAACAAATCTTTTTTGTACTTTTACGATAAAGTTTTTTGGTGGTTTTAAAGTAACTTTTTTGTGTAATTATAATTACAAACATTTATCTCCATTATGTTTCTTTACTTTAGTCTTAGTTTGAAGTTTGGCGCCTCACAACTGAGATCTGAGTAAAAAAGTGCCATGAAATGCAGACAGACTATCTGATACTTGACATTTTTGACAAAAAGTAGCGCTATCTGATCCAAAATTACGTCATTACTATAGTTAAACAAGTAAATAGAAGAGGTTAAAAAATTCAAAACTCAAAAGTTTTTTTTTCGTTTTCACGCCAAAGTTGCTACCTAAGAGCGTTAGAGACCAAAGGGAAGTACGCAGCTCGAAATTCTTTGCGTAATATCTCCGGAAGTAAACAAAATATCGGTCAGAGATAAAATATTAATATTAATATTTTAATGTTTTTTTTTCAAGTCTGATTGCTGGCTAACTTAGGTTGCTTTAAGTAATGTGTAAAAATTTCTGATCTATATCTTGTTTACTTCCGGAGATATTACGCAAAAAATGGCGAGCTGCATAACTTCCCTTTGGTGAGAATTAGTTACAACCAGTACTATTTTTTTGATAATCTTACCTTGCAAAGGTAAATTCTAAAATCCTATCACAGCTTTCAAACAATTATTAAAGTAACACACAATATTTAAGTTAGGATGCAGGTTAGGGTTTGGGTGAGGGTGGGTGGGTCCAGTCCAGGTTGGAAAGTAAGGCCTGCGCGGGGGATAAATCCAATTTCCCGCTCAGCCGCGGTCATAGCCACGTATTTCATGTAAAATCAACGTAAAATGCAGTCAGCCATGAAAAATTGCTCAAACGTGCAAAACTTTTGTCGCGCTAACGGTTTTCAGTAAATGTACGCAATTTTTAGCGTGGAAATTTTACAAATAACGTTATTACAGCCGCGCAAGTTTGGGCAAAAATGTTATTACAGGCGCTCAATTTCAAGCTGTAAAATCATCTCCCCCGCGGAAAATCCAAAGTTTTCAATCTGGTGTCCAGTATTATTATATTTATCATTTAGTGAAATTACTTGTTTGAAAAAAATACAACCCTAGTATTATACAAGTGAACACCACTTGGCACAGTATAAAGTAAAAAATATTGGCGTTTCAGCTTTTTATACTGGCAAAGTTTTGATTTTATCCGAATTGATAGCCATGGCTGACGAAAACGTCTGCTTTATGTGCTCAAAGTGCAACCAGCTTATTAAGTTGGACCCCTCCTTTGATTCCGTCGACCAGGGCACTTTGCAAGAGCTAACTAATGCGTCACAAAACCTCAATGCAGTCGAGAGGTTGTCGTCCGTTGCACCAGGAAGTAACGAAGCAGAAATTTCGGTATGAACACATTTAAGTTAAAATATTGTGATTTTTTTGTTCTGCCCAAAAACTTTTTGGTTTTCAAATTTTTAAATGTTATATTATTTAACTGTAACCTAGCACTTTTTATGTGAAAGGAAATACTTATTTACACTTTGTTTTTATTTAAAAATTTGATACTTTGTAAAAATTAATTCAATGCAGTTTCCACTTCGAATTTAAAAAAATTAAACTTTAATATCTATGTGTTATTGTTTATGACATACTAGACAACATAATGGGGTAATTTTAGGCAATAATACTTAATAAAGCTACAATAAGTTTCCATGGACACAAATTGACTAAAACTTTTAATTTATTGTTGATAGGAATCCAGTTCATCAGACGACAAACCTCCACAAGAACATGATGTGATGTCATCCGGAAGCGATAAGACAAATCCCCCGGCTGAGTCCGTTCACTCAATTTACGACCAAAATACTGTTTCTGCTGTCACCGAGAATACTATTACCTTTCAAGAGAGCACCAATAGTTTCACCTTCATCGGGGAAACAAACGGGACAACAGTTGAAACTCTTGGTCACAATATAAAGGTTAATTCTCATAATTTTACACCTAAAGTCTAGAAACAATAAAGAGAGTCATTAAAGTTTATTAAGTGATGACGACATTCACAAGATATAGTTGTTACTAGAGAATAGGATGTCTGATAATATCAGATATGGACCCATTCCCAATGCCAAGCGGCGGTATTAAGCCTCGTCCAATACTAGAGCACAATGCAAATTGATGTAGGAATTTCAGACATGAAGAAGTGGTGGTAGATAAACATAAAAAGGAGCATATTTTGTCAAAATAACAAGGAAAGAAATACCTCATATATATATTAGAGACAGACCGATATATCGGCCGATATTTGGCTTCTACCGATATATTGGTATCATTAAATGTAGGCCGATATTTAGTACAAAAATATAATATAATTTTCCTGTACAACAAATGACTTACCCATTTAAAAAAATTTGGGTTTTAACATCAAGCCAAGTTAATTTGCAAAATAATAGTTAAATAATTAATAAAGGTATATAGACTAAAACGATATTTGGGTTTTATTTTGAATTAATTCAATTTTTGAACATTTCCCAGGTATAAAAAAAATCGGTATCGGTTGATAAAATTGTAAAAAATGGGGTATTAGTATCGGTAAAAAAAAGTGATTGCAGTTGATCTCTAATATATATAGCATGTTTTGTTTTAATCAAGATGATGTCGATCTACTTCACCTTTTTGGTTTGGAAACTTTCATTATCAAGCTGCATTACAGATCCGTGCATAGTGTACCTTTGCCAATTTAAATTAACCCACTTGTGTTTTTGCAGACAATGGTTAGTTTGTTTGACATTGTTTCCGGGAACACACCATTGGAACATCCCCTTTGTGAAGAATGCACCGAAAATTTAATGGATCAGTTAAAACGAGAATCTGATCAATGCACAGAAGAATGCGAACAATACAAGTAAGACAATTGTCTATTCAATCAAAACCAGTTTTTCTTGTTTTACAAAAAATGTAACATTTTGTTAACTAATTTACTGGTTGTTTTACAATTTACCAGCTTTGTTTATCACTAAACATGACAAGGTTGATACATTACTTGGGCGAATACATAATTTAGGTTTAGGAGCGGAACCAAAAAACAAAGAATTTAGGCCAAAAATGATTGTCACCAGAAGGATGGAATGTTTCGGCTTTTTTTTTAAATTTTCTTTCAAAAGTTTTGATGAAAATTGCCTTGACCCTTGCAAAATAAAAATTTGATCTTAACTCCTTAAAGGTAAAACAGAAGAAATATTTTTTTGCACCAATTTTCTTTCGCCTGATATATAAACCGCCAGCATACTGCCCAAGATATTGCCATTGCTTTACCCATCAAAAAAAAAACTTTAACAAAAATTACGTTCCAGGAATTTTCTCAGCTCACTTGAGAGCAACGATCCTAACAACAATTCAATCGATGAACTTACTGAGAAGTTGAAAAGTTTAAAAGCAGAAGAAGAATCATTGCTTAGCCAGTACGTTACAATTAACTGATGAGACTATTTTACTGATAAAGTTTTTGGTGAAAAATGCTGTTACATTGGAGCATAATGATTAAATTTTTTTTTGCACAAAAGCTAGTCCTGTTTTGAACGTTTCAGATTTTTTTTTATTTACATTCTCCTCTTACATCAGTTTTACTCATTATAATTATGACAATGACAAACTAAACGTCTATCAGCAAGATATCTCCTTGTACTTGCAATTAAAGACAACAATGATTTCAAATTCAAGCGAATATTAAACAATGATTTTAATGGTTTGCTTTTATAAATGACACTGCGACATGCAAAGCGTTCTCTTTATTAAATTCAGGCTTGATGAGACGGAAAAAGAAAGGCAAGATGTCCAAACTGAAATATCGGAAATCGAAAAACAAAGACTAAGTCTCAACAAAGAAGAAGAGAGGTTTGTAATTCTAGGGCACCTAAAAAGCCAAAAATATATTGTAAAATGGTTGAATATAATGAAAAAAATATTTGTATGTAAGTTAACATTTTTCACTCTAAATAAAATTTGCCACACCATGCAGCATATCAAAACATAAAAATCAAAGTTCTTCCGTTACAAATTTATTAAAAAAAATAACTACAGTTATGCTTGCTGTTAATTTTCATAATTTGTTTTAAGATAGTTGTTCATTAATTATACGCAACAAAAATAGTGAAATTTTGACCTTTATCATGACCCCGTGTAAAAACAAAAAATTGAAAACCCCGCGTACACGACAAAATGTGAAAATTTTGGACGACGAAAAATAAAAAGTTTATAATAAGTTATTTTTTATAGTAAATTAGTTTGACTGATGCTTGATAGGTATAAAGCTTTGTGAACTGTTTTTTATTTTCTGAACTCATCCGAATCCACTTTTTGTCCAGACATTTGCAGGAATACGCCGAACTTCGTGCCCAGCAACTTGAATTAGAGGAAGAGCAATGCAGCGCCGACAAGCAACTCACTCATGTCGACAACTTGCTCAAAAAACTCACCAAAACCAACGTTTTCAACGCAACATTTCATATTTGGTAATTTTTATTTCAATCTGATATTGAATCTTAAATTTATTTAGCAATCATTTCATATTGTCTCTGCCTAAGGCCCATGTCAAAAGTCCTAAAGTTGAAATGTTTAGCAAATCCTAAGTGGCAGAAGTCTTAAAAAATTATGAATTGACTGTATATTTTAGGTACACTATGTACGGATCTAATGAATCTCAATGCAAAAAAGGGTCGAGTAGATCGACATCATCTTGTTAAAGATGATACGATTTGAACTTGTATCATCATCATTTAATGCAGGCCACAAAGTCTTTGAGTCTTTAAATGTCTTTAAATTGATTTGTGGATTGAAAAACACTTGTTTTTTCAAAAGTCTTTTAAAAGTCTTTACATTTATTTTATATGAAACTTTACCTCAAGACATTTAGGACATGCTTCAGGTGTCAATTTGTTGGAAAAATTTAATTCGGCTTTGGTGCAAATAAAATCAGAGCTTGTCCATTTATCAAAGGATGGTCTCAATGTAAACTGGGCATCTTTCTGACTATTGTCAGAACATAAGGAAATTTCTGATAAGTCGACACTCATTAATAATATTGGTAGTTGCAAGTTGCAACCTTCATATTATGCATGCTGCTTGTGAGACACTGTACGTGATTGGAACATAAAATCATTTTGAAAGCTTTTTACACGGTTCTAAAGGACACCCCAGCAAGAAGAGAGAACTACTTCAGTGTTACGAACAGCACAGTGTTCCCTTAACTATTTTGTGGGACTAGGTGGGTGGAAGACCAATGTGTTGCCGATAGGGCCATTCAAATTTGGACACACATTTGCTCGACAGTAACTTTTGTATGACTTTATCCATCAAGCAGACAGCCAAAGTCTAACCGTTTTCATTTGGTTTTATAAAGCAGTTCAAGACAAGTTAATCTTTGTAAAATTTCATGCATTCAGCTTTATAGCTGGGTTTTTTCAGCCATTTTTGAAAACCTACCAAACAAATTGGCCAATAGTCCCATATATTTATACGGACAACATGCTTTTAATAAAATCTTTTATGAAGTTGGTAGCTGTTGCTGACAAAGTAAGCAGTTGTCACACAACCTCGCAATGCGAAAGCTTTAACTTCATAAAAAAGAAAATCTTCTTAAATCACCCTGAATAAATGTTGGATTCGGTGCAGCCAACTTTAGATTCTCAGATTTAAAAAAAAGGATGAAGTTTTGTTGCAAGAGTCACTCACTTTTACAAACAATATAGAAAAATTGTGTTTCATATAATAGAAAAATTATTAAAAAAATGGTCTCTGGATTGGGGTTTCTTAAGTATACAACAAGCATTAACCCTGACCAGATTAGAGTCTGTACAGCTGAAGCATCGACTGAAAAAGTTTAGGGCACTGCTCTCCAGGATAAGCCGAGCTAGTATACTTTCAACAAGTCAATGTGACTTAGCTGCAACTTAATTTTGCTCATTTCTTTCATTTCTAACAACTGAGAAATTACATGTCTTAAGGCGGTTTGATTTCAAGCAAGCCAGGTTGGTTTTTATTTTTAGGAGTAACATTGCAAAGCCATATCCACATTTGGTCAAGGTATAAAGTTGTGTGTTGAAGTCATGGTTAAGCGGATTTTGAGAGAGGATTTAGTGAAAATAAGTCAATTCTTCCAGATAAGTTGCAGGAACAGTCACTGGTATCTTGAATACTAATTAAGGACCACATTCTTGCATCAAAAAACGAACACCACAATTTTGAAATACCAGCAGACCTTATCAAATCTGTAAGACATGCCAGACAAAAATATTCTACATACCTTGACTCAAAAAAAAGAAAAAAAACTTCACTATCTGCAGAAATTGAAATAAGATCATCAAACTGAAAAGAATATTTTGCGAAGTGTCATAGAAGTATTAAACAAATACTTCATAAGTTATACAAAAAAAGCAGAAATTGAGTCAGATTTATTAAAGGTTAAGTCTCAAACGCAAGCAGAAAAAAATGAAAATGCCCTAATTGAAATCAGTTAAGCCAGCGCTTCTCAACCTTTTTTTGCGGCGACCTAAATATTAAGCGTTTAGTATGACGACTAAGCTTTGGGCGACCCAATTGATTTTTCTTGTAAGCGAAATAAAAACTAGCTTCTTGTAAGCGAACAAAAATTAAGCACAAAAATTTCCAATTTTAATAATTATTATAAGACATTATTTGTATTGCTTCCTTAATTTTCCTAATTGAAAAATCTTGCTCAGAACCAATCTCAATTAGTAAAAACATGTGAACTACTGCGGTCGGCGACCCAACCAAATCAAACAGCGACCCAATTTCAGGTCGCGACCCATACGTTGAGAAGCATTGAGTTAAGCAAATAATCACTTAAATGAAAAAAAGAGAAACTTACAGTGTTTAGTTGTCTAAAATAACACTCAGTTGATGTCCATTATGTATATTAGTGTTTCTATTTCTGGTGTGTCTTTTATGTTTTTAAAAGTCCTTTTACTTGAAAGTTGGATTGCTGCTGGATGTATATTGTGTGACAATAATGTAAAATTGGTAATGGCCGTGTGACAGACTGTAAGTTCATCCTTAGTTGAGTTGTTTCTTAAGTCAAACATTTATCTTTCGATTAAACCTTTCTACTATACGTTTGCAGAGTTTCGGAATACATTCAGTAACACCAATTTAAAGACAAGAAAATAGCTATGCCCAGTCTGAAAAAATTGAAAAAGCATTATATGTCAATACTTGCAAGTTGCAAGGTACAACAATACTTTAGGTGGAAATGTTTTTTTTTTGCTTTACATGGCAATTCCTCCTCAATTTGTTTGAATAGTTATATTTTGCAACCTTTATTTATTCCCCATTTGCTAAATCCATGCTATAAATTTATTGAATTGAAATAGCCAACCATGATAATTGAAAAATTGTGTCACTCAATATATATGTTGCAAATAATTCTTTACCAAAATGGCAGAAAAGTGCCATACTTTTCTAACATAGTATTGCGGAATCTCGTTTTTAATTACTTTTTAAACTCCTTTTTTGTTTTTTTTAGTTGTGATGAATTTAATATAACTGTGACAGTCCATTTTTCTCATTTATTTTTTTCATTATAGTGGATTCTTTCTAATAAGTAAAAATCCAGTCAAACTTAAATTGTGTGCCTAAGACTGCCAGAAAACACTATTTGGTGTTGTATTTCCTCATTTATACTGTTTTGATTTTAAAATCTCCCCCGACTCGTTCCGAGTGTTTCAATTTTCGATCTTTAATTATTTAAAAATATGTCTTTGAATGTCTGAAAAATGTAATTCTTAGAAATATGTGGCAACCCAGTAATGTGACAGAAATTTGTTCCAAAGCTTACTTATAAAAGGTGGAGCGCAATGCTTTGCAATTCAGTATCAAGCTACATTACAGATATGTGCATAGTGTACCTAATATCTTTTTTTTGAGAAACAAGCATCTTAAACAGCCAGGTTTGTGACTATGAGCTTCGCGCGACCTTTTTTGTGGTGAATTTTTTTTACTGTAAAGGAACGGAAGCGTTAACATCCCCTGCTTAAACTTAAACAACATAAAGGTTTTCTCTTAAGCAGCAAAACAACAATTACATAACTTTATGGTATTTGGAATGAAATTTTTTTTTATCTTTTTATTTTCGAAACTTTTGGCATAGATTTGTGCAAATTTTCGATATATATTTATAACAGTTTACCATATGTCCTGACTTACCAAGCCGACAATCACTCTTGAAGAGTGAAGTCACAACTTTATTTATTTATTTTCCTTTCCCAGGCGCTATATGATATTATCAGACATCCCTAGTCCCAACGTTGCCTTATTGTTAAAACTAGCTTAAAACGTGTTTTTTTTTCTGGAAAGATATACAGTTAGAAAAAATATACAGTTTGACAATCTCGCTCAAAGAGTGACGTCACAACTTTATATAATTTACTTATTTCCTCTCCCAGGCACCAGGGCCACTTCGGAACCATCAACGGGTTCCGGCTGGGCCGTCTGCCCGGGACCCACGTGGAGTGGAACGAGATTAACTCGGCCTGGGGCCAAGTGGTCCTACTTTTGGCCTCTCTGGCCAGGAAGATGGGCCTGGATATGAAGCGATATAAGCTGGTACCTTTTGGGAACCATTCCTACCTTGAATCGCTCGAAGATAAGTCAAAGGTTCGTTTGTTTTTTTGTGTATCTTTGCTGTTTGTTTGAAAGGGGTGAGGTTACATGTTAGAACAGATGTAGAAGGCAGTTGTACCATGGTCGTTTCTCGACGTGTAATATAAGCTGGTGTCTTTCGGTGTATCTTTGCTTGGGTTTGAAGGGATGAGGGTGTATGTAATAAATTGTGAAAAATTTGGTTATTTTTTATCGATTTTTGTTTGTTTTTTCATCGATTTTCACCTATTTTTCATCGACCTATTTTTTCATCGAACAGACTTTTGGCTAAATACAAGTCCTCGTACCTTTTTTCAACAACAACTTTTTACCCAAATATGGCGCAAGTACAGCAGCGCAGCTTGGTGATTCAATTCTCGACACTAAACTTTAACCACGTAAAACAGGATGTAGCAGGCAATTGTGCCATGGTTGTTTCTCGACTTGCGCTATAAGCTGGTGCCTTTGGGAAACTATTCATAGCTGTAATCGCTGAAAGATAAGTCAAAAATTTGTTTGTTTCGACAGAGATAAATCAACATTTGCGAAATACTTCTCATAGGTGAAATTAAAAGTAATAACCCCCATCCCCCAATATCTTGTGTGTAATTTTACAACTTATTAGTAGTTTTTAAGCTATGTTTGACATTAAATATCTATTTTTTATAACTTTTGACTGATGATTTTTGTTTTATAAAACCTGGTTTAACACAACAGAATAGGATTACCTTACTAAACATAATGCCTATAAACTGGACTAATGGTCACTAAACTCTTTTCATAAATTGCCAATAAATGTAAGTCTTTGTTTGATTTTAAAAGCGGTAAGGTTCTATGTAAGAAGTAGCAGGCAGCGGTTCTATGATTGTTTCTCGACTTGCTCTCCTCTGAACCTGTGTAGCTCAGTCGTTAGGGCGATGGTCCGTTACCTAATGTAAAAGTTCCCGTATGGCCGGGGTCGTGAGTTCGAATCCCATCAAAGCAAGTTTTACGATCAAGATGTCGGTTAAAAACTACCCAAGTCCAACTCCGGCCAAATGTGGCGATTTCGTCGAGCTATTGTAATAAGTATTCTATGGTTTGGGGGTTATTTTTGTCCCCCATTTTTTAGATTATTTGTTTAAAAGCATATTTTGTGGCTTTATTAATTTTAGGATAGAACCGTAACAAATGTTTAACTGATAATATACAAAAATCTATTATAACGTCTTACATGCCTGACTGTGTGCAAAAAAAGCCCTTCAGCAAAAGTTTCAGATTGGAACTAGAATGTTGTGCTTGGTAAAAAGTTTGCCTTTACGTGTTAAATGTAATTAAAAAACAGAAAAATTAAAAGAATTAAAAGAAAATGAGCGTGTTAAGTTAGAAAAAAAGTCTAAGAAAACTACCCAAATTCCTTGGGTATAGTGTAAACACCATTTTACCCAAACAGTTTTGGGAAAACAACTTTTTGCCCAATATATTTGGGTAAATAGCTTTGGGCATCTTTATTTTGGGTAAAAACCAATGGGCATCAAACCACTTTACTCAAAATACTTGGGTATATTGCCCTTGAACCCAAAATTTCATAGGACGTTTTACCCAAAATGGTTTACAGTGTACGCATGCGCACGTCAGACTCGGGACTCGAGTCCGACTGCGACTTCGCAGCCCTTATGGTGCTGTGGTTGTTTCTCGATTTGCTCCCCTCTGAGCCTGTGTAGTTTGTTAAAGCGACGCTCCCGGTATGACAGAGGTCGTGAGTTCGAACCTCGCCACAGGCTATAGTTGTTTTTCTAGCCTGCCGTTGCTTGTTCGATAAAAGCTATTCCGAAGGTATCCGTTTTTGACATGTCGTGTTTCAATATGTTTTTTTCAGCATAGCTTTATTAAGGTACTACATGCCAATAAAAACAACTTAATGTCCGAATAAAAAATAATTTGAACAACCGAGGCATTGTTTGAGGGTCAATACTTCTCGCGAAAACCTTGCTTAAAATAACAAATCCTACACTTGCCTATATCTTAGTTTTCTATGCAGTAGACTCACTTTAAACCAGTGATTCTTAACCAGGGTTGCTGCTTTAAGGGTTCGACGAGAACGTCCTCTGAAACATAAATGCTGTTATTTCAAGCTAAATTCGAATCTACTTTGTGTTCCAAGGCGTCAACTAACCCTGTTAAATTGAAAGTTTGAGCAATCAAACTATTTGATTAAGTCCAGTTTCAGTATTAGCGCACGGGTTGGCTACAGAACAACAGGTGTTTTAAGACGACATGTTTTATGACGTCATGTTTGAGTCATCCATGACAACTTTCATGTTACCTTGAAACGAAAATCCTGGATCCGCACAATTTGATGACAAACATAGGACGAAAAAAGAAATACTGAACGAAAATTTGGGGTTCAACGAAAGCTTGCAAACTAACATAGGGGTTCGACAGGTTAACAAAGGTTAACAACTGCTCTAAAGTGTAAACAAATGGTGAAAAGTAAGCTGGAATCGTCCGAAACGGGGTTATGGTAAAATATTTACTGCAGGCCGGCCGAACCGGTAAAAAGTCATTTCTAAAACTTTTTCGTACGTTCCAGTGAGAAAGTTTTTCATCGTGTGGGTATAATTTTACTTTTACCCGGCGCCCAAACTCAAGCCCACCCCATAAGTATAAAGGCTAAGGGAAATATTATTACGCTATTTATAATTTGTGATATAAGCTACAGTTTTTTTTAGTGATACATGAATAATAACACAGACGTGTTAAATAATTTGTATAACACAAACAATGAGGTTGGTATGACGGATCGGTTGAACTATATTTAATTTCTGTTTGCTAATTTTTATTTGTTTTCTTGTGTATTGCAACACAAAAAGCATCGGCGAAGATTGATCGAAGTTATTCAGCCAAAAATGATTTACGTGCGAGCTTGTTCACAGTTGCACGGTGAAATTACTGTAGCTTTGAAACCACAGCGATTAATATTAATCTCCTTCGAAATATGCGCACGGTAATTCTCTGTTTTGTCGGTGCTGAATTAATAACTTTCAAAAGTTTTCCCCATAGCTTTTCAAAGTGTTTTTTTTTCGTAATCTTTATGTTTGTGTTGTGTATTCAGGCGAGTGAAGAGTAATTGGTGCTGAATATGCGGCAATAAGCGTAAAGTTTACAAAACACCGTTTTCCTTGAGTGTAATTTCCAACCAGGGATACGCAAAAAAATTGCAGAGGTCTTCCAGTTAAAATTGACCGAATGGTTTTGAAAGTGAGCAAGAGTTCTTAAATGTAATATATTACGTTTAGGTTTTTTTGTAACTTAATTCGACTGCGATATAACCTTTAAAGTACTATAAATAGACTATAGTTTAAAAAAATATTGTGTAAAATCTGAAGTGTTAGGCTTAGTCCTTTTATAACATAATTGTTGGGACTAACTGCAATAGCCAATAACAATCCCCAAGGACTAATCTTAATAACCGAATTTAAAAAAAAAACGGTTAAAAAATTAGGATTAAAAATCGCAAAAAAATAAAAAAATTGTCGGTTTTAAAAAAAATTTACCGTAGTTCAAACGATCGGCTTAAATTTAACGATACCGATATATCGGAAGGAGCGGAATATCGGATATATCATTCTCTCTAGTTTGAACAAATAGCCAAGTTTACACCCTTAATATCGTCATTTATTACTATTTTCGTTTATTTTGTTAAAACTTTAGGTTACGGAGTTTTTGCTTTTCATACAAAAGTTATATATTACAAAAATGGTATCGATTCGCGCAGAGCGAAAAAGCTCCATATTTAGGTTCCAGAAAGTATAACACAGGGGTCGGCAACCTTTTTACACTGCGGACCGGCTTAAAACTGAATTTCTGTCGCGGACCGGCCTTAAAAAACAACAAATGTTCAGTAGAGGAAATTTATAACAACTTTTTTTCAATGTCCTAATTAAAATGCATGTTTTTTTTGAAATTTCCTATCTGAACATCAACATTGTTTATGAAAATTTTGCATGATTCGACTCTATTGCACTTTGGGGTGAGCACGCTTGAACATCAAAAAAACATTATATATGGCCCGTTTTCGATATATTGTACGTACGAGGAGTTAAATTTTACAATAAAAAAATCGGGCTTTGATCAAAATATCATCTGGAAACCCTGCTACGGGCCGGTAATGAACTCCTCGCGGACCGGCGATTGTCGACCACTGGTATAACACACAGCAACATTAGAAAACCGGAATATATCAACTTATAATTTTCTGTTTACTGTGGCTTACTTAGTAACACGTTTAAAGTTTTGAAAAAAAAGTACACACATCCGTACGTTTGAACATACAGCCAAGTTTGCAACCCATGTTGTTATGTTGCTTATAGGAGCTGCCCTTATACGGCTCGGGTGGTCTTCGCTTCCTCTGGGACACAAAGTTCGACCAAGCGATGGTCGCCTTCCTCGACTGTTTGCAGCAATTTAAGGAGGAGGTCGAGGGAAATAGCGGGTTCGCGCTCCCTTACAGGTTCTGTGCTCTTTCTTAGATCCTGTTTATACCAGCTGATGTATAGCTTTAGATTCTTGACTTCATATTCGATAAAAAGTTTTCTTTACACTGATGGTGACATGAGGTATTGCCGAAACGTTTGTAAACAACGAAATAACGGTTTTTATATAAGGGCTTTGGCATTTTTATTGAAGTACCATATTGTTAAAGAAATGTCTGCCTTTTTAAAATATGTAAGCATATTTAAAAATATGAAGGTCACTATAAAAATTCTTTACTGACCTACTAACAACTACTTGCTTTATTAAAAAACGTAAATTTGTTAAAAAATCATAGCTTCACTATAAAATGCCATATATTGCCAAAAATATGAGAACTACTAAAAAAACTGATTTTCTAAAGTATTGTAAGCCATTGACTAAAGTCATTACAACACTAAACCTAATGACTTGACTAAAGTCATTACAGCACTAGAGCTAACCTTGTAACTTCTAGCATAGTATCTACTTCATACAGATTTCAAACTCGCCACTGTTTTTGTTTGCTGCTAAATTGTAACTGTCGAGGTTATGTGTGCACACTGAACCTAATCTTGTAACTTCTAGTAGGGTAGCTACTTTGAACAGATTCCAACCCTTGGAAAATACACTTTTTTTACTTCCTTCTGTGTTGTAACTGTTGAGGTTATGTGCTGCGCAGAATGGAAAAGGGAAAAATCGAAGACACTGGCGGATCTGGCGCATCTTACTCCATCAAGATGCAGTTCAACTCTGAGGAGCAATGGACAAAAGCGCTCAAGTTCATGCTCACCAACCTTAAGTGGGGGTTGGCCTGGGTTTCCACACAATTTGCAGCAAGCTGATGGAATTCGATTCCTCGAACATGATAGTTTTTCGTTTTTAGGCCCCGTTTGCAGCAAGCCGATGAAGTTTGTTTGCTCCAAAGTTTGTTTTTGTTTTTAGGCCCAATTTGCAGCAAGCCGATGAAGTTTGTTTGCTCCAAAGTTTGTTTTTGTTTTTAGGCCCAATTTGCAGCAAACGGATAGAATTCGTTCGCTGGAAAGTTGATTTTTTCTTTTTTTGGCCTAGTTTGTAGCAAGCTGATGACAATTGTTGGCTGGAAAGTTGTTTTTCTTTTTAGGCGCGTCTTTTTTCGATTAGACTTTGTAGAATTGGCGATGATTTGCTCGATTTGGGGTGATTTTACATTCGTGGAATCACCCACATCTGTCTGTCTAACCCCGGAACTTTTTTTACCGCGGACCCCTAAAAAATTTTTTGCTTTGCATGGACCAGCGTTGGCAAGAAATTTTTAGAGATGACGTCATACATTTACGTCATAATACAAACAGACTCAAGAAATTTGCTGTTTCCTGTCCTAAATATGGGAAATGAAATGAAGTCCCCAGGGTCCATGGACCTCAGTTTAATAACCCCTGGTCTAACCAGAAGGCGCGCAATCAAGTAATTTTTAAGTCAGAGAGGCTGAACAACTGGGCATATAACGAACGCTCACAATCAATAACTGTTCAAAATCAATCTCAGGCCAGGGGTCAACGTAAATCATCCAGAACTGGGCTTCAACACGAGGTCTTACAACTAACGAAAAAAGATTGTTTTGGTTTAATAATAATTGACATGAACCATGTGCTTAAGATGCCTACCGAAAGGCCAACCGAATCTGTCGATCAATGATGCAAGGCAGGCTAGAAAAAACAACTAGCCTTTGGTGAGGTTCGAACTTACGACCTCTGGTTATACGGGGACCGGTAAGGTTGTATGTAGTGAAGCGAGTCGAGAAACAACCATAGCTAAATTGCCTGCTGCATCCTGTTTGTAAAACTAGCAAATATGAGGTTCGAACTCACAACCTTATTTATCTTTTTTTCGCATTTTTTATTCAAATTACGGAGAAATCTTCCGATGAACCAATATTAAGAAACCTAACGATAAAAACCTTTAAAGGAGGCGTCCTAATTTTTACGAATACCGTAATAATGTTTCCGATTACCAATTATTGTAACCCAAGACTGTTTTGCGAACATCGCCTGTTTTTAATTCTTTAGTCCATTGGTCAACCATTGCCAGTGGTTCTACTGTAAGTTGATATCGGCTTTTTATTTATAAACTGGCGAATGATCCTTCTTCGAGATTTTACTTTGTAGCTGTTTTGTGTTTTGTTTTCTTGTGTGCAATATATGTTTGAACAATCTATAAAACTAAAACAAAGCACCAATGTTTATCAACTGTTTTTTTTTCGAAGATTTATTTCTTTTTGCGGTAAAACACTTAAAAATGGCGTTTCCAGAAAATTAAAAAAAAAATACAAAGTTTTCGTTACTCATGGGAAAACAAACGATACACGTATGGCTTTCTGCTTGTAAGTAGAAATACTTGGGCATACAGTTATGAATAGGCAATCATTTGGCTAACACGACTGATAAGCTAAACAAATAAAGCTGGCGTTCTTAACCTTTTTCGCGGCTACCCAAAATACTGATAATAATAAATATGCTGTTGCTACAAGGCATAGTATGTTTAAAATAGGTTCCTCTGGCATATATTTCTTTAACCAACGTTTCTCCCCTGACGAAGGCTTGCCGGATAGTAAGCCGAAACGCTGGTTAAAGAAATATATGATAGAAGAACCTATTTTAAATATACTGATAATAAATCTAACAGCGGAGCATTGACGTTCCAAATCTCTTCACTGAACATTTCGAAGCAAAGAAAACAAACGACAATAGCATAACTAATTTTTCTGCGTTAAACCTTTAAAATGTGGGTCAATGAATGTGGAAACCAATCTTTGAATTTTAAGTCATTTAATCTAAGTTACGTGACGTATTAGAAAAAAACAGCAACTCATTATTGAAATATCTAAAAAATAAAAATATCAACGTTGTTTTAATCAATATGTATAATTTTTGTCATAAAATTTCGAACATGTCCTAACTTAAATCTGTAAAAAGAGGTTGTGACGCCATGCTGGAGCGAACCGCTTTTATTTACAGGTTCGGGTTCGGTTAAGGTTCAGGTACTTTCAAAATATTCGGTTCAGTTCCGGTTCGGCTCTTTAAAATCTAAAAAAGTTCGGTTCCGGTTCGGATAAAATTGACCCAAAACCGGTTCATAAAGTTCCGGTTCGGTTCCGGTTCGACTCCCTGTTATAATCTAAAAAAATGACTTTCGCACATTTAATTTGTTAAATTTTTTTTTCGAGTTTGAGCATGGAAATGATGTCGTGTGGTTTCGGAACTTATCGCGTTACTTATGGTCCAAAATATCTGGATCGGACTAAAACGTCTAGTATTGGACATCCCTGTCGGCAACCCATGCAAATTAAACGGCGAAGCAAATTAGTGAAGCGACCCATGCGTTTAAAAACACCTCTACATCGTTTACCCCAGTTGATAGGTTGAACCCCTAATTTTAATCGTTCTATAAACCCCCACTAACCACATGTTTACTCCAGTTGATGGTTTAAACCCCTACTTTCACCCTTTAACAAGCCCCACGAACGGGGTAAAGTATTAGAAGCCCCACTAACCCATTGTTCACCCAGTTAATGGGTTAAATCCCTACTTTAAACGCTTCTACAAACCCCACATGTGGGGTAAAGCATTGAAAGCCCCACTAACCCATTAATTACCACCAGTTGATGAGTTGAACCCCAACCCTGTTGCAAGCGGGTAAATATTAAACAACCCATTAACATTTAATGGGTGGCACCCCTATTTTTAACCTTAACTCAGAAAGTCACTTTGTCGTCGGCATAGTTCGATAGATATGCTTCATTATTCGCGCCGACCCCCGCGTACTCATCCCCGTAGAAAGTCGAATCGGAGCCGTGGTCGTAGTAGATCATCCACTCTCGTCGCAAGTCAATCCTTTGGAGAAGTTGCCGGAAATCTTTGCCGCGTTTCGAGCCCAGAATCCCCGCCACGACCTCCTCAAATTTCCCGATGTCCTGTTGCCCGCCTTCGCCCGACATTTCGCCGCCGTTTTCGCTGCGTTCCTGGCCCTCGTACTGGTGAACAGTGTTCATGCCTTCCTCCAGTAAAGCCTGGACCTTTGTCAGAGTTGTAATGAATTAAGTTAATGATTTTAACGAAGTCACGGTTTTCAAAAAAACTGATTTGACTTTACGCAAGTCTTTTGAGCAAAATTACTTGACGTAAGTATTTTGGCAGAATGTCTTGACTTAAGTCTTTTGGGAAAATTCCTTGGTTGAAATAAAGCATTTTTCCTGCTACATCTTGCTCTTTTTTTTTTTTTTTATTAGATCTTTTGCTCGTAGGAAGAGTTTGCCAATTTCAATACCGTTTAATTTTTCGGGACTTGACTTGTTTTAATTATTACTTCACTTGAAACATAGGCCTAAAGGTTAGAGGTTGTAGTAAGAATATTAAGGCCCATCTAGAAGTTAGTGGCATTTTGACGTTTCGAATATCTCTTAATTTTCAACATAGTCCAAGTTACTGCGTTAGTATAGTCAATTCAAAATTACCTATTTACAACACTCACCTTCGTGTCTTTGTCGCTCTGCGATCCGTTGGCAGTGCTCTGGTATTCTGGCTGGTGGATTTCGCTGGACATTGGGATCTCAATGACCCACCTAGACTCGGTTTTCACATCAGCTTTATCACCAGCCGCGTTTTCAAGGTTCGTGGCGTTGTCCTTGTCATTTTGCGACGTCGAAATGTTGCTTGACTCTTTTTTGGGATCTCCGCCGGCTTTCGAGTCCTCATTTCCCGCAGAATCATCGAGGGATGTCCCGTAGTCGAAGAGCTGGTAGGTCGAGTCGTCATCGCCCTGGTAGAACGAGTACTCGGCGTCGCCAAGTCTTCTGTTGATTGTAACTCGCATCCATTCCTAGAAGGAACCAGACGTTGCCGGAAAAAAACGAAAGTTTTGAATCAATGTTAGAGACTCTGCCGTTAAGCCAAAACATATTTATCTTTTTTGGAACACAGACAACAACTTTTTGAGTAATTTCAATAAACCTAAATCGACATTAACCTGTTTACAAACATTTCGGCAGTTCCAAAACCATCATCAGTGTAAAAATTGATGTGAAGTTAAAAGATCAAACACACAACAGAACAAAAGTAATAGTAAAATAAGTTAGTACAAACGTTTGATGTTTGAAAACACCAAAATGTCGATATTTTTTAATACTAGCTCGGATACTTTTGTTGTATTAATTTTTAAAATTACACATTCATGTCAGAGAACCAAAACTGTAGATGCATTGAGATCACTAAAGGGTAGTCAGGTCCCTGTGTAATCCTTTTAAGACAAGATAGTCCTAATGACGAATAATGTTTATAAGCTAAGGATAAAAGCTTATATATTATTGCTCATGTTTTGTTCGCTAACAAAATATCCAGTGAAAAGATTTGGGTCGCGCAAGCTCAACTTTTAATGGTACACTTAGCATTTGGGTTTGCCACAATAAAAGGTTGCCTAACACTGTTTAAACACAACAAGATAGTCATAATGGCGAATAAAGTTTATAAACTAAGGACAGAAGCTTACCGAAACAGCGCACGTCAGTTCCCTCAACCTTATGTTCTTCACTTTGTATCCCTTCATTGTGGGGGGACTGGCGCAGTGGCTCGGCTCGGCACTCTGGTCGTTCCAAGTGTCCCCGTCGTCCCAAATGTGGTTCCTAAAGTCCCCAAAATAATACTTTAACGCAGCTTCATCTGGTATTTGAATGACGTTTGTATAATTCTACACAGTTTAAAACAATAGTACACCGAAAGACATCGTTGATTCACCGAATCTGTTAATCAACGATGCAAGCAAGGCAAGCTAGAAAAACAACTAGCCTGTAGTGAGGTTCGAACTCACGACCGATGGCTTAATGATACGTAAGCCGTAATCTTGTCAAAAAGCAGCCTTATTGTAATGTTGCTTGACAGGGTATTTTAATGCACTGTAAAAACAAGCTAAGATTTAAAAAAATCGCTCGAAAAAGTTTTTTAAAACTAGAAAATACTAGAAAATTCACCTTATGTTTTCAAAATTTCAGCTCTAGGCCGCTTCATAGATTTTAAAAGCAACTTAAAATACTAATATTTGATTTTGTCCAGTGTATCAAATAAATACAAAGTGGTAATTTAACAATATGTTACTTTTACACAACGTAAAGCCTCTTAACCGGGGTCCATGGACCCTTTGGGTTAGTTTGACTTCATTTTATTTTTTCACGTTTGTCGGATCGGAAACAGCAGGTTTCTTAACTCTGCTTGTTGTATGACATCTGGTTATTACGTCAGCTCTAAAACTTTATGTAGAGAATGCTCTATGCAAACAAAAAAATTGTAACGGAATCTGCATTAAAAACATTTTAAGAACCAGTGTACTACCGACACTATACTGCAGTTCTCAATCAGTAGGTCTTATCTTTTTTACACCCAATATACCTAAATGGGTCGAGCTGCAAATTATTTCTTCTTGGGCGTTTCGGATGACGTAGCTTGGTCACCAGGGGCGCTATGTTGTAGCAGCTGCAGTTTAGGGGATTCCCCGTGAGCCAGATGCCCCTCAAACGATGGATCCAGGGTCCCTTGGGAAGATTCTGAAGGCCGCAATCTTGCAAGTAAAGCAGACGCAGTAGACGGGTCTTTGAGAAAATCTGTAAAATTATTGGATTGTAAGAATGTTTGAAAATATTCAATTATTATCAAAAGTCTGACAACTGAAACCTGTAACTGATAAAGGTAGTGTGGAAATACACAATAAGACTTACAAATCAACAACATCTAAAGCAGACCAATCTATAATATCATACTACGACGACCAACGACATAATAAAACAAAATAGGCCTACGCAGTAATAACCAGACAAAAATAAGATCTAAAATTTTAACTGTCGAAATAAGTCCTATATTTAACAGAATAAGGTTAACTTATCTATCAAATGAAGTTACTAAGACAGAAGACTTGGATTTATGTTTGTTAATTTTACTTAAGTGTGTAGACCAAATGGCTTGTTGTTCGGATAATTGACTTGACTGGACTTAAGTTGTTCGGAGAAATGACTTGAATTGACTTAGTTTTTAGCAAGTCTATCCGCATTGCAGAAGCATTTACATTGTAGTGTCAAGCCTGCACGATACGCGGCTTGTGAAACTTATTATTGCGGCTAATATAACATAAAAAACAGATTTAAATACTTTTATTATGAAAGTGTGGAGTTGCTTGTGTATAGCGTAAATACAACAAGAGAAAATGGCAGTACGTTCCTTTTGAAAGCGATAACTGAGCAAGCTGGTTTAATTTTTTCCGTCTCGACGGTATATTATTATTCGACTAAATGGCATTTTACGTTAGCCTATACCATAACTACAACAATTTTATGACGCGGTTTGTGTAAAATGTTTTCTAATTTAGTCTTTTGTACCGAGTCGGTACCTTTTTCATGAGTTTTGCGATTCGACAATTGTAAGCTTGTAATAATATTGAACGACTGATATGAACGCAACACAATTTTAACACTTTGTTCCTAAGAATTGCAGGTAGGCTATTATCTCTATCGGCTATTCCATCGATCAATATATAGGCCTTTAAACCGATTTAGCAGATTAAGCTCTAGGTAGGTGAAGGTTTAAATCCCATCCTACTAAATTACTTTGCACGTAGCAACTCTTGAAACGGTACAATTACCTTACTATTCGACTACATCTAAAGAGATAAATCATATGTTTTAATTTTTAAGGCTACCTTTTTTAGTCGCGGACTCCTTTAAATAAATTTCAAGCCTAACTTTTCCATGATTTAACCAATAACTTATATGCTTACATATTTATACTAGCGATTGTTTAATCCTACATTTTTTGTCAGATTAAGTAAATGTTTCTTTAAATTAAAATAAAGTGATTCGGTGTTCCAAAACCGCTTCAAACACAATAACTCAGAAAACAATTGAATAGTCAATTCAGTAAATTAGGAAATTTAATGGTACATTTTTACTGGTATATTATTTTCATGACATGTGATTACAACGTTTGTGAAAATTCCTAAAAAAAATTCCATCATTACAACGTTTGTGAAATTCCAAATCATTTGTTAAATATTCGGAAACTGCTGCAGTATAATATATCGTAATGCTCTTACCTTTTCTGGCAAAACCCTAAGCGTCGGATTCTGGTACAAACGTAAGGACTGCAGGGTCATGAGGCCGCAGAAGGACTGGAGCGTCAAGTGTTCGAGGCGGTTCTTGGACAAGTCCAACAGCCTGAGCTGGTAGCTGTAGCGAAACGCTCCTTCAGGAATTTCGCGAAGATTGTTGCCGGAAAGATGCAAAAGCTGGAGCTGTCGGACGTTCTTGAATGTCCAGGGAGCAATCTCTGAGATATTGTTCCCGTCAAGCATCAACACCTGGAGCGAGTTTGGAAGGTAAAGGGGCACGCTTTGGAGTCCCAACCTCCCAAGGTTAAGGATCTGCAAGCTGTCAGCTCCTGGCACTTGTCTCCTATTCCTCCTCATCAATTCGTCTTCCAACGGCGCACTCCTAACTGAAATACTCAGCTCCTCTCCACCAGGACACTGGGAATAGTGATCTTCCCACATTGGATCGGCCTTGGTGGCCAGCCAGCCGATGACCAGGTCCATTTTGGCCAATGTGGCCACCCCTAGGGGGTTTCCCATGAGGGTGAGCACCCTTAGATTGAACAAATCGGCGAAGACTCGCTCCCCAATCCAAGTGATGCGATTGTCACTGAGACTTAGCACCTTGAGCCTTGAAAATCCGGAAAATGAGGATTCGGGCAAGGAACTGATCCGATTGGATGACAACTGTAGAGATAAAAGTGTTTGATTAAGAGGCGCGAAAAGTGATCGCTGATTTCTGACGCGGGCGCTTTGGTTTTCCGGAGACTGTGAGGCAAAAACGCCCACCAAGGTCTCGATTAAATTGTACGACAAGTCCAAGTACTTGAGCCTGTTTAATCCGACGAAAGCTCGCGACTGAATAACCGCGATCGAATTGTTTTGCAGGAATAGGGCCGTAAGCTTCCCACCATACTCTCGTAAACAGCCATCAGGCAGCGACGTTATGTTGTTAAAGCCTAGGTAGAGCTGCTGTAGTGAGCTGGAGAAAATATCGCCCCCAGATGCGTTGCCTGATCCTTCTTGATAAGCAGAGTACCGGTTTTGGTTTGAAGGTAAATGTGTGAAGTTAGCATTCGTACAGTCAGCCACTGCAAAGCCGAAACAGTTGCATTTCAATGGACAGGGCTCGTTTAAATGCGCCGGCGAGTTTGGTTTGTATCTTGAAGATCCAACATCCGATTCGACTTGGATTTCCTTCGAGTCTACTCTCGCAGTTTCGTCCAATAAATCACTGAGGTCCGCCACAGGCCATTCGAGAGGTTTAGATATTGTTGTTTCAGCCCATATTAGAATGATTAAAATTGTTAGAGTACGATTTGCAAACTTTGAACAGCTGATGTTTGTATTCCGCATTGTTGGTGTTTTGTGTTTAATTCCTCAAAGATATAATATCCCGGTTTAGGTTCAAGTTTCAGCCTTGTTTCACATGGTTGATTTACAAACCTTATAGTTTCTTGACGCCAAAGCAGCTTTTGAAAGCTATTGCAAATTTAAACAACGACTTTAAAATAAGTAAAACAAATTGTAATACTCTGTGTTACTTGTAAAAAGCCTTTACAATGCTGTCGAAAAATTATACAATTTTTTATAGAAAATGTTATGTCCCTTTACTACATGAAGCAAAGGCTCTATTTACTGATTATAGAGATGATAATACGAATTTTCGATTTTTTCCCTAATTAATACAATTTGAATATCTAAATATCAATGTCAATATCAAGTTGCAATTAAGTTTCGTAACGTACTTATACAGTGGCAAGTGGCATAAAAAACATTGTATCATTCGAACAATATTGGCTCTTTAAAAAAGTGATGATTCACAGAAAGTTATTCTATTTCAAACCTCAAATTTCCTTAAAAATCGACAATACCTTAAAAATTACACAATGTTGCAAAAAGCAAAATACCTATTTCTTGTTGCATTGCAATTACCAACTAATAAAGTTAACCGAAACTCCAAAACGCTAACCACCGTTTCAAGTGACTGCCACTCGCATTTGTGTCCACAACTAAACCTTTCGTCTTTCGCTTGAAGTCGATTAAAATTGCAGCCGGGACAGCGCAAAAAACCCGGACGCCTCGCGCGGTCCCTAGGCACCACAGTGACGTCATAAACAGCGACACGCGAAGGCAATTGTTTCCTGCGAGATTTTACGACAACATTGGGCAAGCTGGAAGTGGCGCAATTGTGAGATTCCCAGCGAACTAGGAAGTCTAGGTAAATAAAAACTATTTACACGCTAAAATTTTGGTTAACATTCATGTTAAGAATAATTTCCAGGTTAAAAAAGGAAATAAATTGATGTTATTTAAAACGTCCAAAATGATACCTATCTTTTTTGATATTCCTGCTACAACCTCCAACCATTATGCTCTGAAACAACAGAACGATTAACATAAATTGAAAATATCAATTTTTTAAATGAAGGCGCCAGAAAATAATAAACGTTGTATTTTTCTTGTTTTGTAATATGTATTGTTGTACAATTCGCTTTTTTCCCTTGAACGAAGACAGTTAAACTATAAGCATCGCCGTAAAACTGCGACGTTTGTAAATTAAAGCATGGGATTAAAATTTTCGTAAAACGAAAGTGTTTTTTTCACCTAAGGATTGCATCAAACTTTCATTTAAAATTAAAATATTAATATTAATTTGTCATGTCAAACATATTTTTCCCTGTTACTAGAATATGTTGCCGTTTTTGTATTCTTTTGACCTAATGTATACGACGCCATTCATATTGCTACATCAGTAATTAGGCCTTTACCGATTTTCAGATATCGCCTATAGTCCTATACATTCGCGGGGTTGTTCTCTTGTTTTTTAACTGTTCCACAATCAACGAGCAATCGAGCTCACGGCTTTGGCGCCTTTGTGACGCGATGCGTGCGTCTTGGCATTCGAACCCACGTCAGTCCGCGACAATTTGCGTGACCCAAACAACCCTTAATCACCTCGTATTTTTAACCTCATCGGTTTTTGATGGTATTTTTTACACACTTCATATTTTTTGTTTTATTTCTTTTTCTCTATTTCTCTTTTTCGCTTTTTTTTCTCTCTCTCTTTCTTCGTCTTCCTTTCTTTCTTTCGTTTCTCTCTCTCTTTTTCTCTCTCTTTTCTCTCTGACCTTTGATCTCTTATTGGTCTTCATTATACCACGGGCTACCATAGCCCTATAACCCAAAAGAGGACATCTTGAACAAGTAAAACTTTTTATAAATAAATCCTTGACATTGAGGACAATTTAAATGGGCTATACTTGCAACTGTTACTTCTTTAAAATTTACAAATGAAGGACGTAGGTCACATTTCTTAGAAGTAAGAAATATATCTTTCCTAGATGCAGAACTTAGAAATAAAAACATGGTATACAACTGCTCTTATTTAACCCTCAATGGCATATTATAGGTGCTTATATAGGGTATTTTTTCTTGAAAAGAGACGAAATATGTCCATGAAAGTTACACTTATTGGTTTATAACGCTATTTTCGTCTTAAGTTAACAATTTGCTGCGCTTTTTAGGTAAAAAAATCGTTTTCAAGTAACACCAAATTCACTTTGATGCATTTGTTGTACACATGAATGTTAAATAACCCCAAAATTAAAAAAAAAACGCGCTTTCAATGCAAACTGTAGATTTTAGATTACACGTTGATTCAACGCAAAGAAATTAAAACAAAAACGAAAAAAAACAACCTTCGCCTATCAATAGTTTTTGCGTGCTGCGTGTTAAGAACCACTTGACTTATTGTCATCTCTTGCTACTAACAACCAGTAGTAGTTGCCTCGTAAGTACTCCAGTGGCGTTATGACATTAAAAGATGATATAACGCAACAGGTTTTTTCTTTAGCGGGGCAATGACATTTTTAGAATGACGTCACAAAGTTCGCCATAAATTAAGATCGAAAAAACCTGTTGATCTAGAGCAGTGTTTCTTAACCTTCTTAGTGCTCGTACCCTTTGAGCTTTCATGAAATTTTCTCGTAGCCCCTGTCTAGAATGGCCGACGGAAGTAAATAAAATTGTAATAATAGGAATTAAACTCAGTGTATTTATAACTTACGTGTTAAATATTTTCAACACACAAACAATAGGTCAATTTACGAATGGTTTTTGTTGTTGCTTTTCGTACTTACGCATTCTTTGTTAAGCATTCTTCACAAATATGCCTAAATAGCGCATACTTTCACACTGCATGTCGTACCCCCTGCTATGGTGCTTCGTACCACCAAGGGGGGCATGTACCCCTGGTTAAGAACCCCTGCTCTAGAGTGAATTCGTGCGCATGCATGCAGCCGAAATTAAGACCAATCGTGAAATTAAGACCAAATGAACAAAATTGCGTTTGTTCGTTTTAAATACGATTCAAATTTCTGCTGAGCAACTGTCAATTACCGCTTATAACTTGACCTACAACAGCAACCTCTTGTAACTGAGAACTAGTAGTATAAGTACTTGGGTTAGCGCGGTAACGTCGAAAGATGGTTTGCCACCAACGGGGCTTGCTTCAGAACAGTGGCAGTTTTGTACAACACAGAACGTTCGTTCAAAGTTAACCACATACACCTTATGCTGGAATCATTGGAACTTTTTAACAAAAACCTCATTGAATTGCACTTAGTGAGTTTGATTCTCACAAAATAAAACAGCGAATTTGAAATAATGTTCGGGTTTATTTTTGACTGATTGTAGACATTTAAGTTAGGCGGGATTAAGAATGTCCGATGTCTGACACTTTATTCCGATACCGATATTGAAACAAAAACTATCGAATCCGATCCGACACCAATGACGACACAATTATGCTCAAACAAACAAAAAAGTGTAACTTGAAAAACGCACAAGGATATTTTTCTTAACTAGTTAGGGTAATTTTTTGTAGTTTTAAGAAATTTAATTACCACCAGTTGTTAACCTGCTAAATACCTATAATAATTTAGCTTTAGAACGGCACCCATACCATACTAGTATCCCTAGGTGGGATGATGCCTCCCCCCAAAATGCCGAAATGTTAAATTTGTCGGCCTACCAACAATTCCATATCTTTAACCTATAAATATCGCAGCCTTTTAATAAAATTCCATCCATTAACAATCCAACATGTGTCTATCTAACATCGGACCTTTGCTAACCAGAAATAACTGCTCAGAATAAACACATATTCCGTAACCTAGATACCTCAGATTGGCAAAGCTACAGTCATTAGACTACAGCAACCTTTCACAACTAACAACCAGTAGTAGTTGCCTCTTTTTTTATAAGTACTCCGGTTAGCGTGGTAACGTTGAAAGATTATTTCCAGGCGACGGAGCTTGCTTTAAAACAGTGGCAGTATTGTACACCTCTTCGACATGCCGGATTTAGCAGAAGTAACCGCGCTAAGACAAATGTCCCGGTGGCCGTCTGTGAAAATTTCCTGCGGTCGGTGCTTGTTTAGCCTAATGCATTATGATGCCAGTTGAATTGTTTTCTTCTCCACATATTTAGGCCAAAAGCTGGCCGAACAGCGAACACCCATATCGAGGCGCGTAGCATTTAATCATGGAGGGATTTTCAATCATTTTAAATCAGGGTATAGGGAAACATTTTTTTTCTAAACTCAGAAGATCTCCGCGGTCCGTTAAATATTGTCTGTGTAGACTTTACGAATCAATGGTTTTTGAGTATTGCGTTAACACTTAGTCAGTTGCTGCTCGAAACGGTTTGCTAGCATTGTTATTTGTGTTCGTTACGGCAGTTTATACAATGACAAAAGCTAAACAAAAAAGTTCAAACTTTTTGGCCCCCCCAAAAATGTTCGTCTGGCTACGCCACTGGAAGGCATCCTGTGCATATATAGCCGAAGCGATGGGGAAAATAAATAAGTACCAGAAGAGCTTTTTTTTTGCAAGTTGTTGCTTGTCATTGACAACCTATGAACGCTGGTGATTAATTAAGCAAGTAAGCATATAACGGCGTTAATAGATGATTGTATAGTTTGTACCACCCACGTTGTGACCGCAAATCTTAGTGTTGTGAAACTCTGCACCTGGTGTCGTCTGCAAAGCTGTAGGTAATTGCCAAACTACGATTGGATAATCGTCGGCTTTGCAATAAATATAACTGGCGTTTGACGGGCAGCCTTAAACACTGAAGCGTTGTAGTCTGTAACAGTGGTCTTCAACCCATGAGTCGCGAACCAATGTGGGGTCGCCTAAACCTAATCTTGGGTCCTTATCACCAATTTCTTCAGAGTTTAGTGATTTAATTGCGCTCGAGGTTTAAACGAGAGCAGTAAGTATATCAAATGTTAAAACAAATTAAAAATTCGTGTTTATGTGTTCTTCTATTTTGGTACATATGTGTAGCCAAAGTTGTCTGGAATTGTATATATCTTAAGCGTAATATTTAATCGCTTGTGTAATGAGTTTAAAAATTACTTATCGGAAAATAAACTGGGGTCGCTGATTTCATTTAAGTTATATTTAATTTTAGGTCGGTTAATAAAATGAATACCACTGGCCTATAACGTTCTTCGAAGGCACCATAAATAGCTTGGTTGAGGCAGTGGCGGATCCAGGGGGTGACAAGAAACCATGCCCCACTAAAGTATATTTTTGCTAATATAAAAAAAAAGAACAAAAAAAACGATTATTTGTAACTCATAAACTAACACTACCAAGTTAAACTTAATGCGTTACGCACCAGACCATGCCCCCCCCCCCCCTAAAGTTCATTTTTCCAACTTTACCTTGTTAATGCAAACAAATGTGAACTTCCCTCCATTATTTGTAACTCATAAATCCTACAAAGTAAATTTTCTGTTAAATTTGACAATTTCGCTTACGTCCCCATTATAATTAAAAGTTGCTCCACTTGAAACCGAATACGCGCATTTTATTTCCCTATATAAACAGACTTGATTACAGCTGTATATTTGCGCACGAGTTCGCACGACATAGCATGTGTTTTTAAGACCACCAAAAACTTGTTTTTAAAGCCACTAAATACTTTTTTTTAAAACCACCAAATACATGACGGAACATTTTGACCAACTTTGTTACGTCATATCCGAAAAATTTTTGCCCCTTACCCCACACAGAAAATTCTAGGTCCGCCCCTGGGTTGATGTATGGGCTTTAGAAACCTCAAAAGCCGCAACTTTTGGTACGTGACTTGCCGCATGGGAACTGTCGGTGAACATTGAGCCTCGTTAAAGCGAACCTTTGTATAATTAAGTGGTTTACACGTTAGCGCTCGACTTGGATTCTTGTCTCGTTGAATTAACATCGAATATTAAAATAGCAGAGTTGTAATGACTTGAATTAATGTTCACTTGAGTCTCTGCTTTTGAATGACGTGAATTGACTTAGGTGGTTTTGGAAAAAAAATATCTTAACTTATAATTTTATATCTTAAATATTTTGGTCAAAATGACTTGACTTGGCTTAAGTTTACTTAAGTTAGCGTGTTCAGTTTATTGAGTCAAATGACTTGGGCTGAAAATTAAGTGTTTTCAGTTAACATTTTGTTATAATTATAAAAACATTTTTTTTGAGACATATTTTAAAGATCCCCAATGCCTTTTCAAATGATCATTCATGTTTTGTTGCCAAATATATATGTTTAATGAATTTGGAGTATATTTGTGTATCTAATAGGGGGAAGCATCATGTTTGCCCCTTTGATCTGTAGGCAGACTGCCGTAAAGATCAATATAGCAACGAACGTATATTGACTTGCTACAGCCTTATACACGCTAATTACTTTCAAGAGCAGCGGTTTTAATAAAACCATTAAAGCGTAATTTAATACCGAGTGGATTTCCTTACAAGGGCACCATTGACGTTATTAACCACCGGGTGTTTAAATAATTAAACGTACAAGGTTATAGTTATAATTTGATTGCTATAGACTTTTTTCAGCTAAGGCTTACAAGGCGGGCTCGGAAGATTGGTCGCTGTTTTCCAGTGTTGTAAACAAAGCATTTTGATTGATTTAGGTCTCAGTAATGTAATTTACAAAACAACTTAAGTTTAAGTCAAGTCATTTTTATCGAATAACAAGTCGCAGCCAAGTCATTTAAAAAACAATTTGATTCTATACCAAATAAATCAAGTCCTTGTGAAGTCATTTACAAAATAATTGACGTACAAGTTAAGTCATTTACAAAATAAGTCAAGTCATTGTCAAGTCATTTACAAAATAAGTCAAGTCCTTGTCAAGTCATTTACAAAATAAGTCAAGTCCTGGTCAAGTCATTTACAAAATAAGTCAAGTCCTTGTCAAGTCATTTGCAAAACAACTTCAAGTCACTGTCCAAGAAAAAAACAAGTTAAGTCAAGTCTGTACATAAAAACTAGAATCCACACAAATGTAAGTCCAATTCAAGGCAACATATAAGTCCCCGTCCAAGTTTTCAGGCCCACAAGCCAATTTTCAGTCCAGGTCATTACCATAACACAGTGGTTCTTAGCCGGGGTACCGCGGCACCCTGGGATGCCATTTCTAATGCTCAATAGTTCCGAGAGATATTTGCGAATCTTTAACAATCTGATTTTTGCTTAACATTTACAAATTTTGGTGTAAGATTAGAGTGGAATAAATCCAATTATAACTTCCTACGTTGTGTAGAGTTGATGTGTGTTGTTCCAGCTCCGCTTATTGTGACATTAAGTGGATTACCTACGGAAAAATATTATAGGGGTGCCACAATCTATTTATGATTTCTGAAGGCTGCCGCTAGCCATATAAGGTTGAGAAACACTGCCACAACATGCCATGTTAGGTCCAAGTCAAGTCATTCAAACAAAATACAAAAGACTTAAGTCAAGTCATTTTAAAACAGCGACTTGTGTTTGCTTATGGGGATTTTCCACTGTGTAATCTGCCAAGGTGTGGTAACGCTTTATTTGTGTGTTGATATCTGTGTAGGCGCGAGAATTCACTTCTCTCCCTTGTATGTCAAGACGGAGATTTAGCCTGGCTGACAGCTGACGCAATGTGCTTTGAAAGGCTCCAGCGGGAAACTATAAAAAAAACGACAATGGAAAACGTGATTTTGAGTAATTTCCGCGCACTTAATAGGTATAGCTTAAGCCGCTTAAGCTCATTATAAGAACGCTGAAAGTATAGCTTGTCCCGTTTTTATGATGTACTTGCGTCTAACTTTAGGGATCTTTGTGGAAGCTTTTCAAGTCATTTTTGCTTCACAGTGGAAAAAATAGTAAACTAAGATGGCTGAAGAAGTAGAAGTATTTTTAGGCAGTTTATTAAAGCTGTTAAAACATAAAAGTCACAGGCGTGGAGGTTAAGAAGAAAGTCAAATGCTTTTTGGTGGAAAAGAAAAACTCACAACAGTACAAATTAAAACGAAGACCGGGTGCTTGCGGAACGTCAAACTTAAACGCCCCAACGTTGTAAAATGTATTATTTTTAAATGACTTAATCCAAGTCAAGTCATTTGTTCATAGGACTTAAGTCAAGTCAAGTCATTCGTCCATAGGACTTAAGTCAAGTCAATTCATTTGTTCATAGGACTTAAGTCAAGTCAATTCATTTGTACATAGGACTTAAGTCAAGTCAATTCATTTGTTCATAGAACTTAAGTCAAGTCAAGTGAATTTGAAAAAGTAAAAAAAGTAAAACAGTAACCCATCGTAGTTTTTGGTCGGAGTTTATTGTTAACCACTGTATAGATTATTACCGGCGGCCATTTTCACCCGGCCCTATTGTTATGCTTGGAAACACTGCTCGTAAACCGCGCGCTTATTTCTATAAATGTCTCGCGGTTTGGAGCTGCATTGCGTAACCACGCATGTTTGAATATGCTGACTTGAAGCTTAAAATATTGTTGCAAAAATTAATGTTTTAGAAGGGAATTAGTAGACGATGCGACTAATGTTTTAGTTGTTTTGTTAAGTACTTTTACTGTTTTTCTGTTTTTTATATACACTACCGGGATTAAAAAGAGCGTTTAGGAAGTCACTTTATTGGCTTATTACTGTTTTTCTGTTTTTTATATACACTACCGGGATTAAAAAGAGCGTTTAGGAAGTCACTTTATTGGCTTATTCATTCCTTCTGTAAGTAACGTATTGCTTAGAAATCTGTGATTAAACCAGGGTATCTTAGCCAGGGGGTACAAAAAGTGTTCCAAGGGGGTGCGGGGATGCTGAATTAGCACAGAAAAATACATTACTGTATTTTTTTCCTTTGCTCAGTTAAATGTAAAACTTACTCACATTTCGGTTTTGTGTTACTATTGTTATCAGTTGGCCTACTCGTTTAAAAATAAAATTACGATGGTTTTGTTATGCGATTCGAGAAGGCGAGAATAAGTTGGTGATTTGAAAGAGGTGCAGCAAAGAAAAAAGTTTAAGAACCAATGGAAGAAACGACTTGAAGCAAAACAGGTTGCCAATACTATAATTTATATTCTTTAGAGTTTCCTGTCTTAATAAAAGTCAGTCATTTATAAGTTCTTGAGATAAATATATTTTCACAGAGAGTAAAATACGGTCGGAGAAACCTACAGTTGTAACAGACATTTCAAGTCGTGACACATTTTTCCGAAACATGTCTTAGTGCATTTCCGGTGTGCAAAAAATGAAAACCCGAACATATTTTGTATAACTGCGCGTGGTTGCGGTAATAGTTCATTTTCTCAGTTGATTTAATCCAGTGGTTTGTATGTTGTAAAGAATGGGTTAAAGTAGCATACTGTTCTCACTGGAACGCATAAAAGTTTTCGGTCATGACGTCACAAAGTTACGTTATAACTGGACGTCTGAAGCCAGTGACCTTAGGAAACCTGAGGTCATCGTTCGATGTAGTGCACAAGTGTGTAACTAATATCTTAGTTTAAATGCTTAAAGGAGATTACGGGATGACCTGGTGAAATCATGGGTTCTTGAACTTTTTTTACCGCGGACCCCTAAAGTTTGTTTTGCCTGACGTGGACCACGGTAGCGAGAAATTTTCAAAAATGACGTCATAACTTGACGTCACAATACAAATAGACTTCAGAAATCTGACGATTTCGGTCCAAAAATGTGTAACTGTAATGGAGCCAACATTCAGTGCAAATCGTTTCAATTTTAATTAAAGTTATTTTAAAAATAGATTACTTCCTAAACATAGACTACTATTTCCACTAGGCCTTCATGGACCCCTAAGGGATCCATGGACCCTAGTTTAAGAACCCCTGCGTTAGATAGACCGCACCTGCAAAAATGATTTTACTAGAACGTTTTAGTGAAAATATGTCCTTTTTCATAGGGTTGTTTCCCCAAACTATGCTTGCCTCTTTAACTTGCATATTTGTGCGCGACATCCAACGCTAAGTCCAGGATTTCAAGTCGTGACACGATTTTTCCGAAACATGTCTTAGTGCATTTCCGGTGTGCAAAAAAAAAATATAAGCCCTAACATTTTTCCACCACTTGGCGCGGTTGCGAAAATAGTTCATTTTCTCATTTGATTTAATCCAGTGGTTTGTATGTTGTAAAGAAGGGGTGAAATTGGAATAGTTTTCTAACGGAGTGCATGAAAGTTTTCAGTCATGACGTCACAAAGTTACGTCATAACTTGACGTCTGAGGCAAGTGACCTTAAAAAGCCTGAGGTTATTATTCTAGTTAGTGCACAAGTATGTAACTGATATCTTAGTTTAAATGCATTTAATGAAATAATGGGATGGCCTGCTAAAAAGTAACTCTTTTGGTTTAGTAGAGGGTATACCTTGAAACGTTTTGTAAAAATATGTCCTTCTTCATAGGGTCGTTTCCCCAAACTATGTTTGCCTCTTTAACTTGCATATTTGTGCACGACATCCAACGCTAAGCCTAGGATTTTGAAGGTAGGTGACGTATAAGCTCCGTTCATGACGTAATGTTATGACGTAGTCCGGTAAATTTTTTTTATCGACTCAGGAAGGAATTTATTTCAGTAAAAAAGTAATTTACTTTCTTCGTATTTTCTACCGCGGTTAGGAATATCTTCCCCAGAACCAACCTTAAGAAATTTACCTATATAAACTACGATTGCACTCGGCGACCCAGCCAAAACAGACAGTGAGAAAAATCTAGTCGGCTTTGAGGTAACAACAGGTTGTTAATTGATATGGTTTAATACTAGGAGATCTTGAATGTTGTGGTTTGTCAATTAGAACAATATGCCCCCCCCCCCCGCACTTTTTGTCCTACCACTATAGCACCTTTTTTTTAACCCTTTCAAATCACCAACCAATTCTCGCACCTTCTTCTAGAAATGCTTAAATAACAAAACCGTTGTAATTTTTTTTGTACAAGTAGCTGATAAACAGTAACACGTTAACTAAAAAGTAAGAAAAAATTACAGAAATACATTTTCAGTATCATGTTAAGCATCCCCGCGACCCTGGTTAAGAAACCCTGCACTATTTAATCTTTTACAGTGGTTTTCAACCGGGATGCCGCGGCGGACTGGTGTGTCGTTTCTAATGCTCAAGGTTGTTGATAGGTATTTGAAAATTTTTAAGAGTCTGACTTTTGAGATTTCTTTAAGATTTCTTAATACAACTATTTGTGTACGATTAGAGACCATTATATCAAATGACATTTTCCTACATGTTTTAAGTTGATTGTGTTGTTCTAGTTATTTATTGTGACATTTCAGTAAAATACTCAACGAAAATTCCAGTCGGTATTCCGAAAATCTATTTATTATTTTGAGGGGTGCCGTAATCCACGAAAGGTTAAAAATCACTGCACTACGGTAACAATGCTAATGTTTGAGAAGCCTGTTTTAATCGAGGCAGGGTTTTATGAGCAGCCAATACGTGACAGTGGTTTTGGCGTGTCGATGTTGTTCTTACAAGTGCGATACCCGGAGATCTATTGTGAAAAGCTGGCTGTTGTGATAACAGCATGCCACCTTGAAGAATGGAAAGGCAAAAATCCCAGCAGGGCCGTGACAACAACGCGACCGTTTTCCTTATTTCTTTGCCGTTTAATGATTGAAAACAGCGGCAGGCTTTACTGCTTGATCGTGCAGCAATTTGGATGCGTTAAAACAACTGGTAAATTGTTGTCGTGCTTGTAAATGCTTTTGGTAAACAGTCAAAGCTTAGTGCTGGAGACGTGGAGAAAACGCGCATTACCTTCAAGGAGTTGTCTATTTAAGGTAAGTAGACGTTCACCTTCGTTTCAACTTTTGTAAAAGGATAGGCCTCCCTTGGAAATTGAAGAGGCCCGGTTTGTTTTGACTTTACACACGAATCGCATTATGTGACGTTCGAACGTTCGTTCTGCGGTGAATGTGGGTTGTGTTGCAGAGAAGTGTAATGCTATTTGAAGTATGAGTGATCGAAACTAGACGTAAATTGTATTGGACAGTTAAATGCAGTGAGTTTCGAACTGTGATCAACACAATTTTGGAGATTAGATGAAACCGCCAACAGGGCTTCGGCCGAATTCTACTTAAAACCATCGTTTTCTTTTCTGTTTAAACCTGGCTACTTAAAATGCTGGTTTAACCTAACTTGCTTAAAGGTTGTACACTTTTGCTGTTTTGTATATCTTAACATTAATCAGTATAAACGAAAACAGTCATGTAAAAAACGTGACGCTTGGGTCTCAAATAATTTCATGTTTTTTATTATCTTGCCTTTCTTTTACGAGTCAAGTCTTATGGTTAGGTCGCCCAAATAAACATTAAATGTGGTATTTAAGTGTTAATCAGGCGTGTATAATCTAAACTTCCTGTGGCAGCAATAGATCACTTATTACGTTCTTTGAAATTAGTTACACTGAGCCTGTGTTTTCACCTAAAAGCCTAGAGCACTGTAGATGAATCAACCCATTTTACACACATATATAAACCTGTAATGAACCGCGCAGTAGCAGACGCATAAATTCGAATCTCAAGTTCGACTGTATTGTTTAAGCCTTATCTTCCGCAAGCAAAATCCTTAATAACCACCGACTTAATTCTATATTAAGCTTTTCGGAGGCCACTATTGTTCAGTTAACTGTAGTTGTACTGGTCCATTCATACAGAAGTGTATACCTGCTTCATACAGAAGTGTATACCTGCTTGACTAACAGTACATGAAAGATTTTAAAAGGACCGATGTTTAGCTACAACTTTTTTGGCTTGGAGATGTTAAAAAGTGTTTTAAGTTTTCCGTCATTTCGAAAGGTTGTTGAACATTTCAATCTTAATAATGCAGCGAGGTCTAAACATTTTGCCATTACAAAGTCCCCAGGGAAAGCTGTGTTTTCCGCACATAGCTTAAACTGCGCTACCGTTGCAATTTTATAGTGGCAGTAAAATGGACTTTAGCAGCAATTTGTAAAGTTAGTTTAACTTTTCACAAAAGGGTTGACTGCTTTGAATAGCAAAAACCGAAATGGTCCTAGAAACAGTGTTACAACGCGTTTAGCAGCCATTTGGATACCAATTAAATTTTCACCGCAAAATTCAAACTGAAGACGGCTGTTCGTCAGCCATCAATAAACCAGTGACGTAAGCACCCCAGTCGTCAATTGTTATCCTATGATGCAGTAGCATTGATTTGCCCGCATAGCGAAGTCCCAATTAGCGTCGATTTGATAATTCGGAGAAATGTCTTGCTGTACGTCATGAAAGACCAGGTGCATAATCCCAGGCCGAAACGGCAGTTAGCGCAATAGACTTGCCAGATTACACGCGGGACTCTGGTCAAAATTACCGGTTAGACTCTCCAAGCCGCAATCCAAGTAGCTTTTGCCTGCTGGAGCTAGCGGACTTACCCCGTCGACTAGTCACTCATTAACGGATTCCTGTACACGCGAGTTGCTAGTTCCTCGGGTGTGTGTGTGTGTTCGAAACTGTCGTGTTTGGCTTGTGTGTTTGCGTTGGCAGTGTGTTATAAGTGCAGTAAATACAGTGGCGCCGATCGAAATATATCGCAACTGTAGAAAACAAGTCATTTTGAAATGAATTCAGTCCAAGTCAAGACCTTTGAAAAATAACTTGGTCAAGTTAAGTTTGAAAATATTAGTGTACATTTAGGAAGTAATCAATTTATCAAACAAAACAGTTTATTTAAAAATAAAACGGTTTTGCACTGAATGTATTAAGACTCATTTCATTTTCACATTTTTTGGACCGAAATCAGCAGATTTAAGAAGTCTATTTGTATTGTGACGTAAATTAATAACGTCATTTTGCCTACCATGGTCTACGCGAGTCCCCCAAAACTTTTAGGGGTCCGCGGTAAAAACAGTTTAAGAACCCCTGACTTAAGTCATAGCAACACTGGTGATCGGAAATGTTTCTTTTCGCGATTGAAACGAGATCAAGCATGCTGTAGTGATATCACTTGGGGTGTAGCTTAATGAAATCCTATTTAATTTGGAATAAGTTTGTGCCTGTCAATCAGTGCTACATCGACGCGTGTTTAACTTAGCAGGAGAACCAAGATTGGATTTGTAAAGTTGTGAAGATATTTGTAAAATCAAGCAGAAAGCTACAGTTTTGATTTAACTTTATAAGTGCAAAGTTGTGTTTAGTTTGTTTCACATCTTTTTTAGCAAAATAAATATGAATTTGTTGTATGCAGCTTAGTCCATAATCCAGGGGTTGCCAACCATTAGTTCAGATGTGCCGACATTTTTACGTTTTTTTAAGATGCGTGACATAAACTTTTATTATATGAAAGATTACTAGTAAATAAACATTATACAAAAATCAATTAAGTCACTAAAAATGAGTGACTAAAAAAAATGAATAATAATTCCCAATGCTGGATGCGTCGCAAGCTAGTAAAGTATAATATGCGCCATACCCCTGCCTTAAGCAAAGTGTTTACCATTATAGAATAGCAATAGGTCTTCCTTCAGATTTCGCGAAGCTGTGATTAATTAGCGAATTTCCGGGGGTATTAAGCGGTTGCTTCACAGGACGATTACTGCAATACAACAGAGCCGGATAAATCATATTTAAGCGCATGTTATTCAGGTGCTTTTTGTTGCTAATTTTGTCTTTTTTTCGACAATACTTTTAGCTAAAACTTGATTTTTAATGCCTTTTGGGGTATTGTATCATACTATTTTGCTATAGCGCAGCCATGTGGTATATGTGGAGTGTACTCTATACTCTTTTCAAAAAATTACTTTAACATAACCTTCTACCAGTATTAAAATAATGCATTTTCGGCGGTAACCTGGTATTCTAACGACAAATAATTAAATATTACATATTTTTTTTGTTTTTTTGCCGAAGCTTTAACGTAATCAAACACAAAAGTTTCTTAAAATTGTAAACAACAACATTAAATAATTTTGTGCAGTAACATTATATTTTACCGACAGATAATTACACGTTTTTTTGTTTTATTTTTTCGACAAAAGCCTAACGCAATAAAAACAAAAATCGTTTCTTCAAGTTGTAAACAACGACAGTGTACAGTTTCTCCGAGTCTTTAATCGAATTAACTCGACTGGGATGCCTATGTTAGACGGAGCGTCTGTGCCTGTGATTAACTTTATCTCCGCGGGTCGGTTAAGTTTGGCGTGTCGTGGTGTGTGCTCTGTGCATCAATAATGCACGATACGAGCACAAATTAGCCGGAAAATTATTTAGCGGCACGGCGCAGTAGTAACCAGCGGCCGGGTAATTGTTCACGTCGGTTTATGCGTGGTGCCGCTCGAATGCCCAGTTAAGGAACCCTATGGAAAGTCAATAAACAGAAATCGCTCTTCTGATGTCAACGAAGTTATGAACCGACGTTTCGGCACCAAATACCATAGCTATCAGAAAAAAGACAAAATCAAAATGAGACTTTAATCGGTCGGAATAAAACTTGAACCCGTCGGAATAAGGCCCAATTCACCAAAAAGGTCTATACAATCTTTATCCTAACTCCAAACCCCAGCCCAAACTTTATTGCATTTTCCCTAAATATTCATAATATAATTATTGACGTCAGTTTATGCTTGATACCGTTCGTATGACCAGTTTACGAACCTTGAATAGGAAGTCAATAGATAGAAATCGCTCTTCTGGTGTAAACGAAACTATAAACCGACGTTTTGGCAACACATACCATAGCTATCAGAAATAAGACTAAATCAAAATGAGCCCAGCCCTAACTTTATTGTACTTTCCCTAAAAATTTATAATATAAAAGACGTTTCGGCAGCAGATACCAGCCGACCTCATCAGGGCTAATAATTAAACGAGAATGCGTTAATCAGCTTTCTAAAGCAATTGGAATTGTTTTTCACGTTATTTTATCATTTTTCACTGCCATAATAAAAATAAACATCGTAAGAAACATAGGAGGCTTGTAATCGCGCTTACTCAAATTTCGTTTTTATATTTTTTTTTAGTTTTTGTAACCACTGAATAACTGCACACAATAATAGCACACCACTGTAGCTTCGAAAAAGCTTCACCCCCGAAAAAATATGGTAACGAAACAACAGGCTCTTCTTGTAGATTCCTTGTTGACATGCCCAAGCATAAATTATAGCAGAAAGCAAACGCTTTTGTTTTACTATAGATAGAAATGTGATTTTCTGATTAAATAACAAATAATATCTGTTTTTTACCTGATTATAGAAGTTTACCTTTTCTTAACAAGCCAATGTTTAAATAGTAACGAAATTGTACCCCAGTCAAATGAAAGATCCCAGCATCATTTAAAACTTTCCCCTACGGATTAGTGGATTACCGGGAGGATTTACGCACCTATTCTACTGTCGCACACTTTCACGCTCCTCATCGCGTGTGTGGCCTTCACGCTTTGCCGCGCTCGACGCAGATTTTTACGTCAACAAGTGCGTCGCGGGTGGCGTCGCCTTGAAACACATTGATTTATAAAGATGGTTGTTTTTACCGCCAAGAAATTAGTAGACTTTGTAAAGGATTGTTTTGGTGACGATAGTTTAAGGTTAAATTCGCAGAATCCTTAATAAATTTAAGTCTTGAATTAGTGATACTAATAGACAGTTTTATCAAATCGAAATGCCTAGTAGTTTAAAATCCAGTATCGTTTTCTTCTTGTGATGCTTTCCCCATTCAAGTTTCATGGGTTTATTCCTTAATCTTGGTAGCTTAATTTACGGCGCAAACGGTCCGGTTGGTGCCACGTACTAGCAAATGCGCTCCTAAAATGTTTTTTTTGTAAATTTAAGTAAAATTTAATGTGTTTTCTGGTTGTCAGCTCTACCCATCTTCTATAATTTATCAGCAACTGTACATATTGGATTATAAAGAAGCATCACCACTAGAATAAATTTTATAAAAATTACAATTAAAAGCACAAAACTGGAAAACTGTTAACAAAATGGTAACCACTTTGGCCATATTCCTACCAGTTTTGTTTATAGCTTATTTGGTGACTGTCAGGCCATTTTTCGATCATATCAAGTTTATTTGGTGATTATCTGGCAAGTGCTTTACGTTTATTCTGCGTATTTCACTGCCTTTTTGACTTGTTTTGTCCTTATTTTCCCTAAAAGCCCGGACCCTAATTTAGGGAGAGACGCGTAAACCGCGGCACGTAGCAAGGCCAAAGTTCGCGCAAATTGGCGTGAAGTGCGTCACAATAGGCTTCGAGAGGAAAAACTACACATTCGCGGCGAGTTTTTCAAGTTTTTCGAATTCGCCAATGTTGTGTTACGCCTTTTTGACGCACAAAACCATCATTTTCGCTTCGAGTGAATAAACCTTCAAGCAATGCTGTGAAAACAATGGCCTTATTCTACCGGTTGTCTGTAAACAATGGCGTTTGTTTCGAAACCGTTGCTGCAATTTTTATTGTCGAATGCCACCCGTTTGTTCGCTTGTGTGTGTTATTCTCACGGTTTTGGGCATAACTGTCATCGTCTACTGCTAACCGTGTGCCCGCCTTGTGTGCAATTACAAGTGTAGCGTGCCATAACAATCGCCACCCGGTTATAAAACTATTTTTGTCGACCTACTCTAACCCTGCATTAGCTAGGTAATGAGAAAATATGGCGAAGCCAGAGGGACCCATTCTCATCGGTGTACACTGAAAGTTAAGCGTGAAATTCGGCGCAGTTATTAAAGGTATGTTGACTTCTTGTACCTTTATATTTAGTCCTATGTCGGAAAACTGTGAGTTAAATAAGGGTCTGGCTAGACTTATGCTGGAAGTTACAGTTCACCATTTTTGAAAAGCGTAGCAATGACCACGAGAGTAAAACGTAACACCTTATTTTGAATAGAAAAATTTCAGAAAATTGTGGGCCGTTAAGTTATTTAGCAAAGAGACGTTTGTAAAGAAAAGACGAAAGATAATTTAAGGGGTATTGGTGACTTTGCAAGTTCTTAAGTTTAATTTGGAAAGATATTTAGCGACATAAAGCGTGGAGAAACGAACATGCCAGTCTTAAAATAAGGCTAACTGAATTGTATCAACCTAAAAGAGTAGCTCTGTTACATAACGCCATCAACAAAATCACGTTTTTATCTTCTGCTCCATTACAGATAGTTGTTTTATATCCGTGTCCGGTTTGTGGTAAATGCAGAGTGCGTTTCAACAGAAGCTGTGAGCCTCTTTGATTTTTTGCACGTAGAAAGCAACGGAAAAATTACAAAATTAAACGGTATCCAAAGTATATTATCGAAGAGCGCCGAAATAAGTATGGGAGAATAAATGGCGCTGGTCTAGAGTCCTACAAAATTTTCGTCCGTTTATGTTGCTACCATTATTTGGTTTAGGGTGCGAGTTAGCGTTTGGGATTGGGTATAGGTCACGTATTATTATTATTATATTTATTTGGCGCTGGTCTAGAATCCTACCACTTTTGTTTACAATAGGCCTAACGAAACGATTTTTTTCAAAATTTTATCGCTAGGAGAATTAAATATGGGAGGATAAAAACAATAATCATTATACTTCACCCACCTAAGCGCTAACCACCCTAACTCAAATAATGTTAGCAATATAAACCCTCGGACAAAAATGTGGTAGGTATCTAGACAAGCACTTTTTATTCTCCTATACTTACTACGGATCTCCTTGATAATATACTTTGGATATCTTTTGTAATTTTGTATTTTTGTGTTGTTTACTACGCGAAAAGCGCCGAAGCTGAAACTTTTTCACTTAGTCAGTTTTCCAGCAACTGAGATGAGGCCTCGTTTTGCTGATTCGGTTACGGGCTGCTTATAGTGTTTGTTTTCGCAACTTGGCGCGGTTCAATTTCCAAAGGTGTGGCTGTGTTTCGGGCAATTCCACAAACAGTTGTATACGTAAGGTACCTTTTGCAACAACAGAAGCAGACATTACGAGCGCCAGGTAGCAGTGTTTTAAGTTAGGTGAAGATGTTTTGACTTAGGAATTCCAATTGGCCAAAATCTCAACATTTCAAATAGCATTATATTCGGACGTATTAAATTGTCTTCTTTGTGTTTTGTGTAGTTTAGGCTTTTTTGAGAATTTGATCGCTAAACCTTTGTACTTGCTTTTGAGCCGCCACACAAACTAGTCGAGAAGCGCTATCTCATCCAGTTTTCAATGCAGCTACAAAACTACCCATAAAAAATCGAAACGACATCGTGCGTATATACGTATGCTGTACATTAGAACGCACGTCATTGCGATTTCATGCTTACAGCAGTCGTTTCATTAAATCTAATGCGCATTGAGACAGCAAAATGTAATTTCTTGCCCAACTAACGTCAGTAGAGCACCTGAACTACGCTCTTAGGGGAGCATCTGCCTCTATTATTCGGCGAATAGATTAGTACAGGCCTGCATTGTGGTTAAAAGAGACGCTTCGCTGTACGTAGACATTTAAACACAGGGCAGGTTTTTTTGACGAGTAATTGCATTGCACAGGCGAAATGCGTCATAGACAGCTGGTAGAATGAAAATATAAATCGTTTTACCGTGCAGTAAATGTTGGTGCAGTGGTTTCCAACCGGTGTACCGGTGCACCCTGGGATGCTATTTGTAATGCTTAAGGGCGCCGCGAGATATTTGAGAATCTTTAGTAATGTGATTTTTTGTTATTATTGGTCAGCCTTTTGATACAATTATTTGTGTACGGCTAGAGTACGATTAATCAAAATATATTTTCCTATATATTGTTCAGAGTGTACTTGTATTGCTCCAGTTGTGAGTATTGTGGCATTACAGTTACTATAAAAGTCTAGAATGGGTACCGCAATCTATTTATTTTTTTCTGGGGTTGCTGTTAGCCTAAAAACGTTGAGAATTACTGTGTTAGTGTACAGACAGCCCGGCCAGTTATTTTAAAAATACGAACCGTACGAGAGTGTGGCGCGATTTGATGTTGTAATTTTGAAAATCAATTGTTTGACATTACAAATAAGCCTATAGGTAAGCGTGTGATACCTGAATGCACTTTATAGATAAGTATACTTACAATGTTATGGCATTTACGATGTACCTACCGCCTTGCCATGTACATAAAAGGCATAACTGAAATCCTAGTGGTTTATTTAAAAACGAATTTTACAAAACAAATAGTTTAAATAAGAAATGCACATTAGAATACGAATCAGCAGCAAGAATTTGTGTAAACAGTTAATTTAAAAAAAAGAAAGACAAATAAAGCTTACTACGAAATTATGTTTAGCGGTTGATTTTTATAAGAAGACAGTCTCCGAAATCTTTTATTTCGTTTGTCGTGTTTTGTCGTTCAACAAACTTTAAACGGATGCTAAAAGCGACAAGAAAAAGCTTACCGAACCCTGAACTATGCAGTCGGTGCTTAATTTCGCTTCTGGTGAACGCGCCGTTTCAAATATTCGGCCGGCGTGACATCCGACTGGCATTTTGGCGCAAGCATCGCGTATGAACGCTTTTAGCGCCGAGTTTGAGGTGAAAACGCGAGTGTAGGGGGGGAGGGGAGGGAGGGGAGGGGTGGTTTACGCCGAAATGCCGCCGGAAAAAAACGGACGGCTATATACGAATATGACGAACCGACTCCATTAGCGAAGTCTATATAGGCAACTTTTTTTTTTTTAAGTCTATATAGGCAACTTTTTTGGCGTTCGCGCTTAGCTGTAATGCAATATGACATTTTGTTAAAGGGTACTGTAAGCGGTGTGATTTGGAGGCAATTAGGACACAGTTTGGATATTGATGGACTGTTTTTTCTGATACTATTGTTTATTTGTGGACCAATTAGGCCATTTTGATGTTTTCAATTGGACTATTGGATCCATAAAAACTGAGCCATTGACGATTGTTGAGCCATGAAGATCAGTTTTTAGGTATTTATTTAGACAAGTGTATCTACAAAATTATGCGCTATGGCCTAGTAGTGGACTACTTAAACAATTTTCAGCCATTTATTTGGACAAGAATATCTTAAAATATTGGTCATTGCCCGATAGTTGGCTTTAGAGACAATTTCCAGGTTTTAGGTTTTCTCCAGTGGCCCCAAAACTGTGGACCATGTCCTATTATAGTGGACTTATTGGACCATTTCCTTGTTTTTGTTTAGGTCATTGATTTCAAAATTCTAAATAATGGCCATGCAGGGCCATTTAGCCGTTTTATGGTTTTACTTTTGGTCAGCTGCTCAAAAGTGTGGACAATGTCCCATTAGTGGTCTAATAAGACCATTTTATGTTAGGCTATTCGTTTAGGTCGTTGATTTAGAAATTGTTAACTAGAACTAAGTAGTTGGCCATTTAGGCCGTTTTCAGGTGTTAATTATGGCCGGCGGATCACAAACTATGGGCCATGGCCAGTGTTTTTTAAGGTGTTTTGGGGGACCGAAACTGTCCACCAAATTTCTCCAGCGGTTTCCCAAATTTTGGACTTGCAACTTTTTAGGATTTAAATGAAACACTTGCGGTCTCTTAAAACTACTTAGCGGTCACCTAAACCAAACCTTTAAAAAAACCTGGCCATGGCAAGGTAGTGGGCCACTAAGACCGTTTTCATGTGATTGTTAAAGTAAATATAAACTGTGGGTAGCAAAATAGGTAGGGGCCAGATAAAATATTTTCATTTCCACAAGCCAGAAGCTCCAAACTAACCACATTGGACCGTTACTTGGCTACAAAACTGGACTATATCGCTCTATTGCCAGGTTTTTTATTAGGATCGTTGCTCCCCGAAATGGGCCATGGCCGAATGTTTCGGTTAAATCTTAAGATAATGTCTGGAGTTTATAGTTAGGCGTGAATAATGAATATCAAAGCCCATACACAATTATAGGTAGCATTTTGTTAACGTTTTAAATACATCTTCAGAGTTCAGTTAATGGCTTGAGGTTATATTTTTAGACGTATTAGAATAAATTGTAAAGCTCATGTAAGGTAGCATTTTGTTAACGTTTTGGACAATTCTTTACCAATTTTAAAAGATGTTCCTAACTATTCAATGAAATATTCACACATATGTGTGTTAATAGCTGAGATCTAATGAGGTTGATTGAGCAAGCATTGGCGTATGGTTGTTTCTCGACTCGTTCCCTTCTGAGCCTGCATAGCTCAGTTGGTAGAGCGACGGTCCCGGCTTGACCGGAAGTCGTGAGTTCGAACCTCACTGCAGGCTAGTTGTTTTTCTAGCCTGCTCTGATTGCATCATTGATCAACAGACTCGGTGAGTCTGCGATGGCCTTCGGTGTACATGTTCCTAACTACTTCTTATATGAGCTATGCAATTTATATAACGCATAGTGATAATGTACTTTAAAGCGGCATGAATATATCCAGCGAATATTTATTATTCTTTCATAAGGAGCATATTGACGGGAATCGCTGGTCTATAGCGCTCACTTATTGCCCAGCAATGCACATCATTCGGTTGCTGCAATAAATAATTAAGCCCGATGTCGCGTAATAGCGGTTCAAGGAAATCGCGTGCCTCCTTCTATCGACGTATTTCGCGTCGCGGAGTCGTCTTGTAATCAATTATCGGCGCCCGAAGTTCGACTCCGGGGCCAAACTGAGAAAAATAAGCGGTCCCTTGCGAATAGCCAAAGGAAATAATTCTGCTCGGACGTTTGCTTTAATGTCTTTTAATGAAAATTAGAAATTTTCGCACATTGAGCTCAATAAGCAAGCAATCAGACTCAAAACATATTATTGAAATACATATTTTCGTGAATATTAATACTCACTCATATTCGGCCTTAAAAATCGAGCGTGCAGAAAATGGCTAAAAAGAAACATTCCTTTGCGAATTGCCTGGCGCGGATAGCCAAAGGAAAGAATGCTGCTGGAATGTTCGCCGTTTAATATCTCCAGAACAAGAAGATACTGATAAGAATATTTCACACATTACTTAAAGCAACCTAGCTTTTTATAAAAAAACTATTGCTGAAATATTAATTTTTATATAAATAAATATTCTACTATTCAGTCATATTTTAGCGTAAAAATCAAGCGTGCAGAAAGTGGCTAACATATAGGGTAAAACCTACAAGTAAACCCTTTTAAAAAATAACTATGCTCAAACGCCAGTTATTCATGGAGTGCTGGGATATTAATATTCGTTTAAAAATTCATAAACGTCAGAAAATTCAAATAGGTTGACATAAATGTCCATAAACTAACTCGAGTATCAACAAAGCTTTTTGGTCGAAATTTCCGTTTATTTTAAGTAGAAGTGCCCAATATTGTGGGGTCGGCTTTACCCGATGCTAAGCCCTAATACTACCGTTATACTGGTCATATATACTCGTGCTATCGTTCTCGATCTAAAAGCAATTAATTTTTTTGGGCAGGTTGTAGCTAAATGAGTCTTAAAAAAGGCAACATTTTTTTATCGTTTTCGATTTGTCCGAAAATAGCAAATTACATAATATTTAAAACGTATCCAGATTTTTTTGATGCTCAAGCCACTTTTTTGCGTAACTCGAAAACATTACTTTCGTATAGGTTTTAACATTTGCTCGTTTTAGCTTATTTGACAATGACTTAATTTGGAATCAGACCGAACGATTGTACTTCTTTTAAATTGCCGTTTTTAGTATCGTAAGCAAATACAAATTGAAATATAGTTTTAATCAACGGAATTAGCATTAAACGTAAGACCCGTGAATTTTCCAATTTTATTCAATGTCCGTTTATGGGATTATGAGGGTTCTTGTGATATTTATGTTGGCCTCCGAACGTTTTTTTTGGTTTACCAGCCTACCCAAAAATCCTTATCAGAAAAATTAGTTATCTTCTAGGAGGCGCAATATGTGAACTATCGAAAATAGTTATTTCAAAGATAAGGATTTTTGCTTAATTTCTATATATGATGATATATAATGTTATTTCAAGATAAATGATTTTTGCTTAATTGGTAAGCTTCTTGATACAACTATTTATGTACGATTAGAGAACATTATATTAAATGACATTTTCATACATGTTTTAAGTTGATTTTGTTGTTCCAGTTACATTTATAGTGACAGTTTAGTAAAATATTCAACGAAAATTCCAGTCGGGGTGCCGAAAATCTTTTTATTATTTTTGAGGGATGCCGTAAGCCATAAAAGTTTGAAAATCTCTGCCTTAAGAATTATTTTGGACCAACTATCAGTCAGCTCAAATGACTGAAAAAATTACCCAGGGGTCGAAACCAGTTTTCCCACCGCGGATTTTCTAATTGCTCCGGGTTATCTGTCAAGTTTGTTTTAATCTGGCTGCCAACCAAACCTGTCCCGCCATAGAAATCCAATCGATGCCAAATCGAGTCGAAATTACGAGCTGTATCACAACCTGCCTCCACTAAGCCCATTGCGTTGCATTTCACCAGACGATAATCAATTATTCAAGTGGACATTTGTGCTGTGCTATAGTCAACTACCATGGATTATATGTGATAGCGGTGCTTTGGATTAGCCCAACCATTAAGTATATGTGGTTTTGGTGATTAGCCTAGCACGGTGTCTCAAGGTTAATCTATGACTTTCACGAATAAATAATTAACCCTTCCTTAATTTTCTCGTGACAGAATAACCCAGCCGAACGAGTTCGTGATGTTATTAGTTTTAGGAATTTGTGATTAATAAACCTATAGTTTCACGGATTTTTTGGCGTCTTGCCGTTACATTATAACGGAAATTCGATATAAATTGCCTCGGTGTCTTTCTGTGTTTCCCTCTTTTCCTTTAATCCCTAAATTGGTTCGAAAACAGGAAAATTTCCCGTCGTAAACCGATTTTTTAGTTTAAGTAAAGCCGCCAACGTTAAATGGATTTATCTTAACTTTTAATTTACACATGTAGTGTAACTGTTTTGTCAACAGCAAATATGCGTAATTTCCAACAAAAAATCCTCATTTTGTACAAACCTTATTCAAGTTTTATCGTACAAAGGCTATGTAAAGCGGCAGATTATAAAATCAATTGACATACGTAACTGAAAACGTGGCTTTAAAGTAGACCGTAGCAAGCGCGAATCTACAATTTTTGTTCGGGGTGGGGATCATAAAGTTACACCTAAACGTGATGTCATAAAGAAGTAACCTTAAGAACACAACACAGTTCTATAGGTTGGAGAGGTTTTACTTTTAGTGCAAAGATCCATTACAACGATGTTGATTCGCTTTTATTATTTTTAAGTTTCCAAAAGTTGTACTTTCGAGAGATCAAAATGGAACATACTAGAAAACAAAATTTTTGCATTAAAATAGTTAAAATAGGCAGAAAATACCGTTTAGGAGAGTTAATGGACACGTACCCCTACTAGATCCGCCCCTGGGCCTTAGACGCTTTCTTAGGCACGCAAGGTTTAATGTAGTTGCGTAATCGCACGACGTCGTGCATTCGAGATGCTCTCCATTAAAGTCCATCAAGCCTCGTGCCTCTACCTGGCTTGCGTGGCTTACGCACTAGAGCTCCACTGTCGAACTTGTCTGGGCTGCGTGGCCAAGTCGTCCTGCTTAATTATTAAACAGGCGTAGAACGTAGATTATAATACCCACGCAATGGGGGATCTGAGCCTGTTGGATTAATCGCGAATTGACGTTTTTATTGCGATTCTTACGTTTTGAGCGATTTTGACTTTTAAATGATTTTGACTTCTTAGCGATTTTAGAGTTTTAAGCGATTTTTACTTTTGAACGATTTTGAGTTTTTTAGTGATTTTGACTTTTTAGGCAATTTTTACTTGAAAATTTTAGCTGGTTTACAATTTCGTTCAAATCTGTACAGAGCCTTTTGACAACTTTGGTTTTTAGTGTTCTGACCTAAATCGGTGATTCTCAAACTGTGTGACCACTGTCGAACTTGTCTATAGGTTGCGTGGCCGCGCCGTCCTGCTTAATTATTGAATAGGCGTTGAACGTGGGTGGCTTGCAACGCGGAATATAATGCACCCACGCAATACTTGAATTTGAGCTTGTTGGTCAAAGCGCGAATTGACTTTTTTATTGCGTTTTTTACGTTTTGAGCGATTTTGACTTTTAAATGATTTTGACTTTTTTACTTTGAACGATTTTTACTTGAAAATTTAAGCTGGTTTACAATTTCGTGCAAATATATACAGAGTCTTTCAACAACTTTGTTTTTTAGTGTTTTGACCTAAATCAGTGATTCTCAAACTGTGTGCTTCAAGAGATTTGCTGAAGCTCCACTGCCGAACTTGTCTGGGCTGCGTGGCCGCGTCTTCCTGCTTAATTATTAAACAGGCGTAGAACGTAGGGTGGCTTGCAGCGTGGATTATAATGCACCCACGCAATGGGGCTCTGAGCCTGTTGGATTATTCGCGAATTTCCGTTTCTAGTGCGTTTTTTTACGTTTTTAGCTATTTTGACTTTTTTGTGTGATTTCGAATTTTTAGACGATCATTACGTTTTGAGGGATTTTTCAGCGCTGAAGAAAATTTTAAATATGAACCTGTTGAATACATCTAAGCTTTTCAATTTCATATATTTTGTTTGTTTAAATATACTTATGACGTCATAATGTATCAGATCGGATCGCGATACTTTCTGCCTAAAATATCGGGTATCGGACATAAATGTTTTATAAAAAAAAATGTGTTTTTATCGATTTCGCGCAAAGCGCACATAACTTTATATTGTTTAAGTTGCAAAAACGTTCATTTTCGAGGGTGCGATGAGACGCTCAGTAGTGTATGTGTTGCGCGAAGTGTGCCGCAACTATTACCTCTGCGCCTTAACCGTTCAATTTATATCTTGGTTTGTCCAATCTGCGACTTGTATGTAGGATTAGCGGCAATCCTTTACACGTTATACAAATTGATTGGGGGTTTTCGCTATTTGCTGATCTAGCATCATTGTTCAATGCATTTAGCAAAATGGCCTAAACCTTTCAAAGAAATATTGAGTTTCAAGCTAGTTGTAGGATTCCTAGTATACCTGTGTCGCGTAGAACAAGCTAATTTGGTTGGGGGAGTGTGAATTTAAACGAAGTCTAGGCTGCAATGAATGCTTTGTACTGTGAAAAATGGTGCACAATTTACACTTGTCTAATATTTTTGCACCGGTAACATTTTGCGCCTAATTTAAGTGTTCTATTTTTTGTTTTTAGCTACACATTTCTAAGCTTTTACTGCTTCGTAAGGATCGGAAATATTACATTTTATGTGTGAACGAATTTTAATCTTTAAAGCCCTGTATTAAACATAAAAAGCCTGCGGAGATTTTTTTCTTAGTTGATAGTTAAAAGCTATTTTATTTTATCTTATTTTTTCAAAAGGACGGTTATTTTGAAAAAAAGAAACAGTGAATTAAAGCAACGTAATTATAGATGTCAATATTGTATAAGCTATCTTTATTTACCCTCAATAGATTCCTCCTAACGGTTTATGGGTGACGATCGACACAGCGTAACAGGATATTAGAAAAAAAGCTAGTGTATCCTTCTGTTTGTGTGAAGTCTGCTATAGTGAATGGACGCTTTACCTTAATTTTGTTTAGTCAACTGGCAGTATTACAGAAATTGGCGTTTTGTTTTCAGCGTCTGGCTATTGATTAACACTTGTGCCATTAGGTCGAAACCCCAGGAAACTAGTTTTTCACCTGCTGCCAGTTTGTCTGGCGTCTTAAAATTAACTCTGGTCCTATAAATAGCTTTCTGTGACTCTCACTGAGAATTGAATTTCAACGAAGGGTAGTGAATTTTGTTTATTGTCGTTTTTGTCAAATTTTGTTTATTGCCGTTTTTTACCTGCGCTGATTTGCATTGTAAATTTTTAGTTTTGCAGGCTACAGTGTGGTATAACAAATAATGTATGACAACTACAGAATTTCCATTTACGAGCGTTTTGCAGTGTTGTAGAGACTTAAGTCAATGACTTGTGCACTTAACTGACTGTTTTTAGATTACTTGCCTTTAATCTTTAAAGACAAAATGACTCGCCTTGACTCAAGTCTGTCGGACAAATGACTTAACTTGGACTTAAGGACTTGTATTTTAATAAGTAATTTGTTTTTTTTACTATTTTTTCGGCTTGTGAAATAGTTTGCTCGCAATTTTCTACGCTTTTATCAAAATATCGCACATAAATAAGTGGACCAACTTTACTAAAATTTAACATTTTATTTTGATGCTAATGACGTGACGTAGATTTGACGTGATATTTTGGCAAATGACTTAAATGGAATTCAGTTAGTTTGCAAAAGACTTGACTGGGAATTTTAAAATTACTGTTACATCACTGACATTTCTTTTTGTTAAATATATCACTGAGATCACGACACAATTGAAGCAAATAGCAATGTACGACCCAGTTAGTTTGTAGATCAGGGATTTTAGCCAATTCTGTTGGTGATTTATTGCCTGTCAAATACAATTGGTTGCCGGTTCTATAATTAGAGCTGCAATGGCATTACTTCAATGCGTAAACGAGTAATATAAACGGTCAAGTATCCCTTTGGGATTATCCCGGCTTTAGTAATTATGTCTAGCCTTAACCGCATCCTATTCCGGCTAGTTACTAAGCGAGTTACGTTTGGTTTTAGTTTGAACAGTGAATGTTTTGTGCCCTGTGACGAAGAAAGTTTGTTTTCGCCGAGTGTTCATCACACAGTCACAACTATTGTATCCGAGGTAGCAGCTAAGGTGATTTGCAGATTAAATTTAGAGGATTGATGACAGAATACTGGGAAGGTTATTTTTTATTTTTTATAAAGGGTATTTTAAGGCACATTCGTTGCATAAATCAAAGTATAAGCAACTGAGCATTTATTGCATAATGTTGGCTTTAAACGCTATAATTTGATTCGCACTTTTTGGTCAGGGGACTTCGCGTGCTTTCCAAGAACCGTTTCGTTTTCCACCAAGGTTTAAAATGTGTCACTTTTTCTTTCAGGGATTTTAGAAGGAGTAATATTTTTGTAATTGCTCGAAGAATAGATGAGTAGGGTAGCCTGAAATCAGAGAATCTTTCCGTGTGTTTTTAGAGTGTTTTATTAAACCTCCAACGGTCTGTTAAACTTATCAAATTCTCAAAATAAGTGTATGGCCTACTTCTGTAACAACCGAAGAAAATTAGCAGTTTACAAATTTGTACGAGAAATATCTTTGAAATAACAGTTAGATATAGTATAAGATAAAATAGTTGAGTTTTTCTAATTTGGTAAAGTGTTTACCAAAGCCCAACCTTAAGCAAAATATATCTTTTTACTTCATTTTCCAAAAGATTTTAGACATTCTGAATTATCGTGTTTAATATATTGTTTTTGGCGTCACGCTCGCTAAAATACGAACTGATTGACACAGCTGAATTACGCTGTTTAATATATTGTTACGACCATTTCTACGACTAGCAACTTCAATCATTATTGTTTGGAAGATTTATAAGAAAATTATAATTTTTTGAAAAAAGTTTGCTTTGTTACCCTGTTTTAATTTATTGTTTTTCGCGTCACGCTCCTAAAATACGACCAGTTCTCCGGCCACGCGACAAAAACGAAAGTCTTCAAAACAAAACTTCCTTAAGCCGTGCCCTCGCCACACCCCAGCGCTATGACGTCACGCGCAAATCGCCCAGGGATCGTGTCGCATGTCGCTCGCTGGGAAAGGATTAGCGCGACGCGACAGGTTGCGGCAAACCGCGTTCTATTGAGGCCGACGTCGCGTGCGCAAAATGACGCGAACGTGTGTAAAACGCGCTGCTGGTGATTTGCAGGTGAGAAGCCTGGTGCTGCTGGTAATTTGCTTTCGCGGGCGTTTCGATTCGCGGCTGAGAGAAGTGAACCGTTTGACTGTATAGGTAGGTGTTTGTGTGTGTTGTGTATTTTTGTCTATGTGTGTTGCGCGCCTGTTTTTTGAACTTTTGTTATTTTGTTTGTGTTATTGTTATTTTGCTGGTGTTTGCTTTCGCGAACATTTTCGATTTGATGAAAAGAAATGTGCGGGGACTCTGCCTGTTTGACTGTACAGGTGTTTGTGTGTGTGTGTAGGGGTTGTGTGTGTGTGTGTGTGTGTATGTGTGTGTATGTGTGTTGCGTAATAAAGGCAGGCCTTTAACATCTTTAGTTAATACAATCGTGAAAGGTATTATGTTTCACCTGAAGCGGAAACAAATATATTTTATTTAAATGTTTTGCAGTTTGTTTCGCAAGTGCGAATTCTGCCATTTAACACAACAAAAGCAAGTTAATTAGATATCTAGCTCTTTAAGTCAATAAGTTATTGTAGTTTATTTAGAAAAGGATATAATAACACATGTCACGACCCGAATGTAATGATGGTCTTATGAACGAGAGCGCTATTAACCGTAAAATACTGACCTGGTGTTGTCCATAGGCAAGCAGATATAGTAAGCTTTGGTGATATAGGCCCACTGCAATATGATTAACATTTCACAGTAGACAACTATGCATATGATTGTTTCTTGTCGTTAAAACGTATAATCGAAAATACAGGGAAGGTTCTCAAGTCGCCCCGGTTTTAGATAAAAAGCGTAATTATGCTAATGTATTTTACCGGCTTTGGCACGAATTTTGTGGGAAATCCCCGCTGAAATATGAGGGAAGTCTCGCTATCACCGCCATTATCTGCCAGCCAAGCTCAAGTCGGTATTGAGAAAAGGTCGACAGTGCTAAATCATCTGCATTTAACTTGAACTCTTCTCGGTCGACCTGCTTTCAACCTTGGCCGCTCGGTAGACAAACATTTTCGACTAATTCGCGGAGTTAGTGAACCGTGAAATTGGTAAAGAGAGTTTTAGCTTCTTAGCTGACAAATCGTTGCAAATAACCGTATTTCTCTGATTCTAAATAGATGAATCAAGTGGCACCATATAAAGACAATTTGTATTGAATTCTTAACAAGCTTTCGCACAACCGTGCTTCATCAGGCCAAAGCACTTTTATATTTGTCTTTATATAGTGCCACCTGATTCATCTATTTAGCTGACAAAAACTTTGAATTGTAGATATGCTGTTGCTACCAGACATAGTATATATTGATAAGAAACTCTTCCGGAGCTCCGGTACTTATTTGTTTTATCTAAACTTTTAGGTATATATATGTAGGTTTCCATCAAGTATATATGTAGGCCTTTCCATCAGGAAATGTAACAGCACTACGTTAAACACCAAACGTTTGCTGACCGTATCCTCCCTTTATGAAGCTAAGATGACGAAAAATATGCTGTTACTACCAGACATAGTTTACAAAAAACAAGTTACTGCGGCACTTGTTTATTTTATTCGACGTTTCGGCTAACTATATGCAGGACGCCTTCTGTTTTGATCGTTAGTAATCGCATGTATTCATTTTTGTGTCGTTTTACTTTGCATGGTGTAGACCAGCGGTTCCCAAACTAGGGTCCGCGGACCAACTGGGGTCCGTACAGCAGTTTCTAAGGGGCCGCAAGGAGACTTAGTATTCAAGTTTTTCAAGATTAGGCTTTAGCAAATATTTTTAAACATTAGTCTATACTATTATGCTTTAAACATCATCTGTCATCGTTCATCTTAATTGTCTTTAGTTATGCTGTATTGTTTCGATCAAATGAGTTTGTTGATGTCTCTTTTGTTACATTAGAACAGTGGTTCTCAACCTTTTTTTCACCGCGTACCACCTCGAGGTTCTATGATCTCGTTGCGTACCAACAAATTATCGAAAAACTCAACTTTACTCAAAATGTATATAGGATTATTACCAGGGGCGGATTATCTAATTAGTTAGCCCGGAAATTTCGAAACAAATTCGGCCCACTTATCTTGAAAAAGTTCAATTTTTTTAACTTTGCAAGATACCGGTAGTCAAATTTTGTGATTCTTTGTTGTTTATCTATGATGTCATAAAATAAATTTGCATAGATGCTCTGGAAAGATAATAATAATTCCTATCATTTATGAAGCATAAACTATTTAACTATACAATCATAACGATGAATGTATAGTTTATTACAATAGAAAAAAATGCTAAACTTTTTCGTAAAACTGTAATTTTACTTAAAGACATACTGCGTACCACCCAAAATGACTTCGCGTACCACTAGTGGTACGTGTACCACAGGTTGAGAACCACTGCATTAGAAAGAATTGTGACTGCACTACACAAAACATGGGCCAACATTGGAAGAGGTTTTATTTAGTAGGCTATACTATGCTTGGTAGCAACACCATATTTACGGTAAAAATTTCTAGTAATTAAAGTGAAGTGTAGCGTATGCAAACTTTTTCGTAGCATAACAAGGTGTCAATTAAAGCGTTAGAAACCACATTTTTTTTCTTTTGACGCAAAAGCTGATAAACGTTTTCATTACGAGTATCATACTTCAAAAAATATTGTGTCCTGTTAGACTCAGAATGAATATAAAAACGCATATAGAACAGGTTGCATGTTTGGTTGTATCTCGCCATTAAACACTAGATATACAACAGAAAAAAGAATAATAATTGTATTGCTGTTTTTGTTGTAATAATTAAGTGCACGTAAGTCACGGTTTTAAAATTACTTGGCTTGGTCTTAAGTCAGTGAGTCAAATAACTTGGGTTAAAATTAAGTGTTTTTCTTTTTACAGTTTATTTTAAAATTGGGTTATTTATTTAATTTTTTGCACGCAAAAGATTAGTTTGCCATTAGTAATAATAATTGTATTGCTGTTTTTGGAGTGTATTTTACTTTCGTGACAACGTGATCGGTTAAAAATTGGCGCTTTACAGCTCACAGGAGTGAAAGTTGGACAGCAACTGTAGCAAGGTTTGTTTGAACTTTGGTGTGCGTGTCTCTGGTGATTGATATGGTGCTCGAGGTTTTGTTGTTGACATTAGAGCTCTTGATCTCAGGGGCGCGAGGATTGATGGAGTCAGTCGTTAACGTGATTCACTTCCCCGCAAAAAAATTGAAATGAGTGCACTTACTTACTGGAGAACAGTCTTTTGCAATTTATTTTGAAAATTCCTGCAAAATCTGGAATTAATGAATGTTCAGCTGTAATGTTGGCACAATTTCTCAAACAATATTTGCAGGACATCTAGCAGTAATCAGGCAATTTTACAAACCTGTATGCCTGATAATTATTTGCATTTGAATTGGGCTGTTTATTCAAATTACACAAATAATTACCAAAATGGACACAATCTATAAGCAAAACCAGTGGTGAAATGCTCGCAATGCCTTACATTAGGGAGATTAAGGGGAGTATATACTTTACATGATATAACCTGGCTATAGTGGCATCTTAATTTTGGCCAAGTTGCTAAAGTTAAGGCCTCCAACACTAAGAAATTAGCATTTTTGATCACTTTTTTTTCAATATAAAGCGAATGTTGAAAGTATGCCGGAACGGTTTGGGATGACGTTACGGTAAAATAATTTTTGAGATAGGTCGTACAGGTAAAAAGTTCTTTTTGTAACCAGTCGAACTCGCCATCTCCTTGAGTGTATTTAAAACCAAGATTTCAGTTTTTTCAACGATAAGCCCAGGTTTCAAAGATTACTTGTTTTAAACGTCCAGTTATGACGCACCTTTGTGACGTCATCTCAAAAACTTTCATGCGTTCTGGTAAGAAAATGTTTCATCGTTATATTACAAAAAAATATTGTTTTGCTTCCACCCCCGGTGTGGACATTACGTGAAAGGAAGAGCAGCCGGCTAATTTATATAATTTATAAGAGGATAGTTACAGATAAAAGACTAGGTTTTTAGGCGGGAATAATTTCCTAAAACAGCTGTTTTGTGGTTTCTGGTCTCTAACGGAGACCATGTGCTTCCTCGTTAAAAAATCTTAAATCGTTTCAATGTTTTTTTACTCCTGTTGTTTTATTCGCCAGGTTAGCAGGAAAGCGAAAACAAGCCGGGCAAAATAGCAGTTAAAGATGTTAAACAGATAAACTAATTTCGAAGTTTGGAAAACGAAGTTTTTTTAGTTGGCTGTGTTCTTTCGCTCGAAAAATTTGTTGCTTTGTTAGATCTAGAGGGCTTCTGGTTATTTTAAACCTTGTCTTTAAATGCAAAAAAAGAGTTATGTTACTTTGCCGATATAGGTATAAGTTATCGGCAATGTCTTACTCCATCCTAAATGCGATTATACCTAAAAAAACACTGTCATTTCGCCCCACTTAAAACACCTAAAGTCATAAAATCATCGGAGGATATGAATTTTTTAATTTCTCAACACGCAGAGCATGAAAGTTTTATATTCTGGGTTTTTCCTTTGGAAGTTACACGCGTATAGCGATCTTATTGAAAATCACAAACCATGACTGCTTTATATCAACATCGTAAGATAAACACACTTTCCAATTGTTTCGTTTGAACCCTGAAGAAAGTGAAGGTTTCCGTAATGTTTGAAGGTGTGTTGGAATTGTGCTTGGGAGTTTTTTTTTATAATTTCCTGAATAACGTGTGTGAGATAATGTTTTGGATATTTAAGTGCACAGTTAAGACCTAAACATTGTTACTCAGCAATTACAATTAGAACATTCCAGTTTTTCCAAATTAGATTAGAATTAGAATTAGTTGATTTTAGTTTTTTCTTTTCAGACTGTAAAATTGTAAAAATGTCATACAAGTCGTTTCAAGCATTACGTTTTAATTCAAATACTTTGTTTTGACTGACAGAATAATAATGCCGTTGGAGAAAGTAGCATTTTTGGTAAAACCCAAATCAAATTAGAAATAGAATAAGTCGCATTTCGTTGTCTGTTCTCAACCCATGGGTTCGTCGTTTGATTTGATTGGATGACCGACTGCAGTAGTTCACCAGGTTAGATTTATTGATTGGTTCTGAGCAAGATTGCACATAAAAGTGAGAAAACTTTGAGTGAAGCACCGAGACATGGCGAATATTAATTAAATTCCCATATTTTGAAGTTTTGTTTGCTTACAAAAAGCACAGTGAAGAGAATTGGCTTGCCAAAGCTTTGCTGTTGTACTTATACGCCTAGTATTTGGGTGGCAGAGAATTAAAGTTGAGAAAAACTGTAGTAGATCGTTCGTAACGATTAGAATAGAATAAAGTAAATACTTTCCAACCATGTTGTTAGGGTGGGTGAGTTGTATGATACCGCCTGGCCGCCCAGAAAAACTCGCGCTCCGTTTGTTAGCCTGATATTGCCGCGTATACAAATGGCAGAGATGGGTTTTACTGACAGCCGACACGGCCTGTAGGTGTATAGAAATTGTACTCTTGGAAGATCCACTGTTTTACTTACGCTTAATAATTTTCAGACGCTGTGAAAACAGGTTGAGAAACATTAAGCCAGGGGTTCTTAAACTTTTTGTTATCGCGGACCTCTAACTTTTTTTTGGCTTCGCGTGAACCACGGTAGGCGAGAAATATTCAGAGGTAACGTCATAAATTGACGTCACAATACAAATAGACTTTAGAAATTTGCTGATGATAAAATGAAGTTTAAACACATTGCTAAAACGTATTATTTTTAATTAAACTGAATTATTTGAAAAATTGATTACTTTCTAAATATACACTAGTAATTCAATTTGGCCTTCATGCACCCCCTAAAATTAGTTCACGGACCCGCAAGTGGTCCATGGACCCCAGTTTAAGAACCCCTCCACTAAACTAAACGATTTTATTTTCCAGTGCTTTAAAACGTAGCGTGGATACTTGGCGCCAAAAATGTGCCGCGATTGCGCCAAGCGGGAATACCAAAAGGCGGAAAGGCGGGAAGAAGGGGACACAGACGGACCGCTCCTCATTTCAGCAGCACAAGAAATATTGAATTTCCCTGGACGTAAGGGGTTGATTTTGCCGCTTGGAATCTACAGAAAACAATACAGCACTCCTCTAGCAAGGCACCTATGCATTTTCATCGCCGTTTTTTTCCTCGCAACGTTTGCCCAAGGCCTTTCCGACGCCAAAGGCTCGTGTCCGCACGGATGTACCTGCTCCAACTTGGGACAAAACCTTACAGACGGCCACGGCCTAGCTGGAACGGTGGCCGACTGCACCGGAGCAAACCTTACCACTTGGTCACAGCACTTTCCGCCATCATTGGTTGTTCTCATTCTAAACGACAACAAAATCAAAGCGCTTTCAAATTTGACTGTCAACTCTTCGCGCTATGACCAAGTTCACAAGTTCTCAGCAAGGAGCAACTTGATTTCCTTCGTTCATCCCAGCGCGTTTGAGTCTTTTAGCTCTCTCGTGTCGTTGGATCTTGGAAACAACTTGATTGCTGGGCTTGAGTGGACTTCTGGGCTTGCACATAAGCAAGTCACGTCACTTGATCTTTCTCGTAACTCCTTGAGGGAGATAAGGCCCGGTTCATTGGAGGCCCTGCCTTTCTTGGAAAGGTAGGACACGCTGATTTTATTGACTTAAGATTTTTTTAATATTTTTGTGTGTTTTTTTTAAATGTGTGGTGTCGGTTTTAAAAAGAAAAATGAGCGATTTTTTCCCACTCTTTCATAAGACTGGTGAATGAATAGGAACATTAAAAAATAAAAATAAAATAAGACCCGTAAAGTATGAGAATTTGTCATTTACGTAGTCTCTCTAAAAAACAATTTTGTAAATGCTAAATAAAACGGACCTAAAACCAAACTCGATTAACGTTAGAAGTTCTTTTAGTTCAAATTATGCTCATTCCATATAGTTAAAACAACACACCATGAATAACATACCCTTGGAAGGCCTTCTAATTAGTGTCAATATTTTGCCCGTATGGCGCTATTAATACGCTTTCAAATATAACAATATCTTTTTTAGTAAAAGGCGAAATATTTACACGTTGTGAAATGAAACCAGACTGCAAAACAGAGTATAACGGAATTTTTTTGGTAAAGGGCGAAATACTTTCACGTTGTGAAATGAAACCAGAGTATAACGGTATTTTGTCCAGCTATTTTTGGCGCACGTTCCCGGGTATTAGTTACTCATTGTTTGTTGCGTCAACCTAACACGTGTTTTCCCATTCCTAAACGGTTTCGTTATGAGAGGGATTTACTTCATTACTTAAGCGATTTCGCTGGTTATAAGTTGCGTTTTTTTATTTTAATTGAAATCCTTGAAGTTATTGGATTTTGAGACACACAACAATATAAACATATTTGTGCCATGTCATTATCACTAAAGTATGACTCAAACACTGCAAAATTTGCCGACCGTCATATAAATAACACATAACACACTTGACCTATCAGCGTTAAAATCTTAAAATACGTCATCATGACGTCAAATAATTTCACTATACGCCATGATTTGTTTGTGATAATTTCAATGGCCTTAGTCCCAAGCGCATTTTTTCATGCAAAATACGGTTGACTAATAGTAGAAATGCAATCTTTAAGTTGTGCATGAAAACTAGAGACTTGAGTAAACGCATAAACGTGAAGTCGCTGATTAAAAACTTAAAGTTATAATTAGCCTTAAGTTGTATGTAGCCTCCGGCAATGTAGAACAAAGGTCGTGTCTTGTGAAAATCTGCTCACAGAAAGAATGGCTTACAATTCTGTTAACCTTAGATAGTGTTTAAGCTGAGGTTAACATTTGTTTAAGTTGAAGTTAAACGTAATAAGTTTTAAAAAACACAAATTTAATATCTTTAGAAAAAGAACAAAAACGATTTGCCATTAAACTAGTTTGCTGGGTGTTTTCTCATAAGGATAATTTCAAAGTTGTAAAGCGCTGTAACCTTGTTGGGATATGAAATTATTTGCAAGGGAATGCAGCTGTATATAAAAACGATTGTTTTGTATTTTGATGTAGCCTTCCATACTGGCTACTATGCATTGTGAACCCGTCGGTTATGTATTTCTTAACCCACGCAGCAAGACGTTAAAAACGCGTATCACAGCCACAAAATTTTCTTTGCCAAAATCCTTAAATTGACGTCTATATTATTGATTTATAGCGTTCAATGCGGTTTTGACATGTCCTGTATTTTTTATCTTATCTTTACCGTGTATTTTATCAGATATAATAGTAGAAAATGCATTACGTGAGTAATCAACCAAATAAACCACAAGAAAAGTGAAAAACATTTAAATGCCTAATCAACCTTTTCAAACAGAATACCCCTTGGCAAAAATGGCTAAAATACCCCTATTAATTTTAGTATGTTCCAGCGTCATAATTTTCCACGTTAAAAATATACATTTTGTTCTTTAATTTACCATGTTTTGTCACACCTTTTAAAATTTACATATAATGAAAATAATTAAAAATCTTAATTTTTAGGCTGGATTTGAGTCACAATTACATCACAGCGGTCGAGCATTTGGCGTTCGCCGGATTCATGAGCCTTCGTCACCTCGACTTAAGTTCAAACGCCCTGACTATAAGTGGCCTCCAGGAACACTGCTTTGGCCGGTCCGCAACTCTTGACTTCCTATCCCTGGCCAAAAACAGGCCCCTGGCCCGGGTTCCGGCCTTCACGGACCTTGGCCTGAAATCGGCCGCGGACTTGGACCTACACGGACTCCCACTGTTGGACCACGTAGAGTCCTTTGCCTTCCAAGGTCTCAAAACGCTACGGAAGCTGAATCTAAGCGACTGCGGGATCAAGCATTTAGAGCAGGGTTGGTTGAACGGTGGGCCGCAATCAAGCATTGAAACCCTTGACTTATCACAAAACAGAATCATCGAAGTTGATTCTTACACTTTTGTGTCAATCGCAGTCAATCGCAAACTGACCGACCCGGCCGCCTACAGTGACCTGCAGCCCGGTGTCCCCCCTCCATCCTATGTCGTGTCCCCCTCGGTAGGAGAGTCCGTGCAGCACGTGCAACCTGTGACGTCACACACGTTGAACCAGGTGGCCCTGGGACCGTCCTGGTACCGGCTCCTGGTCACGCTTCAGTGGCTGTCCTTGGCCGACAACCACAACCTGGCCAGGCTGGATAAGGACGCCTTCGCGTTTCTGCCTGAGCTAAAGTTCCTGTTTCTCCAGGTAAGAACATTTAACAGATTTTCATAGCCTCAAAATTCAACTCTCGAGTGTGTTTTGAATATCAAATGGAAATAAAACGTTATAAGTGTCATGGTCAAAACAATGACAAAATTGTGTTACTGTGGTAGATTCAAAACACGTAATTTAAGCTGTACTCAATCTGCCCAAGATAAAGTTCCTGTTCCTTCAGGTGGGAACATGTAGTGTTGTAACTTTAATTTAAGTTAATGAATTTTATTCAGCATGCTTTATCCCATACCTGGGCAAACTACGGCCCGTGGGGAAGTCCAGCCCGCAAAGTTTTTTTTTTTATGTTTTTTGTTTTTTTCGTAATTTTGGAATAATTTATTGAATGAATTATACATGCACACTCATTTTTATATTCTTACCAGCTTTCACACTTTATATTATGTGTATTTTAAATTCTCCTTTGTATCTGACCCGCGAAGACCATTTTCGTATCTCATGCAACCCATTGTCACAAATAATTGCCCACCCCTGCTTTATTCCAAGGGTATCTTAACCGTGGCCATTTGTCCCCCAGGGGTTTTATTCCTTATTATTTGATCATGGGTTTGTCGCACGTTTCATGCAATAAGTTGAAGATGTTTAGAGAGGCTTTCATAATTCCCAAAATTTGATCCTCGAATGTGTTTTGCATATTATTTGAAAACAAAACTTTATAAGTGTCATGGTCAAAACAATAACAAATATTAAAAATTACGTTACTGTGGTGCATTTAAAGCACGTAATTTAAGCTGTAAAAGCTGTACTCAAATTTTTTTAAGACTCTTGGCAAAAACATGGGTTTTTCAAGTACATTTCCGAACGTTAACCAATTTAAAGACATTCAACAACTTTGTGGCAACCCTGGTTAACTATTCTGCTATATCTAGAATCATCTGACACGAAACTAAATTATTGTTCGGCCACAAATGACGTCACAGCAATAGGCGAAACACGAAAGAAGTGGGTTCACACAAAGCCCTTGTTAATTTACTATGGTTTCTCATGTTAGCCTGAAAATCGTATGTCAGGTCACACAAACTGGGCATCGAGGTCAGAGACCTCCCTTCTAAACCGAAATTGCCCTTGCTCTGTGTACCTTGCCTTTATCTCGACATATTTAATTTATTTGGGCTTCGTAATGACTGTTTGCTTTTGATATAACGGCAAATTGAACAGCGGTGGTACTAACAAGCCGTTGACATTTTTGTGTGCCAAACGCTGAATTTACGTCGTAAATAAATGTAGGGTGTTGGCTGCAGGGGCATATCCAGGATATTTTCTTGGGGGGGGGCAAAAATTGGTACCGATGACGTCACAAACGTACGTCATGACGTAATGTCATAAGACAATTAACCTTTAAAACGCTAGTTGTTCTCGTGCGAACTCGTGCAAAATTCCAGTTGAATCCAGTCTAATTGCGCAAAGAGTGAAATCATGCGTTTATTTGTTCAAAATTGGCAAAACTTACCATTTGAATGGTACGTAATTTAAAAGAGATTCTCATATTGCTTCAAATAGCAGCATTTATTGTTTAATTTAACAAAAAAATGCACTCGAGTTTACGAGTTCACATCCCGTAATATGCCTTAGTATGCATAACGTCTTCAGGCTGAATAGACTTCTTTAAAACGGACGAAAAACGCAGTGAAAATGGCTAGAGTTATATAGAAAAAGTTAGCAAAATATACAGTTTGGGGGGACATGACCTGATGCCCCCCTAGATCCACCCCTGATAGTTTGTACGTTGGTCGATATGTTTGCTCAATTGATTGAGGACGTTATGTTTCTCATTCGCCTACGCTCGTTCCTTTGTAGTCTTTTCTCGCGATTGTTTTAATACCGAATGACGTTTCTGGGTGGTTTTAAAATGTATCATTCTGCCTAATGGCAAAAATACATTTTCGCGTTTTGCACAGTTACTGGTTTCGAAAAATAAAATAAGGGCCTGGTGACCTTTATAAACCAGTGAATGTGGGTGCACACAGGTGTGGCTTGTAGAATAAAAATCAAACTTTTGGTGGGAATTCGTTTAAAGAGCCATATACTCAGCAGAGCAATTCAACTTCGCTACTCCTTTTCGTCCCCGGATATCGACCATGTGTTTTATTTCGAATTACTCTAAAACTGTCTATTATTAAAATGTTATAGGCTAGTGGAGAGAGAATGTGTGCATAGCCGACTTCAAAATTGTAAAATAATTCGTTAAGTTCAATGGTGAAAATTACGGCCAAAATAGACATAAAAAGCGACATGCTTTATTATTCAAACGTTTCGGCAAATGCTCATGCCATCATCAGTGATATGCAATTCGTTAAGTGTTTGCTAAACTAGTCTGTTGTTTAACTTTTTGTCGCAAAAACCTCAACTTTTCGAAAGCAAGTCGGCGATATTTGTATTTACATTTCACTTATATCTTTGCATTGAAAACACCTCTTTCTCCGAAACCTACTTTCGCGCCAGGCAGAATAACAGATGTAACAATGCTCAACTTTGGCCAATCACGTTTTTGTATAAAGGTGCACTTTCTGTACTCCTTTTATCGACAATAAGCAACAACCTTTGTCGAAGGCGATTTAAATTGGTTGCCGAAACGTTAGTTAACAATTACAATTACCACAGGAGCTGTTTTTGATTAATATTACTATGCCTAGTAGCAACAGATTATACATGTATATAAACAATATATTATTCTCCGTAGAATTGCAACCTGACTTCTTCCAACATCGCTTCCTCCCAGCACCGATATCACAAGCGGGCAATCCCCCTCACCCTCCCCTCCCTCAGGGGGCTCTGGCTCTCCGGGAACCCCCTATTCTGCGACTGCTACGTGCGTGAGCTTCGTTACGCGTTGGATTCGAGTCAAAACGACTCGTGTGAGTTCGCGAATACTCAGGGGTTCAAGTTGGACCCAGACGAGTATTTCTACAATGGCAAGTGCGTTTCGATCGAGTCCAAGCCTTCAATTTGCTACGAGCCGACCACAGACCAGGGTAGCGAAGTTGGGGAAGTCCCTATGCGGCTCCTGAGGTGCCCTGATGAACCGGTCCACATCCTGGTGGTCGTACTCATCGGTCCTCTCATGTTCGCAGCATCAATCGGGGTTGTGATGATCTGCGGGTGAGTTTGCAAGTTTTTTTTGCATTTAAGGTGTTAAGAGACTTAGGAACGTGTAAGAAAGAGACTTAGGAACGTGTAAGAAAGAGACTTAGGAACGTGTAAGAAAGAGACTTAGGAACGTGTAAGAAAGAGACTTAGGCAGCCGTCAGATCTCGCCTTAAGAGCCAGCGCCTACTTGATCGTAGCAACTACAGCCAAGAATGGCTAAGTTTTAAATTTCAAATTGTAAACAAACAGCAACTTCACCTTGTAAAAGTAACCCCTGTTGACTTGGAAATGTCCGAAACTTCGACTAAGGTTTATCCATTTCTCTGTCTTTGGCTAAGAAAACAAATTACAAAACACAGAAGCATATTCAAAGTGTATTTAGTATCGTTTTTTACCGAAAAATATTATATGTGTCAAATAGTACTTCTGTTTACGTTTTCTTGCGTTGCTTAATTGCTCATATATCCATATATTTCCCTCGAAACCTAATCAACCAACAAAACTTTTACAGGGCCCACACAGGCCGAAAATCGCTTCTAACCTCCCTACAATTACTTTTACAGGGCCATCACGGTGTGCATAACGCGAGTGAGACGCAGAAGGGCGGGAAAGTACTTCGTAATGAACCAGAAGTTGGTTTTGAGCGGCAACCGAACCCCAAGGTCAAACGGACGGCGCATGCGCAGTTCACCCAGCCCCAGTCCTAGCCCCAGCCCGTACCCCTCAGCCGCCTCCATCGACAGGTTTATGTTTTGGAATTCTAGAAAATTTTATTTCATTTGATTTAATAAAATTCTATTTGAATTAAACATTGAACTTTTTAGTTTTTTTTAAATTAAATTTAAATTAAAACTACCAAACTCGGGAAATATAGGATATCCAGTAAATGATAAGACGTCTCGATACAAACTTGTATCATCTTTTTAATGTGACTGAGAAAGTTAATGTGACTGAGAAGTAAATCAAAGCATCACTTATAAAAGGTGGGACGCAATTGTAATAATGTAATCATTCTAAGTTTCTATAGCCGGAGAATTATATTTTTAGTCACTTTGACTGAAGATGATACAAGTTCGTATCGAAACGTCTTAATAAATAAGATGATGTCGATCTACTCAACCTTTTTGACTTTGACAATCACTTATCAAGCTACACTACAGCTCCGTGCATAGTGTAGCTTAGAATTATCTGGTTGTCCAACTAACGTTTCTAACTAACACTCTCTTCAACTCACAGACCTTCCTACGGAACCAACCTGGCTCTTCGCGGTTTCAGCTCTCCACGACAATCCTCCGGCATCAGCTTCCAGATCCCTTCTCCCTTCACGGAGCGACGTCCGAGACCGCGGACTCCGTCACCAACATCATCAAGGTCCTCCAGGCGCGTGGACCCTCCCATGCAGTTCCGGGAGACGCATCTTGGAACTGAAGTCCGCAACATCTCCAGGAGCTGCACGGATGTGTCCGGATGCGAGAAGAACCCAAAGAGCAACAGATTCTGGCAGCATGAGTGGAGGAGAGATCTTCACCGTCTTCCAGGAGCTCCATACGTCACTGTGGATGCGCAGGTCAACGAGAGGAGTCGTACATCCGAGGAGGAGCTGCTTCTTCTTCCGTCTTCCGCTTCAAGCAACAATAACAATGGATCCGGGAGCGAGGCAGCGGTTGATGATGATAAATCGCTCTTCTTTGCTGCCGATAAATCAGGAAATGAAGTTCATCTTCAAGACGCCCGGACTTCGCTCCTTTGATTCTCAAAGTGGGACTAAAATCGTTTTGGGGTCAAAGTGCACCCCTGTGGATGTCCGATAATTTTATATCGAAATTGGCGCCCGCTGCCAAGTAGAAGTATCGTCCGATCCTATAGCGTTGAACCAGTATTTTCTGCAAAACCCCAAAATCCTAATTCTGTCTCACTAAACTCGCTCTTCTGTTGTGCATTGAAAACTTACAGGGTTTATTGCGCTTTCTTAAACATTCCGGCTTGCATATCGCCACGCTGTTCCCAACATCACTGTAATTAAAAAAAAAACTAATTACCAAAGAAATTAGAAAAGGTAACAAAGCTTTTCGTCGATATATATATATTTTTTTTTTGCAATGTAACGCAGACATTGGCACTTGATGAAAATTTCAGCACATTTTTTTCTTGGTGCTGTTACGTAATATCAGTGGGTCTTTCCATGTAGGACAATGTACAAGAAACATAGGAAGAAATATTTAGTATTTTATATTTCAGTTCGAATCGTTTGTGATTTGCTTACATGGTCAATTCGTTTAAATTACGCTTAAAATAGTTTTTTCCGGCTTCTGTTTACAAACTATTGCCCAAAGTATAAGCTGTTTAGAGTTTAGGCATTTATGTTGCAAAATGCTACGCTTCACCAAGTAGGCTAATGGAAGTCATAAACAGTTATTTTATGGAATGTGGAGCAATAAACAGCTAACTTCTCAATCTTATTTCTTCAAAATAAATTTATTAGACGCTTAAACACAGTTAAACACCTCGTTAAAAAATAGAAAAAAGAGTCTGTTTGCCAGTGGGACTAAATTGTGATTTTGCGGGGTATATAGTTTCCTAATTTCTGTTTTTACTGCACACTGTTACAGTATTACGCCATATATAAATTTATGTATACATATATATCCGTTGCATTTGGAACGAATGGCAAACAATATTAAGCATCTTAAAGGTTCATTATAATTCTTGGCACTTTTTGATTTAAGTTTATTGAAGTTTTTCTCTTTAAATATGCTTGAAAATGTTTCCGTTTATTATGAATAATCATTTATGTACAAGTTTGCACTTAATTATATTGTGAGATCTTTTGCTTGTGTGTCCGCAAAATTTTTCGTTCTTCTTTAATTTATTCCTTTTTTTAGCTATTTCGCCTTTTGATGAAAACAAATGCCTGTGCTGTATTTATGAGGTAGGCCTAATTTCTAGCAAAAATGAAATGAAAACAATGTCCGCTGTGTGTGTTTTTTAGAGTTGCCAGCAAGTTTTCCCTGAAGAGGTTTAAAATTAGCTTGATATTGTTGCCGGAAAATTTGATTAACATATTGCAGTTATTACCATAAATCGTTATATAGTAAGTAAGCACAACAAATCTATGTGAACTTTCTTGAATGCTTCATTTCTAGAAGGTGGCAGCTTATCAGTTATTAAAACTTCTAATAGTCATTTAACTTCTAAATCACTACGCCATTTTTGTGTTGCTTTTATCATGAATTAGTAATAGGTCATGTAGGCGTTTTTACTTAATGTTGCATTTGAATCCGTAGTGTTTCTTGGGGATAATGGAATTATATTATGAAAGCCGTGGATTGATTGCGGCAGCTTGGATAACTTTTTCGCACAGACGTACTCGTCAAAAATGGGCGAACAATAGACAACATATCCTACACCTACAGTACACTAAAGCAGTATTGCAATTAAGGTGGATATAGGCCTCCAGCTCAGATAACTTAACAGATACGTTTAGTATCGGCGAAAAATAGACAAAATGAGCATGACGTTGTCCTCAAAATATCAGTCAAAGTTTACAATTCTATTTTAATTGATGTACGAATATCGAAGTGACTAACAACGCTGTAGCCAGAACTTGAAACGTAGTTAGCTAGCTTCAATTATAAGCCCATTAGCGCCATCATGCGTAATACTCATACTAATTTGAAAACCTCAAGACGGTTGTTGAAAGTGTTCTTTAGAACAGTGGTCGGCAAACTGTGGGCCACGGCCCAAATGTGGGCCGCAGAGCCATTTTTCGTGGGCCGCTTACTTTAAGTTACTTTTGAATAACTTAGTGTTGTCATGTAGTTGTGGGCCACGTGATAGCCGTACATTTATTGCACTTTGTTTTAAAACTACATGTGGCTTATAAGTTTTATATTGTCTCAGCGTGGTTCTGGCCCACTTGCTAAAGAAGTGGTCCTGAGTACCCGTCGATCTATATTTTGGGCCAACTTTAACTATACGTAAACCCAAAATTTTTCGTGGTTCGCGCATATAATACACAATTAGAGCTTCACTGTGTTATTAATTTCCGGGTAATTTCCGTTGTTAACACCGTTATTAAAATCGTCGGCGGTATTTGTGAATAGCAATTATATAATAAAGCGTTTATTGAAATTGTGATGTAAAAGTGATTAACTTATAAAAAACAATGGTCTTGTGAAAAAAGGGCGCTGGTCTTAAATCCTAACACTTTTATTTTACAGTAACAAAACGAGCTGTCAAAATTGTACCACCTCCACCACAAACAAAAGGTTTAAACATTTACCTCTTATACCTACCTACTAAATAAACCTACCAGCACATACAAGTTGCGAAACTGTGTAGAATGACGAAACTTGGAATTACCGTCTTAACTATTTGAAGAAAACAGAGGCTGTTTCTGACTGCCTGTTTCACTTTTTAGTGTTTTTAACCTTTTATTTGAAAAAAATTTAGACTCTCACTACCAAAACATATCTATATTGCGTATTACACGAAACGTTGGCTACTTTTCCAAAAATGAAAATTATCGTGAAAAAAATGCCCTACCTTCGTGGTGGCACCTGTTCCCTGCTGGAGACAGGTTTAATAAAGGGCTTGGCCCAGACCATCACTAACCGTGTTGTGCTATTTCCGGCCCTTTTCTTCAGTTGGAAGAATCGAGCCAAAACGATTACTACAACTTACATTCTATCAGCTAAGTTCAGCACTGGCGAAAAAAAAAATTCTTACGGTCTTTAGTTAGTTAAAAAAACGCACTTTGTTTTGCAACAAACTGCAGGTAACTGTATGTTGAGATTTGTTTGTTATTATCTTGGCCTGAATTTTTCAAATGGTTTGCTTTAATAAATTAATCACAATTTACCAAACTCATTAAAGCAAAACATTTTAGTTAATTTTTGCTACACTTTCGACCAACAAACGAAAGTTTTTTCAGACAGTTTATAAACTTAATTTAACATAGAGGTTTTGCATTATAACAAGCTAATAACACCCGACTTGTGGTTTTGGGCGCAGCAAATTGCTCCCGTTAAGAGCTTCACTGGATGGGAATGTATTTGGCAACTCGGTTTAGTGCTGCTTACTGTGAATTGTTGCATTAAGTTTTGGCGGTGAATTAATCTGCACGCAGGAAATCTGATATTGTCAGAATAAGAAATACTAAACTGATAAATATTTCAAAAAAATTCCGCTTTTTTTTTCGGGGGAAATCCCCGGGGATTTTTTTTTCAAAAATTCGCAAAATTGAAAAAAAATCAAAAAAACTTGAAAGTCGTTTTTTGGCTTTATTTTAGGTGTTAGGGGGCTTAAACTTCACCATGTTGTTTCTACGCCCAAGGCGCATCTACACACCAAGTTTCACCCAAATCGGAGAAGGTCGATTTTTAAAAAATGCCCAAAATCGCGTTTTTTTGGATAATTTTTATAAAAAATGTCTATTTTATCGTTAATTATAAAGAATTGGACTATATAAGTATCACCGTTGGATTCATATTGTCCTAGCGCATCTTCTGTGAAAATTTCAGCCAAATCGGAGCAGGTCGAAAAAAATTTGAAAAAAATCGCTGGTATATGAGCGTCGAAATTGGCCAATTTTGCCGGTTTAGCCCTATGTTATAAGATAGGGAATACTGATGATGTGAAATGCGCTATAATTATTAGTCAAGCGTTATATTAAACAGACACATCTCGTTCTTATAACTATTTTTAGGCTGCGATAAGCTTCATGTCGTCAACCTGTTATTTAGAAGTCGTTTTGAGAAAATTGTTGATTTTGAAATCCAACTTAAGATGAACTGTGTATATTCACCAGAAGTATTTTAACCACCAATCTTAAGAATCCACAAACGCTACTGTTTTTGAGAAAATCAGTTCAGAATGAATTAATGATAATTTGCGGTTTCTCCAAGTGCGTTTGGACAAACTGCAAATATTTCGGCTGGCTAAAATTTTTTTTTTTATTTCTTAGTATAAAACAAAATGTTCTTTTTCTAATATTTTTTTTTTAAGTTTTTTTTTAATGTAAGTTTTTTTTTTTTTCGAAGATGTCTTAATTTCCTTAAACGATTTTTTTGGTGAGTTGTTATTTGTAGGCGCGATGTTTGTAACTTTGATATATAGTACTCTCCCACATCCAGATAAACACGTTGTTGGTTTGTGAAACACCCGTACGTATTCAGAGTGCTTTCCACTCGTTCCAATGTAGAGAGTAGTAGTAATTAACAACAATCAACATCCAACCAACTAACTATAATGACGCTTGATTACGAGCAGTCTTCTTCTTCTTCCAATCGCCCAACGAAGTAAAAAGGTTGCTTAACTTCCTAGATCGGACAAGCTCACCAATGGTTTAGGGCTTGCCGATAGGTCAAGCAGTACTTCGCCAACCTTGAAGAAGACCTCTTTAAAACTTAAATTTCGTTTTAAGTAATCCTCGATTAAACTTTCGTTTGTTGGTTGGCGACGAATAGCTTAGTTTCTCAATAAATGGAACTAAACAGTGAGAATGCAAGTTGTTATTTTCGTTTCTATTGTTTTTCACATTTATATTTTTGCAGAAGCCGCTTTTATAGTTTGAAGCAAATGATGTGTCAGTTGACTAAAAAGTTAAAACAAAGACTTTTAATTTTACTTTTAAACGTTACTTTTGAAGTCTATAATGTAATGGGCGTATAACAGCTTATTTTTATCTTTTCTTTTTTTTATTTTAACTAGTAATAATCGCGCCTCGGATAAACCTCCCCAGCTACGATATCGCTACTGCGCAAAGTCAAACTCAATTCGTTTACTTTTTTGTTCTTTTTTAGGCAACAAACTCAGATCAAAATTATTGGTATTAAAAACAACCAAAGGTTTTACCCATTATAATGCTTTTATGGGAGAGCTACAACCTCCGGACAACCGTCTCATCCAACAAGGGAGAGGTACGGAATCCATCTGAAGGAGAGGCGCCGCGCAGGGTTGAATGGGTATAGTGGTTGGTGGGCACCTAATTAGCGGATAAAAAATTATTTTTCGTTAACAAGTAATATGCGTTTAAACTTTCGTTTGTTGGTTGATTCTCGTTAAAATATGAATCAAAATTATAAAAATTACATTATTATGAAAATTACGTTTCACGTAAGCGACGACGTGTTTTTTTTTTTTTTTAAGTTTTTTTTTAACTGCAGAACATGTCTGCAGATGCAAGAAATAATTAAAGACTCATTGCAATGTCCCACTTCACGGTTTAAGTTTAAAAAGTTGGTGTGGCGTATAATTTTTAAATTGGCTCAGCTTAGAAAGGCCCACGTGCTAAATGTGGGAGCCTGTCCAACTATATTGTTGGCCAACTTAAACTGTAAGTAATTGAAAAGATTTTTGCGCTTCGCGCGTATATTATTTGTTTTATAGTATGTTTTACATTATGATATGGCAGTGTTTTGGGCACCAAGGCGCCGTATTATATTTAACCTTCAAATCAAATATCCCGAATCCGCAACTGTTTTCGTAGTGGTTTTACGTAGTGGGCCTTCAGTAGCCTCTAAAAAGAGTACTTTTGACCGCGACAAAAAATGTTTGCCGACCACTGCTTTAGGATAAAGTTGTATATCAAATTTTACCCTTTCCAGTTCCCACGTAGCACAAAACAAAACAATAACCAGCTAATTGAAATGAATTGTGAGGAAAAGTTTTTTTTTCATTTATAAGATTCAAATTACCGGTACACATCTTCCAAATAGGTTTTCCACACCGCTCTAGTTTGCAGTATTTTCTTTTAGGCTTTTAGGCTAGTCTAGAATTCTACCACATTTTTTCCGGTCGTTTATATTGCTAACATTATTTGGGTTAGGGTACGAGTTCGCGTTTAGGTTCGGGTGGGCATATTATAATTAGCCTACTATTCTATTTATTCTCCCATATTTATTTCTTCCTTGCAATTTTAATTTTGACAACTCGTTTCGTTATAGTAACAAAAAATGGTAGGATTCTAGAGTCTAAACCTGCACCAATAATTTGTAGTACTACTGTAGTATATGAAACAGTAGTGTTGTAGTGCACGTCTTTTCTGCTTTATATTGCGTAATGGCAGCGCAATTACGCTACATGGCTACAGTCAAAGAGATTATAACCATGAGGACAAACTGTGACGTAGCCCATTGTTCTACTTTCGACAGCGTTCCGCTGCATAATAGTAAAACGTAAACAACTGGGCTTGACTTGCATGTTGGTTAAGTAAAATTTTGAAGCAACCAGTTTATATATATTAACGTTCGTCATTTCTGACAGGTTAAAAGTTATGTTTGAATTAAGTGTAAACTTTCATTGTCGAGTTTCGTCTAAACACACTTAAAAAAGCCTGTAGGGCATACAATATCAGCTGACCATAAGTACTACCGGTATATAATATGGTAACACACTCGTTGGCGCGCCAACGTCGTCAAGTTAATGACTGCGGCAGCGTACAACGCGTTGCTGTAGAGTAGACCAGTGGTTCCAAACCGGGGTGCCGGAGAGGAATTTACATTTTTTTATTATTACTAGTAAGCCTTTTAGTACAACTTTTTGTGTTCGCTTATATAGTACAATAAACAAAATATTACAATATTGTTTAAAGTTATTTTTATTGCCCCATTTTCGTTTATTTTAGCATTACAGTAAAACACTTAAAGAAAATTAGAGTAGAGATCTTGTAATATATTCAATTATTCTTTAGTTTTGGTGTTAAGAAATATTACCATTACACATTTTGGTACCAGTTTAGTGGATAGGGTTTGGTGAACACAAATTTATTGTGTAATATTGTTCATTTAAAAAAGGAAAGCACCAGATTATACAGCTTTCTAATCTGTTAAAATTAAATGTAATAATAACCTTTATTCTTTTACAACCAGTTATCCAATGAAGTTTAAACTAAATAAAGATGTATATATATTTAAGCTGTTTACAAGATGTCACCTACTTCTATACATGGGCTTTGATATTCATTCAACTACAACCTCCAGCAGTTAAGCTTCAAACTTTTGTTATCAGCTATTAGGGAGAAAAGATGAGAAGCACTCGAGGTAAAAATTACTTTTCGCAAACTTACATTGAAAATGACAAAAAATACCTATTTCAAACAGGACTGCGGAGTCGGTTAAAAATAACCCGAGTCCGACTCCGGGTAAATGTGGCATTTCGTTGAGTCCCGAGTCCGGCCCTGACTAAATAGCCTGTATTCCGCCAATTTACGTACCAAAATAACATGGATATTCAGCTACCACTTACAGGGGTGTCGTATAACTCATTCATAATACATGGTTGGAAAATATTCCACCACATGCTATTCCACCTTTACAATTTTCAGTTGGCGGTCATATTAGTTTACTGCGCATGTCAGACTCGGGACTCTGGTAGTTTTACATGGTCTTACTCGAGTCCCGAGTCCAACTCCAGCAAAACAAACCGACTCCTCAAGGCCGACTCAGCAGTCCTGATATCAAACCTGTACAATATGCCACCTAGTTCTGTATGGATTTTTTTATTTACTCTAAATTAAGCCACTATACTTTTAGAGTCTATTATTTATTTCCTGAAATTTATTCAGAATAAGTAATAACTTAACAACTCTTTTGATGACAAAGTAAAAAATTATAAATATTTCATTCATATAAAACAAAACGTTTACTTTGTAATACACACTTTGAAATTTAAATATACTAAATCAGTGCAAAGAGATAGTTTAATATAATTATAAAAAACATTTGCAATATATTGGTCGATAAATTGTGTTCATACAGACGCTGTTGACCAGGTACTAGACAAACGAAAACAATACTGAAGTGGCCTCTGGAATCTGGTGCCAATAAAGAACTTTATTTATTCTTTAAATTGATTGATTCTTACCATGTTTAACCAAATAAATTTTAAATAAACAGTGTTTTGCTTGCCTGAGTTTGCACATTAGGTATACCAAGAAGTAGGAAAATAATGACTCTTTTAACAATAATTGATTACTTAAGGCAGGGTGGTCCAAAACCCAGAGCCGACATCGTTGTTTGTGGCCCGCGAACCACTGTTGAATTATTGTAATGCGTACAGGGTTTATTTTAAAGAAATATAAGTGACCAACAATCAGCGAGCATCCTGCAATGGATGGTTAGGGTTACATTTTTCCGATTACACCATTAAATAAACCAGTTTACTATGACTTGGCAAAAAAGACCAATTTTTTGTATGTGTCAGACAGGTTTAAAAGTCGCAGTGCATACTATATGGAACTTTCTAAAATGGCTGTTTTGCAAAGTTATATTTGTGTTCACTTAAAAATGCAGTCTTTTTCAAAATTAAGTGTTGTCAAATATTCAATTTTGTGTGTTTGGAGCGCACCATTCTGCCAGTCTGATTAATATCGCTCGATTTTATTTGTGCACAATTTGGTGATAGCAGAAAGTTTGTGCAGTTTATATATCTTTCGACAGTTACTTTTTGACAATGCTTTGTGCCATCATCTTTAAACACTTCATGCCACGACCTAACGAAAATCGTTTATCTGCTCCTGGCACGCATGCATAGTCTGCTTTGTGGCCCGTAAAGAATATGTAAGAAATACTCTGCAACCTTGGACAACCCTGACTTAAGAAATCAAAATCACGGAAAAGCCAAAACAATTCCCAGTAGGAATTTGTGTAAAGCAGTGTCATATGTTATCTACAAGAGAATAAAGTTTCACATTAATTAATAGGCTTCTTACAGCACAACAAATGGTAAAAGGGGGGAAAATTTGAAGGAATTTATTGTGTTTTACTCTTTAAATAATCTGCTCATTCTGTGACCAGAACTTTTTAAGTGGAGGTTCCCAATCAGTTTTCCAACCTGTATAATAGAAAAACAGTGTAACATACTAAATTAAAAAAAAGATTTTAAATAAATAAATACTTAAAATATGCCAGCAAGTCACAAACAAAACATTGGCAAAATTACTCGGAAGTTTTGTATAACTAGACCAGGGCTTTCCAAACTGGGGGTTGCTCATGGAGTTAAATTTTATACAAAGTGCTACATTTATAAAATTGTTATTTTTTCTGTTTGGTATGTTAATGGCAAATTATGTAACGCACATTACTTCAATAAATGCATGCCAAAGCAGTCACCGAGAAATGTTATTTTTTAAACTGTTAAACCTAGTGGGTCAAAAAGTTTAATATAATAAAAGAGGTCACAGCCTGAAAACGTTGGGTAGCCCTAAACTAGATAAACTTTACCCATGGACAGTTAGCAGTTTAAAGTTTTGTTTATAAGTAAAATAAATACTCTATTCTATAATGGTTTGCATTACACTATGATCTCATTGTCACAATAATCTTACCAGAGGTTTGTTGTATCTTTGGGGAATAGACTGACTATTTTTTTTTTTTCCCAGTGTACTGTTGATATGTCTTTAAGCAATGTCCAACATAATCCCAAAATGGCTGAATCACAGTTACAGACGAATAATATGTGTTCTTATTATAGTTCAACTAGTAAATATGAGCAAGTTCTATAAAAATAAACCAAGTGGAGAAGTTTAACATTATAATAACATACTCCAATACTAAGCAATCAAATATAATATAATTTGCAAAATCATTAACTGAATTCAGTGACATCTGGTAACTACTGATTCCAAATGTAACTACCTTACAAATGCTAATTGCTTGCTTCACTTGCACAAACAGCACACCACCATAATATTTGCTAGTTAAATATTACACACAGCAAACCGAGGTGCAAAAAATTTTCGTTTGAAAAATGTTTTCATAGAATTTGGTATTAATTTTTAGTTTATGGTATCAATTTCAATGTGTCTTAATTTGTAACACTGGAACTAGTATATAGAAGACTATTTAGAGCAGCAGTACGGCATAAATTTAATTTGCGCCTGAACACTGGCATACTAAAGAAAAATTAATGTATGGAAAGTATTATTTAGGATAAGGATATATTGTGTAAAGAACATTTCCTAAATGAGCAATGGCTGTTACCATTTACCAAGCACAGCAAATTTGTTTATTTAAATTAAATTGGTATACAACCAAATATTATTCCAACTTACTTTATGTAAGAAAAGCTGGGAAATTACTAAATTTTAAGCTTAATTACCACCAAGGCAGACAAAATTTGCACTTCAAAATTTTTTTCGCAAGCTGCACAGTACCACTGCGCCCAACTTTACATTAAGGAGTTAATTAACACCGCCATATAGTTAAGTTTAATGAGTTTGGCACCTTGAGATTTACAACAAACTAAGTGGTATTACTTTAATTTATAAGGCAATTCCTCACATAAATCTTAACGCCCAGAAGTGGTAACTAAGGCGCTCCATCGATTTGGTACGTTGAAAGTAACGCAAAAAGGTCAACAAATACCGCATACCGCAACGCACATTATTTGGGTTACGGTGCGGGTTTGAGTTTGGGTTGGTCAAGCATTATTATTAATAAAATAATAATGTGCGTGGCGTTATGCGGCATTTGTAGACCGTTTTTTTGCGTTACTTTCTACGTACCAAATGGAAAGAGCCCCGAAATCAACGACATAGCTCAATCGCGTACATTTTAACAGTAATACACCTTTCAAAAATGTACAGTAGGGTCCTAAGAAAGTGTCACGCAACTTGTGATAACCTTGCCTGTCCTACCAAGTCAATTTTGTAAATAGAAAACGGTTTAAATTAGGACTAGGGGTCATTAAACAACAAATTACGGCAAAAGCGTACATTTTTATAACCGGCTTAAATGGAAAAGATGATGTTTTTCTTATTGTGAAACAGACCGTGAAGGATGTCGAAAGTAGAATGCATTGCTTAAAGGCAAAAGTGAGAGTTTGTCCTCATGGTTATAATCTTTTTGAATTAGCCTACTATTATATTTATTCTCCTATATTTATTTCTTCCTTGCAATTTTAATTTTGACAACTCGTTTCGTTATAGTAAAACAAATGGTAGGATTCTAGAGTCTAAACCAGCACCAATGATTTGTAGTACTACTGTAGTATATGAAACAGTAGTGTTGTATTGTACGTCTTTTCTGCTTTATATTGCGTAATGGCAGCGCAATTACGCTACATGGCTACAGTAGATGCGTTTTGGGGGATTTTATATGACGGTCTGTGTGTGCTACGTGAGCTACTGACTGATTTCCTGTGTTGGTTGGCCGACTTCTTATTTAGTTGATATCAACTGCGAGTGCGATGTGCTTTAAATAGGTTGTAAAACAGATTTGCTTTAAAAAAGTTTCTGCTTGAATTTCCGCTTTACGTCTGTACAGTAAATACAGAGGACAGCGTTAAAACATCACGTGAAGTGCCATGAAATGCAGAGTGGCCGTGCACCCTCGAGATTCGTCGAGATCTGCCTTACTTTCCAGACGGGTCTGACACAAATTACACGAAATTTTAGTGTGTAATCAACTTACAAATAGGAGTGATGTGGATACAATAGTCTTTAAAAAATGTATGCTGTACATCTGCCACAGAATGCAGACTTTCAATTTATTAGCATCCCTCCTTGAAAACTTATATTGCGCCTTGCGTTTATTCAGCTTAACTATACGCCTGGCTAAAATATAATATTTTTGCTGAAATTCACGCTGCTGCATTAATGTTATTTCTTGAACAACTAAAAATAAAGTACTACACTGGAAATAGTTAGCGCAAAGAAAGTTTTGAGTGAATTTCCGTAGGGCTTAGCAAATTTTGCGGCCAAGTTGCATGAAATGGGGTAACACTAATTTACAGAATAATGAATGGTCGGAACGCTCACAGTATTATTATTAAATATAATAACACTTGACCCACCTTCACTCAAACGCTAACCCCCAACCTAACCCAAATATTGTGTGTTGGTTTAATAATTGTTTTAACAAGCTAACACTTAAATTAGTGAGCGTTCCGACCATTCCGACCATTCATCATTCCGTAAATTAGTATTACCCATGAAATGCGCAGCTATGACAAAGGTCGAGAGTACAACAGGCCGACCTTTCCAAACATCGAAAATCCAATAATTTAGGTTGTTTTAAACACTAGATAAAATATTTGTTTCACCTTTCTTTGTTCCAGCAATAAAGGATACATTTTCAAGTGCTAAAAAGCTGCTAAAAGTTGCTTTTAATACTTGAAGTTTTGATTTTGAGCGCGGTGTTAATATTAAGCAGGGCGATAATCCTGCTGGTTTTTTGTCGACTTCTGGCCAATGCCGAGAAAGAAACCGTACAGTGGAAAGCAAAAGAAACTACAACTAAAAGATAAACGCACCAAGAAAGGTATGACTGCAGGGCTAAACTGCTCTTGATTCATAGCTTAATTGTATATATTCAACACAATCTGCTAACACAGGGGTTTTTAAACTTGTTTCACCGCGGACCTCTAAAAAAATGTTTGGCTTCGCGTGAATCACCGTAGGCATAAAAATTACGATATAAATTGACGTCACAATACAAATAGACTTCATAAATCTGTTGATTTTTGTACAAAATATATTAAAGTGAAATGGAGTCTAAATACAGTCAGTGTAAAACCGTTTTATTTTTAATTGAACTGTTTTATTAAAAAATTTATTACTTCTTAAATATACTCTAATGTTTCATTTACACCTGTTTAAGAACACCCCAGTTTAAGAACCCCTGTGCTCACATGTTTTATTTTTTTTTTAAATATTATTTTTGGTTTTAATGTTATGTTGTATTTTAACAAAGTGGTTAAAAGTACCGCTTTTTCGTAAAATGTTTCTTTGACTAACTACCATTCTAACCGAACAGTTTGCCAAAAACGTTTATCGACCTGTTTGAAGTTCGTTGAACAATTAGCAAACCTTTTTAGAGTTCTTAGTAATGTTTTATCATTTCTAACAATTTGTTCGGACTTCACGATACAACCTGATGGCATGTTTAACTTTGTTTAAATTTTTAGGTTCCAATATAAATTTCTCGAGCTTATATTGCTATGCTTTATACATAGAAACCTGTTAAATGACTCTTGTTTTTTTTGCCTCGTTATTCTAATGAAAACATAAAGCGTTTACTTTGTTTTTAATGAAGGGTCTTCGGACCTCACCTCTCACTCAAGATGGACAAACAATTCTGAAGATTCACTTGACGAACAAACTGCTCTTAAAAAGGCCGAACTACACGTTCCAGATAAACTAAGCTTTAAAAAAGGTTATTTAACCACAAAAAAAATCAATTACTCTAGTTTGCTTTATATATGTGTTATAAAATTATTTTTATTTATTGTGCTTAACTGCTAAATAATATTACATTTATGTTTACTTTATGGATAAAAGTGTTTTGCGTTTTTTTAGAAACTTACACATGTTTATATAAGGATGGTTTATGAATAAAAATATTTTTTATGCCAAATTTTTTAGTCTGTGATGCTTTTATTTATTGAAACTTTTGGCCTCGGTGTTCTACAGGAACAGAGCGTGTTTCTTGTTGTAGGATTTAGCCTCTGTATGTTAAAGTAATGTACAACTTCAAATAGATTGTTTTTTTTTAATTCAGACAAATGTTTTTCAAGTCAGAAAACAAATTTTGTATTATGCATATCAAAGCCCTACTTCTATAGGGCCTTTGATATTCTTATTACGTCTTACTACAACCTCTACCATTTTGCTCCAAACTTTATAGTAATGAAGTGTAGCTTACTCAAAGCCCATACTACTCTTTGTTCAATGTGTACTCAGGCTTAAGCAATTACTTTGTATTTCAATCTGTTTTCAATAACAACCAAACACATGCAATAAAAAATACCCACACGTGTATGTATTCAACAACTGAGATCTAGCCCTTCTGAAGCTGCTTTTTGGCCAACGATTAACGCTTACGCATCAATAGAACACCAAAAGCTGGCTTTCAATACCAACCAAACACATGTTGTTTTTTTTCAGGTGAACACAACCCGGATCGCTATCGTCTAAACTTCAGCAGTGAAACTAGCGTTGAGATCGAACGGAGAAAACATGAAGCTCAAACCGTTGAAATCAAGTTTGTTCCGGAAAAAGAACTTGAATCGAACATCAAAGATGTTTATCAGCCCGGATCAGGTTTGTGTTGTGTTATTTTGCTTATGGGTGTACTGGATGTAAAAGTAAATGTGTATATAAACATGATCTCCTTAACCCTAAGTGCAGGTTAGTTAAACCTGTGAAATTGTTAAATATTCAGTTTTCAAAGTCAAATCATGTTTTTAGTTTTCTATAATATTTTTAGAAAAATTTGTGCCTTACCTCAAGAAACAGCCTGGTTAATCTATGCATTGTAAATTTATGTAATTATTAACTTTGGTTTGGTACGCATCACTTACAGCTCTATATCATTAATATCCTTTTAAACAATGCCAGTTCCTATTAGTTCCACTGGCTCCAATGACAATGTGCAAACAAAAAACATTGTAATTCGAGATTGTACATTACTTTCACTGTGTAATGTTATTATTCCAGTACATTGATTTATATTTCCCAACCGAATAAAACAAATCTAATTAAAACCATGTGCTTTTGTGTTAAATTAAGCTTTATAGTTGACACAAATTGTTTAAAAGTTAAATATACATTGATTCCGATGTATGTACATTAACTGAAATATACACACACACATGCGTAGCAACTGTCATCTAGCCCTTCTCATGCTGCTTTTTGACCAACAATTACGGTTTACTTATCTGCTTTAGAATGGCTAGATTACAGTTGCTGAACACATATGTGTGTGTATCTTTCATTATATAATATTGCTTGTAGTAGCAGAATGTATCTAGCACTGGTGGATAGTTGTTTTTTGACTCCTCCTCCTTGAGCCTGTGTAGCTCAGTTGGTAAAGAGACGGTTAGGGTATGGTCGAATTCGTGAGTTTGGAACCTCACTGCAGGTTAGTTTTACGAACAGGATGCAGCAGGCCACAGTGCTATGTTGTTTCTTGACTCCTCCTCCTTGAGCCTGTGTAGCTCAGTTGGTAGAGCGACAGTTAGGGTATGGTCGAATTCGTGAGTTCGAACCTCACTGCAGGCAAACATTGATCGACAGATTCGGTTAGTCTGCGATGGCTACGTACATTTACTATACATTTTTTTTTCACAGAATTGGACATGCCAAAACGACCAAGTTGGTCGTACGAAATGTCCAAGGACCAACTGGAACGCAGAGAGGCCGAATACTTCAATAAGTACCTGAAGCAAGTATACAAAACTTTCGGGGACTCAAACCTAAGCTACTTTGAACACAATCTTGAGGTAAGAAAATTGTCTCTGTTGTTTCCAATTACTTGGGTTATGCATTAAAGAGGTTATCAAAATATATTGATTGCATGCCTAAGAAATATATATATATATGTAAAAAAATTTGATTGTCGTCTTTTAAAAATCTATTTTTTTTTTTTTTTTTAATAGTGGTTGTTATAATATGATGCCCTATTACGAAAAGCTACTAGTTGAACAATTAGACTGATTGCAAATTAAAATAATTTATATTAATTGGTGTTTTATATATAGTTATCTTCAAAAATTTAACAGTTTAGTCAAGTTGCTGACTGGATTAACGACTGTAATAATTTATTTTAAATAGTCTAAATATTTTTTATGCTTTTACACTGTTAGTCTTTTAAAAATCCAATGAAGGAAAAACGCTCTTGATTGATTACAAGTAGTAATTTTTACCACACTGAGTTTTATATTTTGTTTGTAGACATGGAGGCAACTATGGCGGGTTTTGGAAATGAGTGATGTGGTGGTTTTGGTCACAGACGTGAGGCATCCTGTGAGTATCAAATTGTAAAGAGTGTGTGGGTGCTTGTTATTTATTTATATAGAGAGCGTGCAATATAATAAGCCAAACATCAATTTTGAAAAATAAATTTAAGGGTGTTTTCTTTTTTACTGTGCTTTTGTAATTTCAAACCTACATTTCAACTTACTGAATTTTTTCATCGAAAAACATTCATAGAAATGTTTCCATGTAGTGCTGTGTATTTCAAGATGTTTGGTCTCGCCTTTCGAGAAATTAAAGTGTTCAAAAAAAATTATAATAATAATAATTTAAAATCGGAAATGAAGGTAACTGCAAATTGGATATAAAAGTAATTAAAAAATGGAAATAAAAGTAATTAAAAAATGGAAATAAAAGTAATTAAAAAATAGAAATTATTGTAATCGAAAAATAAAAATAAAGTAATTTAAAAATGATTAGAAAACACTTTTAACCATAAACAATTTTAAAAGTCCACATCTAGCTTTAGAATGTCACAAACCGGACTTGAGCAATAATTATTGTTTCTTTCTAGATTCTCCACTTCTCCCCTGCCCTGTATGTTTATGTGGTGAAGGAGCTGAAAAAGCCACTGATACTGGTTCTCAACAAAATTGATCTGGTGCCCTCTAGTGTGGTGGCTGCGTGGACTTCCTATTTCAAGCAGTACGTAAAATTCATTAATTTTTTAACATTACATTTTATGTTTGCAAAAAATAATTGCAAATTGTTGTATTTTTTTCGTGGTTTTGAGTTAAGGCCCATTTAAGATATAAAACGGCCTATTAATTATAAACAAAAAATCTCTATGTTGTTGGAACATTATTATCTTCTGAATATTCTTTGTGTGGTATGTTTTCACAGATTATTAAGGTCAGTTATACATTTATCTGCCAACATAATGCACTTTCATTTTGCTTAGTCCAATTGTTTCAAGTCTAACTTAAGCAGCCTTTGTCCAATAATAAAAATAAAAAATCCTCGCTGTACGAAATAAACATTATCCTCTGAACTTAACAAAACTCTATAGATTGTTTTTATTTTTTATAATTAAGTTCATATTCTTAGTGTGGTGTGTATACAGTAACACCAAATAAAGTTTTAGTTCTGTACAGGTTAAGCTGTTTGCATTTGATGTAAAACATGTTTAATTTATTATTATTCAGGCTGTTTCCTCACCTGCACATCGTTTGGTTCACATCATTTCCACAGGACACGAGAAAATTTGACTCTGACAGAAGTAAGTTGTACGATAAATAAATGTTTGTAAATGGCCGTATTTGTCTAGTTCTAATTAAGGTGATTAGGTGAAACTATATAAAGACAAATTGTATTGATTCTCGACAAGCTTTCGCACAACCGTGCTTCATCAGGTCAAGGTATACTTTGACATATACTTTCTGAACCCGATGAAGCACGGTTGTGCGAAAGCTTGTCGAGAATCAATACAATTTGTATTTACATAGTGTAACCTGATTCCTCAAATATAAATTGATGTAAACCTTCAGTTTTCTTACATCAGTGGTTTAAACCTGTTGTTCACCTACCACAAGTAATACGCGACCAACTTTCAGTTCTAATGCGAAGTTTAAGGAAATAAATGCCAGCGTATTATTCCCCTGGTGTAAGTTGTATTCTCTCTTTGCCACATTAAATGGACCGATAATCTGAAAAAGTGGTTCTCAGCCTGATTTGTTTTGTGGCTCATTTTCGTTGCACAAAAATTCTGTGGCTCAACATTTTTTTTATAAAAGAAAAAAAACATAAAATAGGTTTAGAACAAAAAACAGCGGAACATATTTTAAAACTGATTATATTCAAACGAGCATTAGTGAGACACTTGATGCTGAGCAATAAATTTACATTTTATTGACATTGACCTCAATTACTCCCCAAGCCATGATTCCTGTAAAATTAAGTATAGTGACACAAATGAAACTAAATTCTTCAATAAATCTAGGTTTTTTAATTGGTCTGTGGCCCACCTCAAAATGTTTCCATGTCCCACTGGTTGAGAACCGCTGATATAAAGTATTTGGCTAGCGATGGTCAAATTGCATGAACCTTTATCCAACAAAATGCCTATACCCCAATTATGGAAGTTAAAATTTACTTTCCTGCAGAGCACGCTTTACTGTCGAGGCCACGAAAAAGAATCTACAACACACAGATCGGCCCGAAGGAATTGCTGCACGTTTGCCAATCAATTTGCGGAGATAAAGGTTCGTTTTTTTTTAATTCTAATACATAGGTCTAAAACATGCGATACAGATACTCCACACTTTACCCCAAATATACGATCAGAAGCAGTTACTTTATTACCAAAGTCCAACTAACTAAATGGATGAAAAAGATATGTGTAAATAGGATGTAAATTCCACTTTAAACCCTCGTGTTTAAAATTGTATAAGCGTTAAAAATTAAGATAAATTCACGTGTAAAATCGCAGTTTTGCAACAAAAAATTATTTATTATATCGGATGAGCATTGTTACTACATTTCGGGTTAGTTATTACGTCCGTTCTAATATTAACAAAATGTAAACTTCTCTGTTTTGTGTTACATGTTACTTTTATTGCAGTGGATATGTCGTCGTGGCAGAACAAGATTGAATCCGATCTCGGAAAACTTGGATTTTCTAGCAATGAGACTTCACCTGCTCATAACGCCTCTGGTGGCGGTATGTTGGCGTATTGTTTTCTGTAAAATATTTTGAGTAAAAGAGAAGGGCCATACAACCGATGCATACAATTTTTGTTCATAACATGTTTGTGTCGGTTCTAATTTAGTTTTGTATAAGCGATTTATATACGAAACAACTGAAAGCTAATAGTTCCTCTACAGTTTGGTTTTCGGGTTAACAGCCACAAAAAAAATGCTACTGCACTATTAGACTGATCGGGGATCGCCATTAACCTAAACATTCAGACATATTTTTGGTTATTAAATCACTTATTAAGCCCTTCGATGTCTCGAAGATTTACCGGGATCGGTTGACTGTTAAAAAAATAGATTGGAAATTTAAAAAAATTTAATTTAACTGTTTGAAAACAGACGCCATGTAAATAAGTAACAAAATGTAAATAAATGAAAGATCCAACTAGCCACCTTATAAATCTTGTTACAACATATTTCTACTGAGCCCTAGGCGAATCAATGCTAGTGTCTAGGCACCAATGGCCGTTTTTTAACAGATGGTTATTTTGTCCCCAAACCCTTTTTTGACGTTTATTTATGAACGTATTTAGAACAAAGTTTGCAATACTGTGCTACCAGCTTAACAAAATTAACATAACACGTCGCAACACAGAGGTAGCATCGGCACCCATACATTTCGACCTACATAAGTACAACTGTATAACATTGATATATTATGGCAAAACCCTATTTCAAGGGAAAAATGTACGGTCATTACGAAATTAAATGATCATCATAATAAGAAAATTTCCAACCTACACATGTAGTGGTTCCAGGCAATTACCTTGACTGTTTTTTGATTTAAATTTTAAGCTAGAAAACATTGCTAGCTAAATGTTTAATTTTGTTTTGTTGCACCACTGATACCATTCTAGTATCGGACGAGTACCGATACAACCACTTAGTATCGGGAATCAAACACGTTTTGATATTACGGGACATATCTAAATATCTCTCTACAGAAAATCCCAAAACCTATAATTGTTTTTATTTTGGTCAACAGATAACGCAGGCAAAACAATTGTAAAATAATTTATAATCCACCACCTAAATTATTCTTGCATACAGACAACGCAGGTCAGCACATCAAAGTGACCGAACCCTCTGACGCGCTGACTTATCAGGACCTCGGTGATGGTGACGTCATAACGCCCATTGTGAGGGATGCGTTCGAAGATGGAAAGCTGACAATCGGATTTGTTGGTAAATGCTTTAAGGCAGTGTTTCTTAACCTTTTTAGCGTTCGTACCCCAAAAAAAAAATTGTCGTACCCCCTGCCTACAATGGTCGTTGAAGCAAATAATAATAATAAGAATTAAACTCAATGTTTTTATAACTTACGTGAATGCTTGCATTAAAAACAGTCTTGTAACAATATTTACAACCCCAAACAATCGGTCAATTTACTAATGGCTTTTTGTTGTTGCTTTTCGTCAATTACGAATTCTTCACAAATATGCCTAAATAGCGCATAATTTCACACCTCATGTCGTTCCCCCTGCTTTGGTGCTTTGTACCACCAATGGCTACACGTACCCCTGGTTAAGAACCCCTGCTTAAAGGGTTGTATGTATTCTTTGTGTTTATTGCTGGTAGTTTCATTTTTCCAATTAGCTATGCAAAAAACACGGCCTTGTATTATTTGGTAAGAATTAGTTCCTTATACTTAGGGCTAAAAGTACAATAATCTTCTTCCCGTTGAAAACATTTCTTACCGGAACGGATGTAAATTTCTATAGAAGACGCCACAAAGATGCGTCATAACAGACCGTCAGAAACAATAATCTTAGGAAAGCTGAGGTTATCGTTCGATGTCGTGCACAAATATAGAACATTGTTGTCTCTATTAGTACATCAACGTAAACCATCAAATAAAAGTGCAAAGACTAATGTTTAAAAAATTAAATGAACAATATATTACCGGTGTGTCATTTTATATAATGCAAAATAAAAATGTGCTAATTTTAATTTAGAGCACCAAATTGTCCATATATCTTCTCTTATAAACAGCCTGATCGTTCAAAATGAAAATTAAAAAAAAAAAAAAATTCGGAAAAAAGGAAAAAACCTGCAACGTATTAACATTTTTTTTTCAATAAAATATTATTCTTAAAGTCATTAAAAATATAACAACTAGATCCGTATTACCACGGTATTACCTTTGTATTCTAGGCCACCCAAACGTCGGCAAGTCTTCCCTGATGAACGGCTTGATCGGTCGTAAGGTTGTGAGCACCTCAGTAACTCCCGGCCACACAAAGTACTTCCAGACCTACTTCCTCACTCCAACTGTCAGATTGTGCGACTCTCCAGGACTCGTGTTTCCATCTCTCATCGACAAGCAACAACAGGTGCGCATGCGCAGTACGCCGGTTGCTAGGCAGAGTTGTGACGTAGTGTGTCAGGCTAAATCATGCCCGACTTGATAATATCAAAGCCCTTAAAATTATTTCAAAATCAATGAAGAGTTACGTTAAAATGCTACCTACTTAAGTATGGGCTTTGATATTCTTACTATCCAACCATTAGGCTCCATAGATAATTCTAGCTTTCTAATTCAATGAGCAAAATACTGTCAATTCTAGTTGTAATCTAGTTCAGATTTTAACAAAAACGTTTCTTTCCACAGATTCTCTCCGGCATCTACCCAGTATCTCAAGTGCGCGAGCCCTACACACCAGTAGGTTACTTGGCAGCGAGACTTGACTTGGTCAAGATACTTCGTCTTAAGCACCCGGCTCACGTGACTAACAATCAATGGACTCCGTGGGATATTTGCGAAGGTAATCAATCTTTTTTTTCATGGACAATGTTTTAACGTACAGTTTTGAATGAGATCATGTTTATATGGTTAGGGATACGGTAGAACTAGAATTAGAGCACACAAGTAACTCTCAAATTAGATTAGAATTAGAATTAGCCGCGTTTTGCTCTAATTCGTTAAATTAGAAAACTAGAATTATCCAGTTGTCCAAGTCTGGGTATCTAGCGTAAAGCTGTAAAAACTTGTCAAAATGGCTTTAAACTACTTCTCAACTGTTGATTACAGCTTGGTTACTTTTGATGTATAGGTAAATAACCCAGACCAAAACAGGTCTCAATATGTAACCTAAAGCCTTTTAACTTCCGTACAACGTTAATTGACCTCTTATATTTCCAGCTTGGGCAAACCAGCGCAACTACAAGACGGCTAAAGCTGCCCGACCTGACGTCTACAGAGCTGCCAATGCAATCCTCAGAATGGCTGTAGATGGACGTTTGTGCATGTACATTAGGCCGCCGGGATACAGTGAGAAAACAAGTATGCAATCGTAGTATATAGTTGGATCTTTATTCGTTTTTGTGTCGATGGATATTTTTTGTTTTAGAAACCATTGAAAACACACACGTTGTTGTCGGTTTTCTTCTAAATTGTTTTCAAAGGAGTAAATCTTATTATTATTTGCAAGATATTTGAGTATACTTTTCCACAAGTATATGATCTCAATTTTCCTGAACTTATTTTTTTAAATTCGATTTTTTTTCGAGTCTGATAATTGTTTTCTAAAACAAATACTTTTTTAGGAATCTATAACAATTTTTTTCCGACAAATTTAGTTTTCTAACAGTGTTAACCCAATCCAACCAGGCCTAATATTTAACATTTTCAAGAATTTAGCAAACCTAACGAACTTTTAATGAAACTTCTTACCAGTATTTATTTTTCCTATCAGACTTTTAATCAATCTTTGACAACCTTTTGCAATTCTTACCAGTTTTAATCCAACCTAACCAACTTTTAATTAATCTCTTACAACTTATCGCAATTCCTACCAAGGTTTATTTCAAACCTAACCAATTTTTAACCAATCAACCTATTTTAATTTTTATCAGTTCTTTTTTTTAACTGAACCAACTTTTATTCAATTTTTAACAACATATTTTAATTCTACCAAACCAACTTTTATTCAATTTCTAACAACCTATTTCAATTCTACCAAACCAACTTTTATTCAACCTCTTACACCCTATTTCAATTTTACCATTTTTTTACCAAACCAACTTTTTGTCAATCTCCGCCATCAGCTTACTGGGAGCATCACGAGAACACGCTCGGTCTTCTGGCGCTCCGGAGTACCGGGCATTACCATGGCAATGTGAAGTGCGACTCAGAGGGGCGTCCCCTGCATCCGGAGGACTTCGCGGGATACAGCTCGGAGTCGGTTGCCGAAAACTCTGGTTTCTCAGCAGAAGAAGAGGTGAAAAAAACTGTTAAGGCCCGTTTACACAGTTGCGCTGCGCTGATCTGGGCGTGAAATTGTTTTCACTACAGTTGCGCTAAGCTAAGCTGGGCGTTAAATTGTTTTCACTACAGTTGCGCTGAGCTGAGCTGGGCGTGAAATTGTTTTCACTACAGTTGCGCTGAGCTAAGCTGAGCGTAAAATTGTTTTCACTACAGTTCCGCTGAGCTAAGCTGGGCGTGAAATTGTTTTCACTACAGCTGCGTTAAGCTGGGTGTGAAATTGTTTTCACTACCGTTGCGCTGAGCTGAGCTGGGCGTGAAATTGTTTTCAATACAGCTAAGCTGGGCGTGAAATTGTTTTCACTACAGTTGCGCTGAGCTGAGCTGGGCGTAAAAACTGCTCCAAAACGTAACGTTTTTCTATAGTTGCACGGGGCTTTAGGTTAGCAAAGCGTTAAAGCTCGAAACAATAGAATTTAAATGCAAATTACGCTTTGCTTAGCTTAGTGCAGCTGTAGTGTAACGGGCCTTTAGCGGTACAATTTTACGATAATATCGGATCTGAGAAGTAAATTAAAGCATTTATAAAGGTGATACGCAATTGTTGTCATTGAAAACGATGTCTACTCGACCTTTTTGGCTTGCAAAAGGTTGCTTCACACTAGACGAGTTTTGCGTTAACGGAAAATGTCTTCGCCAAAAGCGTAAAAAACGTTTTACGCCAGACGCTAACGCTAGACGTTAACGCGTCTAGGGTGAACCAACCTTAATACTTAGTTAACAAAAATGTGTTTAACATGGCCTAAGTTTAGAATACATACCGGTGCTGGAAACGGGATTTTCGATGCTTTGTATTTCGTCTCCATACTAAGTTTCAGTCGCCCTTTATTGCTGTCCAGTTATGCGACTAATGTTTACTAAATAGTTATACATGTGGTCCAAAATGTAATTTCTTAAGGTGCAAAAAAGTGGTTAATGTAATTTAAGCACCATGCAGATTAATAATGTAAGTAAACACATACAACTTAAGCAAAAATAGTCATGTTACCATCTCTACCAAAACCACCAGGACTACACAGGGAGTCGGACTCTGGACTCGAGTAAGACTTCGTACAACTTCTAGAGTCCCGAGTCTGAAGTATCACATTTCGTATCTGATAAGGCCACCAACTGTAAATTGTAAAGGCGGAGTGGCATATGGTGGAAGACTTGGTTAAATCAAGTCATTTGTCCGAAAGACTTAAGTGTCAAGTTGTTGAATTAAGCCATTACGACACAGTAACATAAGTGGCAAGTGTACAACAGGCTGAGAAACACTTGATAAAAAGTATATCAGGATTTCCTGCATTTAATTCTTGTATCTCGTTTTTGTCATCTTTGAGAAGCAAGAGTACGACGAGTCATCCGACGATGAAGATAGTGATGAAGGGGATCGAACTTTGGAACAAGAGGATTTCGAAGTTGGAGGAAACAAGTTTGCAGCTCTTATGATGGAAGACGATAATACAGATGATGATGATGATGATGATGATGAAGAACAATGAGATATATTTATTTTTCGGTGGTTCGAATCAGAGATAGACCGATATTCAGTTTACCGATAATATCGGCCGACATTATACTTCTACCGATATATCGATAATTTCGCCGCTATTTTGGTAGGAAAATATGAATTATTTTTCCAGGTAAACAAACAAATTACCCATTTTTTGGTCAAAAAAAGTTTGACTTTAACGTCATGCAAAGTTAATATGCAAAATAATACTATAATAAACTGGCTATTTCCACAATTAATGTAGGTATATAAACTATAACGTTATTTGGATTTTATTTCGAACATTTCAAATGAATATTAATAAATAATTATCGATCCAAAATAGTAATATTGATCAATATTTAGTTTAAACCAGTGTTTATCACATAGTTTCCACAATGTATTTGAATTAATTTGCTCAATAAGATGTTTTTTGAAAAAAAAAATGTTTTTTTTGATTTATTTTATTTGCCTCTAAGATGTGTATTTAAGGTTTGTTAACTGTTCGTTATCATCCTATTGCTTCAGTGCAAATCTAATATTTTCATTGAAAAAGATGTTTAGTTGAAATCTGTAGAACCACTGGTATAGGCCTAATCATATGAGCAATGTGGATTTTTTGGCGGTGTTTAGAACGTGTGCTGTGGTTTGTTTTGGTGAACATTTTTCGTCCAGTAGGTTATCATTGTTCAGATTTTTAAAATACGCCAGCGAGGCATCTGATCTAAAAAACAACAAAAATTGTCTAACGTGGAACTTAATCGAATATTTGAACCCAAGCGAGCAAAATGCTGTGATACACAGCGTTTGACTTGAATCCTGTATTCACATTTATGCAACTATAAAAACTGGCAAAATCTTTGTTATGCAATATTTAAAATTTATACAAATAAAACAAATATCGTCCTTTCTTTTACCATCAGAGTTTTTTTACCATCAGAGTTTTACCATACAAATAGGTTTATAGCAAGATTCCCCTGCAATTTTTTGTCAAAACCCATAAATCAAAACCGGCGGATCCGAACCACCAGGGCGCAGCGGAGACATGCCTCGCATCAAATGGCGAAGGTAGATGCGCGCCGTCTTTTCTACTTGTTTTTTTAAAGAACTGCAAGAATGGCAACCGCTGTAGGCCTACCTGTTCAAGACCTGAAGCTGCTAAATAATGCTCCAACTATAGAAAGAGACTGATAACAATTGCGTCCCACCTTTATAAATGCTTTAATTTACTTCTCAGTCACATTAACTGAATATGAGACAAGCTCGTATCGAAACGTCTTAATCAAAATGATGTCGATTTACTCGACCTTTTTGGCTCTGGAATTCATCATCAAAAATGGAAGCACCGCAGTTTTTAAAGGAGATGTGGCGAAGTGCAGGGAAAAAATACAATATTTCGCTCATTGGATACATTTAGTATTAAGAAGGTTCGACCGGCAATAGCGACACATAAAACGGGGACGGATATGCGCATCCTATTTTCTGTTTTCAAAAACTATATATAAATATAAGCAGGGGAATTTACGGCTTACTGTGCGTTGATAGTAAGGGTTACCTATACTAGATGCCGATAACCAAATAATTATATTGCTTTGCAAACTGATACCAAATGACTTCACTTCTGTGGTAAATATACAAAATTACGGTAATGAAATTTTAACTTCAACGTAATGTGTTACAGGTTGTTCAAAAAGTTGCTTTAGCGATTAAAAACATCAAGTAATAATCAAGAAGATTAACCCCAGGTAAGCCTCAATTAAAAAAAACTGTTTATATATGTGCTGGTAAGAAACCCTTTTAATTACCAATTGGAGATCGAATTTTAATCAGAAAATATCATTAATGACAGGGTTCACCCAGGGTGGGGAGGGGTGGAAATTATTTGTCTTTACGTCCCTTTAGGTTACCAAACTTTGTGACGTCATCCCTAAAACATTTATTGTTTTAAAAGTCACTGAGGATATTTCAATATAGAAGCAAAATTCATCTAAAGAAAATTTAAATGACGCAGTAACACGGTCTAAAATTATTTAACTGAAAATATGGAAACTGTAAAATTTCTGCTAAACAATAGTTCAGATGGTTTACACTAAACAAACAGAAAAATTCTGAATGTCTTAGACCAGGGATGTCCAACATTTTATTATAGTGGGCCGCATTGACACTTGACCAATTTTTCTGCATAACAAAAAAGGCAACACAGGCGGTATGCGTATCAATTTCTACATTATATTAACTTAGTTTCATTGCATATCACGTGACAAAGGGCGTCGCCATAAGTCGTTTTTGTTTCACATTTCTGTCATACAAGGGCCTTTATAAAATATTAGGTTAAAACAAGAACTCTGACTACATTTTTACAGTAAACAGTCTGACGGGTACAATTGCAAACATTAAGTGAATTATGTAAACAACACATCTGGTTATCACAACACACTGGCGAATATTTTTATCTGAAACGGAAATGTGTCATAACCCGAAAACATATTTAAATTAACACAATACGAATACAATTATTATTATCTCTGACGCTACATATTCTTTTCCAACGGGACATTTCTTTGAAATACTATTTAGCATGTGAGATATTCTAATCTAAGATAAGGCCAAGCTCCAGAGGTATTGATAGCAACCACGACCAGTCGAAAGTATTGTGCTGTAATTGGAGTTGAAAATCGATTGATCTTGTGACTATCTCCGTCCACATTGCCCTCGAATATCTGTAATTTTTATTGTAAATCGAAATATAGTATATATACCGGTATATAGAATGCTTGATCTGTTGGCTGTTCTGTTGTCCCAAAGAGAATAACCTAGAAAGCAAACTGGCACACAAGCGGTACACATAACTCCAAGAGTCTAATCTAAAGGAAATCATTTAAGAGAGAAAATTGGATATCAGGCTAAGTTATCTAGAATTCGATGATTATTTGGTGGTTTGTCTGCTGTTTGAAAGATAATTACTTTGAGGTTGCAAATAAGGGGCGGCCAGCAGAACTTATAAAGCAAAAAATGATATTTATAGCTTTTCATTTTTTGCTTTATAAGGTCTAGATGTTATCAATTCGCGCAAAGCGAAAAAAAAAAGTTTCTTTGTTTTATTTCTCAAACTTTAATTTTCGGTGGTGCGATGAGACGCAGGACGCGTTTTGGTCGACACAAATTTATCAAAATGGTCAAAGACAAGAAAGTGTTTGCATTTACGCAGGTGAAATTGTCACAAATACAGTTTGCCACGGGCCACCCTTTCTGGACCCACCCCTGGCTATAATTTGACTTTTTTTTAGGTATCCTTAGTATCTTTACCACAGTTTGGGCAAAAGAAATACTTTTTATGTAGGCCTAAATAGCAATTAGTTAAAAAAATAAAATTAATTTATAGCCTATATAGCGATGCACCAACTCGACTATAGAAGACATTAGGATAAGATGAGAAAATGTCGAATTGATAAAAGCGAAGAGAATATATAGAAAATATAAAGAAATAGCAACCTTTGCTGTGGAGCCTTCTTTAATAGGTTGAAAGTTTTTCCCATCGGTGCTGTGCTGTATCTTGAACTTGGTCACCCATCCCATTATTCTATATCCCTGAAATAAATTATTTTTGCTAAGTCAAATTAAGAAGATATCCGAATGCTGGTCATTAAACATGGAACACACAGTAATTAAGACCTATGAAGCAACAACATCTAAGTTTCAAGTTTATTCTTCCCCATCCGATTATCAGTGCAATCCAATTGCAAAAACAGTAAATTACGTCAATGGATTACGGAATGGTCGGCAACCACCGGTCAGCGAGAAGTTGGTTACCGGTCCGTAGATCTACAAATACTTTTCTCCAACAAATATACTGTTGCCATCAGTTATTCCCTGATGAAGGATTCCTGGATAGTCAGCCGACACGTCGGACAAACAAATAAATACCAGAAGAACTTATTTTTAGTAAATGGTTGGCTTGTGTACTTTTCGTATTGCTACTATATTAGGTTTTGATATGACGTAACTTTGTTGTCTTATTAAATTCTTCAGACTTGTTGCAGCAAATCAAGTCCAAGGTTCTCTTTGAATCAAAGCTGTAATGAATTTCGAAAACATTTTTTTTTATTTTATTTTTTTTTTTTTTAACACATTTTCAGTTTTATAGCGGCCCGCGCTGCAAGAAATTATGCTGACCCCTGATCTTTAGTGCTACAATAATAATAATAAGACCAGCGACTTAATAAACCCATATACGCAGTAATACCCCGACGAAATAAGTCCTAAAGTCATCGGGATATAATCTAAATTGCCTACACACCGAAAACTGCAGGATTAGGATTTGGCACAATTTGTTATTTGCCGTTCTGGCATCGAAGTTTTGGTGGCGGACTCTGTGTAAGTGGGGTTACAATTTCGGTTAGGTCTCAGTTAGGTGAAATGGACACAATTTTAATTTATATGGACACGTGACGCATTAAGTACACTTAAAAGATTCGCACATTTCTTGATATACTGACAATTTTCAACCGACTTTAGCTATTAAGTTATTAAGATCATTGACCGATTATAGCTGTATGGCTGAACACGATCCAAGTAAAAAGATGAGGTTATAGATTTGCACAAGTGGGACAAATATAGATTAACTAGATTAGTTTCGCATAATAGACAATTAGGATAGAGTCTTAATAAGAATATCAAAGCCCATATGTATGGATTTTGATATTCTTGTTACGTCCTACTACAACCTCCAACCATTATGCTCCAAAGGATAGAGTCTGAGTTCAAAGTGCCACTAGACATAATTTCGAAACTGTAATTTTTTGTTTCTTCGTCTTTTTAGCTGCTTTGTTACTTTGTTTGAAATTAAATGTTTGAATGTGTGCCGTCGAATGTTTTAAAACTTTTGAGTGTGTCGCAAGCATGGCTGCGGAGTCAGACTCGGGACTCGGAACTCGAGTAAATCCACGTAAAACTACCCGAGTCCCGAGTCCGACATGCGCATGCGCAGTTTCAAATTTTAAAAGTGTTATGGCCGCCAACTTGAAATTGCAAAGGTGGATTAGCATATGGTGGAATATTTTCCAACCATGTATTATGAGTTGATAAACTATTCGACACCCCTATAAGTGGATTGCTGAATATTCACGTTATTTCAGTTACGTAAATCGGCGGAATACAGGCTGTAGAGTCAAGGCCGGACTCGGGACTCGACGAAATCTCACATTTGACCGGAGTCGGACTCGGGACTCGGGTTATTTTTAACCGACTCCGTAGCTCTGGTCGCAAGTGAAAAAAGGTTGCCGGATTTACAACAGGGCTTTTCCCCCAAACACTCCCTCCCGTCGTACATCGCTTAATCAAACGCAATACAATACCTGGGTTATAACTCCATATATTTTTTTGTTTGCAAGAAAATCCACTTGAAGCCAATCACCAACTTGGTTATCTGAAAAATGTAAATAGTTCAAATGGCGCTGAGTAAATGTAGGAACTTAAATGTGGAAGGTTACGCACAGTTTGTCATCCAGGAACCGGGACCGTCAAGTCTGGCCTTGTTTGGAGGGTTGGGAGTGCGGTCGGAAGAGGTTGAAGCTGTCATCTGTGCGTCTTTTACCGTTCCATCCTTGACTCCCGCGTAACAAGCTTAAGACAAATACATAAAGGTTTAGTGGCACTATTGGTTAATATATGTTTACTTTGACATATTTATACTTTGGTAAAAATATATTTTTTCGTTAAGGAAAATACTTCAAGGTATTAGTCGCGCACTTGGAGAATATATGTTTACTGTGATATGACAGCAGAATGGTCTAGCAAAGTAATTCAGGTCAGACGCTATTTATACTTGGTAAAAATATATTTATTTTCCGCCGGCAAAGGCATTATCAGTATGTTTCGAATTAAGATATATTGACAATACCTTAACGATTTTTCTGTTTTTTGACCATATTTTGTGATTTTCATTTAGCAAATTTGGAACCTAAAACTTGATTTCTAGCCGTTATAAAATGTGATACCTTGGCGCAAAATGCATAATTGTGCGATTATTGAAACAGGAAAATAAATAATTATAAGTTTATCACCAATTCTAAGTCAATCTTTTCATTGGTTAATTTGGAACAATAAAAATGAAACTGAAAGTTTAGTTTACTTACCCGTAAATATCTGAACAGTGCAAATCTTTCCATCGCCGCTATAACCAGCATTGCAAGTGCAAATAAACGACCCTTTCGTGTTATAACAAACTGCATTCGCATGACACGAACCAGCCAGACCACACTCGTTAATATCTGAACAAACATAGGTTAAATTAATGTAAAACTGTTGCTTCTGCTATGTCGTGCCTATCTCATGATTTAGCGCTTTTCCAAATTAATGGTAATGTCCTTGGATATATTTATAATATTTAAATAAAATGTTCGTGCTTCTGCAACCTAACAAGTGAAACCCTAGAACAGGGGTTCTTAAACTGGTGTCCATGGACCCCTTGGGGGTCGCCGAACTAATTTCAGGGGGTCCATGAAGGCCAAATTGGAATATTAGTGTAGGCTACGTTTAAAAAGTAATTAAATTAAAAAAAAGAGTTAAGCGTTTTAAAAATAAAACGTTTTACCACTGAATGTTAGACACCATTTTACTTAAATCATGAGCACATTTCTGACAGGTTATTTGATTGTGACATTTATGGCGTAATTTCTTGCCTACATGGGTCCACGTGAGCCAAAAAATCATTTTAGGGGTCAGCGGTGAAACAAGTTTAAGAACCCCTGCCCTAGAACGACTGTCCGACAATATCAGGGCTGCTTGAGGATTTTTTAGAAGAGAAGAATTAATTAAACAAGACGACACAAAATTACGTCCTTAAATTACTTAATGGCAAATTACTTTCTGTTTGATTGCGTCGATTATTGGTCGAAATCAGTTGTGCTTTGTAAAAGTTGTCAAAAACACCTTGTTAGTCGCGAACCTTGCGTCTTTGAATCCATTAAAAACATAATTGTTTAGAAAAATTATTAATTTACCTTAAAATGAAAACTTTATTTTGGGGTGTTTTCAAAGAACGTATGGGAATGAATAGTAAAACAACAATAAAGCTAAATATGTTGCATAAGACGTGAAGGCCAATTTCTGGAGAATAGAAGCTTAACACTTAATGAGTTTATTTTAAAAAATGTTTATCGAATTTTAACGGGTATTTTCTGTTTTCTGAGGGGAGCAGAAAACAGCAAATTTTATTTAGAATTTACAAAAATGTCCGAAAGTAGAATTGTGCAGATTTTATTGGGATTTCATTATCCGCAGTAGGCCCGAAAGTACACGACTGCTTGGTTTATTTTTGATTAGGAATGCTGCGCGCAGTTGTTTTGGGGCGGTTTCCCAACTTCTTTTGATCTGTTTGGTTTTGTTTAAACAATTTGAAAACAATTCATGCTCACCCTAAAAAAAATCGCTATTTTTAGCGAGGTTATATATGAGAAGTGAAACAGTTGTGTCACGGAAACCAGATAGATTGGCATCGGCACGAAACAGGGTGTAAATACAAAAAATAAAGCACAAAATAAAAAAACTACTGAACTATTTTTCTTAATTTACAGTCGAATTTTTTTACAAATATTTTGAATATCAATTATATTTTTATTATCACCTATACGTTATTGCAACCCTATTTATATGGGCCGAAAATTTATTTTCGGGACATATCTTGTTTTTGCCGTTATTATATGGGCCAAAAATTTATTTTCGGGACATATCTTGTTTTTGCCGTTATTCTTTTTTGGTTTCCTATGGTTTCCTATGGTTTCCTATGGTTTCCTATGGTTTGTTTCAGACCGACTTTTGTCCGAAGCTTTATAGAAAAAGTAGACATCGTAGAACCTTCAAATTTTCAGACATGGCGTAGAGTGGTATGTAGGTGCTTTGTAAAAGTTTATGAGGCTGCACTCCCAGGGGCCTTTGCTTGGGGGGTAAAAACGTGAAATATTGCGTTTTAGCACTTTGTAGCTAACGACAGCCATCTAGCAGCAGAAAAACTTTCATACAGAATTCGTTCATATTCGCTTGCTTTGTCCAGCTCGCGTCGCGACGAGGCGGCTGCTGGCATCCCTGCTGCGCCCTATTGTCCCGCGCGTGCAACATTTGTGTTGGAAGTGGCTTGCCTAGTAAAACTATGCACATGCGACTTGCCTTTCATAAAGAGGCCTCTCTAAGTAAAAAAACCTATTGCTCTTACAACACAAAATATTTTACCACCGCAAATTTAAATGCGAATCCTACAGGCAGTGTACACATCTCTGTTAGCACATGTTGTAATTGTTGCACCATTCAAACATATCAACACCAGGTCTAAGCAAATATAATTATACAAGGGCCGCAACAACAAAAAGCTTAAGTTTAACGCATTCTTAACGACGACGTTACAAAGCTACGTCATAACATGGCGTCATAAATAAATAAATCTTGCGTTTATTGGATTTAAATTGGCAAAACTTTCAATATAAAACGTGGCTTATTAGGCACATAAACGTGTTTGCATATTGCTCAAAACTACAGATTTAAACTCTGTTTCAACAGTGATTACTCAGACCAAGGCATGGTAAAAATTTACACAGTAAAAGTTGGAAAAAGTATAGCAAACCATAGACGTTAAATCATTTAGAGAGAATGAAAATATTGACTTTTTAAACATGCTAGCTGACCAAAATGTGATAACATGGCCGTAAGCATTATCTACGTAAATTTTTATTGATCAAATGTATGTTTCGATCATTTGCCAAAATCTACGCCATATTTGAACCCCCTTCGCTTCAAAGCCATAAGTTATTATATTATTATACACAACTTATAATTGTGTGTAGATATGTTGGATTGGAGTAACATACAGAACAGGTGCAAATAGCAAATATTCTCCAAATACGATGTTTCCAATATTCTCCAAATCGTATTTCATCGTATTGTCGCGGTAATACACAAAGAGGTAAGGCCGTGAATAAAGTTTCACCCACCGTACAATTAACGGAGGGAAGCATTTCGAGTAGGGATGTTCAAGGCAGAATATCGGCGACACATTTATAATGCTTGCTTTAAATGCGGCGTCAGCATTTTTTGGGGCGACCAATTACTTCGCGATAAGCTTCGCCTAATAATTAAGTGTCAATAGGGTGTATTTACCGCCGCAAGTTTAAATGCGAAATCTTAAGGCAGTCTACGCCTCTCTGTTAGCACCTGTTGTGCATCTTGCTCCAACCAGCATACCAACATCAGGCCTAAACTTATCTAGCAAAACTTTCGATTTAATAGTTTGCGTATTAGGCACGTAATAGTGTTTTTCATATTGTTTGAAACGACAGATTTAAAGCCTGTTTTAACAGTGATTGCTCGGACCAAGCTATGGTAAAAAATTACCTAGTGAATGTTTGCAAAAGTATAGCAAACCATAGGCGTTAAATCATTTTTAGTCTTTAAGAGATAATAATATTTGCTTATCAAACACGTAAGCTGGTCAAAATTTAATAAAATGACCATACGCATTATCTACGTAAATTCTATTTATCAAATATATGTTTCGATCATTCCCCAAATTCTACGCCATATTTGAACCCCTTTCGCATCAAAGGCATAAGTTAAGTGGGGAAGTTTTCGGCCCATATCTGTTTTTGCTTGCAGAAACAAGTTAAGGAAAAAAAAAACAAAAAATATAATATAAAGTACACAATACAAAATATTAAAAAAAAATTAATAAATAAAAAAAAATAAATAAAATAAAATAAAGTAAAAATTGAAAATAAACACTAAGCCTTGAAAATACACCCCCTGACAAAATATACAACAACCGCACCCCCGTCAAGTTCTTTTTTGGTTTCCTATGGTTTCCTATGGTATGTTTCAGACCGATTTTTGTCCGAAGCTTTATAGAAAAAGTAGACATCGCAGAACCTTCAAATTTTCAGACATGGCGTAGAGTGGTATGTAGGTGCTTTGTAAAAGTTTATGAGGCTTCACCCCCAGGGGCCTTTGCTTGGGGGGTAAAAACCTGAAATATTGCGTTTTAGCACTTTGAAGCTAACGACTGCCATCTAGCAGCAGAAAAACTTTCATACAGAATTCGTTCATATTCGCTTGCTTTGTCCTGCTTGTGAAGTGACGAAGCGACTTACCGCCTGCTGGGCTTTATTGTCCCGCGCGTGAGACTTTCATTGTGCGAAGTGGCACGTCCTAAACTGGGCTCGTGCGACTTGCATTTTAAAACGAGGCTTCTCTTTAGTAAAATTACTTAATGCTGTTATGAAACAACTTATTTTACCTCCGCAAATTTAAATGCGAAATCTGGTGGCAACTCTAATCCAACATATCAACACCAGGCCTACACAACTTAAAATTGTGTGTTGATATGTTGGATTGGAGTAACATACTATACAGGTGCAAATAGCAAATATTCTCCAAATACGATTTTTCCAATATTCTCCAAATCATATTTCATCGTATTGTCGCGGTAATGCACAAAGAGGTAAGGCCGTGAATAAAGTTTCACCCACCGTACAATTAACGGAGGGAAGCATTGCGAGTAGAGATGTTCAAAGCAGAATATCGGCGACTCATTTATAATGTTGGGGGGGACATGGCGTAGAGTGGTATGTAGGTGCTTTGTAAAAGTTTATGAGGCTGCACTCCCAGGGGCCTTTGCTTGGGGGGTAAAAACCTGAAATATTGCGTTTTAGCACTTTGTAGCTAACGACAGCCATCTAGCAGCAGAAAAACTTTCATACAGAATTCGTTCATATTCGCTTGCTTTGTCCAGCTCGCGTCGCGACGAGGCGGCTGCTGGCATCCCTGCTGCGCCCTATTGTCCCGCGCGTGCAACATTTGTGTTGGAAGTGGCTTGCCTAGTAAAACTATGCACATGCGACTTGCCTTTCATAAAGAGGCCTCTCTAAGTAAAAAAACCTATTGCTCTTACAACACAAAATATTTTACTACCGCAAATTTAAATGCGAATCCTACAGGCAGTGTACACATCTCTGTTAGCACATGTTGTAATTGTTGCACCATTCAAACATATCAACACCAGGTCTAAGCAAATATAATTATACAAGGGCCGCAACAACAAAAAGCTTAAGTTTAACGCATTCTTAACGACGACGTTACAAAGCTACGTCATAACATGGCGTCATAAATAAATAAATCTTGCGTTTATTGGATTTAAATTGGCAAAACTTTTAATATAAAACGTGGCTTATTAGGCACATAAACGTGTTTGCATATTGCTCAAAACTACAGATTTAAACTCTGTTTCAACAGTGATTGCTCAGACCAAGGCATGGTAAAAATTTACACAGTAAAAGTTGGAAAAAGTATAGCAAACCATAGACGTTAAATCATTTAGAGAAAATGAAAATATTGACTTTTTAAACATGCTAGCTGACCAAAATGTAATAACATGGCCGTAAGCATTATCTACGTAAATTTTTATTGATCAAATGTATGTTTCGATCATTTGCCAAAATCTACGCCATATTTGAACCCCCTTCGCTTCAAAGCCATAAGTTATTATATTATTATACACAACTTAAAATTGTGTGTAGATATGTTGGATTGGAGTAACATACAGAACAGGTGCAAATAGCAAATATTCTCCAAATACGATGTTTCCAATATTCTCCAAATCGTATTTCATCGTATTGTCGCGGTAATACACAAAGAGGTAAGGCCGTGAATAAAGTTTCACCCACCGTACAATTAACGGAGGGAAGCATTTCGAGTAGGGATGTTCAAGGCAGAATATCGGCGACACATTTATAATGCTTGCTTTAAATGCGGCGTCAGCATTTTTTGGGGCGACCAATTACTTCGCGATAAGCTTCGCCTAATAATTAAGTGTCAATAGGGTGTATTTACCGCCGCAAGTTTAAATGCGAAATCTTAAGGCAGTCTACGCCTCTCTGTTAGCACCTGTTGTGCATCTTGCTCCAACCAGCATACCAACATTAGGCCTAAACTTATCTAGCAAAACTTTCGATTTAATAGTTTGCGTATTAGGCACGTAATAGTGTTTTTCAAATTGTTTGAAACGCCAGATTTAAAGTCTGTTTTAACAGTGATTGCTCGGACCAAGCTATGGTAAAAAATTACCTAGTAAAAGTTTGCAAAAGTATAGCAAACCATAGGCGTTAAACCATTTTTAGTCTTTAAGAGAATGATAATATTTGATTTTCAAACACGTAAACTGGTCAAAATTTAATAAAATAGCCATATGCATTATCTAAGTAAATTCTATTTATCAAATATATGTTTCGATCATTCCCCAAATTCTACGCCATATTTGAACCCCTTTCGCATCAAAGGTATATTTTAAGTGGGGAAGTTTTCGGCCCATATCTGTTTTTGCTTGCAGAAACAAGTTAAGGAAAATGAAAAACAAAATATATAATATAAAGTACACAATACAAAATATTAAAAAAAAAATTAAAAAAAAAAAAATTAATATAAAGTAAAAATTGAAAATAAACACTAAGCCCTGAAAATATATCCCCTGACAAAATATACAACAACCGCACCCCCGTCTAGTTCTTTTTTGGTTTCCTATGGTTTCCTATGGTTTGTTTCAGACCGAGTTTTGTCCGAAGCTTTATAGAAAAAGTAGACATCGTAGAACCTTCAAATTTTCAGACATGGCGTAGAGTGGTATGTAGGTGCTTTGTAAAAGTTTATGAGGCTGCACTCCCAGGGGCCTTTGCTTGGGGGGTAAAAACCTGAAATATTGCGTTTTAGCACCTTGTAGCTAACGACAGCCATCTAGCAGCAGAAAAACTTTCATACAGAATTCGTTCATATTCGCTTGCTTTGTCCAGCTCGCGTCGCGACGAGGCGGCTGCTGGCATCCCTGCTGCGCCCTATTGTCCCGCGCGTGCAACAATTGTGTTGGAAGTGGCTTGCCTAGTAAAACTATGCACATGCGACTTGCCTTTCATAAAGAGGCCTCTCTAAGTAAAAAAACCTATTGCTCTTACAACACAAAATATTTTACCACCGCAAATTTAAATGCGAATCCTACAGGCAGTGTACACATCTCTGTTAGCACATGTTGTAATTGTTGCACCATTCAAACATATCAACACCAGGTCTAAGCAAATATAATTATACAAGGGCCGCAACAACAAAAAGCTTAAGTTTAACGCATTCTTAACGACGACGTTACAAAGCTACGTCATAACATGGCGTCATAAATAAATAAATCTTGCGTTTATTGGATTTAAATTGGCAAAACTTTCAATATAAAACGTGGCTTATTAGGCACATAAACGTGTTTGCATATTGCTCAAAACTACAGATTTAAACTCTGTTTCAACAGTGATTGCTCAGACCAAGGCATGGTAAAAATTTACACAGTAAAAGTTGGAAAAAGTATAGCAAACCATAGACGTTAAATCATTTAGAGCAGTGGTTCCCAAACTGTGGTACGCGTACCACCGGTGGTACGCGAGAGTCTTTCAGGTGGTACGCGACTAACTTCAGCATACGTATAAATTTCGAAAACGTTCAACTTTTTAAACTTTCAGATTGGGTAATTTGCCGTGCTGCGTTTTAGTTACCCTTAACTTGAGGTTTCGCACGTTTATGACGTAACACTTATCTTGTTCAAGATAATAAAACGCTAATTGTTAGCTGGTTTAATATATATGCCCCTAGGGGTGCGCCCAGGAATTCTAAGGGGGGCGCGAGCTCGACTTTATATATTTTTAATTTTTGCAGTGATTTTAATGGTTTCGTTTGGGTTAGGCATAATTCCTACATACAAACTCTGTTTTTTGCCAACTTTAACATTAAAACTGCAAAAATTTTCGCGCTGCGCGCGAATCTTATAGTTCCCTTTTAGAAAATCCATGGTATCACCGTCCTATTAAATTAACTTATAGATAAACGATAAAAGCTATCGCCCTTTCGGACTATTTTTCATCCATATTTTATATATGATAACAGGCTATAGCAACAGGGGGAGTCGAACTTTTTTTGCGCGAAACTATATTGTTTTTGCAATATTGCCGTTGTATTGTGTGTCGTTACATCTTTTGAAACACGATAACGCAATGTTTAATATTTGCGCTTGACATTTTTTGCGCTCGACATAATAACTCTTACAACTGTGGAGTAAATGCCCTCGCAACACGTTTGTCAAAATCAGCTCGATAAAATCAATGTGTCGAGCTCGCGCAATTTGTTGCGTGCCCAATGCGAAACGCCTCTTCGGTTGCAGTTTAGCCAATTCGACCAACTAAAACTCAAAATTTTTCGCGCTTCGCGCGACCAACAATCCCTTCCTTCACTATTTTCCTGTTTTCTCAGTGATATTTAATTGCAAAATGTCGAAATATTAGGGGGGCGCAAGGCATGAGAAAATTACCAAAGGGGGGCGCGGCTGAAAAAAGGTTAAGAACCACTGAGTTAAAGTTTGAGATATTCTGGTAAGGTGTAACTTAGGTGGTACATCAACACTGTACAAAAGCTCAAAATGGTTCGCGAGAAAAAAAGTTTGGGAATCACTGATTTAGAGAGAATGAAAATATTGACTTTTTAAACATGCTAGCTGACCAAAATGTAATAACATGGCCGTAAGCATTATCTACGTAAATTGTGTAGATATGTTGGATTGGAGTAACATACAGAACAGGTGCAAATAGCAAATATTCTCCAAATACGATGTTTCCAATATTCTCCAAATCGTATTTCATCGTATTGTCGCGGTAATACACAAAGAGGTAAGGCCGTGAATAAAGTTTCACCCACCGTACAATTAACGGAGGGAAGCATTTCGAGTAGGGATGTTCAAGGCAGAATATCGGCGACACATTTATAATGCTTGCTTTAAATGCGGCGTCAGCATTTTTTGGGGCGACCAATTACTTCGCGATAAGCTTCGCCTAATAATTAAGTGTCAATAGGGTGTATTTACCGCCGCAAGTTTAAATGCGAAATCTTAAGGCAGTCTACGCCTCTCTGTTAGCACCTGTTGTGCATCTTGCTCCAACCAGCATACCAACATCAGGCCTAAACTTATCTAGCAAAACTTTCGATTTAATAGTTTGCGTATTAGGCACGTAATAGTGTTTTTCATATTGTTTGAAACGACAGATTTAAAGCCTGTTTTAACAGTGATTGCTCGGACCAAGCTATGGTAAAAAATAACCTAGTGAAAGTTTGCAAAAGTATAGCAAACCATAGGCGTTAAACCATTTTTAGTCTTTAAGAGAATGATAATATTTGATTTTCAAACACGTAAGCTGGTCAAAATTTAATAAAATAGCCATATGCATTATCTAAGTAAATTCTATTTATCAAATATATGTTTCGATCATTCCCCAAATTCTACGCCATATTTGAACCCCTTTCGCATCAAAGGCGCCGCAAATTTAAATGCGAAATCTGGTGGCAACTCTAATCCAACATATCAACACCAGGCCTACACAACTTAAAATTGTGTGTAACATACTATACAGGTGCAAATAGCAAATATTCTCCAAATACGATTTTTCCAATATTCTCCAAATCGTATTTCATCGTATTGTTGCGGTAATACACAAAGAGGTAAGGCCGTGAATAAAGTTTCACCCACCGTAAAATTAACGGAGGGAAGCATTGCGAGTAGAGATGTTCAAAGCAGAATATCGGCGACTCATTTATAATGCTTGCTTTAAATGCGGCGTCAGCATTTTTTGGGGCGACCAATTACTTTGCGATAAGCTTCGCCTAATAATCAAGTGTCAATAGGGTGTATTTACCGCCGCAAATTTAAATGCGAAATCTTAAGGCAGTGTATGCCTCTCTGTTAGCACCTGTTGTGCATGTTGCTCCAACCAACATACCAATATCAGGCCTAAACAACTAGCAAAACTTTCGATTTAATAGTTTGCGTATTAGGCACATAATAGTGTGTTTCATATTGTTTAAAACTACAGATTTAAAGTCTGTTTTAACAGTGATTGCTCGGACCAAGCCATGGTAAAAATTTACCGAGTAAAAGTTTGCAAAAGTATTGCAAACCATAGGCGTTAAACCATTTTAAGTCTTGAGGAGAATGATAATATTTGGTTTTCAAACACGTAAGCTCTGGCCAAAATGTAATAAAATGGCCATGTACATTATCTACGCAAATTCTATTTATCAAATATATGTTTCGATCATTCCCCAAATACTACGCCATATTTGAACCCCTTTCGCATCAAAGTGGGGAAGTTTTCGGCCCATATCTGTTTTTGCTTGCAGAAACAAGTTAAGGAAAATGAAAAACAAAATATGAAATATATAATATAAAATACACAATACAAAATACAAAATATTAAAAAATAAAAAGTGTAAAATAAAAAAAATATTAAATAAAAAAAAAAATAAAAAAATAAAAATAAAAAACACACAAAAAAAATAAAAAATAAAAATTAAAAAATGAATATGAAAAATAAAATTGAAAAAAAAAAAAAATAAATAAATAAAATCAATTTCAAAAAAAAATTAAAACTAAATAAAAATAAACACTAAGCCCTGACAATATACCCCCTGACAAAATATACAACAACCGCACCCCCGTCTAGTTTGTTTTTTGTTTCTCCACACTAGGGTGAAAATAATTATAGCGTTTTGACTGGTTGGTTTGTATTTTGCATGACCACACTCGTCAAAATCTGAACAAACATAGGTTAAATTAACGTTCGATAAACCACTAATTGTATTTTCTTTTACTGGCGACGGAAATCACCGCACAGAAAGCTTAACGGGGATCGTTTTGTCACAAGCTTTTATTTGTAATTTGTCTTGATTTATAAATGAAGAAGGTAAACGATGTTTGGTAAACAAAATCTTAATCCTTTTGTTGCTATTTGTAGGGTTTAAAACAAAAGTAAAAAAACAAAAAGTCATGACTGTTTAACTGTGTCAAAAATCCCTTTTAGACAAAATAAGGCGCTTTTTTAAATGTCTAATAATTACTTTTTTCTAATTAAACCTGCCCCACAAAGTCAGGCGATTTATTTAAGCCAAATGCGTTGGATTTGGTTACCCTACCTGTGTCACATATTCTTCCTTGGAAGCCAGGCGTGCAGCTGCAGCCGAATCCGTATTTGATATCATGACATGTAGCGTTGTTCTGACAGACTGGGGTTGAAAGTTTACATTCGTTGAAAACTGAAAACAGGTTATTTATAAATTTGAAGAGTAGACTTAACCACAAAGCAGTTCCCAGTCAGGGGTACCGTTTCTAATGCTCAAGGGTGCTAAAAGCATTTGAGAATCAAGAGTATGATTTTCACCAACAAGTCGTTGTGCACAATTATTAGTTTATTGGAAATGTGGATTGTCTTGTTCCAGTTCCGTTTATAGTGACGTTATAGTAATCAACCTATCGAAATTTATGGTGGGGTTGGGCAATTTATTTAATTTTTACTGGAGGGTACAAGCCATACGAGGTTGGGAACAACTAGGCGATTAAGATTCAATTTATTTTTGTGCATCTTTGCAAACAATAAAGAATTACGGAAACAAGCAAATAACACGACAAAATGTTTTTATTGCACAACTGCCCTGGTTTGAAGCTAGAAACATAACTGCTTAAACTCACACCCGAATGTAAAGATGTTAACAGATGACCTCGAAGAACCAACACTCTTCACTCCGTTCCTCACTGATCCATTCAAGTTTGATCTCACGTCGTTTAATTTGTACAAGGTCACTTCACCTCCATGTTCTAAAGATTGAACAACAGTTTACGCTTGAGGGGAGAGTACGGTTATAGTGATCGCTCCTAACCGCCTTGCTCTGCGTGAAGTGATATTTTATAATTACACAATAAAGTTCAGCCAAAGCCCGGCCCAAGCCCAGCCAAAGCCCAGCCAAAGCCCGGCCAAAGCCCGGCCAAAGCCCGACCAAAGCCCGGCCAAAGCCCGGCCCAAGCCCAGCCAAAGCCCAGCCAAAGCCCAGCCAAAGCCCAGCCAAAGCCCAGCCAAAGCCCGGCCAAAGCCCGGCCAAAGCCCGACCAAAGCCCGGCCAAAGCCCGGCCAAATCCCGGCCAAAGCCAGGCCAAAGCCCGGCCAAAGCCCAGCTAAAGCCCACCCAAAGTGAAACACATACCAGTTCAATTTAACCCATCCCAGTCCAGTTTAAACATTCGATCAAACTTTACCTTTGGTAACCTTCCCGGCGTGCACAGCAGCGCTGCAAACCGACGAATTTACGTGGTAGGGGTCGCTTCCTAGCACCAAATCACCCCCGCATCCAGGGGGGCACCAAGCCTCGTTCAGAGCGTACATCGCATTCCCCTTCGTATTACAGGTTACTGCATTAAGCACAAAATAAAAAACTACTAAACTATTTTCATTTTCATTTCTCTACAGTCTAAATTTTTTACAAATAATTTGAATATCAATGACATTTTAATTTTCACCTATACGTTATTGCAAACCTTTTTCATTTTTTTGGTTCTCCACACTAGTCCGTGATTTACAAAAAAATGTAATTAAAACTGCTTTAGACACCGAGTCTGAAGCTAGACCTGTCTAACATAATACACAAAACACAAAGACGCTTACTGTCGAATGTGTAGCTGACCGCAGAACGTGAGCAGTTGTGGGATGTCACTGCGTATCTTAAACCTCCCACGGGTTTGAAAGAAACTTCAATGTTTTTGTAGACTTTTACGAAGCCACCACTAACATCTGTAAATTAAGGAGATAAACAAGTTCTTTTGAAAGATCTTAAAACAGTTTTTTTTAACAAAAACACAAACAAGTTTTTGAAACAATAACAAAAAAACGTACTACAACCACACAAACAAAGAGTTACTGTACAACAACACAAACAAACTCAAGTGTTTTTGCTGGCCAATTTGTTAAGTTTCTTTACATCTGAAGTTAAAACATGCAGCCTATATTATTACCCACAACACACTAGTTGTAGGAACAGTAGATAAGTTTAGCTCACAAGTTTAAAAGCGTGTAATAGAAAGATCATTTTATTCAAGTGATATAAAAAATACAAAATCAACAAACCTTGCCAGAAATATTAAGTTTGTAGTTGAAACTGTCCAAAAACAAGCAGCAGACCTACTTACCGTCAACTAGGCCGAGCTGCATGGCGGCAAGGCAAATTGATCCGCCCGAATATTTCTCAAGTCCGCAAAGTTGATTTCGAGGATATTGTCTCCAGCAATTTTCAGGGCAAAACACAGGATTTATCGAGTAGGCCAAGTCAGTGAAATCAGTGTCGCAAGTTACTGAGAATAAATATAATGTCAGTTTAGTACAAGTATAATCAATGCTGTTTTCAACAGTATTAAAATATATATTTAAAAACGATTTAAAACGACTTTAAAAGTATGTAAAAAATCTACAAGGCTCCCTGCTAATAAAAATATATTATTTACCAAATTGTAATGTGTCTTTAGAAGCGTTAACAGCTGTGCAACCTAAAAAACTGAACTTACCACCGACCACCTGGGGCGGTAAAGAAGTAATACTAACAACCGTCAGGTGACGCTAAAGAGTAAATGTCTAAATTTTGGAAATATTTTTTTAATTTTTTTGTTAAACTTTTACATCGGTCGCCTGTGGCGCTAAAGAGGTATGCGTTCTCGTAAAAAAGTTTCACATGTTTCGCGATTTTACCATGAACATATCGAGTTTTCTGCGATGTATGCGCAAAATCCACCCAAATGTTAAGGATTTTAAAAAAAAAAAAAAAAAAAAAAGGGTAACCCCCTTGGTTGACTCAAAATAAATACCAAGCGCATGTTCTTGCATCTTCTTAAAAACAAACACATATTTAAAAAGACTTTACAAAGATTTTGTAAAATTTAGAAAAATCGCTCTTCGGGTGTAAACGAAGCTATAAACCGACATTTCGGCAACAGATACGAGCTGACCTCATCAGGGTTAAATAATTAGGATGTAAAAACGTTATGTGACTTTGCCGAAACCTCGGTTTATAACTTTGTTTACACCACAAGAGAGATATGTTGGTACTTTGCCCTGTGTAGTAAATTCTATTTTCGAATGCCTTATTGCTGTAAAACAACACATGTTGCTTTAATTTTGCATCCTATCCTAGTTGACAAGCTTTTATATCATCATTACAAACCACAAACATCAAAATGGAAATAATATTATTTTTGCGTAATACAACGTTTTTCGTATAAAAGTTAAATTCTAAATGAGAGAATAATAATCTTCCATTCAACTGCAAATTAACAACTGGAATTACTTTTTTGCGTTCTAAACTGTTGGTTGTGTTCCTTTAACCAAATCAGAATACTAAAAAGCAATAAAAAACAACGCAGGTACAATGCCTCGTATTCCTTGCAGCAACACATATGGAAGATAACAACAGTTATGACACAAATGTTCAAGGTTTTATTACTCATAAAGACACAGTGTAACACTATTGTACATACCAACGGAAGATGAAAGAGTGTCTGGAATTGCAATCATCAGTCCAAGGAAAAGAACAGAAACAGATGTCAGCGTCATCTCGACAAATTAACAGAAAATACAAACAACTCTAAACAATAATTGCAATGGTAAACGCATGCATGAAGTCGCGTTTTCAAAACTGTTCTTATAATTAAGAGGCGATACCTTAACTTTACAAAAATGTCAAAATTAGCGTCCTAATAATAACAAAACTCAATGCAAAGCGTTGCCTTAAATTATATTTGATCATTTAATTTCTTCCCTCGAATGAACGAATTAAACACTTTTACTGATTGCCCTGATCTAAAAGTCAAATTAATCATAAAATATCGGTTAAAATGCGTTACGTCTCGTTGTGAATGAAGGTCATCATCGAGAACTAATGGCAGGTTGCAGGCGAGTAAAAGTTATTCAGTAAAGCAGCAAAACAGGAAACGTGCATCTTGTCATTTCCTTGCGTCGCGCATCTAAGAACTAAAATGGAAGGCTGCGCACTCGTAACGAGCATTTCCCACTTGGAGCCACTTCATCACTTCGTAATATAGACACGGAGGCAAGTTTATGTGGTTAAGTTGAGCAGGCGCGGGTATTTCGTCTCTTGTCGTGGCAACATCGCAGGAAGCAATTGACGCCACACGCTTTGTGCCGTGTGGGGACCACAGTTTCGAAACCATTTTAAAGTGCTTTAAACCACCCGCTCAAAGTCCCATGACTTGCCTTGGTCACACCTCACGATGGCTGATTTGCGAAATTTAAAGGAATTCTGGCATTAAGAAAACAAAAATAGGCATTGGGAAATGAAGCTCACGAGAGCATTGTATTTCGTCGTAATTTATTGTTCGAATATTTTCTGGAACACCAACCAAGATAAAATTATGGAACAACATTCAAGAGCTAAAATACATCTCAAAATTAGGACAAAATTAAGTTGTAAAACGAAAGATTGGCGCGTGTCGCAAAAAAAATTCCAGTTACTGAGAACCAAAGCCTGGTGTCTAAACTCTATCCACAACTTAGATCCCCGTCAACTGTACCATCTTGTTTCGCCAATGTAAGCCCAAATCCGTCGCAATAAATGCAAGTATGAGTTAAATGAGCCTAGACACTGAGAACTAATCAAAATTAGTAGTTCAAAAAACTCGCCAATCACAAAATCAAGAACCAAATTTCGCTACCACCCACTACCAACTGATCCGTCAGAAATTAGTGTTAAGCAAAATTTGCAGTGCAAACAGAGACTGATGATAATTAAAAAAAGGGTTTGAGTCTATGGATTTCGCCTTTGTACAAAAAAATTGCTGTTTTGTTTAGAATCGTAATTGTGTGGTATTTGATTTTGTTTCAAATTAATTTCAGAATTACGACTTTTTGCGATTAGCTTTCAAAAAAGTTTAAATATAAGGAAAGTAAGTTTACCAGAATTATTGCATACAAACAAAATGCGCGCTTAACTATGCGTTTCGGGTATTATTAGTAAAAAATTTTATACAGTGTAACACAATACACGCTTTTATATTTTTATTGAAATTATACAGTGTCTTTCGAGAAAAAGCGCAAGTAAAAAAGTCTTTTCACACCGCGGCACACCGGTTGCGGAGCACTGACCTAGTGCACCGTTGTTCAACTGTTGCACCGCGTCGCACTGATTGGCCATGGAAAGTTTCCAGGTGCGTAGCACAAATTAAAAGAATGAGTGTATTTAAAAAAATTGCAACAATTTAGAAGAAATACTCTCCCCTGGCTCGCCAAGTACGTCAAAAAATGTCCGTCCTGACTTGTTAAGAAACACTTCCACAAAACGTTTTTCATTTTCGTATCCAGGTTCAGAAGAAAACTGTTTGCTTTACTTGAACCCATTTTCTACCATTTCTATCTCTATATTTTCGAATACAGTAATACGTATGATCAACGTAAATACAAAATAGATATACCTGGAGAGGACGGTATTCACAATGAAATTATTACATTACTGTTAAAATCCATTTTTTGACTTTACAATCGGGCTAAGAACATAGTGCGTTTATGTTTAATTGGCGCTGGTCTAGAAACCTACCACATTGCACATTATTATTTGAACTAGGGTGCGGGTTAGCGTTTGGGTTAGGGAGGGTCAGGCATTACTTAATAATAATACTTGACCCACCCTAAACCAAACGCCAATCAACACCCTAACCCAAATATTCTGTGTTGTGGTAGGTTTCTAGACCAGCGCCGTTTTATTGATTAATGTCTTTGTAAGTTTATCTTATAAGTTAAACTCAATCAGACCAGCAATTAGCTTATATAGCCAATTAAGTTTATTTTCGGCGGCGTTTCAAGCTGCAGCACAATTCCCGCTTTACATCGGACAATTATTACCAAACAATCGTGCTATTGTAATTTTACAACTAGCAGTAATTACAGTTGCAGCAGAATCTCGTGTAGAATATAATTTCAGTTTAGCTGAAGATTTAGTTTACTTAGCTTCAGTTAATTAATATAATTATTATTATAGAATAAAGTGGAATTAAGTGACAGTCTTACGACAGCTTTAGTTGCAGTAAGGAAACTTTTTTGCTTCTAATTGCTCCAAAATCTGGATTAAACCAGTTTAAGGCGGTTCTAACCGGTTTTTGTTGAAAAATCCGGTAAATTCCCATTGAAATTGGATTTTCTGAAAATCGTCAAAAATCGGATAAACACCAAGGGTATATAGCCTTGCCAAATTTTCAAATTCATCGAAAAACTTTTTTGCTTCTAATTGCTCCAAAATCTGGATTAAACAATGAATCCACGACTATCACGCGGCCCACAAATACATTATAAAACTAAGCAATACAAAACTGTCTCACGGCCCAATAAAATTGGCTCTGCGGCCGACAGTTTGCCGACTTTCCCTAAAACTTAAACCGTGAATAGAAAGCAAAAAACCTTAAACCGTGAAGTGGGAAATTGCAATGAGTCTTTAATTATTTCTTGCATCTGCAGACATGTTCTGCAGTTAAAAAAAGCTTAAAAAAACACTTCGTCGTCGCTTACGTGAAACGTAATTTTTATAATTTTGATTCATATCTTAACGAGAATCAACCAACAAACGAAAGTTTAAACGCAGATTACTTGTTAACGAAAAATAATTTTTTGTCCGCTAATTAGGTGCCCAACAGCCACCGTACCCATTCAACCCTGTGCGGCGCCTCCCCTCCACATGGATTCCGTACCTCTCCCTTGTTGGATGAAACGGTTGTCCGGAGGTTGTAGCTCTCCCATTTTCACTCTAATAATCGGTAGCTTAAAGCATTAACATTGGTAAAACTTTTGGTTGTTTTTAATACAAATAATTTTGATCTGAGTTTCTTGCCTAAAAAAGAAAAAAAAAGTAAACGAAGTGAGTTTGACTTTGTACAGTGGCGATATCGTAGCTGATGAGGTTTATCCGAGGCGCGATTATTACTAGTTAAAATAAAAAAAAGATAAAAATAAGCTGTTATACGGCCCATTAATTAAAGATATACGCCCATTACATTGTAGACTTCAAAAGTAACGTTTAAAAGTAAAATTAAAAGTGTTTGTTTTAACTTTTTAGTCAACTGACATCATTTGCTTCAAACTATAAAAGCGGCTTCTGCAAAAATATAAATGTGAAAAACAATAGAAACGAAAATAACAACTTTGAATTCTCACGGTTCAGTTCCATTTATTGAGAAACTAAGCTATTCGTCGCCAACCAACAAACGAAAGTTTAATCGAGGATTACTTAAATCGAAATTTAAGTTTTAAAGAGGTCTTTATCAAGATTGGCGAAGTGCTGCTTGACCTATCGATGAGCTTGTCCGATCTAGGAAGTTAAGCAGCTTTTTTACTTCGTTGGGCAATTGGAAGAAGACTGCTCGTAATCAAGTGTCATTATAGTTAGTTGGTTGCATGTTTATTGTTGTTAGTTACAACTCTGTACGTTGGAAGAGTGGATAGCACTACGGTGATTCACAAATCAACGTGTTTTTCTGGATGTGGGAGAGTACTATAAAGTTACAAACATCGCGCCTACAAATACCAACTCACCAAAAAACTCAGCTAAAGAAATTAAGACACCTTCGAATAAAAAACGATAAAAAACGGACTTAAATTAAAAAAAACTTCAAAAAAATATATTAGAAAAAGAACATTTTGTTATATACTAAGAAATAAAAAAAAAAAATTTTTTAGCCAGCCGAAATATTTGCAGTTTGTCCAAACGCACTTGGAGAAACTGCAAATTATCATTTATTCATTCTGAAGTGATTTTCTCAAAAACAGTAGCGTTTGTGGATTCTTAAGATTGGTGGTTAAAATACTTCTGGTGATACACAGTTCATCTTAAGTTGGATTTCAAAATCAACAATTTTCCCAAAACGACTTCTAAATAACAGGTTGACGACATGAAGCTTATCGCAGCCTAAAATTAGTTATAAGAACGAGATGTGTCTGTTTGATATAACGCTTGACTATTTATTATAGCGCATTTCAAATTATCAGTATCAAATTATCTTCAAATTATCACTATCCTATAACATAGGGCTAAATCGGCAAAATCGGCCAATTTCGACGTGCATATACCAGCGATTTTTTTCAAATTTTTTTCGACCTGCTCCGATTGTGCTGAAATTTTCACAGAAGATGCGCTAGGACAATATGAATCCAACGGTGATACTTATATAGTCCAATTCTTTATAATTAACGAGAAAATAGACATTTTTTATAAAAATTATCCAAAAAAACGCGATTTTTGGCATTTTTTAAATATCGACCTGCCCCGATTTGGGTGAAACTTGGTGCGTAGATGCGCCTTGGGCGTAGAAATAACATGGTAAAGTTTCAGCCCCCTAACACCTAAAATAAAGCCAAAAAACGACTTTAAAGTTTTTTTGATTTTTTTTCAATTTTGCGAATTTTTGAAAAAAAAAATCCCCGGGGATTTCCCCGAAATAAAAATACGGTAATTTTTTTTCAATAATTATCAGCTGTTAATTTTAATCAGTATTTTTTATTCTGACAATGTCAGATATCCTGCGTGCAGATTAATTCACCGCCAAAACTTGATACAACAATTCACAATAAGCACTAAACCGAGTTGCCAAATACATTCCCATCCAGTGAAGCTCTTAACGGGAGCAATTTGCTGCGCCCAAAAGCCACAAGTCGGGTGTTATTAGCTTGTTGTAATGCAAAACCACTATGTTAAATTAAGGATATAAACTGTATGAAAAAACTTTCGTTTGTTGGTCGAAAGTGTAGCAAAAATTAACTAAAATGTTTTGCTTTAATGAGTTTGGTAAATTGTGATTAATTTACTAAAGCAAACCATTTGAAAAATTCAGGCCAAGATAATAACAAACAAATCTCAACATACAGCTACCTGCAGTTTGTTGCAAAACAAAGTGCTGTACTTAGCTGATGGAATGTAAGTTGTAGTAATCGTTTTGGCTCGATTCTTCCAACTGAAGAAAAGGGCCGGAAATAGCACAACACGGTTAGTAATGGTCTGGGCCAAGCCCTTTATTAAACCTGTCTCCACCAGGAAACAGGTGCCACCACGAAGGTAGGGTACGAATTGCGAAGCGGAGTAGGGCATTTATTTCCACGATAATTTTTTTTTGTAACACGCAAAATATAGATATGTTTTGGTACCGAATAAGAAGTTATCTAAATGTAAAAAACACGTTTTTATTATCTTTACACAATAGCGACAGAAAAAAAAAAAAAAAAAAAAAAAAAAAAATGAACAGGTAGTGAGAAACAGCCTCTATTTTCTTCAAATAGTTCGTAATTCCAAGTTTTATTATTCTACGCAGTTTCACATTTTGTATGTGCTGGTAGGTTTATTTAGTAGGTAGGCATAAGAGGTAAATGTTTAAACCTTTTGTTTGTGGTGGAGGTGGTACAATTTTGACAGCTCGTTTGTTGCTTTAAATAAAAGTGGTAGGATTCTAGACCAGCGCCCTTTTTTCACAAGACCATTGTTTTTATAAGTTTAATCACTTTTACATCACAATTTCAATAAACGCTTTATTATATAATTGCTATTTACAAATACCGCCGACGATTATAATAAAGGTGTTAACAACGGAAATTACCCGGAAATTAATAACACAGTCAAGCTCTAATTGTGTATTATATCCGCGAAGCACGAAAAATTTGGGGTTTACGTATAGTTAAAGTTGGCCCAAAATATAGTTCGACGGGTACTCAGGACCACTTCTTTGGCACGTGGGTCAGAACCACGCAGAGACAATATAAAACTTATAAGCCTCATGTAGTTTTAAAACAAAGTGCAATAAATGTACGGCTATCACGCGGCCCTTCAAAATTGCTCCAAAATCTGGATTAAACCGGTTTAGGGCGGTTTTAACCGTTTTTGGTGAAAAATCTGGTAAATTCCCCTTGAAATTGGATTTTCTGAAAATCGTCAAAAATCGGATAAACACCAAGGCTATAAATTGATCGAAAAACTTTTTTGCTTCTAATTGCTCCAAAATCTGGATTAAACCGGTTTAAGGCGGTTCTAACCGGTTTTTGTTAAAAAAATCCGGTAAATTCCCCTTGAAATTGGATTTTCTGAAAATCGTCAAAAATCGCAAAAACACCAAGGCTATAAATTGATCGAAAAACTTTTTTGCTTCTAATTGCTCCAAATTAAAATTAAAATCTTTCAGTAAACATTTTACTGTTGACTCGGGTATAGTCTTACCTTTTTACGATTTTAAATTCTCATTTCATTTGAAATTTAGTTTATTTTTCTGAAGAAACTTGATAGATAATTTTTTCATTGCAATTTTTTTTTTACTTTTGGTACTTTTAACTGGTTGTAATTTATGGCAAAAATATATAGAAAAAAAAACTTTTTTCAACTTCTTCAAACCATAAAATTACTTCTGTTGGTTGTTGCTGAAATATACAAATCAAATGCACTTGTAATAGCTCTTTGTCTTTATTACGTCACAATGCTACAACAAGCGAGCGTAACAATGGAAAGCAAGTGCATGGGCTGACAATTAAACGATGTTGTAAATAATGACAGTTAAGACAAATAAACCGAGGTTCGCATAGCAGAACTTTTTTGAAGCTTAATGTCAAGCCCGCGGAGGAGTAGGTAGCACTTTGTAAAAGTTTCGAATAAATCTTAAGATAATTGTTAGAGGTTGTAGTTACGTAGAAGGAATATCAAAAGTCAATATTGGACCGTTTCGAATTGAAAACCTGTTGAAAATGAATAAAGGAATACTCGAAACATTTAAAATTTGGCGTACTCCCGCATGGGTTTTGACATTCTACTAAACATACAGGTAATATTTTTCCAAAAAACCTTCAAAAATAAACGTGTGTGCGTTATACTAGGGCAGTAGGCGAAGAAAAAAACAAATTCAGTGAGAACTCATAATGCCAACGCTTTAATTGTTTAGATTTATATCTTCATTCAATTATACACTTCGTTAAAACTCGCCGAGAAACACGCACGTCACAGAAACGTCATTAAATTCGTGTGACGTCACACAATATGACGTAAAGGTAGAAAAATAAGCACGCGATTTTTTGCGGATAAAAAACGCCGAAATAAACGACTCCCACACAATTAACGTTCAACCGTAGATATAAGGAGAAAAGAAGTATATTTCCAATATGAACAAGGGGCAACTTTCATGCATTTTATGCGAAATGAAAATATTGGCGTTGTTTCTTATTTCGTGTTTTAAGTATTCAGAAAACAAATTCGGACACTACTTGTGAGATTTCTGTTAGAAAATGATAAAAAAAAAAACTATGTCTTCGAAGTTTAGGAAACCAACCGTTCAGAATGAAAAATCGAGCGAGTTCGCTTTTATAATCCTTAGCTGGAAAAACACAAACACAAAAGTAACAGAAATACTGCCATTAAGTTGCTACGCATGCTAAAGTGAAAAAACAACGTTCTCCAAACAAAAATCCGGTTTCAGAGTTTAGTTTGGGAACTAAGGTTTTTAGGTAACCTTAAGAAATGTGCGCGTACCATAAAAATATCTTGTAAAATTGAAAACAATATTCGAAACATCGGAAAACAGCACCAAAGCAGTGGCGGAGTTTTAACCACAAATTGACGTGTACTATTTTCCAAAAAAATGGTGAATAACACTTTATTTTAAATTGACTTTTAAATTTCAAACACTACCGGGAGTTTTGCGTTTTTAAGAGTGCCTGTTTTTTTTTAAATAAATAGACGAAATGCCCCAAATTTTTAGAACATCAGATTAGAAATTGTTCGCAGTTCAAATAAAAATTAGGTAATGAAAAAAAAATCGATTCTCCTTCCCTTAATATCACCGCAGTATATTACATAAGAATACACGATAATCGCAGAGATTTAGTTTTAAGTTGCACGGTTTTAAGCATAAAAACTCCTGCCGTACTCGGCTTAGCATTACAAAATAGCGATATTGATTTTTATGCACGAGTAGCCGAGTTGGACTCGTCGAATGCCAAGCACAGGGTTGCCACAAAATTTTATGAAAAAAATTAAAGACATTCAAAGAGTTTTTAAAGAAAATTTGTAGGTTTTCAAAGACGTAAAACGAGTCGCTGGACGTTTTTTGTAATAATTCGGAAACAAAACAGTATGAATACCACTGTAAGCACAATTAAAAATGGTTGAAAAATGTTTTAAACACGTAACAAGAAATAAATTTAAAGATTATTCAAAGATTTTTGAAAAAACATAGGGTTTTAAAAGCTTTTCAACACGCAAATCAATTGAAAAACTTTTGTAGATTTTAAAACTTTATGGCAACCCTGCAGCATTAACAGGTTACTTAGAATAGAAATATGGCGGCGACTTAGTACCTACAGCGGTTTAGGCGAAACTTTAGAACCGTGTTAAATAAAACTCTAGTCGGCACCACAAAACGGAAAGATTCGGGTAAATTCGCACCAAAAAATAATCAATTTCAACCAAAAACGAATCACTTGCTTTAAATTCACGATTGACAGCGTAAATGGTTTAAGCATAGACAATACTGCTTGCCAAAATACAAGACAAAGCGATCACGATTCGCGCAAGAAGAAATAATAACAACGCATCGTATTGGGATCGATTGAAGCGGTGGTTCTCGAGCTGTGAAAGATTTTAAATTTTTTTTTGCAAAGCAACCTATGCGTATTACAAACACCCATGGTAGGCAACAATGTGGGACTTAAGTACAGTGTTAATATGCACACTATCCGTTAGATAACTGATAATGTTAAGATATAAAAGGTTACAATAATAATAATTAACATTAACTGAAGATGATACAAGCTCGTATCGAAACGTCTTAATCAAGATGATGTCGATATACTCGACCTTTTTGGCTTTGCAATTTATTAATAATAATTAATAATGTCAAAATGTTCAGAATGGCCAACATCCAAAAATGTACCGCGAAATTTTCATATTTTTGCAAAACTTATGCGTATTACAAATATCCATGGTAGGCAAACACGTTGGCTTCTTTAGAGAAGTTTATAAGCATAATAATAAAGTCAAAACTTTCTTAACGGCCCAAATCTAAAAATGTTCAAGAACCACTGCAATAGCAAAAAAAGAACCTTTTCAAACCCGAAAAGTTGAATAAAAACGCCAAAGCTCCCGCAAAAAAGCAGAACGTCAAGGTCCCACGGCGCAGCGCTTGAAAAGCCAGTGGAGCGAAACGGTCACGCTTTGTCGATCGCACCTCTTCGGCTGTTAACCGTTGGTTTAAAGCGTGACAAGTATGCCTTACAGCTGTCGCAATACCTGCACTGAACTTTCACCAAGCCGCATAACTCGCAATTGTGCGGCTGTTTGTCGCCATCTACCGGTGGTGGGGCGCCGTTGGTGGTCGGTTTAGCGACGTTTTCTGAAAAAAAAGAAGAAAAGGTTGGTTTCACTTAAGCATTGGGTTCAAAATGTTATGATTTCGTTATCAGTCGCTAAAACTTTAGGTAATTGATTAAGAACACAAATCAAACGTAAATAATAATAAATAATTTAGAGCAGGGTTTCTCAACATTTTCTTTTCGGGGCCACGGAGCGGTCTTTATAGGCGCAACCGCACAAGCATATATTATTTGAATTATTATCCAGCTACACTCAAATTTGAGGCTTTAAAATTTGAGCGACGCTTTCTGCAAAAAAAGTAAAAAAATTGGTTTCGTTGAAGATTGTGCTAAAACTGTTACGAAATCAATATCGGAAGCCAGGCTTGACTAATTAATTCGACAAACATAGTTTGGAGAGCGGGTAAGTCGAAGAAAGTGAAAAAATAATTTCACATAAGGTCTTGATCTATATAATTGTGATTTTTTCTTTAAACTTGTAAAATGACAAAGCTACTGAAGAACAATTCCCAAGTGAAATACATATAATTTTACTTTAACAAAATGTGCAGGAGCAGACAACGAATAAATGTTGTTTATAACACTAAAACCTAATTGGTGTCGAGAAGTTTCAAATCTCACTGAACCAAAGACTCGTTATCGTGTTTTTCACAAAATATTGCATTACAGCTGCTTGAATGTGTTCGAAGACGGTTATTATAAAAGTATTACGACAATGCACATGCAACAAGAGAATGTTGAATAAACTGAAACAAGCTACTTTGGTTTATACTTCGTTTACACCAGAAGAACGATTTCTATCTATTGAGATGTTGCCTAGTGGAGCTAACTCTATTTGAAACAAGTTACGTTCAAAAAGGAACCATTAAGGCAAATCCTAGTGATCATAACATCAAATTAAAGCTGGAATTGTTATAAGCTCCCGCTATGACCAAGTGACAAAGAACCGCTGGTTCGAGTCGTATCGTCATTTAAAGCCAAAATCTTAATCTCTTCCCGCTATGACCAAGTGACAAATTCCTAACTCACTTGTTACCGCCGATGTGGACGCGAATTGGGGGTTTCCCCTCCTGGAGCGAAAGTCCTGGATGATCTTGTCCTTGAACTGCGGGGGAATCCCCGGGCCCGGGTTCCGCTTCTTTGCCTCCTCGGCCCATTTCATCATGCCCTGGAGACAAGAAATTTTTATACAGTAACCAACTGGTGTTCATTACAATATATCGGTGTCTTAGAAATGCCTTTTTCGAAATTACATAAAAAAATTTTTTTTCGAAATTACATAAAAAAAAAAAAATTAAACTTAAATTACCCAAGGTTTTTTACATGAACATTTTTTACATTTTTTTATTGTGTTCCAAAACGAGACAAAATGCCCCTGAATCTATTTAAATTCTAAATCGTGAACTGCTCCTTTGCTTAAATTTAAAACTTTCTGTTGGGTAAATACTATAATAGTTAACATATTTGGATTTTTGGAGATTGGTTTGTAAGAAGTTTCCTCCAATACCAGCGAAAAAATTCTACGGAGACATGCCTCATATTAGCATTTTTTTGCACAGTTTTTTATTGCACATTTTATTTTTTACTATGTATGGATCTGTAATGTAGCTTGATAATGAATTTCAAAGCCTAAAAGGTTGAGAAGTTCGACATCATCTCGTTTAAAGGCGCTTGACTTCTCACTTCTGATAAAGCACGCTCGCGACTTGTAAGAAGTTTTCCACAAAAAATTACAGCGCATACTTTTCATTGTTGGCCCTTTTCTGAGCCCGACTTCATTCCATAAAGTTTTTACGACCGGAAAAATGTCAATTTTATCCAATATAATGGCTTTTAGTATTTTTATTGTACAGTTTTTTACACGAAAACTCAATTCACCTGCTGTTGTTGGTGATTTACCCTCTGTCTGTCATCCGGGGGTTGTTTGGTGGGAGGGAGGATCTGAGGGGGCACACTAGCCCCAGGGGAGTCCCCAGGGGGGCGCCGGCGTTCCCGGCCGGGGTCGTGTGGCGCCGGGTGACCCCGGGAGGGTATGACGTCATTGGATCGGCCGAATTTTGAAGCGTCGGGGCGCAAACCTGAAAGAAAAACTTAATTTAACGAAACGATTTTCTGTAAACTTTTTACGATTTGGAAAATTGGACCAAATTTGCAGCAAACGTAATCATTTCACAGAGAAAATAATTTTTAATGCAAAAAAATGTCAAGCGTGTTGGCTATGGATTAGGGATTTCCGATGTGATAGACGCCAACAAGGTAAATCCGTTGGTAACAGGGTTGATATATAATGATTTCTGTGATTAAAACCACTAAATAAGAACTGAAAGTATTTTTTTTAAATCGTATGGCTTCATAAGAATTTCCAATTAATAATTTAAAAGTTAAAAGATTGGGTGGCAAACAACAAGACGATAAATCACAAATTAAAATTTTGCGGTTAAAGTCACTTTTCAAAAATTGGATCACTCACCCATTGGGGGTCTTCTATTCGGCGCCTGTCGGTTTCCGCGGCCTGCCGGGCCGGTTTGTCCAGGGGGGTAACCAGAGCCGTTTGGGCCCGCTCGGCCAGATGGGCCAACTTGACCGGGTGCCACCTCGTTGGACGGACTAAAACATAAAACGCGTCAGATTGGTTTGGGTTCTACGATATGTCTTTAGTGTAATTGTAATAGCTAGGTACACGATTGAAAGTAGCGATAGTGGCTCGCACCATATGCTATTCTACGTTTGACGTTTGTTAATTATTATAGGGGTTCCAGCAGAGGTTTTTGATCTAACAAAGCGATTTCTTCTTTAATATATCGGAGATTGGTATAAAACACCAAATATCGGGCATTCATACTCGTTTGGCTGACATGAGTTTGTTTTGCGTGTGGCTTGATTAAATTTACAAAGACGGGGATCGCACCTCTCTTGTGGTAAATGGGGGGAGGGGCGATAAAAACAAAAATCGAAAACCTGCCGGTGTGCTGGTATTTGTTGGCGTGTGATAAAGTCATAAATACAAGACTCCATGTCGTCCTAATTTAACCAGAATTTTTTGTAGAAATAATATTATCGGACATATCTAATAGTAATGACGTCATCTTGTATCGGGCAGCGATACTTTTTGCCCAAAATATCGGGTGCGGGAATAAATCGCCACATATCGGAACATTCCTACTCGTATAGAATTTCTAACTTGTTTCATAAATATGCAGAAAAGTTTAAAATTCTACCGGGCTTTGTGCAAAAGCGTGTTTGGTGTTTGTCAACAAACTGAAACTATCTAGGCGGCATGTTTAAAATTTCTAACACTTTCCTATCCCGCTAAAACAGGGGTTCCTAAACTGGGGTCAATGGATCCCTTGGGGGTACATGAACTAGTTTTAGGGGGTCCATGAAGCCCTAATTACAATATTAGATTATATATTTAAGCAATCAATTCTTTTAACTAAAAAATAGAATGCAGTTAAAAAGAAAATGTTTATGCACTGAAAATATTCTTTAGACTTTATTTCATTTTAAATTTTCGGGACCGGAAACAGCAAATTTCTGAAGTCTATATGTTTACGATGTTATCTCTAATAATTTGTGGCCCACACTTTTCCGTGTAAGGCAAACAAATAGGGGTCCGCGGTAAAGAAAGTTTAAGAAACCCTGCGTTAAAAGTATGCCAGAAAGTTTCAAGCTTCTCCTTGAATACAACTCACAAACGAACATATCTGACATTTCTACTGAGCCCCACCTGCTTCCCTGGTCGGATTTAGAGATAGGTCTCGGTTTGTTTTGTTCGTATATGTTCGTGTTGACGTTCCTCGATGGAGGAAGCTGGTTCACGTTGTTCGTGAAGTTCGTCAGGTTCCTGCCGAGCTGCAGCTTAAGTGACTCAAGGTAAGCGGCCTTCATTGCTGGTGGGGCGGTCATTGGGGTTGAAACGGGGAAAGTCTGAAAAAAAGGGGTACTTGTGAGTTGAAATGTAGGATGAGTTTTAATACCGGATAATATTGGATCGGGGCCTGTACAATATAATGTGGTAGTATCGGTACTGGTTCGATGCTAAAATAATAACGGGAAAAAACTTGTAAGTGTACATTACCTTAAATTCATGTTCGCTTGCTATATATAAAAAAAAACTTATTCCGATGTCTATTTTTCTATTTTTTAAAGTCGGAAAAATAAGGGCTACTTGTGACTAGGAATGTACGGTAATATATAATATCGGACAAAAAATATACAATATCGGATAATCTCGGACCGGGGTCTATAGTATACGCTATGAAGTTGGCAGTATCAATACTCGTTTGATACTGAAAATAACGGACCGACATTTCTAAGGGTAAATTACGTGAAAATTAAGTTTGCTTGCTTAATAGAAGTATATATAAGTTTTGCGTTGTCTTTGTTGAAATTACTACCTGATGCTATGCTGTCTAATTTTACTTAATTGCGGGTTAAAATTAGTTACTTTTGAAAATGCGGTAAATAAGACTGCAAAAGTTTCCCTCAGAACAACCACACTATAAAAGTTTAAACACAACTGTCCAGAATATAAAGTTAAGAAAATGCGCGAAATATAAATAGCAAAAAGAAAACAGCATTATTAATAACATCTCACCGGCGGCTTGTGGTTCTGCATATTAGCTGCGAAAAGGTTTTTCTGCTCCGGCGTCATGTTGTTGTAATACTGCCACATGTCCATCATATAAGGGTAGAAGTTGGGTGACAACATTGCGGGGTTAAAACCCATCGGCATCATATGATTGGCGGGGGTCCAGCCTGGGTAAGCGTATGGGGCGCCCATCGCCGACGTGGGTCTCTCGGAAGTGGGGCTATTCGTTCCGCTGCTCGATTTATCGGAGAGCTTTCGTGACGAAACTCCACTATCGCTATCTTCTTTGCGCATCTCGCTTGCGGAACCGTAAGCGGACTTGGGTCTGGGTCGGGGTAATTCCCCGTGGCTCCGGGTCCCCATCCGTGCTCGCATCATCTCTTTGTTCGAAATGGGGGTCGGGGTTTTAGAGCGGCGCTGTTGACCCACCGACATCTCACTGGCCCCCTGTGGAGTCGGAGTCTTGGATCGAAAGCGATGCGTCGGATTCATTGAGAGCAACTTCATGTTCTCCTGGATTTCATTGTCGACAGAGGAGCTTGCGGGATGCTGATTCCTCCTTGCATTGTTGTCGTGAACGGAGTGATCTTCACCGGAAGGAGGATTTACTCCGCGCGGTAACGAGCTCGAACTTGAATTTAGCTGCCGTCGTGGCAACGAGTTCGATTTGGAAGCAGGGTTTTCGATTCCGCGTGGTTCCACTGCAGACACAAGAGCGGATCTTTGCGGAGCCATTTCCACAACGTCTTCTTCGTCCTCCGGTCTCTTCCAAACGAAGATCTTGGTTCGCGATTCATCGCTTTCCTCTGCTTGTGATGAAGATGAGGACGCTCGCTTTTCCGGATGCTGCGATTTCGCACTGGAAAGGCTCGTCGAGCTGTTGTTGTTACTGTTGTTTGAGTTGGGGCCGTGCGGGGGCCGCAACCCCGCGTGGGGTTGGTAGTCGGGGTGCTGGCGGACCTGGTTGTGGTGCTCGTAGATCTGGTTTACCTGGAAATGATGGAAGACGATTTAGAAAAGGCTGAAGAACTGTTTTTTATTGAAAAATATTAAGTTTTTGCAGAAAATATTGCCACATTTTTTTTGCGATGTTTGGAGATCTTAAACGATAGTTGTGAGTTGTAGTTGAACTAAACAATAGTTTATTTAGAAGGGATCATATGGGTTTTAAATAAAAAAGTGAATGAATATCGAAACCGTTGATTTGGTCTACTTCGAACGATAAAAATTTGTAATTAAATAAATAGACAATAACCGTTTGTTTATAACATTTGACTCGGTGAGAATCAAACATAAAAATAATATAAATTCAGTAAAAAATTGATAATGGTGTGGAAGTACTATTTAAAAAGATAAGAAAAGTCACTTTTATTTGCTTTTTAGTGCTAATTTGAGACGTACCCATGGCATTCAAAAATATAAAATAAAACTCGTCTTAAAATCGATTTTTTTTAATATTGCCTTTAAACACGTTTAAAAAGATTATTTCGGTTCATTTTTAGCACAGGTGTAAAAATACTCATTTAAGTTTTCATGAGCTTTCAAGTAAATAGACCAGCGGTTCTCAACCGGTGGGCCATGGAAACCTTTTAGTTAGGCAACAGACTAATTGAAAAAAACTATATTTGTTGAAGGATTTAGTTTCATTTGTGTCGCTATACCTAATTTTACAGAAATAACGGCTTAAATAAATTTATTGTTCAGAAGCAAGTACCTCACTAATGCAAGGTTGAATAAATAAATCTGTTTTTGATGGTTTTGTGCAACGAAAATGGGCCACGAAAGAAAAACGGTTGAGAAGCGCTGAAATAGACAGTGACATCGCAGTGAAGCATTATTTACAGGGTTGACATGCGGCGCTTATTTCTAAGATTTTATTTTTGGGTGCAGTGTCTTAGAAAACACATTTGTGCTTATTTCTAAGAAACGTGCTTATTTTAGAGTTGTGTGCTTAGTTTGCCTTATTTTAGTCATACGTGTGTCAGTACTGACAAAATATTATTAAGAGAATGAGCATACAAAAATAAGGGTTTTTAAGCTTTTATTTTTATGACATTATTCCTATAAGCTTGGATTTCACCCCCGCAATCCTGGATCTCCTCCTGGTCTTCAGTAGCCTAGTGCGCTTTTTTTTGAGTAGCGTGCTTATTTTTTGGTTTGAGCAGATGGCAACCCTGGTTATTTACCTGATGTTGCAAGTTCGTCATCCCTGCTTTGTTAAAGTTAATCAAATTTTCATCTTCCTTCTCCAATTCTTTCACGGCCGACATATCTTCCTCTTGAAGCTGGTGACCTTTGACCGATGACGTAACGGATGTGGATGACGTGGCGTCCTCCGATTGGTTCATGTGACGATCGGCCTCGGTCATGCTCGAGCGGTTCCCGCCGGCTTCTTTGCCGCGAGCTTGCATCCTAATATTCTTCCGCCGTTGCAGTATGCGCGCTGCGGAGGGATACATAAAGTTAAGTTTGACTTGAATAAGGTTGAGCTGTTAGAATTTAACCCAGAGGTTCACGGGTTCGATTCCCAGCTAAGGTAACACTCAAAAAAACGCCCTATAACGCGAAGATCTCAATAAAAAATGTTTTGAAAAAAACAACATGCGAATCGCATCCTAATATTCTTCCGCCGTTGCAGAATGCGCGCTGCGGAGGGATACACAAAGTTAAGTTTTAGTGCAATTTGGTTGAGCTGTCGGACTTAAATACCGAGGTCCAGGGCAAATACCTGACTCGGGATGTATGATACTTCACATTTTGTTCCGATACCGATTCCCGATATTTTGGACAGACAGTATCGCGATACTATCCGATAACAGATGACGTCATTGCTAGGCTCAAACAAGCTCCGATCCGATATTATCGGACGGTTACCGATACTATCACTTGGTATCGGTTATCAGCTTCGATCCGATATTTCCGGACGTCCCTATTCAAGACTTCTATAGACAGGACGCTTTTGACTCGTTTTGAAACTACTTTCTCACTTTTCTTTTCTTTGGAGGTTGTAGTTAGACGTAAAATGAATATTGATGCCTATGCAGTTTAGTCATTTTCTTCTGCATGGGCTTTGATAGAAACGTTATTGGTATGTCGTTTAATCTCCTCACCTTTATTAACGCACTCGCCATGTTTGATCCTCGCTTGCACCATGCAATCTGTAGGCACGTCTTCCATGAGGAGAACAACCTCCACCATCTTGGTGGCTTCCAAGCACAACTGTAGAGCCGTGGAGTAATCCAGGAGGTTGTCGGCTTGGCGACTCTGCTCGAATCTTTCTTCTGCTTCTCGGAGCAAGAGCTCGGCTTTTTCTGAAGAAAAATCAAAATTAATTCATAAAAAAAAAAAAAAAAAAAAATTCTAAAAGCCCGGTGTAAGTTTTAGCTCTTTTTCTGTCGACATTTTTGTTTGTTAATTGTAGTGTTTTGGTTAAAAAACTTCGGACGATGAGAGTTTAACGGTCTAGACTTATACTTTTAAGTAATGACTAAATATAACGAAAAAACAATTTACACATTTGTCTTGTTTCGTGTTTGTATTATTAAAGTAGAAACCTAGGCTCGATTCGGCCTTAACAGTATTTTCTCTCGGAGCAAAAGGTCAACTTTTTCTAAAAAAAAATAACTGAAAAAACATTGTTAACCCTCTTTTTGCGCTGTGTATAATAAACCAAACAATTTATATTTGATATCTTAATTCGCGCATTATTTTGATCACAAAAACAAGACTGAAGAAAAAATAATAATTAAAAAAATTAAATGACTTCAAAATACCAAATGTATTGTGACAATGTATAGGTTAACATTGGACCTCAATTTGCGTTTATGTTGAAAAGTTTAGTTATCTTAAATTTAATTTATATTTTCTTTAGCAATTCTTTCTCCAGCTTGTTAGGTTCTTTAATAAAAGATTTCAGAAAATTTATTTTTGATTTGCAAAACCATGACTGTAATGACTTATGAATTTGGTTTAGGATTGGAAAGAATACTATGACTTGGTACAAAAAACTACCTTATCTTCATATTTAAAAAGTTAAGCGTCTACCACTAAATTTCAATAGACAACACAGAAGAGTTTCAATAATTTAATTAAACTGAGATTACCTTTTTGCAGAACATGCTTAATAATAGTAGATATACATTTTTTACTATAATGCACATAATAGCTGGCTGGTGAATTAAAAAAAGTTCAGAAGTACAATTTGGCGCCACCTAAAAAGCAGTATGCAAAAATCTAATTAAAAGCACAAAATTAAGGAATTTAAAATAAATCCTGCTAAATTAAGAACACCCAACTACTGAAGACTGAAAACATCCAGGTATAAACAATTAAAAAAATAAAAACACCCAACACAAACACACACACAAACATCAATCAGTAGGCAATAAAAAAGATGACAAATTGAATTTGCAAATACCTGATTTGGGATTGACTCTTTCGGGTGGGTTAGAGTGAGGGGAATTAGAGGAAACGCCGTTTAGTCGCTGCATTCGGTTAGCTAACGACAAAATTTGGGCGGCGGCATTAGCTTGGGTATTGGGAAATGTTGCAGGGTTTGAATTCAAAGTTTGGGGCGACTGGTTTGGGTGCATAGTTGGGTAAGCGTGTGGCGTTGTTACAGTGGCAAGATTGGGGGTAGGAGGGGTGCTGGCAGAGAAGGGTATGCTTAGAAAGGGGGGTTTTCGGGGTAAGGGGGGTTTTGCTGTTCCTTGCTGGCAATTGGTGGCTGCGGTCGTGGGTAAACAATTAGTGATTTCATGCGCGGCACCTAAGAAAAGAAAAAAAAACATGCTTTGAATTTTTTTGATGGCCATGCATGGATAGATATACAACACATGCATGAAAAATAAAAAAATATGCCTGTCATGAAAAAACACTGCAATGAAACACAACGACGAAATAACTTTATTCATTATGTTTTGCACCATATGAATTTTGAAAAACATTTTGACCATATTTATTTCTTTATTGGTTCTTCAAAAATCTTAATTTAATGTATGTTACGAGAAAATTGATTTGCAAACTTGATTGACTTTTTTGTAGCAATGAAATTGTACACTTGATTTATAATAATGTCACACACAAATTATCCCACTAAAAGCATTATACAACCATGAAGCGTTCCTATTAAAAAAAATAATAATTTTGACAAAACTTTAGTTCTGGTTGTATGTGCTTGTAGCATTTTTTTCTCGCGGTAAGCTTTATTGCCATGCAAAAAACTTTGGCAGTTCTATTACCTTGACATGTGCTGCCTCCTTGTGGTGAAACATGGTTAGTGTTGGTGTTTTGCATGCCGCTAGATTCAGGGCTATCACCTGATGTGGTATTATGTAGCAGGACTGCATACAATGAATAGCAAGCAGTTTGTTAGAAGCATATGATTATGATGTTAGTGATAGTTTAGTATTAAAGCAGTGTTTCTTAACCCCTTGGCCACAACCCAAAATTGGGTGGCCATTTTAATTGGTTGCATCGAAGACAAGTAGTTTACATGGTTGGATTAATTAAGATTGGCTGTGAGCTACATTGCTACAATTTATTTTTTAATTTGGAAAAAAGGAAGACATCGCTCAAATTATTTAAGTTTGAATTTATTAATAAAAAAAAAAAAAAAAAAAAAAAGAAAGAAAGACATGGCTCATATTATTTTTGTTTGATATTAATGCTATTATATTGTTTTTATTTTGTTCACTTGAGCTTACCAAAATTCAGTTCAGTGAAGATAATTAGGTCGCCAAAGCTTCGCTGTTACTACTTACGCTTAGTATTTGGGACTCGAGGAAAAATGGTTGAGAAACACTTGTTTATGGTGATAGAATAAGATACCAAAACAGTTATTTTATTAAAGTGAGCCACACCAAAGGCCTAAATAAAAATAGCTGCAACATTCATTCTGCAAATGAATGTTACCCACAATACTGTGGCATGCATATTTCATTTTTAATATAAAACAATTTTAATCAAATGCAGTGATATGAAATCAACAAAATGTATAATATGATATAACCTTATTCAGGGTTTAAACTCAGTGTTTAATCATTTTGTGTGATTTGCTAAAGAAAGCAGTAATAGTATATGATTTTTTTAATGCTCTAAAATTATGATTTTCTACTCAAGCTATCACCAGTGTTATTAGAAGCAATATAATTTACCTCCGTCACTAATAAGCATCATTAAAAGCAAAATAAGATAAAAACACTGGTTTAAGGTGACAGAATTATATACCAAAACTGTTTTTTCAATATAAGTGTGACCTACCAAAGGCCTAAATAAAAATAGATGTGAATCCAAATATTGTGAAATGCATATTTCATTGTTTTAATATCAAACATTTCAATCAAGTGCAGCAATATGAACATTAATTATATTAAAGTTGAGCTGAAAATCAACGACATGTGCAAATGGATTTCAGCTCAAACTTTAATATAATGAATGTTCAATCAACTTGCGTAATTTGCAAAGCAAAGCTGTAACAGAAATTATTGTTTTGTTGCTCAAAAACCTAAAAGTATGTTTTTTTCTGCTAAACCTACCACCAGTGTTATAACAAGCAATATAATTTACTACAGTCGCTAATAAGCACAATTGAATAGCACACTAAGATGATTTTATACCTGGAGAATTTGAATGCTGCCTGTTTGAAGACAAACTTTCTGGCTGGGAACTCGACATAGAAATCCCACTCATACTGCTATTGTCTGAGTTTTGTGAAGTTCTGCGAAGTTTCGAAACCGGTGATCGTCGAATAGCTCTGTCTCCGGCTTGCGACATCGGCGGTGTTCTTTGCTGCTGCATAGTGGTGGTAGATGAAGCGGAGTCGGTATTGGACGATTTGCGGGCCAACGCAAAAGTGGCCATCCCTTTTGAGTCCATGGATTTAACTTCCAAATCGAGTGGGGTGCTCTGCGGCGACTTTCTTCCATCTGTCACTACAGTGGTTCTTGGACGCCGTTCATTAGCCTGTAATTATATGAGAAACAAGTTGTAAGAAAATTAGGTAAAATTAAAACAAATTATTTTCAACATTGCAGAGTTGATACTGTTCAAAATTGTAAAGTAAAATTACACTTAAAAAAGTGATTTTATCTGTCCTTTTATTTTGTTGAAATAATTTTAAGTGTTTAACCAAACTAGGACCACCTAATGAATCAATTTTTGTTTAGGGCATTCTCTAGTGGGCAGAGTGGGTGTCAAAGAGCACTTGCCTGTAGCATATTATACTCGTTGAGCGTAAAAATTGGCAAGCAGAAAAGTAAAAAATATTAACCCTGTATTGAATATTGGAAATAGCCTGTAATTATGGTTGAATTTCACTTTTTAGCTTTGTATTTGAATGTTTAGTAAATCAAAATAAAAAGCAATGTTGTTTGCCCTTCAGTTAGCCGTGACTTTTTGATGGACCACACAGCTCTGTTCTGGTGTAAGTTTTTTTATCAATGTTAATTATTGACATTTGTAAGTTAACGTGCATTTGTTTTGTTTCATTCTATTTGAATAAGAACTAAGTTATTGTCAATATTAAACCTCTGGTGTAACTGTCTGATAAAGTTCTTTATCTTTCAGTTACAATTGGGTAATTTTATAAGGAATACTAATTCGACAAGGTAACATTATTTGGAAATTCAAATCTTGCAGATTACACCTATAAGTAAAATCATTTTAAAAAAAACTTTTTATTATATAATGCTTAAAATGTAATGCCTTTGAAATTCATTATCAAGCTACATTACAAATAGGTGCATAGTGCACCCTAGTTTACAAAACATTTACAAAAATACCGACCTTGTTTGCTTGTGGGTAAGGCTTGTACTTGGTCCATTGGGCAGGCTGGGGCTCTTTATATTCACCCACCTTAACCCCATTACTAGCCCTGGGTTTCTCCGATGCCATATTCCACTGGAAAGTCGGTTTTCTACTGGAATCCACTGGTTTTTCCTCGAAATTCTTCTTCACAGGAACAGGGGCTGTCTGGTTTGTCACTGGAGCCTTGTGCTTCACTTGACCAACTGTGATTGGCAATGTCTTGGGCTGCTTTTTCGGCTGCTTTTCTTTAACTGGGACAACTTCTGGGGTTAGAGGCTTGTGGGAAACGTTTCGGTTTTCTGGAACAAAAAATACATGTGTGATGTACTTTGATGTAAACTAGTGTTTTCTTTTTTTAATGAAGGGTAACATAACATCGATGCTTTGGCGAATCAACTCTTTTCACTGATTTTTTTGTGAGTTTAAGTGGAATAAACTCAAACAAGGAAAGAGCCCGAAATTTTGCCCAGAACCAATCTTAATAAATCTAACTATACAAAAGCGTTGCAGTCATAGACCTAACCAAATCAGACAGCGTCTCAACTTTGGGGTTGCAACCCATGGGTTGAGAAATACTGATGTAATGGTTTAGTTTTCACCAAAATTTTGCAGAGCAGCTATTACTTGTTAAATAATATAAAACATGTAAGTAGCACTTTTTTGATGCAGTAGTAGGAATTTCTGCAACAAGTCCATGTTAATGTTAAACATTAGACAGTCTTAAGATATGTGTTAAGTGCTTATTCAATATTCCAACATCTAGCAGTTTGAAAACTGCTGTTCTAAAACTAAAAATGTTTGGTTCAGTTCAGTTGAACAAGGTATAAGATTAGCCAATTTGCTTTTTGCAAGTAGTCAAGTTAACCAAACAGTGGTGCATTTAAGGAGAAATTGAGAAGCAAATTTTACAAGCTAGAGCAGACCTGGGCAACATCCGGCCCGCCGAGCAGTTTAATACGGCCCGCGGCGTATTTTCCTTGAAATACATAGGCTAAGCGAAAACAAGGGTGAGTTTCTACATGTTTGATTGAATCATAAACACTTTTTCCAGGGATGAATCTAGTCATGACCCCGCCAAATTAGATTTTTAGCCTGTTTCAAATCCTTAACGAAAATAGTTTTCGCGCTTTCGTCTTTCTCTTATGTACCCCAAGCGATTTTTTGCATCTTTACAGACAAATAGCGTCCTTTGCACTGTGACACTCTTCCTAACGAAAGTTTAACAAACTTAGCCTAATATTGATATATTTCTGCGCTTCGGTTAACAGGATTCCGTCTTTAAGATATGAACGAAATATAGACCGTTTTCTTAACTCTGAAATATACTGATTCACATTTTGTCAACCTAATTTAGTTAATTCCATTTTGTGTGTTTCTTTATATCGTCTTTGCAGTATGGCCGTTTTACCGCAAGTGACACATTGGTAAGTTAAAGCCTTAAAAAAACAAAAAAATCTTTTTTGTGCAAAATTTTTACGTATTTTAATCTTAATTTTTGGGTCAACCAACTTAATAAATGTCAATATATAAAGCAATAGATATTCTTTATCTGTGCTCGATGCGTTTACCTGTTCTCCATGCGCCCGTTAAATCTAAATTAAAGTTTGCATTTTAAAACCAATAAAGTTGCAATTTTCTCACGCTTCGCGCAACGTCATGTGGCCTCCTTTACGTTTGACATAAAATGGCACAATTTTGCACATCTCTAAACGTAATAACAAGTTTGTTAGCTTATTTCTTTTATACCGTCAGAGTATGACGTCATATTGCATGTATTTGAGATTCTATTTTTGATCCGGCCCGCCACATCATTTTGAGTTTCTCATGCGGCCCGCGGTTAAAAATAATTGCTCACCCCTGAGCTAGAGTATACAAATCGAAAATGTTTAAATTGAGAAACAATGTGTAATAATGCTCACATTCTACTAAATTTTGGAGTAATATTTTTGGCAAATATGTACAATAGTCTATGTAGCGGACAACTTCATCACCAAAATGGCTTATGACACCTTTGAAGTTATATCATGTTAAATATCGATCCATTGCATCAGAAATGAATGGATTGCATATTGTAAAGCTAGATTCAACTGAAATTCTAACTGAATCCTTTTAAATAGTAGGTTACTAAAATATCTTAAAAAGTTTCCAAATATTAATAGACCACACAATGTGATTTCTAATGTCTGTTTTCATGCAGAAAAGTGAAATTTGTTTTCATTTGGAAATTATTGCATAATAATAAAAAGCCGGTTTTGTCAATGTATACAGCCACTAGTTTTTCCATGTAATTCCACAATATAAAGAAAGGTGACATATGAGCAGAAAATGGTTGCTGCCATTCAGTAAAAAATGATATCTCAGAGACATGATTCCTTAAAATATGAAAAATGTTTTTAAAGTTGGAAAATGCCACCCAAAAGTTTAACTGCGTGCAGAGTGCTGCACTACCCTCAAACATACCCTGTGTTGCTTTAGTATGTGCATCAGATGTGAGATGTAATACATTTCTAAAATGAGCAAAGTCAAATCCCCAAGGGACGCCGTTGGCAATGTCAATAGAACTTGTTCAATAAAGGTCACTTAAACTCAATGTTTAGCCACATTTTAATCAATAGCGACTTGAAAAGGGATTAGTCAAGTGCTTTGAACTACTGACCAGTGTCCCTTGGGTCAAATGTGGACAAGCAGTGGACATTAGCAACACTTCAATCAATTGAAGGTCACTTTTGACTAATTAACTTTAAACAAATATGGCCAGAGTTCAATACATCTGCAGCTAGGAATGAAATAGTATTTTGCAATAAAGTGCCTAAGAGTTTTGACATTTTTACTGTTGATGGCATTTAATTAATTGGAAATTTGTTTGTTTTTACATTAATTGGCGATTATTTTTACTGCACATGTATTGTAAATTGGAGCATAATAGTTGGAGGTTGTAGTAAGACAAAGTAAGAATATCAAAGCCCATATAGAAGTAGGAAGTATTTTGAAGGTTTTAATTAACTCCTTAAACGATGAGTTATTCAAAATGTTTAAAATGCTCTGTACATCTGTAAGGGCTTTGCTATTCTTACTATGCATTGTGTGTACATCATTTAAAACTACACTATTTTAAACCAAATAGAAAATAAGTTGAGGTATTTAATGTAAACAAAGTGCATAATGCTTTTACGAATTTCTCTTTTTCAAATTAATTTTTGGTGTTTTTATTTTATAGTATTCTAACTATAATATTTCAGACCAATGGCTTTTTTTTATAAATAAATTGGAAAAAAATACTGCAAATCAGTTTATTTTCACAAGCTTAAACTATTGAATACCATTGGAACAATAATATAAGCTAAAATCAGGCAATAACTTGGTTTTGGTTTCACAGGTGACAAAAATTCATTTTTATCCACTTGTTAATCTGTGGGGATTCACTCAACTTAAAGTTTTCACCCACAACCAGGAAAGGAAGATATAAATTCCACTTAACGCCAATTCAAGAGGACTTTATTGTTTTTTGTGGTTTCAAAGAACGCTCAGGTTTTAAAGAAAATGATTAGACGGTTTACAGTGCAGATCAATTTTCAAATTAGTCTCCTTGTTTACTATAGAGCACTCAAGTGTCCGCTGAAGAGCCCATTCAAAATCACCATGCCAGCTTTTATACTATGAGCTTTGGATTAAAGCATCCTCAGACAAGATAAAATGCACCACTTTTTGCATAACAAATGGGTTATAACACATTACACTGTTTTTTTTAACAAAATGTTGATTTTATGAAATATTATGCCTTTAATATTTGTATTGAGATGGATCAGTATTTACAATTAAGATTATAAACATTTTTTACCTGATTTTTAATGTTTAAAATGAGTATGTATTTTTAAACTCTAAGTGATAAAAATACATTTAAAAAAGTCTAAACAACCAACATTTGTTAAAGGACTTATATTAGCAAAATATTAAAAGTAACTTTGATGTACTGCAATGCCTACATACCACTGACAATATTAAATGCTTACTATTTATGTAAGGCATATATACTTTTAGGTAAAGAACTTCTTAAATGACATAATAGGCCGAATTAAAGAATATTTAAGTTTAGCTGTTGATTGTAAAATGCCTCAGGCCTTTATATTGGAAGGTCAATCAAGATTTAAAAGGGAAAACCATGTACAAAACTAAAGTTGTGTGTAAGCCGAAATGATATACATATGTGGTGTGTGTAAGTCTAACTGAAATTTAACATAAAGACAAGTCTACTTACTGTCCGTTAAAAATGTCATTAAAACTTTAAACTGTTAACAACACATGAATTTGTGAAAATTTTGTGTTATTTAAGATTTAGAGCCAAAACCATATTAAAAAAATATTGTTTTAGTGTGCAACTTAGATATGAAGTCACCAGGGATAATTGTACTTTGTATTCGCCAAATTTAGACTGAAACTTTATGAAACCTTTTTACAACACATAACTATTGTGATCAACATTGTATTGTTTAAGAGTTAAAGCCAAAAACATATGCAAAAAAATGTTATTTTAGTGTGCAACTCAGGAATAAAGTAACCAAAAATTTAATTGTACCTAGTTTTCCAAAAAGGTTTACACTTAAACTTTATAAAAATTTACAATACATTAATATTGTAGAAAAAAAAAGATTTTGGATATATTAAAAAAAATAAAATAGACAAGTGGATCTACTGTTTTCCTAAAAGTTTACAACACAAGATATCTGCGGACAGCACTGGATTGCTCACATTTAAACGCATATAAAGTGTGGTGTTATCCAAATACACATAAAAGGAATGACGACAAAAAGCTGCAGAGTAAATACACGAAAAACCAGACAAGTGCAAACATAACAGACAACACACCTGGTTTGACGTTGGTCGTTTTAACGGCCCTGGGTTGTCGCTTCTCTGTTGACACTACAGCTGGCTGTTCGACCGGCAAACGTTGCGTAAAGTCGTCCCGTGATTTCGACTTGGGCTTGGTTCGGGAAGGAGGCGGACTCACGATGGTGGTGGCTTGCATCGACTCCGTTCCGGAACTTTCCTCGTCAGCGAAACTGGTGACTTCGCCCTCGCTGCTCAACGAGTCTGCTTCTGTTCGAGATGTTCAATTTATATTGTGCTATGTTGACACAAATTTAATAATTTAAATTAAAACTGCAGGATTTTTAAATCAACGGTTTAATGTTTTATAATTTTTTGAAATGTGTATTTTTGCTTTACTACACTTAAATTAAATTTATAATTGGGATTTTTCTCCCGCGAAACTGGTGAATCCGCCTTCAACAAGTGTGCTTATGTTAAATTGTGCTTAATGTTGACACTTCAACAGTTTGATTTGCCTTCAAGTGACCACTACTTCGTATTAGAGTGCCTCTTCTACTTAACTCAAAATTAGTTTTTTTTATGATTTTAGTAAATTGGACGTTTAAACTTCCGGATTTTTAAATCTAAAGTTTAATTTTTATTATGGTTTATACTACTTAATAATGTATTTTTGCTTTACTACACAAAATTAAATTATTTCGGCTAGGGATTTTTTGTCGGCGAAACTAGTAACTTTGCCTTCGCTGCTAAGCGAGTCTGCTTCTGTTTCGAATGCTCAATTCATTACAAATTTTGGTTAGGGTTAGGGTTACGTACATTATAAGAAAACTGCTGGATGAGCAACACTTCCTAAAAAATTGGAATTAATAAAATAAACCAAAAAAAAGCTGAAGTATCTGATAAGGCAAAGTTTTATCGCTGTGTGAAGATTGCCACAAGTTGGCTATCGTGTGACGATAAACCAGGAAAGCAAGGTTTTAACTAACTTCCGTCAACAACCTGTCGACGCAATTCTTTCGTCTGTTCCTGTTTAGAATGTTCAATTTATTACACACGTGAGCTGTGTTAAGCAAGTAAACTAAAAATTACCTGTTATTTTAACAAATGACTCGACCTGAACTTCCAGTTAAATGACTTGGGTTGAAATTAGGAGATTAAAAATGAAACATTTAATTTTGTTTAAAACCTTTTTTCAAATGACTTAATCCTAATTTTAAATATTTATCAAAGCAAATGGCATTTAATTTTTTTATTGAGTTCACTACTGCTTAAGAACTAAACGATTGAACCAGGTGAATATTTATTTGCAAAAGTTGTATGCTTTCCTAGCTAAAATCTTTTTTTTACCTCACAATGTAAAAGCTGTTATGTAAGACTCCCAAACAAATTACCACATATATATAAATTGATAAGAAGAAAACAGCTCCTCTGGTATTTGTATATCTTAACCAACATTTTGGCAACCTATTTCACCCATACACCCTGACGAAGGCAACTTACATAGGTTGCCAAAACGTTGGTTAACATATACAATTACCAGAGAAGCTGTTTTTCAACATAAATTACCACATACCTTTGATATTGGACAGAATTACTCGGTCGTACTGCCCAGCTCCATTCACAGGAATGCAGCCAGGCAAGAGGCTGATCTCGTTGGGAGCTGTGGCGTTGTTGATCGGTTTTCCATCAGGGTTTGCATAAAGCAAGAGCAATGGTTGGTGGTGTCCTTTGATGCACTTGGACACAACGTTGCTCCAGCGTTTGCCAACCTTACACATAGAAATAAAAAAAAATATTAATTTTGTACAAAACTAAAGGACACTAAATAATAACACTGGAAACATCTATAGCAACTTTCTTCATTAATATTTGTTAGTTTTACTATTAAAATTTAGATTTAAATATTCTGTTAGCCACAACAATTAAAAACATATATATATAATATATATATATACTTATAGCATTTCAATACCAGGTTGCAAAGTTAGCAAGTACTGCTTGCCAACCTAAATGCATGGAATAAACCGTTATGATGTTGTGTTTGGAAAAACAAAATTTAATTCCGCACGAAAGAAAGGACAATCAATAAAAACACATTTTTTTCGGATTGATTTAGATATGTTAACAATTCCTTTTTTTACTACAGGTTATCTTAACGATTGGATTATGATGAATAAAGTATCGAAAATACTCTTAGAGTTTAGTTAAATTAATATAGAAAACTTGAACGTAAAAAATTAAAATATTTCAGGTTTTTAAGTAGATACAAAATGACTTTATTAAAATATTGGTTGCAAAAAACAAAACAAAAAATGTACTGGACTGGTAAAGCAAGGTATGGAAAGTATAAAACAATGCTAAACCACATCAATTGAAGGATGTTTACAAATTTTGTACTTCCATAACATAAAAATACTGGAAACTTCTTACCTCGGATACTTGGGCGTCATCAAAGTAGACCCACTTCCGCAGTTTGGTGTGAAAGAAGAAGGTTGAATAGTGCTTTCCGTAGTAACAAACCATTCCGACAAGATACAAGTCCATCAGACTTGCCCTCTCATCAACCACAGTGTGAAAAAGCTGCAACAACAGATCAGCTCTTATCTCTCCGGGCTATCGCTTTAATGGTGTTTTTTTAGAGACGTGAATGAGGAATTTGTGCTTTGTTAGCAATCACAAAAGCCTACGTTTAACACAAAAACCTTAAAACCAGGTTGTGTCAAAGAACTGTTGAATTTTATGTTAAATACATCACACAATATTTACTTTATCTATGTTTTTGGGACTTAAAGGTATTTCAAATAGGGACCAAGAAAACTTTTGCTAAATAAGTATGAAAAGCCATTTAAATAATGTTTCAACTTGAGGCTTCAAGTTGAAAAACAATTAGGTGCACATTACATATTTTTAAACCAAAAATGTAAGCCCTAATTTTGTACAATTAAAATTAAACATTTATGGAAACAGTAAAGTCTTGATTGAGTACCAAATCAAAGGGAGGTGACAAATGGATTTTACAATTATGCTGTTTTAAGTAAAAACAACATGCTTGTAAAATCTAGTAGTGCGGATATTTCAACCAAAAGTGTAAGCGCCTTTACACAATCAAAAATGCCAATATACATGTTTAGAAATTGGGAGTGCACTGATTTAGTACCAAGAAAACATAGAGTTTGTTTTAAAAGCAAGGTTGTGGCATTTAGCTTGCAGCGATTTGTGGGAGCATATTGTGCAGCTGGCTTATCAAATTTCCAATCTAAACACAGATACAGTTTCCACAGCTGCTTCAAATGGCAGTTGTTTAAAATGTTAACCTTTAAAAAGCTTATTTATTTATACATATTTATGCTAGAAAAGTTTTTTTTGCAATTAATTGCTGTCACCGTAGGGTATATTATTATGATAAATGTCACTTCCCCTTCAAAAATAGAAATTTAAAAATTATTAAAGAATATATTAGGATTTGATATTCTAAATTGATAATCTAGATTAAAACCTAATATTCTAGAATACCATGGAATTCTACTTTAAACATCCCTAGCTGAGGCATTAAGCTGGTAACGATTTGTGGGAGCATATTGTGGAGCTGGCTTATCAGCTTTCCAATCTGAACACTGATATCAGGCATGAATATTTTATCCAAGGTCGGGCAAGGTTAAAGCTGTGTGGCAGGTAAATCCCTCTCAACCGGCTTAATATGCAATTCAGTTTAAGCCGTGAGTCACAGTGTTATGAGGTGATGATGTAATAAACCAACTATCTATCAAGACCTTGAAATCGGAGATTAAAACTGGGAAACTAATCAGCAATACAGCACATTTAAATATAAAGATCTCAATTATTTGATGCCTTGAACTACCCACAAAACAAATGACAAATTTTTATCAAAATTTAGCGGTAAAAACTTGAAATTCCTTCTATCCTGAATGTATGATAGTCTGTAAAAATGGTAAATTAGTTTCACAAAAATTTAGTAAAACTTTGAACTGTTGAATATGCCCAAATTTGTATGAAAACTGAAAATATTTTAATGGAATATTTAAAAACACAAAATGATAGCTTTAGTTTAAAAAAACGAAATAAAAAATAAGATCCTCTAAACCAGTTGACATAGACCGGACCCCCCATATCATTGTATAAAGACATATCATTGTATAAAAGAATGTCCTGATTATCATGAATAAACACGAAACAAAAGTCAGAAAGTCGTAGAGTCAAAATACTATCTTTTAAAACATTGTGACCAGATGCCCGAAAATAAATATTCAAATATTCCAGAAAAACTTACATCAGACAGACGTAGAGTTGTACCCAGGCTATGTACAAGGTCGCTGATGTTTTGCACCTGGGGTTCCTCACTGTCCCAAATAATCCCAACTGAAACGACGTCTGGACAGTTCATTAGCACTTTGCGCATGTTAACACGTGCCCCACAATCACTCTGGTGAAAATAATGCAAAAATAAGCTCTTAGTTATCACATATTTTAAAGATACCATTATGGAGTCTTGTACTAAATCAGTAATTCTCCTACTTCTTTTAGCTTGCCTTGTAGCACTATAAAAAAAATCAAAAATTATTGGTGGCCAACTTTCTATAAAACAACAATTTTATGATCTGATAATCGCAGTATATATGTCAAGGCACCTAGAATCATATACTAATGTTATGAGTTTTCTAATGGATAGTGTGTATTTGAGTCTCACATGCTTGGCTGCATGCCTAGATTTATACTACACTTTTTTCTTTCAAAATAAAAATGCTTACACGACACACTTGAGAATCTGCCAAGTCACAATAAAGTGCCGTGGCAAACAGTTTGACAATTATATACTCTACTAAATACGTGTACATTTATATACTTTAATGTCTTTAAATGGATTTTAAGCTCATGCCATAGTTGCAATCTACAAACAAATCATTCAAAATGTAGCAAAAGAGTTTAACACAAATTTTAAACTTGTAATTATACTATTTAAGATACTTTATGTACAGATGCAAATTAGTTAACAGAATACTTCCATAAATGTATATTCCATTTCTTAAAAGACAATAATGATTGTTTTGCCATCATTCACAGATTTATCATTTCAAAATATAAAAGAGTGGCAAAGCTTGAATCAAGTGACAAAGCAGTTTATTTTTTATCAAAAAAAAAACATTTAAATACTAATTAGAGGCTAACTTTCTAGTTAAGCTTCTACCCAAAAATCTTGGATCATGGGAAAATAGGAAACAGCAACAAAAAATAATATGCTACCGCTTCACTGCACACAGAGCATTGCCCAAAACAAAAAAGGAGACAAATCGTCTGAGTTTTACGGAGTGGCTGACAGTGAGAAAATATCGGTTAACGTCTGGTCATTAACTTTAAGGTTGCCAATAGATGAAGCCCAGATTTATTAGGTTCATTTTACTACAATTCTCTGCATAAAGTTTTTTGTGAATAAATTAAATGAAACTAAAAAAGTTACATTTATATACCACACAAAAATAGTGGATTAATTTGAAATACCGTTTTAACTTTGCTGTTTGTATCCATTCACAATAAAAAGAAAAGAAAAAAGCTAAAAAAAATATTTATTTAGCTTTTATATTTAACCTACATTTGCATAGAGTTCAGCATAACAAGCAACCGTTCATCTCTGTAGGTGAAAAAATTGCTCAGAATAAAACTTTTACAATTTCATAATTAAAGTTATTAGATTTAATTAGATTTCAATTTTTTTAAGAAAAGATTCAACAAAAAATGGAAGGTGGTTCTTATCACAAAATCCCAACAATATTGCCAGCACTATGTCATGTATTATAAAATTTAAAACATTATAGACATTTTTAACACAACTAAAACGAGTTAGCCAAATGTGAAATTTTAAACATCATTGCTGAGTGCCTTTGTTGCTTTACTATAGCATTGACCCAAGACTGGAGGTTTAAATCAAGCAAATAGAAATACAAAGTGTTGGCTTAAGGCCCCCCAGGGCATATCACTCAGCACAGTTTGAGGTAGACACAACATTAAGATTAAAGGCTGGATTTTGACTAGCTAAGTTATTGGAAGAGACTGAAATTGGAATTAAATAGACTTTAATTTGTTGTTATTGGCTTTGATCTAACAATTTGAACTTTTTTGTGGTTTTAGGTCACATTTTAAAGACAACAATAAGTTTTCACGGATGTGCTTTTTTCCCAATTAGATTGATGAACTTGGGTTATATCCTAGACTGGCATTATATTACAAACTGTTTGTAGCTCTTGTTAAAAGTCAAATTACTTTATTGTGATCTATGACAAAACTAGCTTTTATAAATGACAATTTAATTACGGGAATCTATTTTTTACAACTTTTAAGCACATGGTAATGTGCAATGCCAAACAGATTTAATTATTATTTTTGTAATTCCAAGTCAACTGTCAAAGTGGTTCATTTTGAAGTTTTGATTAGCAAATCTATTGAAATATATATCTATACCCATATTAATAGCATTTATTTTGAACCTTAAGAAAAAAACAGTAATTAGTTTTATAAAACAGTACAGTGAATGTTCCCAATGCTTTCTGTAGGAGTAATAAATTCTAATTTTGAGACTGCATTTAACAGTATTTGCAACTAATAACTTCACTGACCGATACTTTTTTTAAGCCCAGTCTATATTTTGTGTAAATTTCAAAGGTGGGTCAAGCATTGCACCACAATCCTAAACTAATTCTAATTAAAAAATATTAAAGCAAAACATAGTAGTAAAGACAGTAGTTATTCTACTGCTTTCTTTTGGAGAAAAAATTATACTTTTGAAACCGCATTAACAGTAATTGCAACTTATAGTTTAATGCCAGAAACAAGTTCTTAGCCTCCTGTCTATTTTGTGTCAACTTTAAAAGTAGGTCAAGAATTACAATCTTAAATCTAATGCTTAACAAAAGCATTCAAGCGCAACAGAGTAGTAGGGTTTGACAAATTCCGATGACTGTTGTAACATGCCACCTACACAGACGTTATTTGGGCAGTGCACACAAAACCCTGGATCTTGTTTCTAACGTATAAACATCCCTAACAATTACATCACCGGCATACCAATGATGACATCACTGGAAGTGTTATATTCAATAAAAAGTGCTAGGGTGTTAACTAAATACTGATAATCAGCCTTATAAGATCTTGCAGGTACATATACGAAAAAATATAGAAATTCAATTTATTGGGCTGCATGCTTTCTCTTTTGAATATAACATGCTAGTGCCATGCTTGCAACAGTGGCCTGCAATGGACTTAACTAACGATCAATTCTAATAATTGAAAGAATACATAGTTTCTGAGACTTTAAAAAGAAATAGGCAGTCAACATTAATATGTACACATATTAAAACAAAATGACTATGTAAAAAAGGAAAAATTTGTAGTTGTTGAACTCTGAATCTTTCCCATTAAATCACATATGGGCTCCCAGGAGTTTAATAGGCATGTCACAAAAATCCAAACAATTGCCTTAAACCAGTGATTCTCAACTTTTTGGAACCAGGCCTACTGTGCATCATTGAAATCAGTGTTCGGTCTGCTACCATAAAAATATCCATGACCCATCGGTCGGGCACACATAAGTAATTTTACACAATATAAAGTAAATGCACAATGCACATAAGAGATACTAAAAATTTTCATGATAGACATTCTGTTTACCATGCTACCAAAAAAATAATAAATTAATTTGTGAGATTGGCTAGTAAACTTGCTTCTGAAAATGATAAATTTTTACTCACCGGACAGTTTTTTCTTTCCCCCCAGCTTTCCGCATCTCTGATAAGCCTCCCAAAACTGCTGGTTACAGATGGACCGTATTTTCTACGAATAAATTCATCCTCCGCACTGAAACAATGTAAGAGGTATTTGATCAGGTCCAAGCATTATTTATTTGGTTACTAAAAGTTTCAATTTCAAAAATAGTTTTACTACAAACAAAATGTAGCCAGAAAATTAGAACAAATTAGTATAATTCATAATTAGTTATTTAAACAACCCATATGCGCATATTGTCCACTATTTGCAATTAAACATTGATAAACTTACATTAAGATTATAAAAAATTCCTATACAACAGTATAAGTATGTATGTTTATATAACTAAATTGACAGCTCTATATCTAAACTGCTCTTTTTACTAAATTTTTTTAGCGATATGCTGACAATCGGGTAGCAGTCTTGCGGCTTAAGAACACCTTTTTTATTTTTTCATAAATTCTAATATGACATTAAAATCAGCATTTTAGGTAAACTTTTATTTCTAATCATGAGTAAGAGAGCTTAAAATAAACAGAATGTAAATTTGTTTGCGATGCTTCAACATGAGATAAATTAATTGCAAACATAATAACAACGCTTTAATAATACTTCAAACTTTTGCAATGATGATGACTAAAACAATGAAGCCTTTTATCTTAATGTCTATTGTACTGTTTCATAATTTAATTTTTGCCATAATTTTTAAAGCTAAGATTTCACTGTACTGCCATACTGATGAAACATGAATAAAACTGATAATGAATTATAAAGTCAAAAATGTCCAGTAGATCGACATTAACAAAAACGTAATAAAAACGTTTCGATACGAACATGTATGATCTTAAATTAATGAGACTGAGAAGTAAATCAAAGCATCACTTACAAAAGGTGGGAAGCAATAGCTATCACTTTGATTCTCTAGTTAAGGCATTAATTATCACATTCAGGTGTTCACTTAGAAAAAAGAGATAAAACTCACCACAGAGCAGTGGCAGATACATAGTGGACCATTTCGATGAATGGAAGTGGTTCTGAGGTGGCTCCACACTGACAGACACACTGTTCGACCAGCGACAAGCCAAACTTTTGGTGTGAAATACAGTGCTTGGCCGTGCAGACGTCTTCGCGCATGTTGTTGCCCAAGTGCACATGCATTCGCAGCAGAATGTTTTCCTAAAAATGATACAAAATTGTAAAGAAGCTTTACAAATTAAAGTAATATTGGGAATCAACTTGTAAGGGTTTCACATGTTTTTTAAAAACATCAAATGAAATACTCAATGGCGTTTCAAAACTATGTTTTTGTTCAGAGAAAATTCTTTGATTTTAAAAAGGTAAAATTCAATGAACATGAAGTTATTAGGTTAACAAACAAAGAAGCTAAGATTGCAAAGTTTGGTGGACATCAAAGTATATGAGCAATATTTTATAACTTTAAAACATGTATAATGATTTCATTCAAAAATAAGTATACAACTCAACAAAGAACAAATCAATTTCAAAATGAACAATTCACACAAATTTTACCATATTTTTTTCAATTTTTTAAAACTTACAAAGCATTCAGCAGCATCGTCCATATAACCAAGCTGGAATCTGTTTTGTTGCTGAAAGGTTTCTGCAAGTGCGCTACGAAGTACGTTGGGCGGTAAGGCTTGTGCCTTGCTGTGCTGAAACTGCTGGAATATATCCTTCAGGGCACAAAAAATGCATGATGCACCCATGCATGCGTGACCATGAAGGAGTCGAAAACTGCGACGAAATACATCAAGATGCCAAAGAACCTTTGAAATGAAAAAGATTGTATTTATAATGAGGTGTTGTCTTAGCCCAGATTGGAAAAAATATTGAATATACACTCGAAAAAAAAACTAAAACAATGGGTGGCTGTAATAAGTTTAAGTTGTCCAGCAGCCATTCACTATTAAAAATGAAAAAAAATGGATCTGGTTTGGAATTTTTCTTTTCATAGTACTGAAATGAGTTGTCAAAGTTGAAATTTCAGAAATTAATATGGGAAAATAAATGTAATAATAATACTTAATCTACCCAAACTGGTAAAGTAGAATTACTTGTAGGTCATAGTGAAATTCATTAAATAAGATTGATATTATAACAACACTTGGGTATAAGCAAACTACAGTGTAATATTTGTCAAAAATCCCATGGTATTCCAATAGGTTTACAGAGTCTGACATTCTGTATCTTGCTGTTTTCACACAGCAATTTAACTTCAAATTTTATTATATATAAAAACTATATATGCATTGTCGAATAAGCAATCAAGTGTTTTCTATCCTTCAAAAATATAATAAATTAAATTATAAATTATATTAACCTGAATTGCACTATTAAGGAAACAATTGTTTTCTCCAGGTTCGTTTAGTAAGCCTTTATTCGCCGCAATTGACGCAACAGACGCCAAGCGATCTCGCTTTTTGAACATTGGCATCACATGAGAAATAATCCAGGTTTTGTGGAAACGTTTGCCTTTGGCCTTGACTTAAGCTGATTTCAATTCCTCATTTCTTGTCAGTAAAATTAAATTTTGATCCTGAAACCAAGTTAAGTGCTTTACGGTTTTCATCTCCTAAACAAAGGTAGTAAACACAATAATTGTTTGCAATTTATCAATATCAAAACTGATTCCCATAAGTTGTAGCAGAAATCTCGATATTAAGAAAAAATCTAGCATTTTTATTAAAAATTTATATAAAAAAACAAAAGCCTGACAGATTATATTCACACGGGAAAAACACTAAACACATAAATTTTAGTAAACCACAAGATTCGGCGCTGGTCTAGAATTCGGCGCTTTTTCACTATTGTACGTGAAAAGTTTTGCAAAAAAAATAATAATAATACCGCATACCACAACGCATATTGTTTGGGTTAGGGTGCGGGTTAGCGTTTGGGTGAGGGTGGGTCAAGTAATATTATGTTTATTATTAATAATAACTTAACCAACCCTCAACCAAACGCTAACCCGCACCCTAACCCAAACAATATGTGTTGTGGTATGCGGCATTTGAAGAAATTTTTTTTTTTTTACGTACAATAGTGAAAGAGCGCCTAGAATTCTACCACAGGACACAATATTTGGGTTAGGGTACGGGTTAGCGTTTGGGTTAAGGTGGGTCAAGTATTATTATTAAATAAAGAATATAATAACACTTGACCCACCTACACCCAAACGCTAACTCGCACCCTAACCCAAATATTGTGCGTTGATTTAATAACTGTAGTAGGACTCTAGACCAGCGCCGAAAATTGCGGAAGTATAATACGAAGATATATATGACTTATGACTCTCATAGATTGAAATAACTATCCTACAATTAAAATAAAAAAGAAACAGTGCTAAAACAAAATGCCCGAAGTATAGCCCCTATGGTTAAACTTCAGACGAAGTCAAACTACTTTAAAGTTGACAACTTAAAACTAATTTCTTCAACAAATCAAACAAAAAACGTTAAAAATACGTAAGAAGTTGAAGGTTGTTAGTTTACCATGCTTGAGTGATTGCACTGTTAACTTTTAATATAAGCTGAATTTACGTTCATCTTTATTTGATTATTCAACTTCAGTTAATTTATCATGGAAAATTCTACATATGACACCATTTTGCCAAAACCTGAACAAATTAAAACAACTATTTACTAAAAGACAACTACTTGCAACTTGTTTGGCTGTTGTCCTTGGGTGCTTGACGTTATTTATGTAACCCCTTTTTCTTTAAAATAGAAAACATTCCTATTTAGAAGTATTTGTTACAATATTTTTAATATTTTGTTTTTTTATTTTAAAGGTGCATTAATTATAAACGTTGTATTTATGCAAGCCTGTCAGACTGGGAAAAAACACTTTAAGGTTTTTTTCAAATTGTCGTTAAAAGTCTTATCCGCGTGTTGGCGCTAAGCTAGCATCGAAATGTAATGCGAATTTCGGCTTTATTGGTGTTGAATTAAAATGCATTGCAAATCTTCTAAAAAGACAAAAACACACAAAAAAACTTTAACTATAAGACTCGACTAATCATGTTTTGCGCACCAGGGCTGCGGAGTCGGTAACAAAAAACAACAAATCCAACTCCCGAGTCCGTGGTTGAAAAATATCTACCATTTGCTATTCCAGCTTTTGAATTTACATTTGGCAGCAATTTCAGTTTAATAATTTGGTCGGGGATCGAGTAGTTTTACGTCAGTGGTTCTCAAAGTATGGGTCGCGACACAAACATGGGTCGAGCAGGGTAAAAAAATGGGTCGCTCTATGGTGATTCAATCCTGCGCAAACGAACTTGTTTCATTTCATTTTTCAAGTATTTTCAATTCAATCATAACTGAATTATTGCATGATAAGCTTTTCACGTGGCTTCAAGTCTGTAACCTGGATTATTGCTTTTAGTCACTACAACAAGCCACGGTGATATTATAAAGGAAAAAATTCAGTTTCACCAATCACGCTAAAATAAATCAATCATTTGTTTGTAATCAATCATTGTTTCATATAACTGAGTAGGCTATATATCTGGTTGTCGTGTATTTTTCTCTATATATATATATATGCCTGTTTTTTTTCGTTATTTAAACATAGCAAAAAATTGTAGTTTATTTCCTCTAGAATTTACTAATGGCCAACAATTAAAATTAAAACTAATTTTATTTTAATTACGACCGATGCTCATAAAAATCTTATAAAACAGTTATTGTATTTGCTTTCTTAATACGTCTATGTTTGTGTAATTTACACCATGATTGCTAATGCTACGACATTTACATGTAGGTCACAGGGTGAAAGCGGAATATTTTCCTTAAGGAACGTTGAAAGTGTTTCTTACACGAATGCATATCTATGAAAATTTCTATGCATTCCACTACGAAAGTTTTCCTCGTTTCGTCTAGAAAATTATTCTTGATATCACTTATGTGTAAGTTTTAGGTCGATTGGCTGTACATGATTAAATTGTTCTAAATGTACGGCAAGATGTTCTGTCGCTGTATGCTGCAACGTTAATTAAATAATTATTTCGTTATTCGTCCCAGTAAGTGTTTCGTACCATTTGTTCGTGGCGACACCAATATTATAAGATTAAGTACGACAACAAAGCTTTTTAAAATTCCGTCACAAAGTTACGTCATAACGATAAAACAAGTAAACTTCGAAAAACCAAAATTATGGTTTAGTTATCGTTCGATGCACAAATATGCCGCTGAAATTTTAGCCTAAATACATTAATTGAGATGGCAGGGCGGTCTTGTGAAAAAGGGACATGGGCCGGCAAAAAAAATAACTTTTTTCCTGTCCGGCGTACCTGCAAAAAGTATTTTACCGGTCCAAAATTTTTCCGCCCAGTTCTGGCTTCCTTTCACCACTGCTAGTCAAGTTAGGTTATTGTAAATAAAAACAGTTTTAATCAGCCCTATCATCGACAGCATGATCCCTCGGGCTACCGATACGGCCTTTGTGTGTATATATGACAGGCTTTCGATACAAACCAAGACCCTCAATGCGACACGATAAAAAACAAGCATCACGCACCTGATTAGTAATAGCAGGTTACATATATACACCTAATCATACGCAGTGAGTCAGGATATAATGAGAAACGCAATAGTCATGGTGCCAACAGGTAGGAATTACAAGCTGCTGTTCACACAGTTACCTCGTAACCATTGTAACAAGCAACAGGCAGATTAAGATAACTAGATTTTTCTACTTTTCAGTTGGACGATGCTAAGGTTAATTCTTGTTTGGAAAAATTGTTTCGCATACAACTTATTGATGGTGTACGACAAAGGACGCCTATACTTTCGAAACTATTAAGGAGTAAAATATTTTTAGCGGCATAACCTGTTAATTTGTATCATTCGTATACCGTACTCAATTAATGATGGTGTTTTTGTTTTAGAGGTGCATTGCTGTATTACTTTGGCAATATTGTTTAGTTTCGGTGGTAAGCAGGCAGACTATAGGACAGCTAGATTTTTTTCATTTTCAAAGTTCGATAATTGAGAGTTAAACCATTTGCTGCTAATTCTGGCCTATTCAAATTTGTTAAATTTCTTTAGTTAGAATTCTACTCTCCGATTTTACCAAAATTGCTACTTTGTCCAAACGCGTGTTTTAGTTTCGCTGTCGGAATATTTTTTTAGCCATACAGGCGATTTGTCAGGCCTGACAAGAGACATATCGCACCATGGCAATTATTTTAAAGTTATGCTAAAATCCAGGTGTAATATTATGGCATTTCTATAGTATTTCAAACAGTTTTTAAAACTTATGTTACCTTCTTTTATCGAAAATTAAGTATTAAAATAGTTTTTTTGACTGACTCGACTTCCAGGAACTACACCAGGAGTACAGACTTACGACAAATATTTTCAAACATTACGAGAAAAATAAATTAATCAAAAAAATACAAAGCAACAAGGTCAGGTTTTATTTTTCGAATGCTATTAAAAGCCCTCTTCTCTAATCAGGTATTGCAAGGGATACAATTTTCAGAACTTTGACTGGGTTAGAAACTTTAGGAAGTCTGCAAAACCGCAAAATAAGAAATTAAAGGAATGTAATGCATAAAATTTTCGGCGACTTCGGCGCGTTTCATTATAGATCAAGTTGTGTCTTTTTAGATTGGCTGCATATACGACATCGTGATATTGTCATTTGTCGATCGACATACAGTTCGTAGGTGTGCCGCCAATTTGTTTTAACTCTGTTGGTGTGCCGCAAGTGAAAAAAGGGTTGCGGAGCACTGGTCTACAGCAGGCTAGTCATTCAAATCAAACAGGGGCAGGTATTTGGCGAAATACGCACTTCCGAGAAAGGTGCTTACTTTGAACTAACTTTTAGGATGACTTGACAATTTGAAAACCAACAAGTAAAAATTATAATTTCATACAGTTAATGAATTTAATGCAGTGCTATTAACAGTGTTTCCCTGAAATATCTCCAAGCGTTTCGTAACATATTTGAACCATGAGTAAGAGTTTCCGATTACAACGATTTTCATCAAGTAATTTTACGGTCTGGTAACCTAGTATTGAGTCCACAGTATTTTTTGAACGTTTCCGAACGTTTCGCTATTCGTTAAGATTTTAGTATGTAGCCTTACAGAGAATATTTCAGCTGAAAATGATACGAAAAAATACAGTTTTGACTTTATTAAACGCAGTGGTTAAAACATGATGTTGCTTGTAATATTAACTGCACTTTTGACGTGTGGAACTGCTCAACTGGCTCCAAGCCAAACCTACCCTTACAACAGTCAACTGGATTCAACTGGAAATGTTCTGCTCTACTGGAGTTTCGACACTACGCATATAACATTCGAGGTAAATTGATCTTACAATCAGGAGAAAGCTGAAACACTTTAGAAAAGTAAGGATCTCCCGCGGACAATAAAATGTAAAAGAAAGATTCTTGTCATAGTATCCAAAGATCTTAAGACTGTTTATTTATTAAAACGCAGATAAAACATAAAATCATTCTATTTAAATAAGAAACTGACGATGCCTTATAGGCGTAATATATATTTCTGAAAGATTTTAAGGAATGATTTTATGTTTTATCTGTTTTAATAAATAAACAGTTTTAAGATCTACAATCAGGAGATATGCAAAACCAACATAGGTCAATAGACACTTCTTATACAATATTGACTAAAACCAATTTAGGTTTTAGGGGTTTATATTTTACATTAAAACCGCCATGTCCAGTGTCGATTTAGTAAAAAAACAGCAAAAAATCACATAAACTAGTTGCAAATTGGTGTTTGGAATAACTCGATATACAGTAGGAAATTCAGTCACGATTTGCAATTCAACGCAGGGATTCTATTTTGTATCTTCAAATGCAAACTTATTAAAATTACTTAGTTACCAACTATAGAGGTAACCTCACGTTTCAACTTCAAAGTAAAGTTTTTTTAACATTTTTTTAATATCGGGTCTCGGAATAAATGATCAAACATGGGACATTCCTACCCCGAAGTACGTGACGCAATTAACAATCGAAAAGCATAAATAAAAAATAAAATTTAATCAACCATATTATATAATATAGTGATATTTCAATAAAAATACTGAAGCCATTATATTCGATAAAATCGACATTTCAATGTTTACAAACGTTTCAGCAATCCCTAATAACAACATCAGTGTAAATATAGTAATATTTGTAAGTCTTTTGTGTATGTGTTATCGTTTTTATCTTCACTTGTATTTTTACACTGATGGTATTGCCGAAACGTTTGTAAACTGCGATTTTGTCGAACATAATGGCTTTAGTATTTTTATAATAATTACTAAAAAAACGGTGTGCTGTGTTCCATATGAAACTCACATATTTTTTTTCGACCTTAAAGTTTGAGCTTATTTCAATTCAAATCCATGATATTTTTCAGCTTATAAATTGTTTTTGTTTTCAGCTCATAGTAAACACTGTCGGTTGGATCGGTTTGGGGATTTCCCCCGGTGGGGCCATGACCGGGGCCGACCTATATGTGGGATGGGTCAAGGACGGTCAAGGTCATATCACGGTAGGTTTGTGTAGTGCTACAACTTACAATGTTTTTTTCTTAAATAGGCAGAACGCAATGGCTAAAGTAATTGAGTGCAATAAGCGTGTTATTAGTTTAAATAACTGAGTTGTTTGATAATTAAGTGAATTGCAAAGCCAAAAATGTCGAGTAGATCGACAGCATCCTGATCGAGACGTTGCTATACGAACTTGTATAATTTCAGTTAAAGCACTATATACGGCTCGCGGGTGTAAATCAAGTGACCAATGTAAATCATTCGGCCCGCCACCTCTTTTACAAACTGGGCACGAATAATTTTACTTACCTAGAAAAATCGCTTGAATCTAGAATCTAGAATCTAGATATTTGCATTTGAAACAATCCCTTCAGCCTAATGGTGCTGTTTATGTATACTTTTGGACCTATGCTTATATCTACAATCTTCATAATTTAAATAAACCCATTTTCCATTTCTGAAATATCCTAGGTCCGCCTCCGATTAACAGTATTCAATTTTTGCCCTCTGATAAAACACAGGATCGTTATGGCGTGTCGAACAGCTTCCCACCACTCGACACCGAATCCAACGTTCAACTGCTGAGCTCGGCTGAATGCGATGGTTGGACGCGAATCCAGTTCAAACGACAACTGCCTCGTTGTGAAACAGCACATGATCTAGCCATTACTGTAAGTAATTTACTTTAGGCTAGGGCAGTGTTCGGCAAACTTTTGTTGTCGTAAAAGGTCCACTGCGTTAAACGAACGACGTCACAAAGTTACGTCATAAAACACTTAATCTTAAAAAATCTTGCGTGCAGTGCTACTAAAAGTTTATATAAACTCATTTATAACAAAAAATGAAAAAAATGCACCTTTGTAGCGTGTATAAGTCACAGGGCGCAATATGCCATAGCATGCTTAGCGTCTTTGAGCTTAAACGATTTAATAAAGTATATTTTTTTTTTGGGGGGGGGACGGTGGCCTTAGGGTGCAACAATGAGCAAAAGTAAAAACAAAACTCTTTACGAAACAATTTTTAAAACACAGTACAGTGAATGTACTGCTATCACGCGGCCAACAACTACATGACAAAGCTATAACTATTGAGAAACAGCCCGCGCAATTAACTTTTATTGACAAAAACTTAACCAAAATAACTACGAAGAAAAAGCTAAACAAACAATAATAGGACGCTTTGAATCAGGGATGCGAAGTCGGTCAAAAAATACCCCGAACCCAATTGCGTATCCGACTCCGGCCAAAAAAATCAACGAGTCCTACTCCGGTTAAATGTGCGATTTCGTCGAGTCTCGAGTCCGGTCCTGAATCTACAGCCATGTATTCCGCCAATTTACACAACTAAAATAACGTGGATATTCAGCATTCCACTTATAGGAGTGTCATATAACTTATCTGCCCGCAATACATGGTTAAAAATATCAATCACATGCCATTCTGCCTTTAAAAGTTGTACTAATTTAATATCATTGTTGTACTAATTTAATATCATTGTTGTACTAATTTTTAGTTCTCGATTACAGCAATCTAGTTTTTTAATTTTTTACTTTTCTATGTTTCTGTACATCAAGGGCGACACCATGCGGATGATCTGGGCTTTTGGGACAACCGACCCAAGCGGAAGTGACATCACATCTTCAAACTATCATTCGACGAACAGAGGTGAGCATAATGTTCAACAATCTACAGATGTTTTAGACGAAGTGAATAAATAAGATTATTTGTGATTTTAGTAATTTAGTAACTAGCAACCTGTGGTTTAAAAAACTTCTTATGTGGTTCCGATTTTTCCGTTTCACCTTTTTTATACATCGGTTCAATACAGTTTAAACTTTTTGTGTCTATCTCGATTTATAGAGGATATTTTTTAAGCTAATGATTAAAGCTGTTAGTTTAAAAAAATATAAACTTAGCGTTCATTACACACCTTTTGTCATTTTCAAGACACCCTGAAAATTTTTGTAGCGCTAGTTATATCTAAATTAACGGTATACTTGCACGAGGAGGGTTAAAGTGTTTTGCATTCCATGCAATTCGATACTACCCAGCCAGTAAAACCAACCCCTCCAACGCTCTTGTCCACTTTAGGCGGCAAAAGTTTGATTCTGCTTGGCGAGGGTGGCACCACAGCGACACCTAGCGAGACACTGCTGTCCTATGACGTCACAGTTGGCCAGTTCAACATCCCTGCTCAGAAAACCTACTACAGCTGTCACCTCGTACAGCTGCCAAGCTTGAACTCCAAAGTACACGTGGTCAAGGTCAGTACAAGGTCAAATAGATCGACATTAAGTCAACAACAAAAAGTAAATGTGTGTATATCTGTGTATGTATGTATGTATGTATGTGCGTGTGTGCGTGTGTGCGTGTGTGCGTGTGTGCGTGTGTGCGTGGGTGTGTGCGTGTGTGCGTGTATGCGTGTGTGCGTGTGTGCGTGTGTGCGTGTGTGCGTATGTGCGTGTGTGCGTGTGTGTGTGTGTGTGTGTATGTGTGTGTGCCTGTGTCTCTCTCTGTGTTTGTATATGTGTGTCTGTGTGTGTGTGTGTGTGTGCCACTGTGCGATTGTATGTGTGTGTCTGTGTGTGTCTTTGTGCATTTGTGTGTGTCTTTGTGTATGCGTGTGTTTCTCTGTGTGTGTATATATGTGTGTGTCTTTGTATGTGTGTGTGTGTGTGTGTGTGTGTGTGTGTGTGTGTGTGTGTGTGTGTGTGTGTGTGTGTGTGTGTGTGTGTGTGTGTGTGTGTGTGTGTGTATTTGTGTGTGTCTCTATGTATGTGTGTGTGTGTGTGTGTGTGTGTGCCACTGTGCGATTGTATGTGTGTGTCTGTGTGTGTCTTTGTGCATTCGTGTGTGTCTTTGTGTATGCGTGTGTGTCTCTGTGTGTGTATATATGTGTGTGTCTTTGTATGTGTGTGTGTGTGTGTGTGTGTGTGTGTGTGTGTGTGTGTGTGTGTGTGTGTGTGTGTGTGTGTGTGTGTGTGTGTGTGTGTGTGTGTGTGTGTGTGTGTGTGTGTGTGTGTGTGTGTGTGTGTGTGTGTGTGTGTGTGTGTGTGTGTGTGTGTGTGTGTGTGTGTGTGTGTGTGTGTGTGTGTGTGTGTGTGTGTGTGTGTGTGTGTGTGTGTGTGTGTGTGTGTGTGTGTGTGTGTGTGTGTGTGTGTATTTGTGTGTGTCTCTATGTATGTGTGTGTTTATATCTGTATGTGTTTGTGTGTGTGTGTGTGCGTGTATGCGTACGTTGAAGTGTATGTATATGCATCATAGAAGTGTACCTTAAGAATCTCACTTATTTAGATTAGTAGCTAAACTTCTTTAAAACCTCTTAGATATCTCCGATCGTCCAGGCTGGGAACGAGCTTTATGTTCACCACATGTTGGTCTACCAGTGCGCCGACCCATTGCCCGTGAGTATGATTTAAGTTGCCTTACAAAAAGATAAACATATGCCTTACGCGTGTCCGATATTCTATCTGCGAATTTTACCGAGTTCGTAGTTTTAAGACTAGTATCAATTATAATTGAATAAACTAAAAAATATATTAAAAGAGGACAGAAACACTCAAATGTGACCAAGTAAATTTTGTCAAAAACTTGTCCAATTTTTTTAAACCCAAACAAACGAAACAACAAATGCCTGCCTGGCTTTAAATCTTCCCTAACCATTTTTATGTTATGACGTCATCAATAATGACATCACAGGCTGGTGCGAGGGTTGGAGGCAACGGCGAGTGTTACACGTCATCAGCTCCAGTTTCTGGCGGTTCTTGTGAATACGTCATTGCGTCATGGGCCGTTGGCGGCGGGGTGAGTTGAGTTTATGATTAGGGCCAATATTTTTTTTGACTAAGAAAACATCGCAATTTGCACGTTAGGTCCAAACTTATTTTAAAAGAAAATCGATTAAAAATACATATAAATCGCCTATAAAATTAAAAATATATATATTCAGCCTTTAAAATGTGTCTATCGGAAAAAAATGAGTTTTTTGAATTAAATTCATAGACATTTTAAGTGTATTAAATCTTACTAAAGTAATACACGATATAAGCGAGCCAGCAGAATTAACCACGCAGGTCAGGTTCATCGCATTAAGTTCAGCTCGAACTTCGTTTTTGTACATATCCCCTAAAACTAGTCCATGTAGTACCGCGGGGCCATCGACAAAACCTGCCTTTTCTGGAGCAAACTAAGCCAGGACTAACAGTTCGACTGCATATATTTGCTTCACAAAGTTTACCAGGGCTGTTTAACAAAAAAGTAACTTTTCCAATTTATGCAAATGCACAATACACTGATCATTTTACTTTCGATTTAAATGAACCTGCAAAAAATTGCATCTTTTTTTACATTTTTGTTTTGTGCTACGCCTTTCTGGCGTTTTCCAAACGCTGTCAGTTTGCAATTTTATTCCAATTTTGAATACCGCGTACCACATCTCGTTTATCGCAATATTTTATCAAATTATCACAAACTCCCTCCAAAAAAATGTTTAGTTTACCAGGGCCGTTTAACCTCAAACTAACTTCGTCTTTCCAGGACTTTATCTTTCCAAACGACGTAGGCTTCCCACTTGGAGAAGCGGATAGCCCAAAGTATGTTGTGCTGGAAATGCATTACGACAATCCTTCCTCAACAGCTGGTAGGTTTTGCGTTGAGGATATTTTTACGTCCGAGCTCAATGTCATAAACCAGTGCTTCTTAAACTTTTTTAGTTTTGTTCACCCCTAGCATCTATCTCCAGATTTCATTGACCCTTATCTTATAATATGATAAAACTATCTCGTCTGCATTTAACAGAACAAAATGAACAGCCGGAATATCCGCCCTGCTCACAAGATATCATCCATTTCTGACGGTTTACCCTTATTAACCCCTTTTGGTTGGTTCACCTCTGCAAAAATTGTATTCACCCTGGGGTGAACCATTCACCTGATTTTTATTAGGAAGCACTGTCATAAACAGATCATTCGCCTACGATTCCGCAAAGATATTAGGATGCCGCGGTGAAAATATAAAAACGAATTAAACTCCGTGAAAAAAGGGATGTGCTTTAAGTGTGTATTACCTCCCATATACTTATATATAGATAAGAATTGTGAATTCTAATAACTAAAATTAGCGCTTATTGTTTTTTTTTTAAATGGGGCTTAAGGTGGCGAACAAGTTTTTGCTTCTTGGGTGGTAATGATGAACTATTTCATGTTGTAATATTTCCCGTGTTGCAACAATTCCAGTAAGAGCCCGTCAATTTAAATCCAAAACTCCTGAGCTTTCCTTGAATGTAAATTTTATTCGTGTATAAAATTACGTTCGCTGTTTAACCATGTCAATAGGAAATATGTGATTGCTGATTTTTATGTGATTGCTGATCATAAAATAAGGTTTTCAGAGTGTAAAAATCACCGACAAGTCGTTCCGACCATTGAGTGGCAATTCAAATACTTTGTTTCAACTGAGCGACTAAAAATGCCTTTGGAAAAAGTAGCATTTTTAATAAAATAAAATTAGATTAGATTAGAACTAGAAATAGGGAACACATTAGAATAAGAAATAGTCGTATTTTGTTATATTTCACTGAATTAGAAAACTAGAATTATCTAGTTATTCAAGTCTGATTACTTCAAAGCAAAACCTACGTTAAAAGGTTGTTCTTACCAAAAAATATAGAAAAAAACGTTACTTTTCGATGTTGCGATAAGGCGAACGTCGCCTTTGGGGTCTCTTCAAAGTGCAATCAGCAAAATCAGGAATTTTAACCTAATTTACAGGAATCGTGGACTCCTCTGGCCTTCGCTTCCACTATACCTCCAATGTACGAACGTTCGACGCAGGGATAATGCAAGTTGGTGAGGCTGTGAGTCCTTACACTCACGTCATTCCACCTGGAGCTAGCTCGTTCATCACCAACGGAGACTGCACATCGCAATGCCTAAGCACGGTAAATATTGAGCTGCTGTACAGTCTTGAAATATCGATATGTTGCAATGAAGTCGATGAATTGATACAAGTAGACCTAAGTCACTGTTTTCCAGTGATGTAATGCCTTAAGGCTTAAGTCAATGAATTGAAATGACGCAATGAATTAACTTAAGTCACTGTTTTTAAGGTACTTAACTTAACTCCAGTCTTTCTGGCAAATGACTTGGCCTTAAATCCTTTGACTTACACGGGCCCAAACGTAGCCTACGCACCCCTTGACTTGGCGACTGCACATCGCAATGTCTAAGCTCGGTAAATATTAGGCTTAACTGTTTTATTTTAAGTTATGCTATCAGCCGTGCCGAAAGCCGATTTGAAATAATTTTAAATTTTGCTTTTTTAACTATAAGGGCCTATACAACCTTATATAGCCTAATTTCAACCTTACATATTGTTGAGAACTAGTTACGTTATACCGTTAGAGTTAGGGATTTTCGATACTTAACTTTTTATTCCGATACGATACCCCATAATTTCGAAATAAAGTATCGCGATCCGATCCGAAATGACGTCACTAAGTTCAAATAAGCAGAATAAAGGGATTTTTTTCTGATTTATTAGGCCAAAACTTGCTTTTGCGTTAAGAAGTTCAGCCAAATCCTTAAACACAATACATTTTGAGGTAGAATTTTTGTTCTGGATTGCAAACCATGCTGGAGTCCCTTATATTAGTTTGGTATCAGAAGGAAACCGATACCGCCCTGGTATAGAACGATTACCAATACTAGAGCTTGCATCGGGTAGTGGCTCCGATCCGATATTATCGGACATCCTAATTTAAGATAATAGCCCTCAGATAAAAAAAGTCATCTTCTTTGTTTTACCAGCCCATGTTGCACTTGTTTTCAGGCGATGACAACATCAAATGTTACACAGATCAACGTGTTTGGAGTTTTGCTTCATACTCATCTGCTCGGTCGAAAACTGTCGCTCAAGCACATTAGGTCAGTAATTCATATTTAAGCATGTAAGGTTGGCATCATAAAGTCGGAATTAAGAGCCTTATTTTAAAGGTTGTCGGGTTTCTATGGAAACGTTACCACCTAAATTAGGGGCCTAATCAGGATTGTATTGCAAGCAACATCGAGTTTTAAATATTAACTAGGCTGCAGTGAGGTTCGAACTCACGACCTCGGTTATACTGGGACCGTCGTTTTACCAACTGAGCTACACAGGCTCAAAGTGGAGCAAGTAAAGAAACAACCATAAAACTGTTGCCTGACTGAATCCTGTTCGTAAAAGTACCCTGTGGTGAGGTTCGAACTCACGACCTTGGACATACCTGGACTGTCCGTCTGCCATCTGAGCACAGGCGAACGAAAGATTTAGATAAAATCTAACCACTATAGCTTAATAATCTAGTAAACAACTGAGTGTTTATTTCAGGAGCGCCGTAGAGCAGGCACCAGTAGCCAAAGACGACGGCTACGACTTTAACTTCCAGTCGTTCCGCTACCTGAACCCACAACGAGCTGTACAGTCGGGAGATGCTTTGAGGATGACGTGTGATTATAGCTCAGCCGACAAAACAAACATCACATATGTGAGTAACATGGACTACGGGCAGTGTTATAAACTTGTCAGTTTAAGTCAAGTCATTTGTGAAATAAATTAAATCTTTTAATTAACGAGTCCAGTTCAAGTCATTTTACTTAACAAACTTGAGATAATTAGTTTCATTTCATAATAAAAAGTAAAAAAAAACACTGAATTTTAACACAAGTAATTTTACTTAATAACTTAAGTCAAGTCAAGTCACAAAGGTGACTTAAGTCCAGTTAAGTCAAGTCATTCCTTTAAATCAGGGGTGTCCAACTCAAACATGCCGGCGTGCCAATTTTTATCTTATAAATTCTTCCCGTGCCAAAGTTTCATAACCCAACCAATTCTTTTTAATCATAAAAGCGTTTTTGTTGCCAAAAATAAAAACGTTTATTTAAATTTGAAAAAGTAGAAATGCGCATCACTACATCGAAGTGTCTCTCGGTGAGCTGACTTTTGTTTCTTCACACCAAGCTATATGATATTATGTGAATGCTAGCCTCCACACAGTATAATGTTACTATTTCAAAAGTAATTGTTGGTTGTCGTGGTTTGGCGATTGTTTTATATTGTGAACAAACAATGGCATTTGGCTGTATAACAAACTTAGTATTTTTTGACAATTGGCTGAATAGCAAATTGAGCTTTTTTGGCAATTTTTTATTAGGTCGCGTGCCACTTGTTGGACACCCCTGCTTTAAATCTACACCAAGAGAGGAAGTATTCATTCAAGTTGCCATTATTTCCAGGGGCGGGCTTTCCACGGATAAATTTACACCTAGAAAACAAGAATAAAAGTTGCCATTATTTTCAGGGCGGGCTTTCCACGGAGCGAGAAATGTGCCTTGCCTTCATCGTCTATTACCCAAAGATCAAGGTCAGCAACTGCGAGAGCAGTCCACAGTTCAGCCATCTTCTTATCGCATTTGGACTCAACCCTCAACAAATAACGTACGTTTAATACGATAACATTTTATCTCTTATGTCATATTTGAGTTTGTCAGCCCAAACCTTGTTTTTGCTAATAAAGAAATAAAGTAATTAGCTAATTGAGGCCTGTAGTTAGGGTTAGGGGATGCTGGCTCCGAAGAGGAGAGCCGACGGCTTCATAAGTCTCTTACAAGTCCTTAATCTGACTCCAAAGGAGCAGGTCACTAAAATACCTGGCCTTTACTTCTGAACTGTAGACAAAGTCACTTCACTCAGCCCGTTGAGTACATTCACAAATCTCAGAAACACAACGATAAACGGAGCGGAGATTCAAGCCGCTAATCAGTAAGACGCATTTAGTCGAAAGAATAGAATGAATGCGAAACGTTTAAAGCGCACAGTTCGGCGTTAGTCACGCCTCAGTGAACAACGGTCACGTGTATAGTGACGTCAAATTAGGGTAAAATTGTATGGTAAATGCTACAGTACAAAATTTTGAAAAACCGAAAATCAGTTTTTATGAGCACCATCAGTATCCTGAAACGCAACCAAACAAAAAGAGTGTTAAGATCAGCCTTTCTTAACCTGGGGTAAATTTTCTCGCTTTAGGGGGTAAATGAGCTATCAATCAAAGTATCCACATCAGCTAACAGGACAGAAAAAGTGTGCAAGCCGTAGGTATTGGTGGCCTTCTTTCCTAGTTCAGATGCTAATTTGAAGTTAGCCTATGGTAGCCTATTAATTCTTTATCATCTAGTGGCGGTAACATTATTTTTCGCGATGATAGCTATTTTAGTTAATTGGCAACATCCTTATCTCTTAGTAACTTCATTGTTACATCATACCTGATATAATTTGATACTCGTTTTTGAAAAAATAGAACCATTTTATATATTGGTGATAAATATAATATTCATCTTTGTTAAAAGGGTAAAATATACAAAAAAGGTTAAGATCCCCTGATTTAGATATTTTTTAAGAATCGTTTGTTCCCTATTCGAATTCATTTAGTTTAGTTTATCTGAAATTACAAACTCTCTTTTTTGGTAAAATAACTTTAACTAATACTATTAAGTTCAGTTAAGAAGTACAGCCGGCAAATTTCGGCTTAAAAGAACCTAAAAAGGTTTAATTTTTACATTTTTGCTCATAATTTGTTTATAATCAGACTTGGACTAGGTAGTTCTAGTCTATATTACTCCACAAATTGCGTCTTATTGTAATTCTAATCTGATTTGTGAATTGCTTGTTTACTCTAATTCTATTTGTAATTTATGGCTTACCAAAATGCTATGTTGTCCAATGGCACTTTTAGTTTCTAAGTAGCAACAAAGAATTGATATTATACCCTTGTTTAGAATGATTTGCTGGTGATGTTTACAGCCTGAAAACTATAGACTTTTGCTAAAATGTAAAAAAATAAAAATGAAATGGTTTCCAACCAAATGGATTGTGCATTAAATGTAATTCTAGTTTATCTTTGGTTTTCAAGAATTCAGTAATTCTAAATTTAATCTAGTTAAAAAAAAACTAAAATGCTTTAATTCTAATTATAATATTATTTGGAAATGCTATAATTTAATTCTAATCAAATTTTGTAAACTAAAACTAATCTAGTTGTCAAGTCTGCTTAAAATAGCATTATTTATCGGATCGGAGCCGTTCATTACGTTTTGGATCGGAATGAACGACAAAGTACAGCGTATAAAAATGTTTGATGGTCGAGTGGTAGATTGTACTTTGAAAGAAGGTGTTTTTCTTGCTTTGTAGGTATCCAAATTCAACTGGTGCTTACGGTGATTTCAGCAACTTTATTATGAGCGGCGGACAATCCGTTCAAGCTTACTTAAACAATGTAAGACACGTTTTTTGTTGTTCTGGTTGTTTCTCGACTCGCCCTCTCTCTTAATATAGATACAACCTCGGCACCTTTATATCTTTTTAATGCCTAGCTGTACGCATTGACCGATACATCGCCTTTTTTCGCTGATATTTCTTTTTTACGTTTTATCGCTTTTATCTTCACTTGATTTTTACACTGATGATGGCATGAGTTATTTGTGAAACGTCTGTAATTTGCGAAATGTCGCTTTTATCAAATATTATGGCTTTTATATTTTTATTAAAGTTACTAAAAAAACACGTGTATTGTGTTCCAAAGTCCTCTCTCTGATATATAAAAACTAAAGAAAGATATATACACATGCATGATAGGCGACAAAACCCGTGATCTAGCAATTCACAAGTTTCCCTTTTCATCAATGATAACAGCTGAAGTATGAAAGTACTTAGGGAAGCGAATCAGTCGATTAACTAATTATCGCCATTCCAAAATTCTATTTCAAAAAATATTTTTTCCATACCTATAGTTAAATAAATACAAAATGATCACCCTCATCGCACAACACTTGATTTGGTCTATATGCAGAGGATTGCGAACAAAATCTTTTAATTTGAACTTAATCATTTACGACAATTGCACTTGTCCAACCCTTAATTAGCTAAGGTGTCGAGGATGACGATTAATTAACTATTTTCATACTAGAAAAACTACTAGCCTGCCGAGTTCAGCTCCGGCCCTGCCCTAAGCTATAAACGCTGGACGAACTATAATTTGAAATTAGCACAACTGTGTACCACTAAACAGAAAAGGCCTATACTATTGTACAGACCGCTATAAATATCGCCGCAATAACAACATCACCTCTCAGTACAGCTAATTGTGTATATTTACAGAAAACTTGGGACACGTCAGCACTCACTGCTTTGAGTACAAGTCTTTCAACAATGTCAAGGATCCAGAAATGCAACGGAGCGGGTTACTCGCCATCTGTGGTAAGTCGCAGTGCTTTATTGTCTTAAGGTAATACCTTGACTTAAAGGGCACTTAAGTCACTGTTTTTAACTCACTTGACTTCATTTGGCCGCCAAGGTTTGCGCCAACTCGACAAACAAGCTTTGCGTTGACTGTAGGCTGTAAATCAAAGTCTGTCAGCAGCTTTAAAATGTACAATTTATGCCGACAGTCGTAAATTCTCAGCACCAATGACCATTAGCATTGTGAAATTTGCTTCTCCCGGTAATATGTTATTTATCACCATTTAACCAAAAATAAACCAGAATAAAATGTTTATTAACTGGTGTCTTATGAACAAATTTTTTGACTTGACTTAATTCTTTTGGACGTTTAGACATTGTTTTTGGACTGGGACTTGACTTGTTATATATTACAAAAGACTCGTCTATTTTAGTTATTTTTCAAAACAATTTTTTAACACAATGGCTTTGGGATTCGTTTCAACAAAACTGAAAAAAATCGTTTTATGGATTGCATTTTATTCAAGAAGGCACCAATTTATTTTACAAATAAACCTTTTCTTCGGAAAATTTTCCTTTTTAAAATTATACACTACGAATTAAATTAGGCCTTCATTAACCCCCCAAAACTAGTCCCTGTACCCTCCCCCAAAAGGTCGACGGACCCCAGTTGAAGAACCCTGTTACAATGGAAGCTGTCTTTTCTAAATGACTTGTTTACAACACCGGTCGTAATTAAGCCTATATAAAAAAATTACAGTTCAATAAAATAGGGTCAAACCAGTGTTCTTACGTTACCCTTTTATTGATTTTGTAAAAATCTGTGAAATTAACAACAGAATCAACCATCAATAGTTAACGAAAGCATTGCAAAGTGATCTTGATGTCGTGGGTGGTATGATTTTCCTGTTTTTAAACGACATTTTGAAACTTTGTTTTATAAGAATGAACTTCTTTTGAGTGTTGTTGTTAACTAACGACACCCAAATTTCTTAACAAAACGTATAGGCTGCAGATTAAAAAACATATAGCCTGCAGTCTTAGCATCTTTTTAATGTAGCCTTTGCGTTGAAAGTAACAACTCGTTCTGAAACCTAAAACTTTAACAAAATAAACAAACTGCGCATAGTGTTTTTAACATTACTTCTTTAACACGTTACGTTTAGATGTAAATTTAAAATCGCGGGGAATTTTTGTGTCTAATTTTGTAATTTAATACGGTGCATAAAATATAAAAAGCAATTTATCAAAAACCGAAGTGTGATTTTTCTCAAAATTTGCAGACGAACCCGGTCAACCCTATCAACATAACAACGCCTTACGTTGAACCTGTGGTGAACTGTGTAAGTCCAACGACCGGATTCAACCTGAGTTCTGCCTCCCATGCAGTCTGCCCCACCACAACCCCAAGCATAACAACAACAACTGCTGCAATCACAACTACATCAGCTGCGGGGAGCATTGGGTACAACGGGCTGTTGCTCGCATTTGTGATTGTGTTTGTGCTCGAATCTGTGCTGGAATAAGTTTAACTGAGCTGGGTTATTGGCCTCAGTGTTTTTTTAAGGTGTGTTTTGTGACCGAAGTGCACCTCAAAATTAACCCAACTACCTAGAAATAAAGCCTAAATTACCTAGAAATAAAGCCTAAAACGAAATTAAAAAACAACATTTTCATTGGTACGCCGCCCAGGTAAAAAATATTATTTTTGGTATTTTTTGTTATGTTTTTACAAGACATAATGTCCCCTTTTTACCAGGCCCTCGCCTTGAATGTAATTAAACTAATTCCAGTCTCTTATTTGTGCACTACTTACAAATGTTACATCAGGTTTTCTTATGTTATTTGCTATAAAATGCTATGACGAAACTTCGTGACGCAGCCTTTAAACATTTTACATCGCTAAGACAAGAAAAATATTACTTTTAAATATTTTAATTTATTCGCGAAATATTCCAAACTGTTGGCGGCAGGTTTATTGAAACTACATTTTGATCGCAAATAGTTTATTACCATTTTGGGCAATGTGCAAAGATTATTTTTATTTGTTGCACTGAATTTGTGATATTGAAAACCACCTCGACGCTTGCAAAATAAGTGTCGACCTCAATTCCTGATAGTTCACAGCAGAATGACCTAGCATTGCTAGCATAGTAAGATCAGACATTTCAGTATTGTTTTAATTATGATTTTGTTGAGTTTTGAGTATTGTATATTATAGTAAACGACTTAGCATTTATCTGCTCCGTATATGTTTAAGCATCTACTGTATTTAGTGGCCCACTGTATCATTTTTTCCATGTTTAAAAAAAAACTCAACTTTGGTGTTTAGATTTGAGCGATAATTTTTTACACATAAGAAACATAGTACACTGTGCTATGAAGTTTTTAGTTACGCTTTTTTTAATAACACAAAATAACGTTAAAATTGTGTTTTTATTGATTTAACGATTTTAAGATGTTTAAAAAAAAAAGTGAATGATTTTTTGAAAAGCCTGTATTTTATAAACAGCAATAAACAAATTGTGCAATTAAATAAAACGGGTGGCCAATAAAGCAAACACGCGAAGCTGTAACATATGTTGAACACATATATTTCAATGCCAGTGCTTCTTAAACTTTTTTAGGTTCGTTCACCTCTAGCATCATTCTCCAGATTTCATTCACCCTTCTCATGATATAATAAAACTAGCTCGTCTATATAACAGCACAAAATGACTTGGGTTGTTTCGATTTTTGTTTAGATCAACTCAAGCTAAGTTTTACCATTGAAAACCTACTATTTCTCGAGTCAGTCACCAATTTTTGTACTTATACACTCAGTGCAAACCAACTTCACTATTACAATAAGCAAAAATACACACCAAAAAACAACAGTTTTTTTTACTTAAACAGAGTAATCGATTTACTGCAGAGCTATCATCCATTTCTGACGGTTCACCCTTATTCACCCCTTTTCCCCTTTTGGTTGGTTCACCCCTGCAAAATTTTTCTTCACCCTGGGGTGAACCATTCACCTGTTTAAGAAACACTGAGAGAAACATATAAGCAACCGTAATTCAAATCATAGCTAACTTTCGTGTAATAGTTTGGTCTCAGATGGGCAGCGATATCACACTAATATCGGACGAGTAGCGATACTACCGACATTGAAATTGGACTTTAACTCATTTTATCGGTCTTCTCTTTGCATATGAGAAAATCCCAGGTGGTATGGACTGGACAATTTTAACTTTTGACAATGATTGCCGGAAAACCTAATAAGTGCGTTTACTTCTAAAGCAGTGTTTTTCAACCTTATTTCCCGGCGAACCAAATAGTAAGAGTAAGTCTAACAAGCTTTGGCGAACCAATTATTTTCACTGAACTTTTTGTAGACGAACAAAACACAAGACATAAATATATTCCAATTTTGGAGCATAAAGATTGGAGGTGGTAGTAAGACGTAATAAGAATATCAAAGCCCATACAGAAGTAGGTAGCATTTTGAACGTTTCCAATAACTCTTTATTATGAAGAGTTATTCGAAACGTTCAAAATGATACTTACTTCTGTATAGGCTTTGATATTTTCTTATTATATTCAAATTTAATTAATAGAAACCATGTCTTTGTATGGCTCATGCAATTTCTTTCTAAATTCTGGATAAAATCTTGCTCAGAACCAATTTCAATTATCCGAGCCAAATGAACTACTGAGTAGGCGGCCCAATTTCGCGCCGCGCCCCATATAGGTCCAGAAACACTATTCTAAATAACAACACTTGTTTTGTGTTCATAAAGAACATGAAATTTCAACTCCGGGTCGTTACTAACATTTGCAATTGTGTTCAAGAATATTTACGCATATAATCGTTGCGATTTACGCGCCATCATTACGAATCAAGATCATTGTATATTTTACCTGAAGATGATACAAGCTCGTATCGCAACGTTTTAATCAAGATGATGTCGATTAACTCAACCTTTTTTACCTTTGCAATTCAATATCAAGCTACATTACAGATCCGTGCATAGTGTACCTAATTTATTTTTAATTATATAGTACTGTTCCTTTTATTTTAACTCAGTCTTTATCAAGATGATGCACATTACTCGACCTTTTGGGCTTTGCAAATCAACATTACACATCCGCACATAATCTTATTACCAAGCAATCATTACGATATGGGAATTTTAAACGCGCAATCTTTATGATACAGTTTATTCACCTATTCATACCGGGGTAACACTATCCAGCTGTGCGTCCATTTCTTTATTCATACATTGTTATGTCATCTCGTTGCACTCTCCCCGACAGCTTAAAGTCCTTGTTAGTTTGTAAATCTTTACCTTTAAAATATAAAAAAGTTGGGTACACTTTGCACTTGATGATAAATTGCAAAAAGGTGGTCACATTAACTGAAGATGATACAAGCTCTAACGAAACGTCTTAATCAAGATGATGTCGATCAACTCGACCTTTTTGGCTTTGCAATAAAAAAGTTTATTTCCTAAGTTGTATAATACAAAATAAATATTTGGCCCTTTTTTTATATCAATATCTTTAAAAATTAAGAAAAACACTGCTAAACGGGTGAAAAGTACGTTTTATGCCCTAATTGCGAATCTAAAAAACTACGCACAAAAATTTACACAAATCACGTTTTCTTTCTTAATTAGCGTCGACATACAAAGGTATTTAACGCTACCGAATAGGACAAAGTGTTGGGCATACCATCATATTGTTTTCATATCACTACTGGTACCTTTTGAAAGCCGCAGGTTTCGAATTGCGACCAAGGTATAGACAAAAACGCAACAATACGGTGACAATAGGCCGGGACCCATCTATTCTAGTGCGACGCTATATCGAGCGCGACACACTGTTCAAAAGTGTACCAAATGTGGGTGTTTGTCGTATACTGTAAAAAGCGGTAAAGTTGCTCTTTGTGTATTGACAACTGTGAATGACGAGTAACAGAAGAATTGTCAGCAACTGTCGAGTTTGAAATATTCAGGCTCGTTCAGAGGTTAGAAACTTTGTGACGCTTATCGCACACATTTTGGACAAAAAGTTCCGCAGTTTGGTTTAATATCGAATGACGTCTTTCATGTGATTTTATAAGCAAGATTTAATAGCTGACAGTTGTGAATGCAAATCAGGGTAAATAACTTCGAAATTTAGATTAATTAAAAGTAAAACACCTCAGTTCGGAAAAATGACTAGTTGTTTGTATAGCCGAGCTGTATTCACATGACATTAACGTAGGCAAATGTTAAAACAAATAAGTTTTACGCTTCAATTAGTATTTATAGATTTAATACGAGCTGAGAGGATTATGTCAGTAAAATTGTGTGACTCCCGCTTGACAAAGTATTTAGGTCAGATTTGTAAAGTTCGCCATTAAAATGGCACCGTTAAAACTTAGATCAACAATATTGAAATGCGCAAGGTTAGTGTCTTTACGTTGTTCGGCCAAAACTTGCTTCAGTGTAGAGAGGCGATAGCTAAATTGTTAATGCTAATTTCCTATTTTCTTACGTTTGTCTTTCAAGGTAGAAGGCAAACCTCGGCTGAGATTACTTTATTTACTCGGTATCGGATCGGCACCGATACAACCTTAGTATCGGACGAGTACCGATACTATCACTTGGTTTGCAGTTTAGAAATACCTAAACTGAAACCTGGTATATATTTGTGTTACGATAGGAACCAACATATATAACTGTTTGAGGCGGTTTAGTGCAGTGGTTCTTAACCTTTGGAAACCTGTCGAACCCCCAAGTTATTCTGCAAGCTTTCGTCGAACCCCAAATATTCGCTCAGTATTTCTTTCTTCCTCCTAGGCTATGTTTGTCATCAAATTGGCCGAATCTAGGATTTTTGTTTTCGGGGGACATGAAAGTTGTCATGGATGACTCAAACATGACGTCATAAAACTTTTTTTAAACACCTGTTGTTCTGTAGCCAGCCCGTGCGCTAATATGCAACTGATACTTGGCATAATCAAATTATAAACTTGCATGTAAGCTATATAGGTTGAATTGGACAAACTTTTAATTTAAAAGGTTACATGACGCCTGCCCTTGGCACATAAAAGAGATTCGAAGTTAGCTTGAAATAACAGAATTTATGTTTCAGAGGCCGCTTTCGCCGAACCCTTAAAGCAGCAACCCTGGTTAAGAATCACTGGTTTAGTGGAAAACAAATCTATACAAGTTCACTTCGTCGTAAAAATAATAATAAGAAAATATAAGAAAACCGTTCTTGCGTTAAAATTGCAACGTTCTTTTTCGGTTTTAATGATCAGTCTAAATAATAAAGCACTGTGATGTTGCTTGTAATTATTACTGCACTTTTGACTTGTGGTAATGCTCAACTGGCTCCAAGCCAAACCTACCCTTACAACCGGCAACTGGATTCAACCGGCAATGTTCTGCTCTACTGGAGTTTCGACACTACGCATATAACATTTGAGGTAAGTTGTTTGATAAAAAAATAGTTTTTCAATAAATATGTGCCTCTAAAACCTTACGTTTTTGTGCTGTGCTGAATAAAAGATTCCACAGAATTGGACGAGTTTACTAGTTTTAATAATTTAAGATTTTGCTATGAGGCGAATAAATGGTTATGATATTAACTTTACTCAGACCTAACTAACTTGCTGGTTTTGCAACTGCCTTGACATAGCCTTTAGTTAGATATTAAAAACTTGACTGGGTAATTTGTAAATAAATTGTGTACAAAGGTAGACTATGCACGAATCTCTTTATAGATTTCTAACGAATATCAAATGCAAAAAGGTCAAGTAAATCGACACTACCTTGATAATACTTGCACACAACACATTTAAAATCTTCCGAAGTACTAGTTTAGGAGTTCCAATAACTTAACATTTAGTTTAATTTGCAAATGACTTTACTCATACTTAACTTGCCATTTTTGCAACTGACTTAACTTAGCTTGCAGATATATGTTAAATGACTTGACTGGGAAATTAGTAATTAGGAAATAACTTGTCTACGAGACTTGAAAAAACCTTTGAAGTATTTGTTTACTAATTTCAATATTTAAAAATGTTTATTTTGCAAAGGACTTTACTTAGACTATAAATATTAGTTAGATATTAAATATTTGACTGCTGGGAAATAAATAATTTGGAAGAATAACTTGTATACAACAAGTGTGAAAACGAGGCCAAATTGTTTTTTTTTTCAGCTTATAATAAACACTGTTGGCTGGATCGGTTTGGGGATCTCCCCCGGTGGGGCCATGACCGGGGCGGACATGTACGTTGGATGGGTCAAGGACGGTGAAGGTCATATTACGGTAGGTAACAATAAAGCGAACTCGTTAACTGGACTTTCGCTTCCTGAGCCTAATTGAAGTAAAAACAAAGATAACGACCAAGGATTACAATATTGTGAAATTAGAAGATCCACCGAGTAAAATATTATGTACGCTATTTGATTTGCTTTTGTTTTAATGTTTGGCCTTTACTTCTTTTTAAATGTCCAAAAAATCGCCTCGGGTGTGAAAATAAGCAAATTTTTTTAATTTAATTTTTTTAATTTAATTTTTTTATTAGATGCGCTCATTCTTTACAGAGTAAAACAACATTGTATTCTTTTATAACTTTGAATCCTGGTTTTTGAAAAACCAGACAAAAATAACTTTCATTCAAAATAAGCTAATATACGATCAACATCAGGTTCTTAAGGTTACGTGGTTTACAACGGAACATTATTATGTCACCGCTAAAATTTTCCCAACGTTTCGTAAGAATTTGTCGTTTCGGTATGAAAATTATTCTGCCTTAACGTCTGTATTTACTCTAATTAAACACAGGATCGTTATGGCGTGTCTAACACCTTTCCACCACTCGACACCGAATCCAATGTTGAACTGCTGAGCTCTGCTGAATGCGACGGTTGGACGCGAATCCAGTTCAAACGACAAATACCTCGTTGTGAAACAGCACATGATCTTGCTATTACTGTAAGTCAGTAGTATTTAAACTGTAAGGGTTATTAATGCCCTTAGGATCTGAAAGTTTCAAAAAAAGTAGTAACTTTGATCTTAATTCGTATTTTCAAAGGCTTATTTAGTTAAGGATTCAATTTGCCAAATGAACGGAAGTTAAAATCGTGAAAAAGCGTAACATAATCGAGGCATATAACAAGTGACATACCTTGTATATATGATGACCGGCTATTACTGTAAGCATTACAACAACTGAATGTAACAAAAATCCTATCATAAAGCAAGCCATCTGTTTATCGCAACAAATTGAGATAAATACCCAGTCAAAATTTACTCAAAAATATTGGTTAAAAGCACTTAACTAAGTTATTTGACACAATGACTTGCGTGCTTGACTGGAGTCATTACATCACTTGTAAATACTAACAGTCCCGGTTTAACAAACGTCTTGTTTATTTTTTGTAATCAATTAACCTGAAATTTTAAGGCCGAATGTCGCTCGCAATTCCCACAGAGCATAACATCGCGACAAAGCGTAACATAGTCGTAGCACTTTCGGCCTATTTACATTGACAAATATAACATACCCGGAACATAAAACGACAAAATTGAAAAAAATACTTTTTCGCAGTAATCACAGGACACAAACGAACCAAGTGGTTAACGGTTTCCGTTGCATTTAAATATTTAGAAAAATATTTAGAAATTTATTCTACGCAGGGCGACACCACGCGGATGATCTGGGCATTTGGGACAACCGATCCAACCGGAAGTGACATCACATCTTCAAACTACCATTCAACAAACAGAGGTAAGTCCAGTAAATTTATAGCGCTGGCGAGCGGTACGAAACGAAGTAAAATATTTTCACAAGTTTAAAGCATTTGTAAGAATTGAAAAGGTCTTAAGTGAATTTTTTTTATAGTTAAAATGTTTTTTTAGGAGGTAAAACAAGTTTTTTTTAAGTTAAAAGGTTGTTTTGTAGAGTTAATCTTCTTTTACGAATTAAAAAGGTTTTTCTAGAAGATAAATTTTATTTTTTATTTTTCTTAGGTGTGAAAAGATTTTTTCTAGAAGGTAAAAGTTTTTAACAGGAGTTAAAAGGTTTTTTTTAGAACTTGAAAGTTTTTTTTAACGAGTTTAAAATTTCTTATTTCCAGGAGTTAAAAGTTTGATTCTGCTCGGCGAGGGCGACTCCGCAGTGACACCTACCGAGGAACTTTTAACCTATGATGTGGCAATGTCGCAGTTTACCATCCCGGCACAAACCACCTATTACAACTGCCACCTCGTTCAACTTCCAACCTTCGCTTCCAAAGTACACGTGGTCAAGGTCAGTACAAGGTCAAAAACGCCCAGACAAAAATCGGCAATGCTTTTGAAACAGGGTTCGTAAACTTTTCTTAACGCTGTCTTCTAAAATATGTTTTATTTCAAATGGACTAGGGTTGGCATGACTTTTGGGGAAATGACGTAAAAATTTACGTCATAAAATAAATAGTAATAATACAATTAAAAAGGTGAAATTTCACCCAGATTAAGGTGATTTGAATAGGTTGCAGAAACGTTGGTTAAGAATTATAATTACCAGGGGAGCTGTTTTTGAATATTATTACTATGCCTGGTAGCAACAGTTTCTATAAAATAGAAAACTATAAGAAATCTTCTGTTTGAGGACCAACTTAAGTGAAACTGAAATGGAGTTAAATATTTTCAAGCGAAAAGACTTAAGTATAAACATCTGTTTAAACAAAATAAATTAGGCATTATGGGTGGGTATAAAATGTTTAGAGATGGTGTCAAAAATTGCCGTCATGAAACAGATAACCCTTATATATCTTCTGTTTAGTCTAACTTATGTAAACTAAAAATGTAGTTAAATAAACCAACTGTGCATCTGTGTGTCTGTGTGTACAAATATTAAACTAACATGGCCCACCCTTCTCGATTAGAAACTAAACTTCTGTAAACCTCTTAGATATCTCCGATCGTCCAGGCTGGGAACGAGCTTTATGTTCACCACATGTTGGTCTACAAGTGCGTTGACCCATTGCCCGTGAGTATGATTCAAATTGCATAAGAAAAAACACCAAAATATTAAGAAACAAAATATAACTTTATTTATGTAGAAGATGTGCAGCAAGCGACTTAAGAACCATAAACCCGATGATTATTCCTGGCCTTAGCACTCTTGATTTTAAATAAATAAATACATTCCCTGGTAATAGTATTTTTATTGTTTTAGAGAAGTCACTTTGAAATGACTTATAACCCAGTAATGTAATTTAAAATTAATTCAAGTCAAGTAAGGGTCTTTCTAACACAGTGACTTAAGCGCACTTAATTCAAGTAATTGACTTAATTTATTACAAAATTGCAAAATATGGTCTGTGAAGAAAACAGAATACATAATCTATTCGCCTTATTGTACCATTAATACTTGTTTTGATTATTTTGATGTGCAACAGAGCTCATCGGTTGTCGGTAGCAACGGCGAGTGTTATACGTCATCAGCTCCTATATCAAGCGGTTCATGTGAACACGTGATAGCAGCTTGGGCCATTGGAGGAGGGGTAAGTGGTTATAACTTTGAACAAAATTCGGTGTTAACTCACAAAGTGGTTAAATGATACGACATATTTCAGTTACAATCAAAAATTAGGTGAGTAATACTTGATTAACGGAAACGCTTGTCGCGTGCAAAATTAAGCAAAATTTGATACCATTTTAAGCTGACCGACAAATATTTTTTTTTCTACAAAACAATAATGTCACACCTCGACAATTAACCCTAACATACGTCTAGGAAGTCGGTAAAAATCGCAACATTACCAGTTATACGTAATAAGAATATTAAAGCCCATACAAAAGTAGGATCATTTTGAACGTTTTGAATAACTCTTTATTCATTTTCAACATCAATTTCCACTTATGTTATGGATATTATGCACTCTTACGTGCTTCCTTGTATGGCTATTCGTAACACAAACACGTTATAATATAAATTTCTAAACTACAAAAAGTTTCGCCGTACACTTAAGAAGCTTACGCGGCACACAGCTTAACTGACTAATATATACTAATTTAATTTGCTTTAACGTACAAGTCATGTTTGCAGGAATTTATCTTTCCGAACGACGTAGGCTTCCCAAATGGAGAAGCAGATAGCCCGAAGAACGTTGTGCTGGAAATACATTACGACAACCCTTCATCTACAGCTGGTAGGTAATATAGGCAAGAATATATACTGTAATGCATCTACACAAGTGGTGAAAATAAGCCGGGTCGCGTTTTAGGAAAGTAATTTGGTTTAAATCCGGAAGCATCTTATTTAAATTTGAAATCACTAGTACTAATGTATTTGTGCATTGTTTACCTTAAGGATACAATAACCTCAGTGAAAAACAGGGACGCCAAAGTTCGCTGTGGAACGCACGACAGATATATATATTAGATTAAAACTGTCATGCATTCTACGACAGTTTCCAAATAAAAACAATAGTATTTTTGTATGATCCAATCATTTGATATTACTCTCCTAAGCGACAATCTTAATTTTTATTTACAGGAGTTCTGGATTCATCTGGGCTTCGTTTCCACTATACCTCCCATGTACGAACGTTCGACGCAGGGATAATGCAAGTAGGTGAGACTGTGAGTCCTTACACTCACGTCATTCCACCTGGAGCAAGTTCGTTCATCACAAACGGAGACTGCACATCGCAATGCCTAACCACGGTAAACATTAGGCTGCTGTACAGTCCGAAAATGTCTATATGTTGCAATGAAGTCGATAACTTGACTTAAGTGCACTTCCTAAGTCTCTGTTTTCAAATGACTCGTCCAGTATTTGTTTTTTAATAGGCCGTTCCACTATCTCCTTGAATGTACTAAAACTAATATTTAAGTTGCCTATTGGTGCCCTACATCAAACCATACCCTTAATTTCCATAAGGTTTTGGTTTTAGGCTGTTATCTCTGAAAGTTTTCGCGAGTTTCGGTAAAAAAGTGTTACTTAACCCTGGTTACCATACATATATTATTGTTTTCAGGCGATGGCTGCATCAAGTGCTTCACAGATCAACGTGTTCGGAGTGATGCTTCACAGTCACCTGCTAGGCCGAAAACTATCACTGAAACAAGCCAGGTTTGCAATCTAAGCGTCCTTAACACCGAAGCTTAGTACACCCTATTTTCTTTACTGATTTTTTTGTAAGCTTTAAAGTTTATGTGAACAAACCACGAAAAATATTGTAATTCTCTTCCATGTGGCTTCAACATGTTTTAAAATTCAGAAAAAAATCTTGCTCAGAACCTAATGTTAATTAATCTAAACCAGTGTAATTAGTGCAGTCGTCGACTCAACCAAATCATTCTACCACCCTAATTTGGGTCAAGACCAATATGTTGAGAAACCCTGTCCTAAAGAAAAAAACTGGCAACAGCAGGATTTTTATTTATTACGTTGTGTTGTTTTAATGCATTTGTTTTTAGTTTTTTTAATTTTAGAGCTCTAGTTCTGTGACTCCACTGTGGTGAGCTATTTGTTGTTAAGGCTCTGAAGTTAGCCTTTTAAAAGACATATTTATTGGAAAAGCTATGCTTTTTTATTAGGGGCACCGTAGAGCAGGCGCCAGTCGCCAAAGACGACGGCTACGATTTCAACTTCCAGACGTTCCGCTACCTGAACCCACAACGAGCTGTACAGTCGGGAGATGCTTTGAGGATGACGTGTGATTATAGCTCAGCCGACAAAACCACCATAACATATGTGAGTACTTGCTGTTGACTTGAACAAACATCGAATTACACAACGCGAAAGATAGAGTTAACCTGTCATTTGGCATGCCCGATAATTTTCCGAAAGCGATAACCGATTTTTTGGAAAAAAAATATCGCGATTCGATCCGATAACAGATGATAATATTGTGTTCAAACAAGCAAAATAATGGTTGTTTAACCGATTTCGCAGCCCTGGTGACCGCTAAGACTTTTTTTTACACCGCATCAATTTAATCTTAGGCTGAAAAATATTCCTTAGTTTCCAAGTTGCAAAATTATGGGCTGGATTTTCATACACCGATTGGATCCCTCAAAACACCATAAAAACACTGCTTATAATTCAGTGGTTTCCAACTTTTTTTGTTGACTTGCGGCACCCTAAAAAAATTATAAATAGTTCACGGCACCCTTGCTCGTATTTTGCTGGGTGGATTAACTGCAACGTTGCAATAAACGAGATTGAAACAGCACATTAACTGTGCAACAAGGTTGAAAAAATCTTTTTAATTTTTGGCACGTTTGTCGTACACACAAAATGTATCAAGAAGGTTACCAACAGAGCAAAAATTTAAATTCGTTAAAAATGGCACCCTAGAGCAGAGGTCCGCAAATAATTTTTGGCGCGACCCATAATTAATAATAACAAGGTCTCGCGACCCAAATACTTCTCGAGATGTTTTTAATAAATAGCAACACAGTAACTTAATTGTGTCTCTATTTATTAGGACAAGTCTGTGTTATTCGTTTTGTTTATTTCAAAAGTGAAAGGGTGCTGTAACACAACTGAATAGACGCCTCGAGTTCTACTACGTATGACAAATATTATTTATCAACCAATATGTGTTTCTTGTTTTGCAGCCCCACCAAATCGCCGCCATAACCCTGTCCGCTACTTAGCTTACTGCAATAATTACTGGCAAGGTTGTGTAATGCTTTTTGGCGCGACAGAAATGCCCGACGTCTCATAATCCTTTTAGGGAACTCAACATTATGGATTTTCATGGACTTTTGAGGGGGCAATATATTTTAAGACATGATGTTACAAAATTAGGCTAAAACGCAACATCTTAACACAAGTACGTTAACTGGCCTTGCTTTGTCCAGCTTAACTCCATGCGTGTCAAGCACAACCAGATTGCCTGCATTTAGCAAAACTTTTCACTTAAAAGGATGGTCGACGCTAGACAACACAAAAAATATATTTCCGCATCACATTAGTGTCCCACAGCTGTATTATAGAAAACGCATTAACTATAAAGATTCGCGTAATGCGTCTTATAATAGCTTGTTTATATCGTTAAGTTTGTGAAAAACTACATAACCTGGTTACGCAGTTTATGTTTGCAAAAAAAAATTAATATTATTAAAGGGTAGAATGCGTATTACTTATTGCGTTAGGCAAAAAAATATTCTGGTTCAGGTTTGCATGTTTTAATTTTATAGCGTGCAACGTGCTCACGACGCTTTGGTTAAAGAAAACGGGCTAAAAATGAAAGAAAGCTTTTTAGAAAAACATACTAGGAAGTAAACCTAGATTGCGGCTAAGCAAGACTAGTTTGATGTTTCGGTAATGGCCAAAAATAGTGTTAGATTGTCAGCGCTCTTTTTCCCCCTGGATCGAACGAAGGTCTCACGATATTTCGCTGGGATTTTTGGTGTATATATTTCGCGTGACAATTCTAGTCACACTGAAAGTAAGATAGCTCTCTTGTATATAATTTAGTGTACTAATAAAAACAATTAAAAACATACCGGTGCCAAATAAAGGCCGCTATTAAAATATATTAAGGCTTTCGCGAAACACACTGAATGGTCCCGCGACCCAAATTTTGGGTCGCGACCCCGTATTGGCGGACCCCTGCCATAGAGTGCCGCGGCACCCCGGTTAAGAACCACTGGCTTATATGTTTACGAATGTTTGATTGATTTAAAAGACACACCGTTTGTTTGCTTGCAGGGAGGGCTTTCCACCGACCGAGAAATGTGCCTTGCTTTCATCGCCTACTACCCTAAGCTGAGGATTGCTACATGCGAGAGTTCGCCTGTTCAAAGTGATTTGCTGGTCGCTTTCGGACTTGACCCAACACAGATCTCGTAAGCGCAGGCCTAATGACGACCTGAGTTAAAAACTGCTGAGACAATTTGGCAGTGTTTTAATGACTTAAGTCAATGACTTGACTTAACTTTAAGTCAATGACTTGACTTGAATTGCACTTAAGTCACTGTTTTGAAACGACTTGACTTGACTTAATTGATTTAGGAAAAATAACTTGGCTTGACTTACGTCATTTGGACAAAAGACTTGGGTTGAAATGAAGCGCCTTTTTCAAGTATTTTTTTATAAAATTGAGCTATATATCCAAATTTCAGCACATAAAACAAATTGCTTGCTATATGTTGCGTTTTTTCTTATTTTTTAGTTCAGTTATTGCTCATAATCGTACAAATTTAAAAATTTAATAGTTTAAAATTTTATTTTTTGACAAGGACATAACTTGAAGTTGACTTTCTCTAAATATGACTTGACTGGGACTTGACTTGCGCAACTGGTGACTTGGACTGGGACTTGACTTGTTATTTTTGCAAAAGACTTGACTTGGACTGAAGTTATTTTACGAATGACTCTACTGGGACTTAAGTCATTTTAAAATGACTTGTTAAAATGACACTGCAATTTGGACATAACTTTTGGAACTTCACGAACGCTTAATCGACGTCAAAGAAATGTAATAAGACCCATTTTCAATTGCAAAACAATCTTAGGATTACCCATGATTAACAGCTGTTATTGTAGAATGCCAAAGAACATTGATTTTAACAAGAGTTAAATTTACTGCGGCCTTAAATCTATTTTGGCCCGCTACTAGAAAAGGTTGCCGACCCCTGCTATATAATAACATAACATTGCCTTAATAAGAATATCAAAGCCCATACAGAAGTAGGTATCATTTTGAACGTTTCGAATAAATCTTTATTTATTTTCAACATAACAGAAGGCACTGATTGTAAGTGTATATATACTGCTGAGGCTGACGTCAGAAAGAAGGAAACAAGGAGAGATACCGTTATTTTGCAACTAATGTTTCCCCTATGATGTGTCCCTGGTTTAAACAACTCTCCGTTTTTTAGAACTCCAGTCTCAAGTGGGGTTGAGGGTGATTATAGTGGATTCATCATTAATGGTGCACAAAGCGTCGCAGCCTATTTGAATGCGGTGAGTAAATGAAAATAAAAAACTAAAACAGAAAGGGACTAAAAAGTTTTCCTGTGTTTGTACCAGTGATGAAAGTAAGGCGAAATGCCGTCCCGGTAAAAAGTTATTTTTTTCACCAGGCCATCCCACGATTTCCTTAAATGTAATGCATGTTGGTGCACTAATTCGAACGATAACCTCAGGTTTCCTAGGGTTTCTTGTTTTACAAGTAACGTTATGATGTATAACTTTGCGACACAAATTTGGTCGGTAAGAATGTTATTTTTGCTTAAACCCTAGTTTGTACTAACAACAGTTTAGAATAAGTTTTAATAGAGCTACCAAATATGTTTTTGTCATACATTTAGACATAGGAGGCTTGGCTATTACGTTAAGAATTTTGTTTATAATCTAAAAAAAATGTTTTAAAAGTTAGGTAATTGACATAAGCACATCTTGTTATTGGTGTGATAAACTAGTCAAAATTTAGAAACTTGTAGTTGAAAATGCAGGGAAATCTAGCTTCCTGCAAGTGAAATAAAAAAGAAAAACTATACAGACCTTTAATGCATAGCCAACGCAATCCGGTAGTTCAAACATTTCTAGAGAACTGACGTTGAACGTTTTATTTGCACAGAAAACCTGGGACACAACAACCCTCAGTGCTTTGAGCGTAAGTCTTTCAACAATGCAAAGGAATCAGAGATGCACTGGAGATGGTTACTCACCATCTGTGGTAAGTGCTTATTTTACAAATAGCTGGTGGACTCAAATACTAAGCGTAAGTAAACAGCGAAGCCCTGGCGACACAGTTCCCTGTACTGAACATTCTGTAAGCTAGCGAAAAAAACATATATTAAGCTCCTAGCTGTTGATATGATTAGCAGAATAAGCACAGTAAAGCCCTCCAAATATATTTTTTAAATGATGCTATAAATTAAACTATAGTGTTTTCGTTGTATAAACATAACCTTGAACTTTTAATTTTAACTTAAAACTAAAAGTCATTGCGGATCGTTTTTCTAGATCTGCAGTTTTTCACACCCACGTTTTAACTAGTTTAAACTTTAAACTTCCCCTAAAAATCCAAGTTGCACAAACAATCTTTTACCAATAAAACAGCTGCTTAACACAGAGTATCCATTACAGACTGATCCAACATCACCAATCAGCATAACAACGCCGTACGTTGAGCCTACAGCCAGCTGTTCAAGCCCAACAACTGGTTTTACTATCAGCTCTGCAGCCTTAGCTACCTGTCCAACCACTACAACTACATCTACCATAGCAGCAACAACAACTACAGTTGCAAACGCCACTACTACTACAGTTACAGTTACCAGTGGCACATCTACTGGTTTCAAAGGCAGCCTTACATTGCTGGCATTAGGTGCTGTGCTGTTAATGCTGACTGAATTTACATTTTAAGCATCCATGTTTTTCCATTATTACAAAAGTTAGATTTTTTAAGGTTAGTAAGACCGATAAAAACAAAAACTGTGTGTTACATTAATTTTGAACGCTTAATCACAAAGTCTCTGCAAAGATAAATTCTTAAAAAAATTATATGTCATACATTTCTTTACTCTTTTTTCTTTCTTTTTTAAGTTTTTTTGTAAATTTTATTTCTCTATTAATGACGGCTTTTTTAAAATAATTAATTTAAGTTTATAAAGAGTGATGTTTTCTAAAACTGTAGTGAATGTGCTTAATAGAACTTATAAATCGTAAAATATTAAGGGGGTGGACATTCACAACTTTTTCTACCTTAGTGTTACATGAAACGTTCTTCAGCAAATGAAAGCGCTTTTAATTGAAAAAAATTATCTGTGACTTCTTTTATATTCCTTCAAATTTACAATATTTCTCGGCCAGATAAAATTAATTTAAGTTAATTTTAAATGAGCACACGAATGCCAAACATAGCAAATGGATTTACACATAGTATGTTAACCTATTAGTTTGTACAGTTCATGATTGCACTTGTGCTTGATACTGCACTGTTTTCTCCTTAATAAACTAAGTCTGTTGTTTAACAGGTTGGAAAAGCATCTCTAAACTACATTTTTTAAGAAACTTTTTAGCTCGTCGACTATAATTTATAAAGTCCTATTCAAAAAACATCATAGGTTTAATAATGTATAAGATAAGAAGTCAACTATAATTGAAACTTGGCATTATATGTTTGGCATTGATTACGTAACAATAAAACTATTATGCGTAACAATCTATTGTTTCCAAATAATCACAGAAAAAAGTGAAGGTAAAATAACATTATTTTAATAAAACAATTTCAAAGCAAAATGTCGTTCGATAACTCAGAAAGTATAAAAAAATACGCGTACGTTGCTGGATTTGTAGCAGGCTACGCACTTGCATCTTACATAACTATATCAATGTTGGAAAACAAGACACACAAGAACATTAGAGGTTCGTAGCAGCTTATGGCTGAAATTAGTCGGCTAAAGCCAAAGTTTATAAAATTACAATAAAATTAGCCATAACCTTTATAATCGCACCAGAGCCGATATTCTGTACCAGGTAGTAATATAGTGCTAGGGATATATACTAGTTTTTTTTTAGCAATTACAACCATACAAAAAAGCCTTTTTATTTAGAAGAGATAATTTCGAAAAATAAAACTTCGTATCATATATTTAAGCTCGATATTTTTAATTCATCCGTTTATCTTACTTAAAATACAGTTGTTATTGCATTAGGTGCCAAAGTTTTTTTTGCACAAATATCGTTTTTTTTATAAATAAAATAAAATAACCACAAAATAAAGAATCCCTCCAATATTTGGTTCGTTAAAAAAACAAATGACTACAAATTCATGCCAAATTTCGGGAAATGGTAACTTGGTGGTATTATGACGTAATCGTTTCTTAAGGAGTCCGCTAAACATCCTTGAAACCTATTGTTTGGCATCAGTTGGTATGTGTAGTGATTTAAATGTTAGAGCAATAAGTTTGATTTTAACTTTTCTTGTTTTTAAATTAACGGGGCCCGCCTTGAAGACTGAAGCACTGGATATTTCTAGTTGTCTAATTTAAAGAATTAAAGTAAAAAGCGGCTAATTCTAATTCTAATCTAATTTATGGATAGCTAGTGTTCTAATTCTATTTTTACTTTAATTCAGGTTTTACCAAAATGCTACTTTTTCCAAGGGTATTTTTAGTCTTTCAATGGAAAAAAAGAATTTAAATTGATGCTCGTTGGTCGTAATTTTACAGTCTGAAAAAAAGCATAGGCTTTGCTAAAAAGCGCCAATATTAGCACACGAATGTTTACCATTCGCGTTATAAGCATTATTAATCTATTTGGTACAAAAGGTGGAGTAGCGCTGATTTAACACTAGAATTAACCGTTTGATTTTGTAATAGTTTATATCTCTGCTTAGGTAACTGTTAGAATATTGAAACTTGCTGACTTTTCTTTACTCTGTATCACGTAAATCTTTAGTTCATTAGAATAAAGTTTCAGGAAACCACGAACAGGTTTGCTACAAATCTACTTTTGTGCCTTACAGGTGTCGCAATAAGCGTTGCATGTGGTGGTTTCGTAGTGCTGTCGTCCATTGTGCTGATGTGTAGGGTGCTGTACGTGAATGGCGTTTGCGATCGACAGGTGGGCAAAATAACCGATCTTTGGCATGCAAGTCCACACACAGTTGCACAGGACTCGGAAACATAAGGAAATCAAGTTGGTAGGTTAACTATAGGCGAAACTTGTGGTTGAGTCCATTAGAAGTAAAGAGTAGCGTAGGGGTGTCTGATAATACACGATCGGAGCCGATAACCGTAGCAAAGTGGTGCCGATGCTAGGCTTGTATCGGTGGTGAGCCGATACCATTGCCGCCATTTTTTGTGGTATTATTAATCGTTTGCAACCTTAAAAGTTTTTACAAAATAATAAATTGAAAATCGAAGATAACCATGCTACTAACTCTGAAGCAAATGATGAATAACAACCTGGCAAAGATTACCTTTGTACATTATAATGTGAACTGTAGACTGTTCAAACAATATAGCAAATTACATCATTGTATGTATATAAACTGTTTCTATTATTGTTACTAAATCATTGTGTGAAACTTTCTTTAATGTTTTTTTTTGGTCGAAAATGTTTTTTAAACGACATAGCGTGCATAACGGGACATTAATGTGCAATAGCTTATTGCAAAAGGCCTTAAAGAAATTATCCATTTTGTAAAATTTCGGGCTACTTCATTGGATTTGCTGTGTTCGCAATATGATAAATAATTTACTTTTTTTAATTCCTTACTCGTAGATTCCTGAACGAGATTTCTCCGGCGAACATCTACAAAAGCCTCGTTTACTTCAAGTGCAACGCCAAGTGAGAAACGCAAAACTGATCAACAGCAAAAACGAGAAAATCTAAATACGCCGGGCCATGATATGTTTAGCCCCGCGTACATTTGTGCCTTTTGTGTCGCTTTTCATATGATTTGTAAAAAAAGTAAAATCCGATGTGTTAGAGACAGAAAAAAAGCTGCTGCACAGTAATTAGCAGAAGGGAAAAAAGTGGATAAGGAAAAGTGCTCGCTCCTTACGCGTGCACTGTGTTACAATTTGTTTTATTTAAGGCAATTAAATTGAGTCGTGTAGGCTACTATAAAGGATATAAATTGAAGTCATAGATAAGAACAAAGCTATTTAAAATACGATTTATTATTTATTATAAACTGTAACAACGGGGACGGGGATAACAATAAACTAGTCGATTTATGGGCACAACATAAGATGTCTATTCACGCAAATGTAAGGGGAAAAACCTTGTTGCTATGCTTTTGAAATAAACAAAATTTCAAGCCGACTGACAAATTGCTTTTATAATTTGGCTAATTGCTGTTTAAATATTTGGAAAACTGCAGAGAATTAAATTAAGTTTGGCCCTAAAGTTTCCCTATTTAAAGTTTAAAGGTTTTTCATGAATTCCTAAGTAGAAGCCTTTTAAAATGTAACCATGGAAACTTAATGATTTTGAATTGTTTTAAGGGGTAATTAATTGGTCTGAAGAGCACACTTAAGACGTTATTCAGCTCAAATAAAATCTATTTTTTTTGTTGTGGAAGTTTAGAGTAGCGTGGGTTTTCTCATAATGAATAATGCTGCAAAGTATCAAGTACTTTATGGTTAGTTAAATGAAAATTTCACGTTTAGGTGAACTAAACTAGTAAGTACCTTATGGTTGGTTAAACGAATTACTAACATGTTGGACATTTGAAGTTAACTTATTAAGTACATTAAAGTAATATTTTGTCATTATTAGATGTAGAGTTATCTTAAATATGTCTGAAATATATCTAACTAACAACGAAGATCTGAATGGCAGCCTTACTGAACTAGAGAAGCTGCATTTAGCAAACAAGTTTGCCAACCAAGTATTGGAGAGAAAGCAAATCTTCTCATTTCCTTTATCAAGAAACAATAAACCAGGTTTGTAAATTAAGGTCATATTATATGCATATGTAATGTCCTAATGTTTATGTATTTATTTGTGCAAAGATAATAAAAAGTAGCATAATCAAAATGGATTGGATAAACCTTAGGAAGAAGCTATTTACCCAGCGAACATAATTATTTTAAATTAATGAATAATCACTACAGTGTGTACTGTATGCAGACCTGGCAAAAAAGTAATTTAAATGTCTAAACCAAGTTCTCAATGAATAACACACTTTGACAATATAGTACATTTTGTAAAACCGAAAATCCAATTAGAATGAAAATTAGACCTTGAAGGCTATATAAATTTTGTTTGAATTATTGACATTTTGCTCTAATTTGTTATTAGATAATCATGAAACATTTTTTTAACCCTAACACAACCTCATATTACCAACCCAACCTTAGCCAAAACCTCTACGTAAAAGTCCTGTAAATAAATTAAATAATACTTAAACCAACACACCTAAATGTTAACCCAAATAAATGTATTAATCACAATGTGTCGTAACCGAGCAAGTTGGGTAACTTGTCACTTCTAAAACTGTATACAGACTGTTTAAGTTTTGGCAACCTCGAATAACATTATATTATGCTTCTATATTTTTTGTTTGATTGAAAAAAAAAACAAATTTCATAAATAATACAATTTGTTTTAGGGCATAATGGTTGGGGGTTGTAGTAAGACATAATAAGAATATCAAAACCCATGCAGAAGTAGGTATCATTTTAAACTTTTAGGTATCATTTTAAAATTTTTTTAAATCTTATTACGATACAATTGTGTTTGCCACATGATCCGCATTTTTAAAGCTAAAAAATGTTATTGATGTGTTACACTGAAGCTCATTTATTTTCAGAGGCACCAACTGTTCAAGAAAGCAATGGTATGCAAAGCACAGAACCAAGTGACGAGCATCCACATGATGTCTGGGGGGCTTCAACCTTCTTAAATAGCGATCGCTTTCAGTTTGTCAAAAATTACCTCGACCGCACCGAACGCCTTTTACATTTTGATGAACAACACAAGCAACTGATCAGGCCTAGTTCGTACGAAGCTGTTCATTCTACAGATGATCTACTAAAGCCAACTTTAACTCCAATCAGTGAAACTGAAATATGTGACAGCAATCCTGAAGGTGGTAATTATGCTCAGAATTTTCAGATGGAATCAAACCCAAAACAAGATGCTATCACCAAAAATCAGAATGTTTCGCCTGAAACCACAATTAACATAGCTGCATCATCTTCACGTGATTTTAGTCTCAATCCTTTATTTTGTGAATCATCAGTTGATAACGATACTACATCCACTGATAAATTTAATTTACCTTCGACTGCAAATCATGATGGACTTTCACAATCTATGAAATCATTGTCAGGTGATATTGATGTGACTGTTGAAAACCTTGCATTTAAGTTAGGTTCAAGTACTGATGAAATGCTAAAGACTATATTTGAAGCTGATAACGAATCCTTGGCAGAAAGCAATACAAGTTTTGACACCTTAACTAAAAGTGATCTATCATCTGAACTACTGCATTCGGGGAAATCAACTTTAGATAAAGAGGACCCTATAAATATCAATAAAGATCAAATATACTTTGAAAATCATTCCCCAGAAATTAATAGAGAACCAGAAAACTTTGGGTCACCAGAGGCTTTTAAAGATGTTGTGAGAAAAACAAACATAAATGCAACAGTAGAAACACCAGGTCAATCGTTACTTGCACATCAACCTATGTCCTTTGAAAGATTAAAACTAACAAATGAAAAAGAACCATTTTCAAGTGTTAAAAGTGTTGACTACAAAAATGACCAAAAATATGTGGCACATACAGCTGAAAAAGTGGAACTATGTGTAGAGGTAAATGATCCTTTTGTAACCCATGATACAGTCTTACACACACACAGGGGCACAGTTAAAAACGAAGAAACCATTGATGTGTTTACCAACGCTAAGGTTAGGCCCAAAGATACAAGTTACCAAAAAGCTCAACCAGTTTATTGTTGGTCAACTGAGTCAAGCCAACTAAAATCACCGAGAAATATGAATGTTTCTTATCCCAATTTGCAATTGTCTCATTTTGATTGCTCAGTTTGCTCTGCGAATCCCGACTTGAAATGCTTAACTCTTTCCAATGCAGAGATTATAAAACATAACTCAACTAAAGCATCAAGCGACATAATTTTGCCTCCGGTAAACACTGCACAGTTTGAAAAACGCATAGATAAAGATGTTTCGTCTGGCACACCACTTTTGAACCTTCTAATGCAAAGTACTTCGTCAAGTGCCTTTTTAGATCAAAGAAATGAAACTGAAAACTATGTCAACAAAACCATATTAGATTCGGAAAATGACAAGAAATATACAGCAGCAAATCAAGTCAACGATAAGTTGCAAGTAAGTTTTGGAATGGTGGAAAGCCCTTTCACCAAAAAGGACATAAACATTCCGAAACTTAAACTTGAAATGAGTGAAAAGGTACCAAAGCCGCCACCGAGTAAAATTCGCCCTGTACGTCCGAAAAGTGCCGGGTCAATAAGAACAAAACAAATTCAGAGGACTTACGAATTCACCAACACCAGTCCACAGGCAGATGCTGATCAAAGCAAGCGAAATACAGACAAGTCTCCCAGTAAACGAAAACAGCGACCTAGCAGTGCAGGTAAAGTTGCAGAGCTGCAGAAATCGACGAGCCCGAAAAGAGTTTGGAAAAAGTCGAGCATAGCCTGGAACTCCTATGGCAAACGAGAACTCAAAACGTGGTCCTCTGTGAATTTGTCTAAAGAACCAACACCACCTAAAACAGAGAAACAAGAAAGAAAAATGGTCAGCAGAACAACTCCTCTCTTAAAAAATGGCCTAAGTAAATCATTATCAAATAGCGTGGGTTTGTTTTCTGACAACAAACCATTTTCGAGTTTCTCGCAATTTTATAATGCTATAACCCTGTCTGAATTCCCCGATGAAATTATTCTCCTTATATTTTCATACTTGTCATTTAGCGACCTGGAAAAAGTGTCCAAGGTGAATCAACGGTTTGCCCAAATAGCCAACGACTTTATTTTGTGGCAAAACGTCAGGGCGAATGACGTTAAACTCTCAGACGGCTGGCTTGCCAAAATGGGTCAAAGAAATCCAAAATCCTTGGTTTTAACCAACTGCTGTGGAAATTCAGTTACAAACCAAGGATTGAGGAACTTTTTTAAGAACTGCAAATCGCGCCTGCAGTCGCTTCATGTTTCTAGATGCACAGGACAACAAATGGGTGGAGATTCCATCCTATTACATGCATCTTGTCACTGTCGTTGCCTTAAGAGAGTCATTATGCCTTGGAGTTCAACAACAAACAACGGTCTATCAGCTATTTGCATGTCATCAAAAGGACTCGAAGAAATAAACATTAACGGCAACTCTTCAATCTCCGACGAAACTTTCAAGCTCATTTATGAGAAACATGGTAAAACACTTCAGGCTTTGGAAATTTCCGGATGCTTTTCAATATCATCTAATTCACTTTGTCAATTGAGCAAAATTTCCAGTAACCTTAAAAGGCTAAATGTTGGCCTTTGTAGCAAAGTGACAAACGATTGCTTGACATTTGTAACTTCAAGACTTCACCTTTTGGAGCATTTGGACTTGCACGGCGTCAAAACACTCACAAACCAGTGCCTACTGGGAATTGTCACCAACTGTAAGCACCTAACAACACTCATACTTGCAAACTGTCAATCTATTTCAGACCAGGGTGTTTTAAGTGTTGCCGAACACTCACCAAATCTGGTACATTTTAATGTTGCCGGTTGCGCTAAAGTTAGTGACAGTGGAATTGCTGAATTTCTTCTTGTTGCAAAGGCGATAAGACATCTGGATGTTAGTAGCACCAGTGTAACAAAAGTTGGTGTTGATATGGTTTCGCGATACTGTTTAGATCGCTTGGTAACACTAAAGTTGAGTTTTTGTAAGAATATCTCGCAGTCGTGTTTGCTAACTTTGCTTGCGAAATGTCAGTCATTGACTTCCTTGCACATATATGGTTGCAAGCGAATTAATTTTCCAGCTTTGCTAAAAGCAAATAAAAATGTGTGCATTGAGAAGTAAAAATCATTTGTGCCTTGCTGACTTTTTAGGCCTATTTTTTTATACAAATTTTGTATTTTTTACCTTATTAAAGTGATGTGAAGCCATTGAATTCTTCATATATTTATTGTGTGCCAATGTTTTTATACTTTTTTATTTTGTCACTGTGCTTTATTTCATTTGTATTACAAATTATGAAGCATTTTCTATTCATTTTCAAAGATTGTTAAGAAAGAAGCTTTTATATTATGTTAGTCTCAGCATAAAATTAATTAAAAAATACAGAAAGGGTGACTTTACTGGCAGTGATATATTTAGTTTCAAATCAGGGTTGCAGAGTCTGTTAAAAGTAACCTCAGTCAGAATATGGCCAAATGTGCATTTTTGCTAAATCCGGTTCTGACTCTATCGCCTGTACAACCCATTTACATAACTTAAAAAAGGTTGATATTCAGAAATCCACTCATATGGCTGTCATATAATTTATCCGCCCAGAATACATGTTTGGATAACTTTCACTAATGGATGTTGGAATCTTGGTAGTCTAACTTGAGTCCCGAGTCCGACTCCACAGCTCTGATTATACAATATAATAGATTGCCAGAATCATACATTACTATGGCATATAAGTTAACTTGTCACACAAATAAAATTGAACATACAACTTTAACACTAAGTTTATTTGGCACAAAGCAATAGTTTCTAGTGTTGCAATGTAGTGTTCTAAAAATGGAAACATGATATTGCGATAAAAAAACTTGGCACGTTCAGTTGAGTAGGTAATACATAAAACAAAAGGTAATCAACGAAACTTCACAGTTAGATTTTGTGGAGGTGGCACTGTCTGGCCAAGACGTCTTTGTTCGGAGTTTGGCACACGCGACCAGTCCAAAGTTGTGTATTGCATAACCGATCGACGACTTTCTAAACTTCGAGATTGCAGTTTTGCCTAAAAAGTGTAAAATTGTGTTTAAAACACTGAAACAAAAATTCAATGTAGGTTAGTAGGTATATGATTTGGGGTAAGAAAAATTTCTGAATACTATACATTGGCATGTTTAGCAAATATAAAAAACTGCTTACTAAAACAACTAAAAAAGAATCATTCTTTTAAATTGTAAAACAATAAAAAAGTCAAAATATATTATGGAAAAAGGAGTAATCATTAAAAAAATAATATTTATCACACTATACTACAATTGGTTATTTTAATATCATTTAACCGTTTAATACCAAATTGAAATGGTTGGTTGGACCGATAGGTTTGTACTCTTCAAATTGTTTACGCAAAGTATGCAAGAGGGATGGGTTTATGTCTGCACGCCTTCCGAATGCAACTGATGCTTTAATGGCTTCACGATTTCCGTCATGTACTTCTCTAGCTTGCTTTCTTTCACTAGCAGTAACCTCTGAAAGTAAATTACCAACTTTGAACAGTAATAATCAATACATAATATTATTTAAAACACAAAGTCATGGTATTGAGTTTTAATTACTAGTTTCCTTGGAATTAAAAACCACAAAGATTCACACAAATTCTCTAAAAAGAATACTTATTTTTATACTGGTTGATATTTGTAAAACAAAATGCATAGTTCATTATTCAATGCATCGTAAGTCGTGGTGTTTTCAACAACTGTTTTATATTATAAGTCATTCAAATATGTTATAAGCAACCACAGAGATCTGTTCAGAAATGTACCTTGTCTGTCTAGCAACTCCACAGAAGGTAAAGTATGTATCACCAGAAGTCTATAACCATGCTCTTGTGCAAGAGGGTTGTCAAATAAATCTAACAACAATAAAATATATTATATCTACTTTCATATGTTTTGAGGTGAAATAGTTCATGTTACAAGAATGAAAAATGAAGACGATATTAAGTCGAGGGAAAAAACACCAACAAAATTGTATTCTTAGTCTTCAAATCTTTTATAAAAAGCATAAGAGATCTCTTAAGTTGTTTTAAACTTCCATTGACTATTAAATATAACAAATCAGGCTCTATTTTTATTATATCGAATAGGCCAAACTAAACCTGGTATATATATATTTGTGTCTTATGTTTGGCAACAAAGAACAGTTCGAAAAATGATCAAAACCCCTTTTACACAATGAAATGTTAACTTAAGTTTAGACATGTAAATAATGAATTTCTTCAAATATTTTATTTACAACAATTTGAACTTAATATGTATATGGAATGGAAGTTTTATTTACGAGATGTGATATAATTGTAAGTCAGAACTAACATGTTTCTGACACTAGTGTTTTTCAAATATACCAACTTTGTAAATGGCTGTATTTGTCTAATTCTAAATAGGGTATTCAGGTGGCACTATATAACAACAAATTGTAATAAATGATTTCTACTTTAACCTGATGAAGTCTGGTTGCGCGGAAGCTTTTCAAGATTGTAAAACAATTTGTCGTTGAACAGTGCCACCTGATTACCCTTTCCAAATATAGTAACTGAATATATCTCTCTACAATGACCAAACCTACTGCTCACTCAAGACGCGTAAAGCCTGAAGTGGAATCAGTTCCTGAATCACATCTCCTAGACTTGCAAGTTGGTTCTTCTGAAGCATGAGAACTTGCAAGTAGCGCAAGTGGGACAGAGTGCCTCGGATGTCACAAATTTCATTGCATTGCAAATATAATTCAGTGATCCTGCCGAAATAGTATCTTAGTTTAAAAAATTAATAAAATAATAGGCACTGGTCTAAAATCCTACCACTTTTTTTAGCTTTGAATTAAAATTGCAAACTGGGATAATTAAATTAACAATTTGAACCTTCAACCACCCGAATCCAAAAGCTTACCCACCCTTAACCCAAATAGTATGCGTTGATTTAATAACTATTTGACCGCGTGGCAGGATTCTAGAAGATAGATCAGCGCCAAAAATGTTACGATTGAAATATTTGTAAAAACGATTTCTTTACCTGAAGTTATCAGCTAGAAATGGCTGGTAAGTTGCTTTCGTCAGCAAATGGCGCAGTTTATTTGAATTAAGCCATAACCTTTGCAGCAAACGAAATCTCCCGAGATTTTTTACTGTGCGCAAATTGTGTTTTCCCAGATACAATTCGATCACATTAATATCTTGCTTCACATTTTGCCGCTTGAGAATCTCGTTTACAATCTACAAAAATGCAATGAGTTTATTTTTAAGGTTGTTTAAACGAATTTTTTACAATTGTACAAACCTCATCGCTTGACATTTTGCAAGTTATTAAAGTTCTTCTTTTTTCAGAAAAGGCGTCAAAAATCCGCTATCACCATAGTAACCGACTTAACAGCGTCATCCAACGGATAACCACAAATTACTTCAACAGCAAACAACTTTTATTTAATTTTAAATAATATTAGCCTAATTATAAATAAATTATCAAACACAGTTAATATTAGAAGTAATTTGTTACTTAAATGATTTATACACAATAGGATTTTTGAAAACTGTAGAAAATTTATTTCGGTTTGCGGCTGTTAGTGGCAACTGGTGGTAAACAGTCGAAGTTTTTGTTTTGCGGATTGCGTTTGTTGCTAAGCCTTTTCGAGATTTACCGAGCTTCATCGTTTAAAAAAACTTGTTTGCGTTACATTTTTTGACTCGAAAACAACCGAAAAATGTCGGAAGTCGAAGAAACAATCAAGCGAATCCAGTCGCACAAGGGAGTGATCGGTATAATCGTGGTGAACTCGGAGGGGATTCCGATCAGGACGACTTTGGACAATTCGACCACTGTCCAGTACGCGGGCCTGGTTCATCAACTGACCATGAAAGCACGGAGTACGGTCCGCGACATCGACCCACAAAACGACCTCACTTTCCTTCGCCTGCGATCCAAGAAACACGAGATAATGGTGGCACCCGACAAGGAGTATCTGTTGATTGTCATTCAAAATCCTTCCGAGTAGCCTTGGACTGTTTTACGTGATTGCTGTATTTTTTGAGTTTTATGATGTATAGGCAGTGTACAAGTTTTCGCCATTTTTTTGTTGGCTTGGTGTTTACTGAGGCTCAAAATCTTTTTTGCATGTGCTTTACTGTAATTGATTACCGTACAAGCAATTTTTTTCCTGGCACAATTTAACTGATTGACTTAAAACTTAACAAACTTAAAACCCAACATTTTGGGTTGTAACATATTGGCAAACTGCTATGATTCTTTTGTCAGTATTCTTGACAATTTGACATAAATTGTTGGAATTTAAGTTTTACTACTTCCATACATATATATATATTGTTGTTTTGTGTCATTTTTTAGATCACCTCAAAGATAAGTTGAAGTAAATAAAATTTACTGCTTCGTATAAAAAAACAACTGTTACTTCAAAATTGATATGAACCCCACAACCACAATCCAGATGCAAAGGTTGGAAATCCGTACTCAACTGGGAAAATATCCACATATTTAGGTAAAACTTTGTTTGTGGACAATGATATCTTTGTGCAAATTATTTTTATCATGCAGATTTTGTATAATTGAGACTTTTTAATGTGAAAAATTTTTTTCAGGGTTCAACAGAAAAAAAGAACAGAAAAAATGCATTGATAGTGCATTCAACATGACAGAAGTTCGGTAGTAAGAGGGTTCATCACCAATTCAGCAAGAAATGTTATTGTGATTATGTTTCATGTTTATGTGTCGTTGATCTAATATATCTGTGCCAAGTGTGTTCATAAGTGCCTGGTATTTCTCAAAAAGTCTCAACTTTTGTTTTTCATGGAAACCATAATTTGTTATGGGTTTACTTTTCTTTGTAATATATCTTTGTGAATCTTAAGTTATTCTTTGTGAGTTATAGATTAAGTACATTTTGCAAATAAAAGAAGTTTTTTCTAACGTGACACAGATTTTGTGATTATAATCTTCTTTACTTGTCTTGAAATCCAGACTAATTTAAACGAAAAATAATAATCAAAAGCAGCTCCTCTATTAATTGTAATTCTTAACCAACGTTTGGGCAACCTATTCAAATCACCTTCTTCAGCATAAAACATGAAAAGACTATAAATTATTTATTTCAATAAAAATAGCTGACTGTCATTTTCTATTGCAAAAAGATGTCTTTTTAAGAATGTTGAATACTATCAGTGTTGTAATGATTTGACTTAGGCTTGTGTCATTTAAAAAATGAAGCACTATTCTTAAGTGTTTTAATTTAACATTTTTTCAGTCAAATAGTTTATTTATGTCACTTTTTATAGGTAAAAAGATTTGCTTGCTATTTGCGAAACATTGCAGAAATGGACTGAAGTTGATAATTTTAAAAGTTCAACATTTATTTTGACTTGGACTTGAAGTCATATTGAAATGACTTGTTTAGAACACTAAATACTGGTATTACTGTAGTTTATAGTGTGGGATTGAACTTTATTGAATGCTTTAATTTTGTCAAATAACTGAAAAGCAACCACCTGATCATCTTGTGATACAAAATATTCCCAAGAGTACCTAATCGAATTCAGCAGATACAAGTAGACATTCTCTTAAATTAAAGGGTCTTTGGTAAAAAAGGGAAAAAGTAAACGCCCACAATTCAAACGTTCATGTTTCAAGATTTCCAGTTCCTAAGAGAAAAAAACCTAAACAAATATGCTTAGTTGGTAAGCAGAAAAAGCCGTTATCGAATGTTGGCCTATGTTGTGTAGGCAGGGCTAAAATACGACCCCTACATGTTCCTGTGTAATCAAACCAAGTTTGAAAACTAAAACAACTTCAAACGCAATATTACGAAAACGCTGTTTCATGGCATTACGTCATCGAGTGAGTAAATCAATTAACTCCGCCATATAAGCCGAAAAAACTTAATTTTAAAGTTTAAATGTAGCCACAAAGCAAGTTAGAATATATTTAGGTGTACTTACGAAACATTTAACAAGGCTAACAAGGTGTTTTTGGTCGCCATTTTTAATTTTGTTCAACGAGTCCAGAAAAGACTTCCGTGTTTCATGCAAAACCAGCGTAGGTTTGTTTACGTATGGAATCGCGTTTAGTAGCTGACGACGTAATGCACTTTGGCCTAATGTTATCAACAATTAACGCAAAATGAGCCTATATGTTAAACAAGGACATAATACCACTGAATTTAGACTTTGATAAGTCACTATAGCTTTTGGGAAAGGTACCTAGTTTTAGCCTTAAACAACAATACATAGTAAAGACACAATTGCCAATTTGTCTGTTTACTTTGTTGTTCCCTGGCAGATAATGTTTGCTACTGTTAGGAATTCGTCCCATTTTTTCATTAGTCAGAAATCGTATAGATCATTGGTGTAAAAAGTGTCTTTTGAGTGGAATAACATGTCCATTGAAAATATTGAGAATGCTTAACGAATTTATAGGCTTCTCAGAACTTTTACAGCAATGTATACAAATTTTGTAGTCTGACAGAGTACATAATTAGCTTTCTAGAAATTATAAAAATAAAAGGATTAGCCAGTCAATTCAGTAATATTCGGCGCTTGTGGAGAATCCCACCACAGTTAATAAATCAACGCACAATATCAAGGTTAGAGTGCGAGTTAGCGTTTAGGTATCGGTGGGTCAAGTATTATTATATTCATTGTTTAATAATAATACTTGACCCTCCCTAACCCAAACAATGTGTGTTGTGTTAGGATTCTAGACCAGTGTTTATTATTCTTTTCTGTTGTAAACTTGGTGTTAATTTTTGGCACTGGTCTAGAATCCTACCACATTTTTGCCAGGGGGTTTATATTGCTGTCATTATTTTGGTGGGTTTTGAGTATAGTATGTTAAAATACCAAGTATAGTATAATAAATCACGAGTACAGTATATTAATGTACATTAGTGTAAGTTTGGGCCTGGGTGGGTCAAGTATCATTGTTATATTTATTTTCCTATATTAACAACTCGTTTCGTTACTGTAAAACAAGTGGAAGGATTCTAGATTAGCACCAAATTTGTTGACAAACTCAAGCACAAAAACCTGTTGTATTCACAGGATATTTTCAGCAATTTTGTAACAAACTTATAAACATGGCTTCCAAGACACCACTGAAAACAACGTTCAGCAGTGACACAGCAGACTTTTATCCTTCTCCCGATGCAAATTCATCTACGGTCGTGTCCAATGCCATGGCTACAAGTTGGGACCCACTGCTTTCACCTGATTGGACCAATCAGAAACCACCGACGACCACAGTTATCAGAATCAAAAAGTGGGTATTTGAATAGTTGTTTTTCACAGAACAGCTTTTAAATCAAATCACACACAAGAAAAAAACAAGATATAATTATTTGAAAAGTTAATATTTTAACAAACTCCATGTCAAACACTGCATAGTTTGTAGTCTAGCCCTTTTGACATGGCACAGAACATTTGTTGAAACAAATAAATTATTACAATTACACAAAAAGCTAAAAAAGTGTATTTGACAAGCAAGAAGTTCAATTTTGTTATTAATATTATTAGTACACTACAATGGTTTGGTGTACTAAATTTTTATTTTAGCAGTTTCAATTACCAGATATAAATATAAATCACACATTTGGATTCAATTAGAATGAGAATTTTGGACATTTTTCAGAGACTTGATGGAGATATACAAAGATCCGCCGCCCGGAATTTTAATAGTGCCAGACCCCGATGACATCACGCTGGTTTATGCCCTTCTAACCGGGCCGTTTGACACACCTTATGAAGGTGGCTATATATTGGTGTAATGTATTGGTAATGTTTGTTATACTATCGATTTTTTTAACATTGCTGTAATTTTGAGGCAAAACTATATGTTTTGACCTTTTTTTTAAGTTTTTGTGGTTCCATTTTATTTGCCCACTAAGTAGATTTATTTGCAAAAAATTTTGGGCACTAGGTAAAAACTGTTTTCTGTTTATGGCAAGTTTATTTTGCCTGTGCTGTTTTTAAACACTTGCACCCTGAATTAAAGCTATCTTTCACAGTTTCTATGTTTTATACAACAGGTGGATTTTTCCTTTTCGTTCTACGTTTTTCCCCCAACTACCCTCTGACGAGTCCTCGCGTACGACTTCTCACAACTGCCAACAACACTGTTCGCTTCAACCCAAACCTTTACAAAAATGGCAAAGTCTGTCTCAGCACTATCGGGTAATTGTATTTTTTTCCAAATCAAATTAATATTACTGGCAAGTGGTAATTAGTTTACAAAAATAATCCTGTGGTCTGAGTTTATTTTCTGTCCTAACAATGTCCTATATTTGTTATTTTATTTTGATACTTATACTGGATATTTGGGTAAAAGTACAGCTTATCCGATAACAAATGATATTGATCAAATTGAAACATGTCAAAGTAATTTGTCCTAGGTTGTTAATGAAAAATGCTTTGGCATAGTCAAACTTGTTATCTATATTGTCAATATGCCATTTTCTATACAAATTATGATTCAAAGTAAAAAAACGCTTTGTTAGATCGACAACCAGGGCTGGGGAGCCACCGTAAAATAGCATTAGCTCCGGCTCCAGCTCCGGAGCCATCGGGCAATTATTAAATGGCTCCGGCTCCAGCGTCGTAAAACTCAATCCTTTGGCTCCGGCTCCAGCTCCGGAGCCATCAAACACACACCCAATGACTCCGGCTCCAGCTCCGGTGCCACCAGTCACTTATGCAATGGCAAGTTTTACAAATTGTTTTTGGCTACCTAACATTGGAGATGGAACAAAATATAATTTCTTAGCTTTAGCACCACAAATTAAAAAATGGCTCCGGCTCCGGCTCCACAAAAATAATAACAATGGCTCTGGCTCCAGAGAAAATGCTTAGCTCCGGGCTCCAGCTCTGGCTCCGGCTCCCCAGCCCTGTCGACAACCTTGGCGCGAATGTCTAAATTAATTTGTTATCAGATCAAATCTCATGCCAGTCCAGTGTTCGATGAGTACAGCAGTGTTGTAAACCAGTCATTTGAAAACAGTGTTATAATTGCACTTAAGTTAATTCATTACAACACTGTGGTACAGATACTATCACGGGGCATTGGTTAGGATACAATCCGATATTATCAGACAACCCCTAATTGATACCATTACTCACTGGAGAAGGCCTATAAAATCACATTCTAATGTAAAAAAATTTCTCACATCACCTTAAAATTCATTTTTTTACCAGTACTTGGCCAGGCCCAGGATGGACTCCTGCACATACGCTCTGCTCTGTCTTGGTTTCAATTCAATCCTTAATGAATGAAAAGCCTTATCACAATGAACCAGGCTTTGCAAAGGTAATAATATGAACCCTGTGTTTTTGCTAAACTTTTTTGTAAGTAAACCCAGTTTTACTGTGTCAGGACCAGGTGTTTACTTTTTAAAACAAAAACATAATAAAAAAGACATATATTTTTACAGTGTATAAAATTAAGTATGTTTTGAACTAAACTAGCACCATATTAAATAATGATGCTGCCTAATATACCTATAAAAAACATATAAAGTCAAGACCCATTAGACTGCTTTCTCAAAGCTTGCAGAATTACGCTGAAAAAAAAAAATGTAAAATAATTTGGTTCTTTGTAGGAAAGGAGTAGTGGCGACTGTGACCAATACAGCGAGTGCATTCAACACGAAACGATAAGAGTGGCTGTTTGTGGAATGTTAGAAGGAGAATGCGCAAGATGTACAGCTGACATTATGTGAGTTTCTATACAAGATATGATGATAAATATGTGGTACTACTCCTAATGAGATATAAAAAGTCTAATTCAGATTTATTCTATATTTTTTTGATTTCATCAATTTAAACGACTCCATGCAATTTTATTCTGTGAGTTTCTATACAATATTTGCAGATAAATATGTGACAACCTCTAAATGTTGTAAAAAAGTTTCCATTTTTTTAAAGTTGGTTTATAATTTCAATCATCAAAGGCCATTTTTTTAGTCTGGCCATAATTTCATGAAAATCTCTAAGTGATTAACTGATTTCCTAAGTGTATTGCAGGCTGAATAATGTGACACTCTCAGATTTAAAACGTTTCCTTTTTGAAGTTAATAATTTCAATCATTAAAGGCTATTTTTCAGCCTGGTCCTGCTTGAAAAAATCCTTACCTGATCAAATGATTTTGTTTAAGTGTATTGAAGGTTCTCTGTGTGATTCTCATTATGAGATATGTTTTGGTGCACAATGCAAACTAAACAACAGCCATTTGTAACTCAAAAAATCGTTTTACTTGTTTCAAACTAACATTTCTTTTGTAGAGCTTTAATCAGAAACCTTTTCCTGGAATATTACGATCATTATGTAAATGTTTGTGAAGACAAAAAGCACCTTGATGGAAAGAAGATGCAGGTAAATTACAACTTTTTTGAGTGTTTTTTCATTTGTAAAAAAACAAAAGCAAGTACCTAATGGGACAACAGTAATAGAGAACCCAAAGTTTTTGGAACCTATCACATATTTATTTTAATTATGGTTGTATATAAATGCATGCACTGAACACTAAAGTGTTTTACTATATGTTTGTTGAAAGAAAGCTAGCCGGTACAGGTAAATTCAAAGCCAATTTTTGAAGAATTTTTTTTTTTTTTTTTTTTTTTTTTTAATCGTGGTTATATCTACAATGCATGCACCGAGTATTGTTGTAAATGCATTGAATTAGAAACTTCATAGTTACCATATAGGATATAAATACAATGCTGTGTTTTTAAAAGTACCCTAACCAGGAAGCTATCACAAGACAGTCCTTAGTAGACTTAACATTTAAAAACGTTGGTTAATATTTGACAATACGGCTATGCAAACCTATTCTGCCAAACTAAATGTTTTTACCTCCTCGTCCTTACAAGTATTCTTTAATTATTTAAAGTCAGTCCTTTTATAAGATGTTAGAAAATATATTTTGTCTAAAACGAACCTTTATGCTCGCAGTACAATAAAAAGATTGGCTTATTTTTAAATAAAAAGTTTATTTTTAACCTTCCTAATATATCTGGCCGGAAAATTAAACCACCAATTAGAGATGTCCAATGCCTCATACTGTATTCCGCTACTGACACCATGATACCCAATATTTTGGACAAAAGTTTTGCTATCCATTACCAAATGACGTCATTTCCTGTACTATGACCAAACAATCAAAACGATAAAAATCAACCCGCGTCACAATGCACGATGACCAGCAATTATGTTGACGAATTAAAAAACAAAGCAATAATTGTAAATACAAATCCATTTATATTATCTGAAATGTCAAGGGTTCGTTGTAAAAAAAACTTTCCAGTTGTTCTTATTTTTGTAGAAATTTCAAATATTTTATCAGACATCCCGACAAACGAACCTTGCCGTAATACGTATCTAACAATGCCGTTTTTTTGCCAGGATCCGTTCAAGGAGAACAGGGGCAACTTCTCGTATGGTAAACTACTGCAGAAATTGAAGCGAATTTACGCCGAGATTTCGACACCCAGCAAAACGGAAGAATGTTGCTCGTCTACAAGCAGCACAGTCAGCTCAGAGTTGTGAAGTCAAGAAAAAGAAGGCCTAAAAAACTAAAAACACAGTTGCGATTTTGGATCGGTTATGAATCAATTTCCTATTTTGCACTTACAGCTCTGAGTTGTGAAGTGTAAGGTAATTGGAGCGACATTCTTCCGAAGCCTTCAAAATGACCCTGTCGAAGGGCTAGGCCGAAAATCAAGAAAAAGGGCCTAAGAAACTGAAAACACAGTTGCGCGTTCTGGCCAGGATCATTATTGAACCAATTTCCTATTTTTGCACTGTCAGATCTGAGTTGTGAAACCTAAGGTAATAGGAGCGACACTCTTCCGAAAAAAAAGGGACGGCGGGCCGTCGAATAAACCTGTCGGAAGGCCGTCAAAAAAAAGGGCCTAAGAAACTGACAACACCGTTGTGCGTATTGTGGCCGGCACATTTTCAAGCTCGGCATACTGCCTTGCAAAAGTGACCAAGGCTATTCGAATGAAAGCCTAACAAACTGGGACTTCGGAAGCCCACAATGGTGGTTCGCAAAACGTCAGGGGCCCTAATTATGGCCATGGTCTGTATAAAACTTTGCAAAACTTCAATCAACAGAAGGTTTCGAGCGCTGCGGCTTGGCTTACCTTACTCGTTAAAGTATACATGTAATCTCTATGTCGCAGACTAGATCGGGACACGATCCCCAAAGTAGCTGCTAAGAATAGGAATGACTTTACTTTCTCGAGCAAGACGTTTATTGGACAGAACGACAATCTGTATACGGCAACTAACCATGCACACCAAGTGCTCACATAAGGCTACAGCTTGTCTCTAACCAACGAGATTGCAAACCGTGCTCAAATGCGTCCGATTCTCTCGGTATCCACCCGACGAATAATATCAAAACGACACCACGCAATAGCAAACGAAATCGACACAAAGATATCACGCAGCGCCGAGAAAACCGAGGCTACAAAATTCACACAAAGTTCTATCCCTGAGGGGAAACCGTGGCGCCGGGTAGCCGACCCGGACGGCAGTTCCCGCGGCCTAACACATTAGTTATGCTTCAAAGGGTTACAATAATTAAATTTGTGACACTCTAAGTACTGAAAAAGTTTTTGTTTTGACCAACTTTTTTGACGAAAAAGCAAGTAACAACAATTACTTTACGTTCAAAGTTTAAGGCAGTGCTAACGTTTCATGAGTCGTGGCTCCTTTTACTTTGGCTTAAAAACTTCGTTTGCTAACGAATTGGAAAAATGCTTTACGTAAGTCGCATTGAAATCGACGTTAAAATTTCAGTTCAACTTTCCTGTAATTAAAAACATATATGCTCGGTCCCGGAACACTGCTCTGTTGTCCCCTGGGCTGAGGGCCACGGTTTAGTTAAGCCGTACTTTAAATCCTAATAAAAAGCAATTTATGGCCACGCATATTTTTCTAATTTGGCTTTTAGCGGTGATGGGGATATTAGTGATGGTGACCGTGAAAAACGCTGTGTTTCTGATAAACAATCAATCCAGAATTGCTTACTGTTCAACAAAACGCGTTTAAACGTTTAATAAACATCGATGACCAATTGTCCATACAGGAATGTTAACGTTTAGACTAAATCTCAATTCATTTTCAACATATTTATTACTTCAGTATTCGACGTTCATTCTTGATCTAACTATTATCTACACCAGTGCTTTTCAATCAGATGTATTGTACACCCAAGGGTGTACTGACCACATTGATGGGGTTAACTGGGGTGTACAAGGTACCGCATTGCGACAAGCCTATGATCAGGTATCACAATAACACAGACTGGAGTGTACAATACATTGCACAACATGTATTTAAGCGTATAACTTGTGAGATACTATATTCTATTTGTGACATCAAACCCAAATATTTCTCTTGATAATCGTTATTGTGGGGCACTAACTAGTTTTTAATAACGGTTAATAGCTCTTTTTTTCAGTACAACAGGGTGGTGTACAAGTTCTTCAGTAAACGCAAAACGGTGTACTGTTCCAAAACGTCTACACCCATGTGCTCCGTAGCATTTAAACGTGTTCGACTATTGTTTTTGGTATAGTCATGTGAGCCTTGGCTCTGCCTTAAAGTGTGTTTTACTTTTCGCAATTTTTCTCTTTTTTCCAATCGTTTTCTTACCATACTGTTCTTTCCTTTTTTATCGTGAAAGTTCTTTTTTAAAGTCCGTTCTTGTTGTAAAGATAAATTGAAAATCCAAACCATGGGTTGTTGGTATTTATAAAAATCTGAACATTTCGCAGAAACAGTTGTGAATAATTTTTGAGCATTCAGCACAGAGACAGTGAAATAAACAATTTTTTGTCGCAACGTTAAACTCAATATATACTATATTTGAACAATTGATAAACTAAAATGACGTGTAATACTTCTATAGTAGTCGTTCGCAAACTTTGTTTAGGCTGTGGAACACCTTCTACAAAACGACAACATCATAACTTGACAATCGCTCTTCAAGGCAAGGTACTTTGGGTAATGCCAAAGTATTTTTCTATCTGACCTTATGTTTTTTTTATAATGCAACAACTACCCAAAAAACCTTTGTGTAATGTCACAATTTTAATAGTCAAGGAAAAAAATAATTTGCTGAATAGCATGAAAATAGATTGTCTGTCTAGACCAGTGTCTCCTAATCGGTGTTGATTTTCCCAAACACGTCATTCTTATTTCTTCTGAGGCTTACTTTTCTTATAAACAAAAAACACAAAATTTACAAAAAAAAGTCTCGCGGTACAACACTTATCAATCTATAGGGTGAAGAAGTAGTTCGCCACCACCTAAAGTGTTTATGTTCTTTTGTAATGAATATTTCATTTCAAAAAACGACTTTTGTATAATTCCAAGCGTAACATGAAACGTTAGTGTTTTGTTTTTTAGTTGTAGGCTTTATGCAGCAAGGTAGAAACGAGATAGTTTTCCTCAAATTTGAGAAGCACTGCTTTGTCGACTTAATTTATTTAAAACCCCTACAATAAGATAATAAAGAAGACACACCTAATTGCCTACAATAAAACGAAGTATGAAACGAACTGCAACCTTGTGCTATCGTTTTAAGCTGCTTTCAAGGCCAGTTAGGTTCTTTGCATACAAGGGGTGCATTGCTTCTCTTAAGCTGTTGAATAGACGGGGGTGCAGAATTTCTTGGGCCGCCAGAAGCTGTTTCATCCGATGCCGCTCCTGTAAAAGCATAAGCATGACTTATAAATTAATCACAACGATTAAAACTGGTCAATTTCAACTTGATAGCTGTATTTTCTAGATAAAATTTGTTTAATTTCATCCTAATACCGTAGCAATAATATTCGACAAAACATTTTTTTTGTATTTCGGCATAACAGCTCCACGTTTTTTAAAATAGCCGAATAAACAGTTACATTTGATCTTGATCGCTAGATTTTAGCACAAGTATTCGACTGTGTCGAGTACTTATGTAATTTATCTTTATTCACTATTTTGTGTCAGCTGTCCAGAAACTGCCAACCACTGAAAAAAGGTTGCTATTGTTATTACACAAGTTTGCAAAAAATGCTGTGTCAAAAATTTTATAACAGTTCTATAAATAAAAGAAAATTAATTATGAGAAACGCTAGAATTTTTCAAAAAAAAAATTAAATAATCAGTAGACGTTTCGGTTCTAAAGGTACTTTTTTTTTGGGGGGGGGGGAAGGTTGGCAATCGGATCAACCCATTTATAGAAGTCCATAAAAGCGACTTTTGAAATAGGACAGCTGTGGCACTATAAAAAACAGGGACATTTCGCAAGAAAATTACTACTTTTTAATGGTCTTTTTTTTTATAAAACTTGATTTATTGCGTCACGTACCTTCGGTGCTTCGAAGCAAGCTGGACAGTTCTCAGGTATCACTGGTAGCTTGGCCGACTCAGCGAAGTGCCTTGTATCAATTTCGCGAACGTAAACAAAAGGTCGGACCACTCTTAAGTCGCCCTCCCTACAACGCAAACACAACTATGTCTGGGGATGTCTGGAAATATCGGATCAGAGCCGACACTTAATGTCAAGTGGTAGTATCGGTACTTGTCCGATATTAAGATGGCATCAGTGACGATCCGATACCAAATTGAGATTTTATAACTTGCGATTTTAGCGCAGCGATTCTACCTTGACATGTGAAATTAACTCACCAACGAACTAATCAAAAGGAACCAACCAACCAATAAAACATAGGACTCATTACATTAATTACAAAACACCTAACCAACCAACCAACCAACCAACCAACCAACCAAGAGGCAAACAAGCGACTTTTCAAATTAATTAGGAAACACACAACGCATCCAACCAACCAACGAACTAATTAAAAGGAATCAACCGACCAACCAATTAACCAACCAAATAATCAACCAACTAACCGATTAAACAACCAACCAACCAAAAGGAAACAAACAATTAACCGACACTCACTGTACGAGGTAGTTTGCCTTCATAGTCCTCAGCAGCCCGTTGTGGAAAGCAGACATAAGAAAGCTCTCAGCGAGGTCGTCCAAATGTTGCCCGAACGCCAGCACGTTCCAACCTTCCCGCCTTGCGCATGCGTACAAGCGACCACGTTTCATGCGCGAACAGAATGCGCAGATCGACGTTGCGCAGCTTTCCATCGCTTGCTCGAGGATGTCTTAATAAACAAGAAACATTCTTTCTTGATAGTTGGTTTTGATAAAGTCGTTCGGAGAAGACTTGGACAAACAGATAATTTTAGTTTGCTAAATACAGAGCAAAATGCGACTAATTGTAAATCTTGGGCGTTAGTTTTGCAGAGATTAATTTTAAGTCAAGTTAGGTCATTTGGCCGAAATAACTTAAGTCAAGTCATTGACTTTAGTCATTACAGCACGAATGTTTTTTTGTTTTGTTTTTGTTTATTGATTTAACGACAATCAGGTGGCAGTCTTACGACTGAAGAAAACCTTTTGTCGCGACACCAATTACAGCGAGTAACAAACAATTTTAAGGAACAAAACGTAATAAATTAATATTGGACACTGGAAAGAATTTACATCAAAATCTACAAGAAGCTAACAAAAAGTCATGTACAGCGTTTAATAAAAGGAGAGATTCAGAGCAAATTTAATCAGGATGTCCAAACAGAATGTAATTCAACAAAGTAGCATTAGACAAGGAAAACAACGCAGTCGGTAACATTACAGAATTATCGACTAACAGCACGAATGTTATTTGCAGTCGATTTTAAAACTAAACTGCTTTAATTGGATTGCTAATGTGTTTGATGTTGCCTGTGTGCATTACAAAAGGCGTGAGTGTTGGTAGAATGCTCTTCTGTATGGGCTTTGATATTCTTATTACGCCTTACTACAACCATTATGCCCTTACAGGTGAAATATTGTTAAATGTAACTTAAAACCAAAGTTCGATAAAATTGTAAACTAAACGACAATCACAAAAAGCTTGCTACAGTTTTAGTTAATTTTGTCACCAATTTTGATCCAATGAGTAATTTTTCATGCCAATATGCATATAATACTTACTTTGTTCTTCATAGAAGTAAGTAACACCTAACGACTTTAGGTAAGGAATCAAGGGTGAAGGGTCAAACGAAGAGGTCATGGGGTCAATCGTGACAGCGCCAAGGTCAAACTGAATGCCCTTGCTCTTTGCATAGAACTTGTATTGATGTAAAACGTGTAGCAATGACAGGGAATCCTAAGAAATGGACGTTTGTTGAGTATCGTACCAGGATTGTATTTTAGCAGAATACAATCAAATTAATTTTACGTTGTAATGCTGATTTCAAAATATAGCCAACTTCTATATAAACTGTTGTACCAAGCATAATATTATTTAAACACATATCCTCTGGTAATCGTTATTTTTCAAGGACCTATTTAAGTCGCCTTCTTCAATGTGAATGTTTCCGAAACGTTGGTTTTGTTTAACATCACAATTAACAGAGCTGTTTTTAATTAATAGCCTGCTTTTGTAAGCCAGTTAAAAATGTTTTTACCCAATTAGATGAAATAGTTGTTATTTACGATTTTCATTGTAATTAGAAAATAAAAATCTATTATCGGTCAGCAAAGTCTAAACTTAAAAACAAAAACATGCGTAGGTGCCATTTCACCATATTTTTCAGCATACTTGGCATTCACGCTAATCATTGTTTGGTTACAAATTGTAGAAGTATAAGCTATAGAACAGAGGTGCTTAAACTGGGGTCCAAGGACCCCTTAGGGGTCCGTGAGCTAGTTTTACGGGGTCCATGAAGGCCAAATTGAAATATTAGGGTATAATTAAGTAGGAATCAACTTATCAAAGAAAACAGTTTAATAAAAAATAAAACGGTTTTGTACTGAATGTATCAAGACTCCTTTTCAATTTCACATATTTTGACCGAACTCTGCAGATTGAAGTCTATTTGTATTGTGACGTAAATTTATGACGTCATTTTTAATTATTTTTTGTTTGCTGTGGTCCACGCGGGACCAAACATATTTTTTGGGGTCCGCGGTAAAAAGTTTAAGAACCCCTGCTATAGAACTAAAAAATACATTTATAAACGCACCTTTCCACCGGATAAGCAAATCAACACTTTATCGCCATCGCCGACCATTTGGAATTCCTCAATAGCTTCGGCTGTCAGTTTAAACAGGTTCTTTGGGGGCGAAACAAATTTGAATTCTGTTGAATCTTTAGTTGGTTTATTAGCGGGATTGGACGTGAGCCTGATCCTACAAACGTTTTCTTGAATCGTATTATCTGTTTCGCAAGCATTATCGCAAGAATTGCTTTGTGGAAGATCACTAGTTATAGTGCTAGTATCTGTGAAAGGGCCTGAGCTTTCACTTTTTTCAGGAATGATTTGACTAGATTCTAAATCAGCAGTAGAAACTTCAGGTTTTCTATTCTTATTTTCATTTTGAGTATTTTCTGCTAAAGTATCCCTATTATTATGTTGAGTACTGTCTTCCAACGAATTTGCAGATTTCCAAAGTTTTCCCATCTTGGATTGAGAGCCACTTAACTCATTGAACAAGCTCTTTGATAAAAACAAATCAGGCACTTTAACGTGTTGCCTGATTTCGGCTTCACTTAGTACGTTAAAGTTGGTTCGAACAGAGAGCACGTTGGGAGGCGGTGCTGTGGTCAGAGATTTTCCCTGGAGCATCAATTGTGCTTCTGAGGGAAGCAGAAACCATCGTAGATGACTTGTTTCGTCGTCAAACATTAGACGGTGGTCGGGCAACTTGGACTCAAAACCCTGTGGAAAAAAATTGTTTAAAAAAATAATGTTTGTGGAATAAATATCAAAGCTTTGTACAACGAATATCAAACTATAGAATGAGTAGCATTTTGAACGTTTCGAATCAACCCTAAGTTAATGACTGGAGGTTGTAGTTAGACATGCAATGAATATCAAAGCCTATATAGAAGTAGGTAGCATTTTAAACGTTTCGAATAACTCAGTATTCATTTGAAAAAAAATATGTTGAAAATACATACAGAGATATTCGAACCGTTCAAAATACTTTGATATTTCTTTTACGTCTAACTCAAATTATGTTGTAAAATAGTAAGACAGTGTTGAGTTCACATTAGACGGTGATCAGGCAACTTGGATCAAAACCCCGCGGAAATACAACAAATGAAACGTACATATACGCAATATGTATTCTGCGATTAAGCCATTCTGGAGTCGTACTGGCCACTATAGCGGCACGCATAATATAGATCTGCGAAAATAGTTGATAAAAAAAGGTTTGTAGAATGTATTATTGAAGTCTATGTAGAAGTAGGAAGCATTTTGTGAACGTTTTTATTAAATCTCAAGATAACGGATGTTGTTGTTAAACGTACAATAAATATCGCCCATACAGAAGTAGTGAACATTTTACCTTTTGAAAAAATCGTTTATTTTCAAAATTCAACCATTCTGAAATTAAACAAGAAAATTATTTTTTAAACGTTCACAAAATGCTACTTACAACCTTCAGCTATTAGGCCACAATGCTCTGTGTAATTAACTCCATTAACATTGCATGTTGTATCTGGCATACATAACATAATGCCGAGATTTTATATTGTACTGTATATATTTTAAATGCACAAAACAACATATTTATAATTAATTAAAGTAAAAAAATGAATTTTTCAAGTAATATACTAAAAGTAGTTTTTCTTATTTGAGAAAAACTTGATTATACTGTGAACAAAACTTACAAAGTTTTCTAATATTGTGCTGGTTAAAACAAACCTTTAAAGGATTCTTAAAGTGTTGCTCTGCCAATTCCAAAACTTCTTGAAATGACGGGGCAGTTTTACTTTCTGAATTGATGATGTTCTTAACTTTTAATCCATCTTGAGTAAAGCGAGCATGACCCAACCATTTACGATCGGCAAAAACCTGAAAATAATACGAGTTTGAGACACGATCCTATGAGTGAAATGCATATTTGGCAGTTGTATGAAGTTGAAATTAGGGATACTGGATTTGGAGTTAATAAGTAGATTTAGTAATTACCTAAAGCAGCAACATTCGTTGAAGATACAAAAGTTGGAATATTTAGAAGCAATACGAGCAGAAAATATTAAACAAAATACACACAAAAAGCTAAAATATTGGGACAGAAAGTTGTTTTTGAAAAAAATTGCGTCTAGTTAGAGTAAACGAATAACTTAATAGGAGTTAATTGACAACTAACTTACGATAGGCTATTTTTGCAGCAAATGATAAAACAAAACTAGACCGTTTATTTTGTGACTGCAGTTAAATTCGAGGCTAAACGGTTAGCCGATTATTAGGTAAATAAACCTAAAGCGTGATTTTAAACAAAACTCAAATGAACCGTACGTTTTGTGTATGTTTTAAAACAATATAAATTTTTCTATCAACGTGGTCAAATTTGTGCCTAAATACACAAAATTGACCACAGACCAGGTCAATAACTACAAGAGTGAATTCAATTAAACCTCCAACAAACTTATACAGGCATTAAATAATCTCTTAAATCAGGGGTCGGGAACCTATGGCTCGCAAGACATTTGTGGCTCTTTTTGTGACGCAATATGGTTCTTTTGATCAAATAAACTTGCTTGCAGATAAATCTAAGCTATCATTCACAGCATGATCTAATAAAACTGCACGCAGCCAAGGTCGCTGTCCTAACTTTATATTTTCTTTTTCAACACACATAGAAGCAAATCGAGGTACTATTCTTTCAATGGAACCCTGCAATCAAATTTGTGCAAACTTAGATAATTAGTTTTGGGTGCATATTTTGTTCTGTCCTTAAGTGATAACAAAATAAACGGCCCTGCTAAATTTACCAGTTTTTGCCAACCTATAACTAGATTTTAAAAAGTATTATATGGCTTTCATGGAAATACAACCAAGAATATTCGACTTTTATGGCTCTCTTGGCTAAAAGGTTTACGAATCCTGTCTCAAACGAACCTTATGTTTTGTGTGTCTCCATTCCCCAGTTTCGGGGTTGAACATATACTGAGGAAGTAATTTCCATCCGTGCCGAGCCACCATCGAAACGGCCTCAATAATGAAGTCTGCCTCTTCGTCGGAGCAAAAGTACGACAGGTTGATTCTGATGAAGCCGGGGCGCAAAACTTCGTGCTGCGAATATTCACCCTGCCTTCGTAGATGGATTCTGTTCAACTGACTGCAATTGAATGGTTGTAAATCATTAAAAACACATTTTAACCTTTTATCCAAAAAAAAACAAACAAGTATTTCGGATAAATAAGAATTGAAATTCTAAATTTCAGCCAAAATAGTATGGCCAGGAGGCTTAAGTTAAGTCCTTTCATAAAAAATACATTTTAAGTTGTTTACTGTATTATTAAGTTTTTTGTAGCATAAATATGGACCAAACAACAACAATCACTGAACGATAGTATTTACAAGACTGCAGATAATATTTTTTAGGCAGTTTAAACATTCTGAGCTATAATGTTTGTACTCAAAAAATCAGCATTCAACTTTAACCTAAAAGCTGGATTAAAACGTGTTTAAAGCTTTTGAGAATAATGGTTGGAGGTTGTTGTAGGACGTAGTGAGAAAAAAGTCCATACACAAGTACGTAACATTTTGTGAACGTTTCTAATAACTTTTTTTATTTTCAACATCAGATGTATGGACTTTAATATTCATTGTGCGTTAAAAGCATATACTTTTTGTGGCATTCAAAATTCCACCTACTTGTCTGTTAAATGCTATTATACAGTGATACTAGTGTTCAAAATGGCTGACCGATGGCGAAGTTACTAGGAAATTAGCTAAGCACACTTTGGTGGTACTTTACCTGTCCTCTAAAAGTGCTTGTTCAAACTCAGAAGCTTTGTCTTCTGATATTCCCATCAGATCTTGTGCATATGGCCCTGCACATGCACAACCACCTCTGCCCTTTAGAAAAAATAAGATTTTGCTAATTTTTTTAAACATTTTATCAAAGAAATGGCAGAAAAATATCTAATCTTAAGCGAACAGTCTACTTGAAATTTCAACAAAGCTTTTTAAGCATTTAAGTTATGTACTTTTTATGTTGGTATTATTACATGAAATTAAAAAAAAATGCATAATTTTATTTTACTATAATATGTTATGTACCAGCAAATGACTTTTTGCAGGACATTAAACTTTTGATTTTTGAATTTAACTAAAAAATCCAAATAAAATACTGTAAAATAGAATTTTTAATCTATGCATTTCAATAAAAAATATGGTGGTTTAAAAACATTTTAATGAAACTGAAAATGACCAAAAAGAGTTTATATCTGTTTTTCTGTGTTCAGGATAAAAATCAATCACAAATTTTCACGACTTCTAAACTTTTAATTATATAATCAAAAACAAGAGTAAACAAACCTGAATGCCAAACAGGTCGTTTAGTAGCGCAGCGACGTAATTATGATGAAGATGATTTTTCGTTTGAGGGCAATAGATCATAAACGAAAACACAGCCAATTGATCGTCCGTCGTTTCGGATCTTTTGCCAAGCAGTTGCAAATTGGTTTGCTCCTCCCACACTTTCAAAGCTCTTTTGCACAAACTTTCTTCTCGACTTAAAATTGTTTTCGCACCAACACTCTGTAAATGGTTCAACTTTTTAAATATTAATGTTTTAAACAATATAGATTTGCAATAATGCCTTGACATTTTCCAGCCTAAAGATAAACTTCAAATTACCCCAAACACTCTTGGAATCCTTTGTTCAAACATGTAACTATATATACCAAATTAAAATGTTGTTATTTATCTTTCTGACAAACAACTATTTTTTTTTTTTAATAATTTCAACTGTTTTTACTATAAATGCCAGAAAAAAAAACGGTAATGTGGTGCTTTATACTGTTGCATGGCGAGTTTTTAAATATTACTGTAAACATATATTTTTTGTTTCAAAAATGCTAGTTTAAAACAGAGCAGTCTTTGTTTGGAAATCTGTGTCTTTCTTTCCAAAAGTTGTTCTAAAAAAGCATAATTGACAATACAACACCAATTAAATATTACTGAATTTGATGGTTGGACTTCAAAAAAACATATGCCTGGTAATACTTAATAATGCTCAATAGTCAACTAAGGTTGTAAGATCTACGAAATACATGGTACAATAAAAAAAAAATTGTAGAATAATATTCATCAGTAAATAACATAATGTAAGAACGATGCTTATTTTACAGAATTTTGCAAATCTGTTCGAAAAAAGTTTTGCCAGAATGGCTTATTTCAGTATGTGACAATACAGATTAAGTTCTTGGTTAAAATCTAAATTTTATCTCAAGACAAAAACAACTTACATCTTTGAGTTCGATGGCCAGAGCAGCCCGGACTCCACCGACCACTCTGGGGGTTCCCCCTTCCTCCCTGGCCTCCTCGTCCTGAAGGTAACGGTGCCCCCCTCTTGACACGAAAAACACTGATCCCCCACCTCCGTTGGTAGGGACCTCGCTCCTTAGCAACGATCGTTTAACGACAAGGACACCTGGAAAAAAGTGTTTTTATGGATTAAAGGGTAATTTAAGGAAAAAAAAATTAAAAAACTTATTTACTGAAGTTGTTATCTTTAAATAAACAAGCAATTGAATAGAGATTTTAGTATCAAAATAGCACTTTATTAAAATAAATAAAATGAAAAAAAAATTTGTATTGCAAAAATCTGTTTTTGAATATTTTGTTAGGAGCAGTATTTTATTTGTAAGTTGTAAATTTTAAATATATAGTATTTAATATTTTTATTTCTAAATAAAAAAAATTAGGTAATTTTGTTGGATATTTAAAAAAATCAGATTTAACTTTAAAGAACAAAGTAGTTTATTTGTCAAAAATCTGTTTGTTTTATTGTGTGAAATGCAAAGCAAACTATTGTTTGTCATAAGAGCAACAAACAATAGACATTCAAATACCTGGTGCGTCTACACCACCCACAAACTTGTGCATCGACAGGAATATAGCGTCCTTTGATGCGCTTGTATCGCCCGGTGGGTGCATGTTGATTGCGACATAAGGCCCCGCTGTTGCGTAATCCCAGAAAGCCAAGGCACCGTACTTATGCAGCAGAGAAGAGACAGCTGCAGTGTCAGCAATTATACCTGGAATTAACGTATTAAAATGCAAAAATAAGCAATTAAAAACAACATAAACCAGGGTATGGCAACCTAGATCCGACTTGCCAATGGAAATCATGCGGCCCGCAATCATTTCTACAAACTGGGCGGAATTCCAGGGTGCCAAAAAAAAAACGCTTTGCACATCCGGCGCCCATGATACGTATTACATATATATTATATATATTTTTTTTACCACAATTAAATACTTTACATGCATGTTTTTCATAAAAATGCATAATAAAGTGATAAACTTCTGCATTATTCTGGCGTCACTTTTACTAAAAAAGTATGCTAAGATTAAAATAAAAGACAATTTATGTTGTTATAAAAAATATGGTTGATATTTGTTTATGTTGTTTTACTTTAATTATTTGTTAATTATTACAGTGTTAATCACTTTTATTGGTCAAACTGTTCACAAAATTTACATTTTTAAAGAAAAGCCTTACCAGTGATATTGGATGCGGCAGAAAAGCAGCCGATCATTTGTAAGCCAGTCACTTTCCACTCTGACAAAGCTGCTTCCAAATGTTTCAAGTTGATATGTCCACTTTCATCTTCACAAATCCTTATCACCTGCAATAAAACAGAGATGCAACATGTGAATGACAACTGTGACCATTCTGAAGTCTTTTTAAATTAAATTTATCTTGATTTACAGAGATTTAAAAACTAAAATAGGGTAATCAGAATAACTTCTTCTTTCTTATCGCCTTATACTCACGCTGGTGCTTTTACATGCATTTTAATTGTTTTCATTTCTACTTTGACCTGAAGCATGGTTGGGCGAAAACTTGTCGAGAATTTAATATAATTTGTCTTTATATAGCGCCACCTGATAACCCTATTTGGAATAAGACCAATACAGCCATTTACAAAGAAAAACTAAAATGTATCACATTTAAAATATAGTTGGCTTTCAACTAATGAGCTAACAAAAATGTCTCATAAATGGGAGAATAAGTTTTTTTTTTATTTAATCAAATTTATTTGCGAAACAAGAAACTAAGTCAGATTTATTTTGGGTTTCATCAACATTTTAAAATATTCTGAGATTTGCCTTTAATATTTCCTTTGCTAAAAATTGGCGAAAATAACCCTTGAGGGGGAATACGGATTTCATGTGGGTATCGCTATCGCTGATGTTAAGATGGTATTGGTACCGATCGATAATAAATCAATACACGAATTTCAACTGGAATTTATGATTCAATGCATCAATTCTACAAAGTCAAGCAAATTTCTTAAAAAACAGTAGGTTAACTTTGTAGCGCCAAAGCAATTTTCAGCCTAATAATCTAGTAAAAAATTTCTTTCAAACATTTTTTTTTTTTTTTTTGCTTGTACTAAAAACAATGTCACTTGACATGAGATCAGATTGCGATATTTTTGTCCAAAATATCAGGTATAGATATCACGATAAAATGTCAAGTAACTCACATTCCTAACTCAAGTAATATTAACCCGAAAAGTAAAACATTTTTCTTGCTAAAAGCAAATTTAAACCTTAGCTGCAACTTAAATTAAAATGATTGGCAAAAATATGTTTTTTTTAAAAACGTTTAATATGCTAATTTATTTTTACTGCAAAACAGATCTAGCACAAATTTGGACCTTTGCTGCAACTTCACGCCAAGGAAGAAGGTTTGAATGATGTTCATGTGGCCCAACGAACACAACGGGAGGTTTGTCAAGGTTAAGTGCGTTGATAAGTTTGTCGACCGCTCCAGTGACTCCGTTGCCCACAAAAATCACTGCGTCATGCTCATCGGCTCTTACAGAGTTACGAATCATCATTCTGAGAGGACAGAAAACAACATAAAACACACTATGGAAAAATATGTTTAATAGTATAAAGTATGTATTAGGTTGCTTTATAGTATAATAAATAACACATATTCTAATGGCTATAATAAATGACTTAAAACTAGTTATTCAATATTATATAGATTAATATGAAAATGTATAAATGTTTTAGAGAAAATAAGTTGGTTTTAATGAACACCAGTATGTTTTATCTACATAATATGTAAATCTTAATATTTAGTAAAAATAACTATCTTTACTTACAGGTATATATATTTTTCTATATTTTAACTTTAAAATAAGAGTGAATAAAATCATATTACCTTGACTCTTGTAAAAACATTGATGATTGTAGCGAAGTTACGGTGGTTGTGGTGTGTGTGTTCCCATATAACGGCAAAATGTTTTCCAAAATGTAATCTTCGATAGATCTCAGAGCCCTGCCAGAAGCAATGTAATCACAATACACCACTTCACGCTTGCCATAGGGTCCATTTAAAGTTGATTCCTTTCCAATAATGTCACCATCAATAAAGCTTAACAGACTTTGCACAGTTTGATGATTGGTGTTTTCATATTTCTCCTTTGATTCTTGGACTGGAATGTCATGAAACCTTCTGCTTCCCAGAGAAGTTTTCGGCACATTTGAAGGCAATGAAAAACAGGCACTCATGATTTAGAGCAATAAACATGTATATATATATAAAAATAGTTAAAAAAATTACACTGCAAATATATGATTGATTGTTTATTTAGTGGTAACGATGCAAGACCTACATAAACTTATTTGCAACAAAGCTATTTTATATGTGTATACCTCAAGCAAATATATTCAAATTTAGGTTTTTGAATTACAGTATATACTAAAAACTTTGAATTTTGAAATATCCCGGCATGTAATATTGACAGTGGATAGCAGAAGTATATTGATTGACACAGTAGTGCAAAAAATTGAGGTAATAATACAACCTACGAAAAGTTTTACTACAAAAACATCTCCATCAAAGATTGTAGTAATGCGTGGTAATATACGAAAAACATAGATCATTTAAATTTCTCCAAATATTCCAAGACAGCTGGCGTGCTTTGCAGAGCATTAAAGACGCGCTTTTCGGATCTTGTGGTAACCTTGTCCAGCATGTAAATCAAGTGGTTATGAAAACAGGTGAAGTTTGTTCCAAGGCCGAGAGATATTTTAATCCAGTCTTGCACGCAATCGAGTGTCGTGTTTTCAGCTCCACTGAAGAGCGATGGATTGTTCAACAAGCCTTGAGCAACCATTACACCATTGGCTTCTAAAAAAATGAAAGTTATTAGACACTGAAACATAACTACAAATATAGTTAAATCAATATAGTTTAGACTTTCGAGTCTGATTTAAAATCAGCCATTTATAAGATCTTTAGAGGTCATTGTCATCATTTAGGGTGAGGTCGGTGAGGAGATATCTTTATATTTAACATATATTAAGTTTGCCATAGTTACATGAACTATGATATTGACCTTCTGAAAGCTTCAATGACTGATTGGCAAGTCTGTTGTTGCAAACTGTGGCTGTATCTTGATTCAAACTTATAAAATTTTATTTTCCTTTAATTTAAGTTTATCTACAACCCGGATTGTAGTATAGTCACATTTGACAATTTTTTAATTGCCAAATAGATATGAATATAAAAAATAATTTTATATATATGTTACGTGTTTATCAACACTTAAACACCCAAATTATATTTTTAGGACTAAATAATTTTGTTTTACACTAGTTTTTTAGATATACAATATAAAGTATATAGAAAAAGCTAAAACAGACTATATTACTTTTCCCAAAATTATTTCAAATACAGGTTGTTAACCTAAATAAACCAAAACTTTTACCGGTTAAACGATGGACTTTTTCTACATCATTCCAAGTTTTAATATCACCATTGGCAACAATTGGTATGGCAATGGATTCTTTGAGAAGCTTGATGGCATCGTAATGCACTGGCTGGTTGCGTTCTTTTGTTGTCCTGCCGTGAACCGAAATAAAACTTACACCAACCTTTTCCAACATTTGGCACATTTCAACAGTTTTATGGAGGTCTTCGTGGAGCCGTATTTTAGCAGAAACCGAAAACGCTTCATCGCTTATTTTTGCTCGCACATAACGAATGTAATCCACAAGCCGTTCAGGATTTTGAAGTAATTTTGCGCCGTAACCTTTCGCCATCGCCCATCGTTGTGGACAGCCACAGTTTAGGCCAACGCCATCACAAAACGGATAAACAAGTTCTGTAGCATCGGCAAAGTCTTTCGCAGAGCTTGCAGCAAATTGAACTACCAAGGGTCTGTCGTTTTTGTTCGTGGTGAATTCAATGTCCCTGCAAGATTTCGATTGTACGAACGAGCTTGAAATTATCATTGGGGTGTACGCAATGTCGCAGCCGTATTTTCGTACAAGCGTTCGAAAGGCGAGCTTTGAATAGCGCACCATTGGAGCACATATTTTGACCGGCTTATCGCCGTTTAGCAGTTCTACGATGTTACACCTGTTTAAGTGTGGTTCTATTAGGCTTTCCATAGTCTTTTAACATTCCTGAAAGCTAAATTACACTATTGACTAAATTTCTAAGCAGAAATGTCAACAAATTTTTCACACGCGTGTTTTGTATTTAGGGACTTTACCGTGGGAAAATTTTAAATCCATTTAAAAATCGTAGATTACAAAACGTAAGTATTTCCAATAAATTTGGTGAAAGTATTTCACGCTAGGGGAAAAAATGTTTAAAGAAATGTGCTTAGTTAGAAATTTATAATAAAGTGTTTTATAGATTTTCCTTTTTAGTAACTCAGTGTGAAATTTAGTGACAAAGTATATAAAACACAACTTGACGATTAATGCTATTCTGAACGACTTTAATAAAAGAGTTGAAAGTTTAAAACCCATTTACTATAAGCAACATTTCTCTAAATCAATTAGGATAGTAGTCAAACGGGTAATTATCAGCTATGAGTGCCGCCGTCGAATTTCGCGCTCAAAATAATGCTTTGTAATTTGCGAAGCGTAGGTTCTGAAGCTTTCAGTGGCCAGTGCATTAGGCTTTGTGTTGTTGCTTATTTAGACGTTTGCTGTGTACCATGGTCGGTCGAAAAGGCGTGAAAAGTGAGGCATTAAGGCTACAATGCGAATGGTCTGGTTGCGGTGCAATATTTCAAGAACTTGGCGAGTTTTATCAGCATTTGGAAGTTCATTTTCACCAGGATTTCTCGGCCGTATTAAACCAAAGTAGGAACAAATTGTTTACGTTATATTCGACTTCATATTTACAAAAAAGTGCACGTTTATTCTAGTGTTAATTCTTATATAAATGTAGTGGATTCTATATGAAAGACTGATGTAATTTTTTTTTGCTAAAATAGGACGTCTGATCTAGTAAAAAGGTGTTCTTTTGCTTATTAGACTTACCTACCAACAACAATATTTAGAAAGTATTTGAGTTCAAACTTAAAGCCTTTGTTACTAACTGTTTAATTTCTTACATGCTATACATGTTTTACCTTACAGAAGTATAAAAGTGTGTAATTTCTTATTTTTTTCACTGAACTATTTTTTTTATGACACAGACTAAACAAATTAACAATATCAAATTTCAGATTGTGAGTTGATGTGCAAATGGAATCAGTGTTCTTACATCACGTCGGACGCACAAGACATTCTTCGTCACCTTTACTTTCACGGATATCACACAAAGGTTAAACAAATTTACTGTTGATTTGATGAGTTTAAAATTGAGTTTTTATTAATATATATTTCTTTTTGCCTTTGTTCAACCCTTTACAACGAAAATACTTGGTACTGGTCTAGAATCCTACCATGTTTGTGTCCATGTACTTATATGACAATAATTGGGTTGTGGTACGAGATTGGGTTGGGTGAGTCAAGATTCATTATTATATTTATTCTCCAATATTCATTTCTTCCTTGCACCATTTTTTTTGGCTGTAAAAAATGTTGCAGCATTCTAGACCAGTGGCAAAAACCTGCATTACATATTACGATTAACTGTAAATTACCCATTTTTCAAAGATGAAATCTGATTTTTTAGGTGAAATGGTGGGGTCTGCTATGCCACCAGAAGCTTTCAACAAAACTCGGAGAATGCAAGGCCCACCACAATAGAAATCTTATTCCTGAACTTCCAGATGGATTTAAATGCGAATGGAAAGATTGTGACATGGTTAGATAAAACACTTTTTCTTGGGGGCAACTGTATACTGTATACACATTTATGCTGTTAAAAGAAAGATTAAAATCAACATGCCAAGCACAAAAATGTCTGTTTAGTTGTGTGAAAAAAATCCCTTAGGTATATAAGTGCAAGACAGTCTTTAAATTAAGTTTAAATTTTGGCATGTATATAATGTTTTTATATGGTAACCTAACACAGTTGTAATATAAGACCCAGATGTTAAGCAGTTAGATACAGTTGTTTATGCGCTGCTTTGTATGTATATTGTGATAGAAATAAACCGTAAAATTGTACAAGATGAGATTACCCTAAAATGCATACTTAATTTTTAGGTTTGCGATATACCGGACCAGTTTTACATGCACGCTGCTGAACACGCTTTGACGGCAGATCCAGAAAAACTTCCCAATGGAAATACTGGAATGAGATGTTGGTGGGACGGTAAGAAATATTTTTTGAATTTTGAAATGCAATGTGTGTTTGTCTCATTTATGGGCTATCAATATGCCTACATGTAGAGATCGACCAATATCACGTTTTTCAATTAGATTATGTTAATTTATTCTACTAATTTCGCTTTGGGATTCATTAAGAAACATAAAAAAAAATATAACTAAAGTAATCATTTTTTTGTTGTCATGTTTTTCTAGATTGCACTTATTCGAATGCTTGCAAATTTAAGCTTCGCGACCATCTGAAAACTCACACCAAGGAACGAATGTTTGCCTGTCCGTGGTGTGGCAACCTTTATGCAACAAAGTCCAAGTTCTCCGATCACCTTATTCGTCAAATAGAAGCACAAGGTTAGTATTTGTAAAGTTGATATAAAACACCACTATTTTTTGTTTTTTTATAATTTGCAATAAAACACTTTTACAAATCTTAAAATTAAACATATTGGGAATTGTTCATGCAAGATTATTATGTGTTTATTGCAAATTGTTTTAAATTCTTATTATATAATGTTTTGTGTTTGCATTGTCAAAATGTTACTTGGTTGTGTAATAAGGAAAGGGTTAGCATTTGTGAAGTTGATAAAACACTTGAATATAAAGTTTATCTTAAAAATTTTCAAATAACAGTCTTCAAATCCTTTAAGTCAAATTAATTTAAAAAATTTTAGTCTACTGTTTTTAATCATCACTTATAAAAACTCCAGCCATAGGACTAAAATAACGACAACATCACCTTCAGAGTAAGCAAGAGTTATAAGACAAAATAGTCCTGACTAATGCTTAATAGTAGTAACAATGTCTAAATTGGTATAAGTCATAAACCTGTCAGAATAAGACCTAAATGGACAGAATCAGCTTTATACAACAATTTCCCTAACTCCAAACCTTTCCCAAAGTATATCTGCATTGTTGCTTTGTAGGTATTTATGTGTGTTCTCAATAAAACATGTTTTGTGTTTTTTTACCAGACCACTGCTTTCAATGTACACACTGCCTAAGAACGTTTGCATCAGAACGGTTGCTTAAAGATCACATGAGGCATCACGGTAAGAATACTGTTTCTATGAAACTGTTAATTGCCACAGTTAAAAAGGTAGATGGTGCAAATTTTATGCCTTAAGTTGCTGTCAGCTTGACAAAAGCTAAAATTTGTGTTTAAAAAATCACCATGCAGTTTACTAGGTGTAATAAATACCATTTAAGAAAGTTGATTAAGGCGCTAAATATAAAAATGAGTTTTTTTTATATAAATAACTGTTTAGCTTTTGTGTTTTATTTATAAAAAAATAGTTTCCTACACAATATTAGGCTTTTGTAATGTTATCTTTAAAGCATTTTTTGTTTTATCCACCATTTAAAAACAAAGCAACATTGTTTGTCTATTTTTAACAATAACTTTTCTGCTGCTTTAGTGAACCACTACAAATGCCCAAAGTGTGAAATGACCTGTCCCAACCCATCTGCAATAAAGAATCACATTTTATACAAGCACTCCGACGAAAGACCATTCGCCTGTCATTTCTGCGAATACAGGTAAATACAATGAAAGACACACACAAACATATGTGTTCTGCGATGGCTTTTCGGTGTACAGGTAAATGCTGTAGAAATAAAATAAAGGCCTAATATAAGTGTAACATTTAAACATGAACTAAAAGACTGACTGCAACCAATGAGATTAATTCATGTATGCTTTTTAATAAAACTATATTTTTGTATTATTAGTTTTCTGGCATGGCCCAATTAAATTTTGTTTAATTGTTGGATACTTAGTCAAATCCGGTTTTTATGTTTTCTATACAAAAATTTAATAACCTTTAATTTTTCTAAGGCACGGACAATTTATTTGTGCTATTTTAAAGTTTTTCGCTATTTCCTTCATAGAGCGAAGACATCTTACGACCTCAATGTGCACATGACTTTCCACCAAAGTGAGCTAGCTTACAAGTGTCATGTGGAAGGATGTGATTACGTGGTTCGCTCGCTACAAAACCTAAGGTGTCATTTCAGGATGAAGCACTTGGTAAATATATATGCAAAATATAAAATTAAAAAATATATATTTAAGTGCAATGGCGATCTGAACGTTTATGATGAGAAAACTTTTCATTAATAGGAATAAGGAGACTAATGATTGTAATGAAACCAGAGGCGTATCTAGAAATCCAAAACAGAGGGGCGATTTTTTAACTTTTGCCCTATTTTCCGTCAGACGATAATGAATAATGACGTCATGAATAGGAAAATCAACCAGAAACAGCCAATTAACGTCCAGCAAAAGTGAAAACGTCGTTGACACTGCTGCCCAGGCGCTAGCTGCGAAACCGCTTAGTGTGCAAGTGTGAACCCAGGCCAAATATGTGTAATTGATTTTGGTACATTGATAATCCCAGTATCAGGGCTGCGCTAAATTACAAGGACGACTTCCGCCACCTGCAATACTGAACGAAGATCTTTTTCCCGGGTGTTATTTTGCCACGTTAGCGCAACGTCTACGAGGACTGTGTGCCAAGTCAGCTAAAATACAAGCTGATGTTGAAAGAAAATAAGTTGTGTCTGCACACTAAACACGTGGTCTTAGAATATGCTTATAGAGAGTCATTTTATGGTAACTTTTATTACATAACAACGGAGACTTTAAAACGAAAGCTTTTACTTCTTTTTGATATGTTAGCTGTTTTATAATCATTCCCCCTTGGCCCTTACTGATCTGCAAATATGAGATTAGTATATTACCAAATTATCAGAAAAGTTTTAAACAGGCTCTTCGCCAACTCTGTACCAACACAAATTACGTACGTAAAATAAACATTACTTACTTACTTAAACCAACACATGAAATTTTTTTTCACTCAGGCAGGCCGAGCCCAGTGCTACGCTTGTCATTTGTGCGAGAAGAAGTTTGGAAGGGGAAACGACCTCACCCAGCATCTGCGCAACTCACACAGTTTCCACTGGCCACCAGGACACACCAGATTTAAGTAAGCAACTTTTTGTGTTAAAGGGTCTTAACCAGGGGTTCACCGAACTAGAGATAGACCGATATTTGGCTTCTACCGATATATCGGTATCGGTAAATGTAGACCAATACTTTTGCCGATATTTTAGTACGAAAATAAGATATAATTGTTGCTGTACAACAAACAACTTACTCCAGAAAAAAATTGGGTTTAGCATTAAGCCAATTTAGTGTGCAAAATAATAGTTATACAATTCGACAAATTCTTTTTATCCAGCCCGGGATCGTTAATCCTTAGCTATTCGTCCCTTTTTTGAAATAAGTTTGGTAAACCCCTGCCTTAGGGTAGCGGGGAGCCCAAAACATGTTTTTTGAGATGACGTCAAAAACAAACAGATATAATCACATAATCCGAACTTCGACTTAAGACCGAAATAAAAACAACATCAACGTCGTAATAAAACAAGGCTGGAATAAGACTCAAGTAGGACTAATTCCTAATACTGTAAAGCACACCGCCGCAGAAAATCTTCTTTTAACACTGACCCCTTGAATTTTTTTCAGTTCGCGTTTACCAGGGTCGGCATAAACTTTTCAGAGATGACGTCACAAATTGATGCCAATGATGTCATAGGTCATAGGTTAACTAACACAATGATATATAATACAGATACAAGGAATGCGATGACAACTTGTTTCGACTCCAAACCTTCAGATTTGAAAGCTTGGAGTTGACGGAACAACTGCTGGTCAACGATAAAGCAGGGCCAAGGTAGCTTAGCATACGATAGGTAAAGCGTATTTTTTAATTAACGAAAACCCAGGCGACAGTCCCCTAAAATTTCCCTTTTGTCGTGACACCATTTTTCATAGTTACATTTTTTTAGGTGTCCTTAGCGGGGCTGCGATGGTAACTTGGGGTTCGAGTAAGACCACCACAGCCCCGAATAAACGTGCGCATGTGCAGTACCGAATTTTAAAAGGCCGCAAACTATATATCGTTGTAACACTATGGACTACTTTACAACCATGTGTTGCGGGTGGATTATTTACATGACAAAACCCCTATGGGTGGATTGCTTAATATCCGCCTTATTTTGATTACGGGAAAATATACAGGCTGTAGAGTAGAGTGTGAGCCGGACCCGGGAATCGACGAAATCGCACGTATGGCCGGAGTCGGACTCGGGGACTCGGGAGTCGGACTCGGGTTTATTTTTTGCAATAAAAATTCCAAAATTCTGCTTTTTGTTGAGTGTTCGTAGATTATTAGTACAATTATCATAAGTTTGTTTTGTGATCTATTGCGCTAAATGTTGACCTGCTTTCGTTACCCAAGGAAAGTCAAGTTTGATTAAGAATACGTTTTTTAGCGAGAACGAATCTACCCCGGCACCTTACAAGGCAATTCGAGCTGGAAGAAGACCAAAGAAAAGCTCGTTGGCTGAGAAGCGAGTAACTCGTTCGTCAGCTACAAGGATGAAAAAAACGAAAAGTATAACTCGTCACTATTTAATGTTGTTTTCAAGCTAGTAACTTTGTTTAGTGCGATTTCGATATAAAGCAAGTTTTAGATATTTCGTCTGTCTATATGCAAATGTAGTTTTATAAAAAGTGTCTATATATTTGTTATCGGTTGTTGTATTTCTGTAACTCAGAGGTGACGAACACGTGCCCCGCAGGCCACAGGTGGCCCGCAAAGCATTTGGGTGGGGCCACGGCAGCCTTGAGGTTTCTTTGACCGCTTCTACTCTTTGCAATGCGCTTATATTATGCAGGAATCGTAAAAACTGTTGTGTAAATCCATATAGTAACTATCAATTCAGGATTCAACTGTTTATTCATTGTTGTGTCATAAAATATACTAATAATAATTTAACACCATGACCCTGTTGCTGCATCCAAATTTCTCATTGAACAAACCATTTCATTAAATATTTATTTGTTATTTTTCTATTATTTCATATTTAAATATTATTAATTAATTTCAGCTGTATGGTTCGCATGGATTTTGATTAGTTTTGTTTGATGAACAATTGTTTATGATTTTAACAGGTTTTATTGTATGAGTAAAAAGTTGTGCGGCCCGCTTACTTAGCGGTAACTGACAAAGTGGCCCCCGACAGCAAATAGGTTCGTCACCCCTCTAACTTAAGGGTTGAATGTCAACCGTGCCGCCCTAATATAATTTTTTTGTTTCTAGTAAAATGTATGATTGTTTTTATATAGTAAGAGCCAAGGAGGGCTTGACTAGTTGTAACAATTACTTATCTTCCTTTTTTTGTATATTGAACCTGTTAAATTCCCATATATGTCGCTATTCACTTGCAATGTGACAAATGTTTTAACTCAACGTTGTTTTATTCACCCCTTAAACCCCTCATTTTTCCCAGGGGCTTCGGGTTCAAGTTCAAACCAAGCCCCACCCGAAGCTGCTTCGACAAGCACTTCGTTGTCACCAAACAAAAGGTATTTCATAGATTTGATTTATTTTCTTTTAATGATTAGTTTCATATTCTGATATATAAGATTTTTAGTCAAAACACGTAAGGCGCAGCGCAGACTAATTGAAATATTCAATAAATGTTGTAATCTCCGTCCATACCGGAACCGTCGCTCTAGTCTAAATCAATGTGAAGTTACTTATATGTAGTATTGTAGCAAGCATGGGGGTATGGTTGTTGTTTGACTCGCTCCCTTGTGTAGCTCAGTTGAAATAGAGCGACGGTCCCGGTATTGCCGGAGGTTGTTAGTTCGAATCTCACCGCAGGTTTTTTTTTTACGTGTTCAGACGATACTGCGTATTTGGCTTAATTTTGTCTTCGTTGGTTATAATACTATGGTATCATATATTATCCCGCTTTCGATATGGTAGCATTGTAGAGTTTATTGTGTGTTCCCTTACAGCTCTCCATCGCCCTCCAAATCCTCACAACCCGCAGCTAAAAGACGACGCAAAAATCAACCTCAACAACCACAAATAGCACCAGTAACACAACCACAAACAGAACAAAGCGACCAAGTAGAACCCCAACCCCCAGAACCCAACCAGCAACAGCAACAAGATGACGAATCCTACCACGTTGCTCCAACAGGTCCCGAGTCCGCAGACAATATTCCGCGGCTCGATTCCTTAGCCTCAGTTCCGCAAAGTAGCGGCTCTACGAATGACAACCTTGTGTTCGACAGCGCTTCCCTGGCGAGATACGAAAGTGGCGAGGAGGTGCGAATTGAGATCGACGGCCAGGCCTTTTTTCTCATGAAGGGACCCGATGACGTCACAAGCCAGTCGGAGGCCTACTGCCTTGTTAGCGCCACCGAGCGGTTTAAACACATCGCTTGACGGGATTTTTTTGTTGTGGGGAACTTCGATTGGGAGTTTAAGTTTTGTTTGTGCTGGTATTTTATGCTTTGTTGCATTTTTAAAAGAAACGGTCTCAGTTAAAAAAACATTTAATTTATTTTTTTTACCTAAAGGCGCCGTGCGTATAATCGTACCTTCGAAGTTTTTGCAACTAAAACGATATAAAGGCGTGTTTTTGCTTTGTGTGAAATGGTAACATCTTTGTAATGTAGCTCTTTATGGAAAGTAACACCTCTACAACCTAAAACTTTTAACTAAATAAACGAATTATGTGGTGTTCTCAAGGTTAGGCTACTTCTTTATGACGTCATGTTATAAAGGCAACTTTTTGACGTCATCTCTGAATAAAATTTTATGTCCCCCCCCAAACCAAAAGCTTGCATTGATGAAATAGTTGCAATCTCCTAAAAATTCTGAGAAATCTGTCCTATTTATTTTTCTCTTCGATTAATAGTTTTGAGATTTAATTTTGTTTTGTATGAAGCATAGACAAATGATGAAATTTAAAAAAAGCAAAGAAAAAAAACACTTAAAAATAGCATTTGCTTTAATAAACGCTAAAAAATGATATTGCATCTATTTTACCTATAGTTAAGTAAACAATATGTTACAGCTACATTTTCGAAGACTGACACCGTTTTGCCTCAAAACACAGAAAGATTTATTTTACGTATTACGTGCACAGCGCTTCAAGTCATTTATTTATTTATTTCCGCTTTACAAAGTCTTTTTCGAAATCGCTTGAATCCTATTTCGTGTCTGAGCTTTTCAAGTGCCGAGAAAAATGATAGACTTGTTCAGCCATAAATTGCCAGATAATTAAATTAAAAACTTTTTGTTTGGAATGTGTTACGCCAAATGCAGTTTTATTTGGCTTAGGCAGTTTAATTTTGTCGTATAACACATTCTGATACCGACAAACGATATATTCAAAAAATGGCCGCCAATCTGTAACCAAATGACGTCCTTGTTTTACACAAAATATTGCAATTAAACGAACAAAAAACGTTATTAGGAAGAAAAGTGATTTTTTTAAGAAGGTAGCTTATTTTCTTAAAATTGACTTTAAAATTGTTTAAAAAAATTAAAATTGTTTGTTTTTCTAATTGTGTAAAGTTAGAAAAAAGCTGATCTTGGTCGCAAACCGTTGCTGAAATGCCATTATCACTTCTATACTGGATCGGCACCGATACTACACTGTTATCGCCTATTTGTTCCGATATGATAATATCGGGCATCGCTGTTTGTCACGCTTTACATTTTGCAGTCCTACCTTACATTATGTTTGTTTTGTGTTCGTCTTTCTGTTGTGTTTGTTTTAAATAAAGTTCGTTGTGTGATATTATGTTATCTAACTTTGGAAATATCGTAAACCAGTTCCCAGAAAATGTCGTCAAGTCTAAATTGGTGGTGTTTAGTGCTGTGAACAAATCAAAAATTATTTTAAAATACGTCAAGCAGTTTGCCTCAAATATTTAAGTAAAGTTATTATTCCCAAAAGACTTTATTCATTACAACTCTTTATATTGCCATTTTTTAACCGCTAGACATATGTTTAACGCGCAAACACTCCATATGCAGCCAGTTAGTTAAGCAGCCCTATCCTAAACTTTTAGGCCACGAAAATAAACAGTCAATTGGTCAAAAAAACTTGTTAAGTTGCTTAATAGAAACACTATACTTTTCCAATGTAAGACCATTGTACAGGTACGTGACAATTATGTTACGTCACTAACAGGACAGGATCCAGGATTTTTGTTTGGCGATCAACATTTTGTGATGACGTCAAAATGCAATGTCAAAACGTGATGTCACAAAGTTACGTTTAAACGAGGCGGCACACGGTTACTTCTTAACGTGAAGTCGTAATAAAGTTACCTTCAAAACACCGCATAGTACGTTAAATTTGAAGTTGAAGGTGCTTTATATAGATTTTATTGATTTCAACTATAAGCGAACAAATTGCTCTACTCAATAAATTTAGTGGAAATTCCATTTTGGATTACGCCACTTGGTTAGTCTATGGTCACATTTCAAGCGCGATACATTTTAACGTATGTCTAGTTTAATTGGCAAGAGTCTAGTTTGAAAATGACCAATATCTAAATTATATTTGATTTTGTAAACAAGCCTTTATATCGATTAAGTTGGTAAAACCTCAATTTTGGATGGTGCGATGAGACGCATGTCACTAAATCATACTAGAAACATTCTTGAGAAAAACTGTCAATTTAGTAGGTCAAGTATGGGTAAAATATACAGTTTGCAGGGGGGCATGGCCTTGTGACCCCCTGGATCCGCCCTGATCACGAAAATTTTACGATGAATTTTTCAGAAATCGACAATTTTCACGCATTGGCTACATGTGTGACGCTGTTACGTTATAAAGCACAGCTTTCGTTGTTTCTCGCAAACATGACTTTTATGAAAGAGCAAAAAACGGCGCGAAAGACGAAAAAGGCATCAGAAAGAAAATAAACTAAAACGAACAAAGTGTGAAAAGAGAAATGTTTAAGAACAGTGTCCAGAGGAAAAATATAGCATCGACTTATTCAAGTAGGTTGGTAACGAAGTTGCATTTCAAGTAAGACGTACAGCGCTCAAACGAAAGTTAGTTATTGCGTCATATTGTTGTCATAAGAAAAATCGACAGTCAAATGTACACAAAACAGTCGGGTTATTGCAATAACACAACACTTGTATTAAATCCAAGATATGAAAAAAAAACAGTTTTAGTTAAGTTGTGAAACAAAACGCGACAATTTTCCAAGTATTTCCCATTTTCAAAAGCCTAATGGGCAAAAATACAATTTTTTTCAATGATATTATTTAAATTTCGAATTATTTTAGGCTTAATATTTTTTAAATAGCTTTAGTCACAAAGGGTTAGCGCTCCATAAAGCTATATAGTGTGGTTTGTGTTTGTATTAAAGTTGACAGTAATGTTTATTTCTTGTAAATGTTAATGACAAGTAAATTTTAAATACCGTATCACACACTTATGCAATAATGCTTTTGTTACAAGTGTAATACAAAGTAAAGTGTTTTTTAGCTCTAGCCATGACTGTGGCATGTTTAGACAATAAAAGCTATCATTCTAGACGTTGTAGATACACATTGGAACTAATATAATTGGTATGACATCACATTAACAGCCTTTGTTAAGCACCAAGACAAAAACAAAATAAAATTTTCACACAACAAAAGTAGAGCGTAACATGATGAGTGTAATCGTGGTAATGCGCCATAAAAATAAATTGCGTTTTTTGTGTTGGGTTCCAAACTACTAATATACAAGGGCACCGCCTCATGCAATGTTTATTTAAATACAAGTCCAGAAAGTTCCACAAATCCAATATAAACATTCATAACGGCCAAGGCGCCATTGCCTACCATAAAACAGACCCTTTATCGAAATAAGATGCAAAAAATACGGTTTAAACGCCTAATCAGTTTGCCAAAGTTTTTTAAGCTGTAAAGCATTTTTTGTCAAACTTTTTACGGCGCCCAAATACTAACTGTAAGTATAACATCGGAGCTTTAGCGACACAATTATCTTAACTGAACTTTTTGCAAGGTTAAACTTAACAAAAATATTACAGTAGCATTAATATATTCAAGTTTAATAAGTGTACGTTTTGCCGATATCGTCTTTAACTAAAAAAACTCACAGTACTTACAACAAATGTTTGTATGGAACAGACTTTGAGGTCATTTTAAGACAAAAACAGACTTAAAATGTAGACTAATGGGTGGCTGACGCAATTGCAGAACGGAAGGGAGCAAAAAAAGGGAACAGAACAACACTTGCGGCGAAAATGTGACTGAAAAGGCTAAAAATGACGACTGGTCGTGTATGGAACAAGTCACGACTCACGCTGACAAGGACCACGACTGCAAATGGACGTAACGTGTATGGAACAAGTCACGACTCACACTGACAAGGACCACGACTGCAAATGGACGTAACATGTATGGAACAAGTCACGACTCACGCTGACAAGGACCACGACTGCAAATGGACGTAACGTGTATGGAACAAGTCACGACTCACGCTGACAAGGACCACGACTGCAAATGGACGTAACGTGTATGGAACAAGTCACGACTCACGCTGACAAGGACCACGACTGCAAATGGACGTAACATGTATGGAACAAGTCACGACTCACGCAAACAAGGACGACGACTGGAAATGGACGTAACTAGAAAGCAAGCTGAATCGCAGCCTTAACTATTGATATGTTTCGGACCATAGGTCACCCATTTTTTTGTGCCAGAATTCCATTAAACAGCAACCTCATAAGCCATTTTTTATGTAAGGTAAAAGCCGTAGCACATTATCCACAAACTGGAAACCATGCAATATAAATAAATCTTAGCTCTAAAGGCAGGTTTGACCAAACTACGCGCCGCGGGTCCTAACGAAGAAGCCAGTGATAAGGATACGACTTTTGAACCTTTCGAATAGTTTTTTGTCTTTTTTTAACGTGTTAACTAACCTTATTTGTTTGCAAAAGATTAAAGGCCGACTTAAAAGCAACCTTTAGACGGCGATGTGTTGACAAAGAGAGACAAAGCGCTTTTAGTCCCTGCTTTTGAACTTTGAACACAGCAACGTAAATTACATCATACACCGCTAATCCCAATTGCAAAGGTTTCAAGACGCAGTGGGGGCTAGATTTGTTAATTTATGATTTTGGCTTAAATAAAATAGGTGGATTTAAGCAAATCTTTCTTTTGAAACCAGTTGGAACGCATCTACACTAAGCGAACAGGTCGGGCCGCCGGAACATTGACTTTCTGCTGTGTGAGGTTCATTGCTTTGTTGTAGAATCGTCAGCCTTTCGGAATTGGTGTTGAGGCTCAGTGATCGCGTTTGGTGAAGATTAAGTATCAGCTTTTTTGTTTTAAAGAGCCACTAGGGGATAAGCGGTTCGAAAAAGCTAAGAACCACATCTATGTGACACATCAAAAAACAAATAAAAGAAATATCGAAAACCTAAAGCTATAGCTTGCTGAATGTGAGTTTTTTAAATTAATTTTTGGGCTATCATAAAATAAGTAGATTTAAGCAACATTTTTCGTTTGAAATCAGTTGGCAGGCATCTACACTAAGTAAAAAGCCACTAACTGGTACATAGCCTGGAAAGGTTGAGAACCAATGATCTGATTTAACTAAACGACTCGACCTAATGCCGCGTTGAAAGCGGTTGCGTCCATTCGGAGTCAGGTAGTCCGTATGTGGTCGTGTCCGTGATGACATGACCTGGTGTGGATTAGGCGTGGTGGTGGCATGAAACAAACCTCAACTTGTTTCTCGCTTTTGCACGAGCTCCGTTCAGTAACCTTAAATTAGTAAAGTAAATCAAATTAGTAAAGTAAATCAAATTAGTAAAGTAAATAGGAGCCTGTAAACAACAGAACACAACTTGGCATACTTCCATTTTAAAATTTAAAATAGTGATATAGTAATAATTGGAAACGGCTAAGCATATTCATTTTATAAGAACCTGTAGGCAACAGAAAACAGCTCAACATACTTCTGTTTCATAATTTAAAATTGTGCAATATTAATAACGGCCTATTTATCGTTCAAATTAAAACTGTTGACACGTCATAGATAATTTTTTTTGTTTTGGTAAACAGATTAGTAACATAAAACAACGGAATAAATTTAATTTTTGGGTAGAATTGCTACCTTGGTTTGCAAATCATAGCTGAATTTCTATATTAGTTTGATATCGGATCGGCTCCGATACAACCCTAGTATCGGACGAGTACCGATACTACCACTAATAATCGGTTATATAGCCTTCGATCCGGTATTATCGGACAAAAAAAAGAGCATAATGGCTGGAGGTGGTGGTAAGACGAAATAAAAATATCAAAGCTCATACAGAAGTAAAAAACATCGATGTTGAAAACTAATAAAAGTTATTCGAAACATTCAAAATGATAACTACTTCTGTATTGGCTTTGATAGTATAAGCTTTGAAGTTCCGTACTTAGTTTAATCTTTATAAGCGTTGATGCTAATACTTCACCTGTGAAAAGCCCTGGACCTCCATATTTTGATGGTTCGGTCGTCGCTGACCGATACGGCCATGGAGGGGTCACGAGGGTTGACGGCCACGCAGTTGACCACCTTCTCATGGGTAAGGGAGGCCACACGCGCCTGGTAATGTCGGTCCCAGATGTACCCGCGGGAATCCTCAGAACCGCTAAAGTTGGGAGGAAGTTGTTAGGTTTTTTTTTAAACACGGACTATGGTTGGAATTGACTTGCTCTAATAATGACTGATGATTTCTTCAAAAAGACTTTTCTTGGATTTAAGTTGTTTCACAAATGACTGGACTTGGATTAAAACAAATAAAACAAGTTTAAAAAACTGAGTAAAAACTTATTCTTTGATTAAATGTCTGAACCTGTTTTACTATGGTTTTTAACTTCGAGTTTTGTTGTTTATAATTTATATCATCGGAACAGTGATCGACAAGCAGAAACCTGCTGCCAATGGTTTTGGATTCCATAAAGTTTAAAGATACACCTTTTTATATACTTGGATTCAAGTTATTTCACAAAATATTTTACTTGGATTTAAGTTATTTCACAAATGACTTGACTTGGACTTGTAAGTTATTAGACAATTGAATTGACTTTAACTCCTTTAAAATTTGACTTTAACTCCTTTAAAAGCAGTCAATTTAGTGCATTAGTTAAGTCATTATCTTAATTTTTTAGCAACACTGACACCACGTGACAACCGCCTTGTATCAATTGTATGTATACATTTATAGGCTTTACAAACATTTTCGGCACCATACCTTGCAACGTAGAGATCGTTGGTTGAAAGGTGGAGGAAAAATACGTCGCTCTCCGCACTGTGGCCCAACATTGTGGCGATCTAACATAACAAACAGGTGTGAGCGAAAAGTGCAACGTTCGAAGCCAAAATACGAGGAAAAAAGGTATGGATACGAGAAAGTCAAGAAAATGATCAACACTTTGAATAAATGCTTGTTTACCGCGATATATAAAAATATTCAGGTACGAATAGCACAACGTGGATCCTGGTATATAATATTGACATCATATTTGGAACAAATAATGCTATGGAAGATTTATTAATTTGGTAAATCTCCTTCGATACAATAATTCACATATTTGAATCGATTTTTACTGTTTAAAATTAACAATGAAAAATTTAAAATAACATGCAACATATACAATAATTATATTATAGAAGATTTTTAATGACACCGAAAACAATGATTTCCAGTACAGACAATATGCTAAGTGAAAGGCCAGGTAAATAGTGAGAATGTTGTATATTTTACATTGAATATTTCCTTATAAAAATATTTTTAATGGTTATAACTTATAAGTCTCCAAAAAGAAGGTTTTTTCCACCACTGAAGTCACTTTTTAACCTAATTATACTCAGCACATTCATGAAAATAACCGGAGATGTCCTGTCAATACAGCCATGTTTTGCAATCTTTGTCAAACCAACTTGCCTGTTTCATGGAGATCAGGTCAAAGACGACCATTTTGATTTTGGTTGAAATTGGTGGTGGTTGCGGGTTATGGTTGTTGACCAGCAGTTCGTCTTGCCAGCCACCCAACCATTCTCGCACGTTCACGTACAAATATCTATAAAGTACAAAGCGATGGTAAAATCTAGGCTGTCTGATAATATCGGATCGAAACTGAATCCTCAAATGGTAATATCGATACACATCCTAAGTAAATAACGATTGTAAAATCTAGGAATGTCTGGTAATATCGGATTGGAGCCAATACCTAATGCAAAGTAGTATAACGGTAACCCAGCCAATACTAAGCTGGAATCGGTGCGGATTCAATAACAAATTAATATAGAAATTTCTGCCATGAGTTTGTATTTAACATAGCGATTCTACCTTTAAAAGTAACAGATTTCTTAATGCTTTGCAAACATTGTGGCCTTAAGACCCCAAAAAATTAATTCTAAACGTTCATTTGGTATCGAATCACGATAAATTTTTGTTCAAAATATTTTGTATTTGTATAAGACTAAAATGTCAATCATTAGTAAATTTTGTGTAATACAGTTAACATGCTGCAAAATTTCCAAAAATATTATGTAAAATATTTTTGACAATTATTTTTATTAACAAAGTGTAAACATCTTTTTTGTGCTAAAATTACAAAAAAAAATGTTTACAAATTTACTTTTAGGGACATCGTTAAATATATTTGAACATTTATTATGTTTTATATATTTCACCTGTTGCAAGGTGATAATGTCATCCCAACACATTGACCCCTCAGCTCCAAAACATGGTCGAAACTGTCTGCCCTCATTTCTGGTCTGCAAGTAAATATAAAGTTTTTTAAATTGTTCAGCCAGAAACAGTGGAATGTTTTAAAAAAAATAGAAACAGTAGTGCTATGTAACAAAATGGGTTTTCATCATATTTTGTAAGTTTAGGTAACTGGGGGTTAAGAATGGGATTTAAACTTGTTTTGAAAAATCATTCATATGTGGTATGAGACCTGCTCAAAAATTAGAGGCTGTAAGTCATTCGTTAATGGAGTGTTTTTATTGTTATGTTGCGTGAAAATTTTGTTTATTTTTTGCTTTGTGTCGACATGCATTGTATGGCAAGCATTTGCCGCCATTCACCCTGAAGACTTGAATAGGTTGCCGTTACTTTGGAGCAGAAATAAAAAAAATGTTTTGTTTAACAATATGCTTGGTTGCAACAGTTCATATATCATTAGCTGAAAGTAAAGTTTTCTTATTTACCCTGATGCAGGCGACCAGTGTAAGTCGTCTAAAATGTGGAAGAACATAAATAATTACCAGGGGAGCTTTATTGATTAATAGTAAACCTGGTAGCAAGAGATTATGTGTGACATGAACCTATCCAACACTTTGGTGACAATAGTTTTGTGTACCTAATATAAAATAGTCAAGTCATCTAATAAAACAAAAAGAAATAGTTTACCTGTCTGGACCACTGTGAAGGTTTCGAAGTTCAGTGTCGGCAACTTTATTGCATTCTTCCTGGTGCAAAACCTTTATGCCTTCAAATTAAAGTACAGGTTTTACTAGTGTTGTAAGTTAGTCATTTGAAAACAACGTAAGTCCCAACCAAGTGGTTATTAGAGCAAGCCAGAGTCAAATACAAGTCAAATCATTGATTTAAAAATAAAACTTTAAACTATTAAAATGGTGAAACTCATTCAATTGTAAGCAGTAATTGAACTATAATAATAAAAAACATGTAGCAGGATAATTGTTTCAGGTGCAAAAAATAAGATCAATAGCATTTTTAATGAAAACCTAATTTCAACACAAGTCATTATGTAAATCAATTTAAAACCAGGATAGCTATTATCGTACCAATCTGATGTGGAATACAGACAAGATCGCCAGTGAAGCAAATAAGAAGTTTGTATCTTTGAGGAACATTAATTCCCAGAAGGTCTTCATCAGTGCTTGTAGTCGCAGAGCTAAATATAATATATTTCCCTAGTGGTAAGTACTTCACTGAGATCAAAAAACACTTACTGGTATTACAAGCTATAAGTATTTAAATTACTAATGACAGCATTTTTTTTAAATGTATTTTGTTATATTTTTAAAATTTTATCTCTTTTACAAATATACTAACTACAAAACGATTGCAGCAGAATTTACAAATATATTTGTTTAGCTCACTAAGAATTTTTTTTAATAGCTAATTACCAGGGTGATTTAATTAGGTTAATTAAACATTATTCAGTAAAATAAATAAATATTTCCATACTTTGGTATTTTTCTCTGATAATTATAATAATCTATTATATTCAACTGGTGTAAGAAGTATAAAGGACTATGCTTCCTGGGTTATGCGAGTTTAAATGATTCATTGCAATATTACAGAGCTCAGATGGTAATCCCATAAGTGTGATAACATTAGGTTCACTTTGCACTCACAGGTCATAATAATCTACTTTATGTGTACTAACATAAGCAATAAGTCCTTAAAAGCTTTTTAAGCTGCAAATAAAGTTTTTGAGAAAGTTATGAACAGTAAATTAGCCATTGGAGCAGTTTTACCCAACACTATGATTTATTCGTTTTAATAAGCTGTGGCCGAAAAATCAGTTTAAAACACACCAAAAATAATATGAACAAAAACAAGATATGTCCCAGGTATATAAACAGTAATATAAACAATGCTTTCTGTGTGTTTTTGGAAGTTATACAATTTTGGGAGATAATAGGAGTGGCAGAAAATTGAAAAAGTATGAAATCTATCTTTATTGGCTTTTGAATATGACTGACGATGAAAAACACATCAGTTAATACTACCTTAAAACTAGAAAGCAGTTACGTTAGACTAGAGCAGGGGTCGGCAACCTACGGCCCTCCAAAGAAATTAATCCGGCCCGCCGCCTCTTTGACAAACTAGACACGAGTTCATTTAAAATACTTTATGACTATTTTAAGTAGGTAAATGCGCAAAATTTTCGCGCATCGCGCGAATCATCTTTCTACATCCGGTTTGTTTGCGTTTTGATGCTCTTTTGCACTAGATAAGCGCTTTCTAGCGCCGGTGCGCTGTGGAAGGCTGCCAAATGCGTCGCGCACGAACGGAAAACGTATTCAAACAATGTTTTTTTTTTAATTTTATAAAAACTCGCAAGAATTTATAAGGAATGCCGGTATACCAAAAAATCGCGCTCGCTTCGCTCGACAGGTGTAATCTAAAGTCAAATAGATAACTATTCAACTTATCTGGTTCCCTCAAAGTAGTTTTATTACACTTTTCATTAGTAGAATGGATGACGACGTGTGAGCTCGAATTTTAAACCAAGCAAACGCTTATTTCGTGCTTTGCGCCAACACTTTACTGCCTCCTTAATTGTAATTTAACACGTTTCAAAGTGAAAAAAATATATTTTAATATTTTGTGCGGCCCACAGAGACCTTTGAGTTAGTATTTTGGCCCGCAACTACAAAAAGGTTGCCGACCCCTGGACTAGAGCAATAGTAAAAATGTTTAAGTTAGAACTGTTTCATATTAAACTCATTTAAAGTACGAAATACAAAGAATTTATAGTAAATCAATTGAAAGCTGTTTTATCTTTAAATTAAAAAATAAAAATATTTAAATTTTAAACTGCATTCACCTTGAATCTATATCGCTAATGCCCGCTGATCTCGTTGATTTAGAATACAAAGGTTTTCCACATTGGAAGCAATTTTTTCCAGTTTCCGCAACTTTTAATCGTTTTTCCAAAACCCTCTCATCGTTCTCCGTCTTCCGAGCTCCGAGCGAAGCACGTCTTCCTTCACCATCACCGATAACACTGTCCGAGTCAGTCGTTATAAATCCACACGACTTCAGCAGTGTGCTGGCCTCGTGTGGCGGCTGTGGAAGGCTCGCTTCGTGGTCGCTATCCATCTCTGAACTATGAGAGGCTGAACAAAAACTGAAGCATCCATGGGTGGGTCTTAGTGTCGGGGCTGGCGACCACTTCATGCGTTTCACGTTGTGTTGTGATGTGAACGTCGATTGGTTGCAAGCGTCGCACGTTGATTCTAAATAGTTGTTCATTATTTATAAGTTCACAATAAGGTAATGAATAGGGTAATATTTAGTTCTAAATAGGGTAACGAGGTAGCACTACACAACGGCAAACTTTATTTTAATTTTGACGAGCTTTCACACAACCGTGCTTCATCAGGATAAAGTAGGAACTGAGTTTTTTTTTTTTTTTTTTTAAAAACACAGTTGTGCTAAAAAAATCACAAAAGAAAAAAAAGACACGCTTGTGCGAAAGCTTGTCAAGATTTCAAAACAATTTGTCATTTTATTATAGTTCCTCCTGATTAGTCTTTTTGGAATTACACAAATACAGCTAAAGATCATTTATTCTGTGGCCCCTTTAAACCAACTGAAACATACATATTCACAATATGTATTATCTGTGATCAAGCCCTTCTGAAGTTGTACTGGCCAACAATTACGGCACCCATTATGGGAAATACTTCACAAAATCAGTTGGCTAAATATATCTAAAAGAAACCCATCTCAGAACCATTGTGCTTTAAAAATTACATCCTGGTTGGGAATTGCTGTGACATAATGTAGAAATGGATAAATCATTTAGTACCTTTACTATTAGGCACAACATTTTTATCTGCTTCGGTTGGGCCTCGGTTGAGATTCTTCACGTGGATTGGATGAAGACAATTGAACATTTCATCCATTGAGACACAATTCCTTACCACCTGACATATGTTGGGAGTTTTTAATTAAAAATATAAAATGAATAAATAAGCGAGTGACCAGTGTTTGTATCTTATAGCATACACGCTATATTTAGCATTAGCATGCTACTTTATGTAGATTGAACAAGGTTTTATTGATTTCTCTCTGAGCATTTTCTAATTAATGCCTGTATAGATTAATGCCCTTAACAACAGTGTTGGTTGCAGCATATTAAAGCATCTTAGTAAGTGTGTATAAAATCAGAGAAAATCTATATAATATAATATATTAATTAATCTTACTATAACACATAAATATCATATACTGTCATATATAAAACCAACATACATCCAAAATCAGTTCAACATTCTCAAAAGACAAATGTAATATGTGTAGATAAAGCACTAAACTTTAGCCAAAATGTAAAAATGACAGTTATAAGTTTTGGCTTGATCATACAATTTTATTATGCACATACTGACTGAGCACATTATTCCCCCCCAAATAGCTAAAATGTGACAAAAATTTTTTGTTTCAACCTGCTTCATTGGTTTAGTGAGGTCGGACACGAGGAGATAGCTTACAGTGGCGAGGTTGTTGCAGCGGAACAAAAACGATCGGTTCACCGTGGATTGGTAAAGGTCTTCGACTTCCTACAATATTAAACAACAAAGTAAGAAGCACATAGAAGTACTGTAAGTCTGTGACTGTATTTAATTAGAACAAAATTTAAAATATGATCACTGATTAGATTACACTGATTAATGACAAATTGTGTTTAAAATAACGGCATCTTTGTGTTTTGACTTTCAAAATATAAAACAAAGTAACCATCAAATAAAGGAACTTGCGTTGTTGTCAAAAAGGCCATGTTACTAAAATGTGGCAAGGTTATAGCAGAGATTTCACTCACTTAAAAGTACACAAAAGTTTTAGGTTTCTCACTCAGATAAAATTTTCAAGTTAAATTTAACAAAGTATATAAATGTAGTGTATTTGTGTTTTATTTTGATAGGTTAAATAAACAGGGGGTGAATTGGCCATACATGTTCATCCGTAGATAACACAAAAGGCAATTGCGAATAATAAAACATTCAAATCCACAGAGATTTAACCAATTAAATATTTGCCAATTGATTTTTATGGACAATTCAAAAGTCTGTAATATTTAAGCAGAAAACCTTCAAAAGATTTAAAACATATGCCTTAAAAAGGCTTTAAAATATAGACATCCAATGTATGATATGTTCCGTTGCAACCATATGACATTTAAAAAGAAACACAACTTGAAGCAATCAATAATTCATTTCCTGAAAGTGTTCGAGCGTGGCTTACCTGTCCAGATTTGTTCAGCACAACTTCACACAGTGACTGAAACGTCGATGAAATAATGTGAGCCCTCGCCGACAAAATGTGAGTTTCATTTAACCAGGTGCCCATTACGTCGTAGGGTTCGATTCGCACACGCGCCTGCAAAGATTAATTGCCGGTTTAAAGTATATGAGAAGTTTTGTTTGATAATGACTGATGGCCACACACACAATTACACTTTCTGTGAACTTATTAGTAGATGTCATGCTACGTAAATGTAACAGTTTTGTGGGGTATGACACAACATTACACAGAACAATTGTGACTAAATCCAATTAAAATTATTTCATAGAATATAATTAATTAGATGATAAATAGAAATCAGACAATTTGTTTTAGTGGCACAATATTTCGATAACAAATAACTAAAAAAAAAAAGATAACAATTTAAACAATATTTTCCTATTTTTTTTTAAGTTATGGCAACAGTTCTTTATTGAGTTATTTAAATTTTTATTTTTATAAAAGCGTATTAATTTTTAGGCAAGTTTTCAAAACACTAAAAATTGAAAAAGGCAGAACACGCACTTGAATGGTAAACTGTCCGGCGAAAATGTTGTAAATGACAATTTCGCCGCCCTGATGTGATCCGGCACATCTTCCAGATACAAGAAGTTGTGTGTCACAAGGACTGAACTGTGACAACTGGGTGTATTTCCACTGGAACAAGCAGTTGGGGCCTCCAAGGTGTGAACTGAACACAGTCTCAAACGGCCAATCAGCGTTGTACACCTAAATGGAAAAGAAATTAATAAAAACATATCACTGTGTATAAATGTTTTAGTAACTGGGCTGCCTGCATGCCGCACTATTTTGTGAAAAAATTAAAAGATATTTAAAGATTTTTTAAAGAAATATATTTTATAAAGGCCTAAAATTGGATCGCTCAACGATTTTTGAATATAATTTGAAAATATAACAAAAGTAAGTTCAACAAAATAACAAATAGTTCACCAGGTATTCATTATAGGCACATCAAACAGTTTGATTGCACAACTTCCTGGTTTTCAACTATTGCATATTTTGTTTGATCTAGCTTTCTGCAAAGCTGGTTGTTTACAAATTCAACAGATTTACCATTACACATTTGTAATATATATTAGTAGTATGCTTAATCACATTCATACACACATGTTAGTTTTTCAATGCATGTATTTTTTATATTAAAATAACATCAATTTTTCTAAAGTTTTCGTACAAATATTAACTTTAAAAAATGGAACACAATTGAAAAAAAAATAGACTATTATATGAGAAAAATAAAAATTAAATTAAAATTTACACAGGTTTCACACAAGTTTTTGGCTGAAAATCACTATATCATAGAAAGTTTAGGATTTTTTTTTCAAGACTGCTTGTGCACAAATTGTAATAAAAATTTAAACAAATGGGTTTAGTTGATTCAACTTTTGAAAAACACAACACAATTAAAAAATGTTGCACTGAACATGTGATTTCGGAACTTACCTTTACCCTTCCTGATCAGTAACACAACTAGTCTAGCAAAGCTAACAATTTAGGTGAGACATACCATTAAAGAATTTTAATATACATCTCCTAATATATTTTAATAGTGTCTACTGCGCCTGATCTTAATTGATAGCTTTGCTATACTATTCTGTTGTTACAATTAAAAAAACATTTCTATGCAAAAAAATTCTGGCGCATTGATTACTGACCCTGACAAATGCATCTTTTGAGCAAGTGCAGAACATCATTCCGTTGTGGGAGAAGGCAACGTGAAGTACTTCATCTGTGTGTTCCTCGATTCTGTCAAGTTCCTGGCTCGGAACTCTGTCGCACAATCGCTCGTACTCTTCCTTCCAAGATGTAGCGCCTGCAAAACAAGTATGCTATTGGAAAACAAGTAATACAAGGTTACAAGACAGTTTCATTGAAAAAAAAACATCCAAAAAATATTAGAGGTTGTAAAAAGATTTCTTTACATTTGTCGTAATGTAATTTGAAAACAAACAATATAAATTCCATGGTTAACATTCAACATAATAAAATAATGTTGAAAAAATGGTTTTACTACTGAACTTTCTAAATACATCATTTGAGCTGGACAAAAAAAACTTTTGAAAAATAAAGTTTTTTTTTAAAGACAAATAAAAATCAATTTGAAGAAATTCATATAACCAAAGAATTTGTGGCAATCCTGTAATATTATGATGGTGTCAAAATCAAAGCTGTCAGGGTGACATTGTCACTTTAGTATGTCAATACAGCATGTATAAAGGTCTTGTGTATTCCACTGTTTTGTATTAACAAATACTTACAGGTGTACAGCCAAGTAAAATTATTTTAAGTCATATATATGATAATATAGTGATATTGATCAAGAAAAGTAAGGGTTATCTTCATAAACAGCAAAGTATTTAAAAATGTCCTGAAATTAATTCCCTGACAGAAAGGTTTTCTCACGATACCCACACTTGCATGCCTGAATGAATGACTCACCTTGAATCAGCTTGACATCTTTTTTCAAGTTGTAATCTTCGATGAATCGTTTTTTCCAAATATACTCAGAGTAGGCCAAGTTCTTCCACTGCAAGCATACCTGACCTGAAATAAATAGCAAACCCAAAAACCAGAACACATTACTTTAGTATAGTTTTTTTCACTATATAGTTTTTTTCACAACCTCTTAAATAACAAAGACTGTATAAATAGCAGAAATCTGAAGGAAACACAAAACATCAGAAAAAAAAATAACAAAAAAAACATAACTTTTATTAGTGAAGTAGAAATGATTTTTAACGATGGAGTAGTCCTAGAAATTGCATATATATTTTATTATATTTATTGACAAAACCGTCATTATTTTAACTGATGAAAGTCAGACATTTTTATAATAATTATATTTCCCCTCATTTACCTGCTCTGCCCAGTTCTTTGCAGTTCAAAAGCTGAAAAATCGGCAGCAAAACATCGTCGGGCAGAAAAACCTCTTGGTCCGATGAAGAACTTTTGCCACATGACTTGACACATGTCGAACACATTGCTACCTCAGCCTCAGCAGTTACGCTTGAATTTGGCATCGAAAATTTTCATCAGCCAGTGGTTAACAATATAAGTCTGATGAATATCTGTTCATGTAAGCAAAAAATAACACTAAATGTGTAAAACTGCAGGCTAGTTGTTTTTCTAGTCTGCTCTTCTTGCATCATTGATCGACACATTCGGTGAGTCTGCAATTGGTTTGGGTGTATTAATGATATGTAAGCTATAAGTCAAAAAGGTAGAGCGACGGTCCCGGCTTGACTGGAGGTCGTGAGTTTGAGCCTCACTGTAGCTGTTTCTCTAGCCTGTCCCTCTGGCATCATTGATCGACAGATTCGGTGAGTCTGCAATGGCTTTCAGTTTAACTAAAGACTAATAATGTTTAACAAAGTGTAATGTTTAAAACCATTTGCTGAAGCCTAATGTTGATAAAATTAAAGATTAATTCTCCTTGCGGACCCTCTAAAACTGCTGTACGGACCCCAGTTTGGGAACCGCTGGGTAATCGAAAGCAGTCACTTAAGTCAAATGCTTGACTCAAGTTATTTCAACACTGCAACATACTAACAAAATTTCATCGTGAAAAATCTCCGGAAGTAAACAAGATATCGATCAGAATTTTTTACACATTACTTAAAGCAACCTTACTTAGCCAGCAATCAGACTTTTTTCCAAAAAAATATTATTATTCATACATACACTGTCATGAATCTCATTACTGCATTAAAGACAATGTAAAAGTCTGGCGCTCTTTCACTATTGTACGTAAAAAGTTATGCAAAAAAAAACAAATAATAATACCGCATACCACAACGCATATTGTTTGGGTTAGGGTGCGGGTTAGCGTTTGGGTGAGGGTGGGTCAAGTAATATTATGTTTATAATTAATAATAAATTGGCCCACCCTCAACCAAACGCTAACCCGCACCCTAACCCAAACAATATGTGTTGTGGTATGCGGCATTTGAAGAAAAAAAATTGTTTAATATTTTTTACGTACAATAGTGAAAGAGCGCCAAAAGTCTTTTATATTTATCAATGAAGCTTACTGTGATCAAAATGAAGTTTCGTTGCAAATTTCAGCTGGTTTTATACCGAAACTATAGACTCAATAAATATTTTTCAGAAATGCAATTCAATGAAGTATCTCTCCTGAATTGCAGCTCATTTCATACGAAAAGTAAACTAAAATATCGCATTCTCAAAACCAGTCATAAAATGAACCACACTGCGTGGAACAAAACAGAACAGCCATTTATTTTGATTTCGATTTCGTAACATTGCAATTAGCAGCGAAGTTACTTGGAAATTTGTAAACAAAGCAAAGGCACCGTGTGAAGTGTTCACTGGTGCGTGAACCAAAATAAATCGCTTCAATGATTTCTGGACAAATTTGTTGAAAAACTACAATTTTTATTTGAAAGCAGGGAGTCGAACAGCTTGACTTTTCCGGTTCAGGTTCGGTTCGGGTTTAAAGATTTTTTCGGAATCCGGTTCAGTACCAATTTTAAAAGTTCCGATTCAGCTCCGGTTCGACTAAATTTATTTTTAAAACCGGTTTACAATGTTCCGGTTCTAATACAATATATTAGTTACGTTAAATCTAAAAACGTGGGTCAATAAATGTAGAGCACAATTATTGAATACCAACTAGTATTTAATCGAAGTTTCGTGACGTATTAAAAAACAAGCAGCTTATTATTAAAAAGTATCTGAAAAAAATTAACGTTTTGTTTAATAAATATTTTTTTTTATAAAATTTGGAAAAGGCATAACTCGACTCTGTAAAATCCAAGTTGTGACGTCATGCTGGAGTGAACCGCTTTCTTTACAGGTTCGGGTTCGGTACTTAAAAATGTATTCGGTTCAGTTTCGGTTCGGCTCCTTCAAATCTTACAAAAAAGGGTTGAGGTTTAGTTACGGTGGTTTGGAAAAAAATGACCCAAAACCGGTTTATAAAACTTCCGGTTCGGGTCCAGTTCGACGCCCTGTTTAATTGTAGATTTGCGTTTTTAAATAACAACTTGTAGCATTTATAAAGCATTATTACCGGTACGCAGTTTGACGTCATTATTTGACGTCTATACGCACGAAGGCTGCCTAATTGTTTTACACGTTCCTTATCAAGACTGACCCAAGGGAGCAGGCCGCTAAAAATAGCTGCCCCTAGTTTCTTGAACTCTAGACAGAGTCACCTCACTGAGTTGATATTGCTCGTTGAAATTCAAAAATCCCAGAACATACGATAACGTAACACGGTGATTCAACCCTCCCATAGTCTGGCTTGCTTGTTTGAGGGATTTAATGCAGCATTTAACAATCATTATTACACAACTTGACGTCACTATACCCGTATCCCCTGAAGTGTGACCAGTACCCTAACCCAGTCTATTTGGAGTTTCACGATTCATTTAAGGCTACTTGATAGGGCTTTTATATTAGCGGCTTGACTCACCATGTTCTTTATCTTGCGTTCGGAGATTTGTGAATATACTCAACGCGCAATATCAACTGAGTGGAGTGACTCTGTCTAGAATTTAAGAAGTTAAGACAGATATTTTAGCGGCCTGCCCTTTGGAGTCATCTACGATTAACGTGTAAGAGACTTCGGACGCCTTCGGCTCTCGCCTTAAGAGCCAGCGCCTATTAGCCGTAACTACAGCTACCATTCGCTAAAACTAACAGATTGTTTTTATCAGAATGTTGAAAAAAGGGAGTAACCCCGACATCACACCGTAGGATAATTACTAGTTCGACACAATGGTAAACTGCCCCGGTACTTGATTAGGTCAGACCCCAGACATTTCATTTTTTGTGAAAAAAAACCTTTTCCTTAAAAGTAATTATTTAACCTAGATATTATGAGTTAACTTAAATAAAACTTCATGTAAATGACGTTTACACCCCCATGGAAACACTGATCTGAATGTTATTATTTTATTTTAAAATGACGTTTTGTCCTAGTCAACACATTGGCTATATAACTTAACTCCATGTCAAGTCATTTGCGTAAAATTAAATATCAAGTCCAAGCCAATCCATATATATAAATACACTCAAAATAAAAAGCTAAATTTTAAAATGACAAACTATTCCGAATCGATATTTGAATTAACAAACAACGAAAACGTAACATAATAAACAGATTTAAAAGAAGAATTTATAGTCCAAGTCAAGTTGTTTTTCCATGAGACTTAAGTCAAGTCAAGTGATTTAAAAACAGTTAGCCTATCCATGTGCGCTTAAGTCAAGTCATTACAACACCGGTACTTTTGACCTAATTTCTATTTACCCAGTAGTTTAAAGGTAGATGGTGTTCGATTGCATATTTATCCGTTGTTGCATATTCATAAATTTTACGATGAAATTACTGTTTGTTTTTGCAAAAAAGTGTTTACTGCAACGTATATTGAAAGTAGGCCGTTACGGTAGAAAAAATTGCTGCCAGAACGGCGTTCCGGTCAAGTTATTTTTGCAGGTGCGCCTTACCGAGAAAAATGTTATTTTTTTCAGGCCATTCCGTCATCTCCGTGAATGTATGTAAACCATAATAATTCAGTTGCATATTTGTGTAGGCTACTACATCGAACGGTGACCCCAGGTTTAATAAGGCTATTTATTTGAAACGTTATGTTATGACATAATCTTATGACGTCATCTTTGAAAATTTTTATCATTTTAGTAAAAACACTTTTTACCGCTCCGCTATATTACTCCTGTTTTTATAGAAGTAACTTTTCAAAGATAAACGTCGGCAACAGCCATCAGCCATGGTTTCTTTTTTCCTTTTTCAAAGCGCTACAAAAATCCCCGAACAAAAAACCTTTCTCACAACCGTCTTGTCCGTATCGCAGTTTTGTGTAGAAGGCTCGCCGGCATTGGAAAAATGTTGTTTGAGAGTAAAACATGTTTTTGACAAACGCGCCGGAATTGGGCTTTTGTCTGCTGTTGTGCGACAACAGGCAACCTACAAAAAGTAGACAGAGATAGCAAAGAGTAAAGTAAGAGACCAAACTGAGCTGCGTTCTGCTTTAGGTCATGCCTGAAGGGTTTTCTGTATTCAGTTACCTAGATTTCTCCGATTTTTGCAGCGCGGCAAAAAAAGGTATTTTGCGGTTTGGCACAACTGCACAGACGTTGTTTTAAGAGCTTTGCTGATGGTATTTATTGTTTTAAAGTTGCAGGTTGTGTAGATTAAGCTTTGCACTGCTGAGCAATGTCGTCAGTTACTGCACCAGTTGGGTACACGCCTCTGCAGAATGACCAAATCGCAATGTCACAACAGGTAGGTAAATATAAAGGTTATACGCCTTTTTAATTACGTAAAAGTTGACAAGAAATCTAAAAAAAAAACTATTTTGTAAAGGTTCGGTCAAATATACCAAGAAGAACTTTGCAGAACTAAGATTTCGCTGTATTTACAAAACCTGGGTATATTATACCTGCGCTAACTGAAGGGTTTTGTGCTTCAGTTACGCCATTTATTCGCGTTGGAATTGGCAGGTATCACTGTTTAGGCGTGTATTGCTTACCAGTTGATAACTGGCTGGTTTTAATCTCTAAAGGTCATAAACCCCACTACTTTATTTATTGTCTACATTTGTCCTTAAAGAAGGGTAACACTAATTTACGGAATGATGAATGATCGGAATAGTCGGAACGCTCACAGTATTATTATTAAATATAATAACACTTGACCCACCTTTACCCAAACGCTAACCCCCACCCTAACTCAAATATTGTGCGTTGGTTTAATACTTGTTTTAACGGGGTAACACTTAAATTAGTGAGCGTTCCGACCATTCCAACCATTCATCATTCCGTAAATTAGTATTACTCAATAATTTTCTGTCTGCAATGATTGACAACTGACACCGGGATAGAAAACGGCTTTAGCTACCGTTGAACATTTTCAGGGTTTAAAAATGACAAGACAAATAAAGCGAAAAACAAGTCGAACAGTTTTAAGATTGGTGCAAACCACTAGTTCTTAACTGGGGGGAAACTCATAAAGAAATTAACTGGCGTATTTTAGGAGGTTATTTGACACCGATATAAGATGCCGAATCCCTTCAGAGCGATGCCTCATATGGTTCAAATTTTTACTGTAACTTTAAATGTACAATTTACGCCACAGTGTACTACTACGTACGCCGTAATCGTTGGTCAAAAAGCAGCTTTAGAAGGGCTAGATCACAGTTGTTTAACTTTCATTGTACGCCACCTTTGGGATTCTTTATTACTGGTTTATTAATGTTATCTTAACGGACGAGATATTACACTGAATGTTATTCTTTGCAATGGGTGGGTTTAGAAAATGGGTTAGGGTTGAAATTACTAGGGGGTTAGTGATGTACTTAGTGGTGGGGTTTGGGGTTGGGTAAAATTTTGTATAGGCCTTATTTTGACCCTTTAGGTCGTATTCCGACGGAATTACGTCTTATTGCGATTTGAATGTTTTTCCAACTATTAGGCATTAGCCCTATTTTGATCTTATTCCGAACTGTTTAATTTCGACGTTGATACTATTCTTATTTCGGTTCTATGGCTGGAGTTGATTAGAACGTCTACAAATGACTGTTGGAACCACTGAATGTTATTTTGCAAGCGATCTATGTTTGTATGTCTTTCATTTTACGGCAACTTTGCGATTCTTTATCACTGCTTCATTAATTTTACGGAAGAGATATTAAAACGTTTACAAATAACTGTTGAAAACACCGAATGTTATCTTTGCAGGTTGGTCCTCCCACTGTTATAGTACAACAGCCCATGGCCTACAGTACAACGACCACAGTCATTTCCCAGCAGCCTGAGCCAGCAAAACGCGACTGGCAGTCTGGCATGTGTAACTGCTTCGACGACATTAATAGCTGTAAGTGGTAACATGACCTTGCTTGACTCCGTCTAATTCAGGGATCTTAAACTGGGGTCCATGAAACCCTTAAATTAAAAAACGGTTTTTAATATTTATTCTTTGTTTATAGACACTTTTTGTGGCTGGGGTCCATGAAACCCTTAAAATAAAAAACGGTTTTTAATATTTATTCTACGTTTATTGACACTTTTTGTGGCTGGGGTCCATGAAACCCTTAAAATAAAAAACGGTTTTTAATATTTATTTTATGTTTATAGACACTTTTTGTGGCTGGGGTCCATGATTTAATTTCGTACAAACGCGAGTATTGTTTTCATGCAAGTTATATTCGGTAAAATAAATAACACTTTTGTAAGAAACCTCCAACCATGGGCGCCCGCAGGGGGGGGCACTTGCCCCCCCCTGGAATTTCAAAATGTGATTATTAGTATTATTTGTAAGTGTAATATGTATTACTTTATGAAGGTTAAAAATAATATGCACTAGGGGCGGGAGTTCTTACCACCCCTTTTTGTAAGTGATATTATCGTTTTTGGTTCGTTTTTGTCATGGTTAGCAAACTGTTAATCTAATGCGAAGCCAAAATCGAGCGCAAAACGCCGTTTTTCGTCTTTGGTTTGGTCGACCGTAAACGCCGGATAGTTTTTCTCTTTCGTTATTTGTTTAGGTCAGTGGTTCTCAACCTTTTTTCTTTCGTGGCCCATTTACCTTGCAAAAAATTCTGTGGCCCAATAGAATTTTTATGAAAGAAAAAACTTAAAATAGGTTTAGAACAAAACACAGCAGAACATATTTCAAAACAAATTATTTAATCAACCGTGCATTAGTGAGATACTTGCGGCTGAACAATAAATTTACATTCTCTTTTTAATTCCTCCCAAACCATTATTTCTTTAAAATGAAATATAATGACACAAATGAAATTATAAATCTAGCTTTTTAAATTGGTCTGCGGCCCACCTCAAATGTTCTTATGGCCTCCACTGGTTGAGAAGCGCTAGTTTAGGTTGACTGATTAGTGATTAGCAAGTATTCGACAATTGACAACGCTACGTCAAACCTTATTTATTTTTTTTCCCTAAAACACGTCAAGTTATAGTATTATGTATGATTCTACCACAATTAAACACACATATTTTAAGGTCTTGGTTTGTTTTGTTTTTTTGCGTAAAGTTAACGATTGTACACCGTGATTTCGCAGCTGGCGCCTGACAGGATTGTCGACGACGCACGTGCTCGCTTTTGCTGGACGTATTTGGTGTTTCTGGGTTTTTTCTATCACGTCGTGCAATCACCATTCTATGACGTCATAATTTCACTGTTTTAATGACGTCATTATTCATTAACATCAGGCGAAAAAATAGGGGAATTCCCTAAGTTGAAAATTCAGGACCCCTTTTTTGATTTTCTGGTTACGCCCCTGATTGACCCCCCCTGGAAAATTTTCTGCAGGCGCCCCTGCCTCCAAAAGACAATTAATGTAGCCAAATAAAAGGTTATTGCCTCCAATCAGTTTTAATATGTAGACTCTTCGTATTTTGGCCGATTTTAAGAAATTAGTTAGGCAAAGTACTTGTTTTTCGTTAAACAGTCTAATATTGGCATTTTTCCGTGTGACAAAAAATCGATAGTCGTTAGTTTAGCATTACAGAGGCCAACATTGGTGCTGTTACAACAAGGATTTAAGTGCTCTATAGACAGCATTGACAATTGTTGTAGCGCATTTTACTGTTTTTTCAAGAAGCTTTGAATAAAAAGTGACAAGATTCGGTGCACAGAAACGAACGGTTGCCCATATCTGGTTTACCACTGCAGAGTTGCCTGCGCTGGTTACTGAGAAATCGTTCAACTTCGTGTTATCCAATCGCTTTCGCATGTGTTGTTCGCCTGTGTTGCTCGCATGCCCTGTCTCGACGGATTTTCCATTGTATATTGGCACTTCCTGGATTGGCCAGCCTCCCGTGATATCGCAGGTCGAATGACGTGCTTTCCAACATTCGGTCTTTTGATTTGAAACAGTTTAAGCGCCTTTTCACCACCTATATTGCCTATAGCGTTTATAAAACGACTTTTTAGCTATTCTACACATTATTACGTTTTTAATTTTTGATCTGTTTGCCCTTTTTTATGTCAAAATGTCACAGGTGTCTACTGTAGTGTTGTAAACAAATTGTAAACAAAGTCCAAGTCCGGTATTTTTGTCACAAAAAAACGTTAAAAGCTTTGTATGTGTATTAACAACAGAATCTGGCCCTCCAACAGAACACATAATGCCGACGATAAAAGTTTTAAAATGTATTAATAAAAGCTTGAGAAGCGCACCGCTCCGAACAAAAATCAGATTTATTCGAATTAAGACAAACTGATGATGCCATTTATAGGCGAAATGCATATTTGTATTAAAGTTTTAGACCTTGCTGACTGATTTTTGTTCGGAGCGGTGCGCTTCTCAAGCTTTTAAAAAACGTTAAACTATTAAAATTGGTAAACTCGCCCTATTATGAGCAAATACTCAAGTAAACAAGAACAAAGGTGCAACATATAGCAAGCAAATCGTATTTATGTTCAACGGAATAAAATTGATTATTAAAACACATTTCAACCCAAGTAATTTATCCGACCAGAGGAATTGAGTCAAGTCAAGACAATTAAGCCAAAATACTTTGGCCATAGTTCTTAGAAACAGTGACTTATATCCACCTAATTCAAGTCATTGACTTAAGTCATTACCACACTGGTTTACTGCGTGTAGCATTCATCGGAAATTGTTTTTGTTTAACATCTTGCACTAGGAAACCGGTATACCCTGTATTTTGAACATTTAGTTCTTTTCACCAGTGAAAGTTTAACAGGAAATGATTTTTTTTCACCTGGATATCGAAATCTATAAGTATAGTCCCGTGCTTTTCGCGTGATAATGTCATTTTGTTGATTTGAAACAGCTGGCCAGCGGTTTTTAACCGCCGGTCCGCGACAATTTGTCCGCAAATAAGTTTTCTTTAATTATGCAGTTGAAAACTATGTTTTTACCAGCTTTAAATGCATAAAACGCAAGTTTAATCTCCTGTTTTGGTGTTTTAAGCCCCTTTTGGGATCGTCTGTTCAGCACAAAAACACCCCGAGTATATCGTTGGTTGCACTTCACTATATATTAGTTTATAATGAGTTTTCTTCGTGCCTTTGAAATTCTAGTTACTGGTCCGTGAAAGGATTTTTGTATTTTTAATGGTCCGCAAGTGAAGGTAATTAACCGCAGACTTACGACGCTTGAGAAATAATTACGTGTACTCGTATGCTGTGTTCATAAATTGTATTTTGTTGTCAATGACCGTAACGAATTTTAATGGCCTTTAAAATGAATTCCACATTTACGGCAATCAATTGCAGTGCACCTTACTTAAGGAAAAAAAAGTTAATTATAATGGGGTTGATTAAATCTTTGATTGGCAAAATGTCTGTCAAGGCTGGCAAAAATACTTCTTTAATTACGGCAGAAAATAACCGTGTGTTTTTAACTGGGTGCAAACATTGCCACGATATTCTTGAGTGTTCACAATGCCAAACTTGCCAAAAGTACGTTTTTCAATTACAGTAGAAAACAGAATTGTATGTGTCCATACCAAAGCATTGCCATGCTATTTAGAAATGCCCGATACCCGATATTTTGGATAAAAAGTACCGCGATCCGATCCGAGACCATATGAAGTCAATAAAATGCTAAGCAAGCTAAATAGTTGAAATTAAATCGTTTCAAGGTAATGTTTTCAATGATAATATGTAGAAATTGTTTTTAGTGTTCTTAGGTTAGTTACCTCTAGTTGTTATCCTAAGATTATTTGATAAATATGTGTTTCAAAATAAAAGTTGCTGGTTAAATAGCAAATCATGAATGAAATTCCTAACTTCATTTGTTATCGCATCGGCACCAATACCACCCTAGAATCGGACGAGTACCGAGACTACAATTTGGTATCGGGTATCGGCTCCGATCCGATATTATCGGACCTCCTAATACCATGGTATCGGCTGTCGCAACAATATCTTTACAACACTGCTTTCAAACTTTGCCATAATAAAGTGGTTCTCAACCGGTATTCTGCGGCACTCTAGGGTGTCGTTCTTAACGCTCAAGGGTACCGAGAGATATTTCAAATTCTTTGGGATTCCAATTTTTGCTATATATTGGCAAGATTCTTGATGAAAAAATTGAAAAGGTTGTTTCAACCTTGTTGCACACTTGATGTGCTGTTTAAATCTCGTTCATTGTAAAATTACAGTTACCCGTTCAGCCAAAATACGAGCAAGGGTACCGCGAACTGTTTATAATTTTGGTATGGTGCCGCAAGCCAAAAATGGTTGGGAACCACTGCCATAACATAATTACGTGCTTTCCAGGTTGCTGTGTACTGTTCTGTGGCAACTTCTATATCGGCAGCATGGCGTCTCGTATGGGCGAGCACTATTGCGTGGGATGCTGTCTACCCGGTATATGGCCGATGAGATCAGTGCTAAGAACGCGCCACAACATTAGCGTAAGTTACACCGGCGTCCGGCGTTTCCCCGTATGATTCACTTTAAAATGAGTATCTTGCAGTGTTGAAAATACGTCATTTTGAAATGACTTAAATCCCAGTCAAGTGTTTTGAATAAATAACAAGTCAAGTCCCAGTGAAGTCATAAATAGAGCAAGTCAACTTCAAGTTACGTTATTGTCATAAAAATAAAACGTTAAACTATTAGAATTATTAAACTAGTACGACAGTGAACAATAACTGAAATAAAAAATATAAAAAACGTAACATGTAGCAAGCAATTTGTTTTACGTGCAAACGTTAGGAAAAATAGCTCAATTATATAAAAAAATACTTTAAAAAAAGTCATTTATCCAAAAGGCTTGAGTTAAGTCATTTTTCAAAAAGACTTAAGTCAAGTCAAGTCTTCTTTCAGAAAGACTTAAGTCAAGTCAAGTCTTTTTGTCGAAATGACTTAAGTCAAGTCATTAAGTCATTACAACACTGGTATTTTGTTTCATTTTGGGATTCTCACCGGGGATTGTGAGGTGCTGGATTCGAAATTGTGTCTCCTCATTTCTACAAGAGCTTAAACAATTGTTTCGGGGTATAGATGAAATGCTTCTGATTTGTATATTTGTCACAAAAGATTTCTGTTTAGGAAGTTGCGGTAAATAGTCACACAGACTTAACACATCCCTAAGCCAGACTTGGACAACTAGATAATTATTGTTTTCTAATTCAATGAATTTGAGCAAATAGCGTCTCATACTAGTTCTAATCTAATTTAAGAAACTAAAATGCTCTCATTTTAATTGTAGCCTAATTTAAAAAAAGCCTAAATAAACTTAGTTGTCCAAATTTGCCCTCAGCACCCCATTATGTAGGCACACCCTACATATTTGAGCTTGTCAAACACACGTTGTAAAACGTTTGTAAGAACTTGATTGTCGGCCAGCTTAAGACTCAGTTTTAACACATGTTTCCTAGCTATGCAAATAAGTACAGAAAGTCATTTTACAATCTACATCTGATGCAAAGCCGACAAAACATGGGGAAGTGGCGAGTTCATTCAGCCCTAATAGATCGGCCTCGGTACAAGTATCGCATTTTAAAGTTTAGTAACCTCCAGTATTTGTCTTTATATAGTGCCAACCTATAGCCCTTTTTAGAATTATGCTAGGCGAAATACCTGGCGTTGCCCAGGTTAAAAAGAATATTTACCGTTTATTCGTAAGATCTTCGTAAATGACATAAATAATGCAAACATATTTTTTTAAATGTCATGACAAATTTGCTTATGCCTAAACGTTTGAACTGAGTGTCACTAAATAGAAATTTCAAATCATGTGATGTGAAGTCGGTTAACTATAGCGCACAACACTTGGATTATCTTTAAAGTAACGAAAACCCGTGACGTTTGTCAATTGAGAATAACTCCCAAACGTAAAACTTTAGGTTGCAGCAGCAATTGTTAGACTTGCTTAAAAGCGTCATGTTTAAGCAAATACGTAATCCCAGTGCTAAACTGCGTCAAACGTGAGAAAAATCCTCATTGAAAAAACAAATGCTTACTGTTAACTACTGCAATAAACGCAATATTTTGCGAACTCTGCTAAGTATTGCGTGGGTAAACACATTGTAAGAAGTCATTAGGCTTTGGCGTCAATCACTATCGCTAACAAACGGCTTAAAAATAAAAATTCAATTCTTGGTAAATTTGCGAACTCTACCTAAAATTTACGCGTAAACAGGCATCAATAAGTTCCTAAACAATACGGCAAATCGGCCTTTTTCAACGATTACCTCCAGTTGTTTTACCTATGCGTTTTTTAATTTTTACCTTTTAAGCTAGATTCTGTGAACTTTGTCGCAAATCTTTAAAGCTAAATGGCTCCAATTAGGAATGTCCGACACTTGACATTTTATCATTTACCGATACCCGATATTTTTGATAAAAGTATTGCGATTATACCCGATACCAAGTGACGTCATGCCTAAACAAGAAAAATAGATGAAATTGCAACGTTCAAGAGTATATTTCTCTTTTCAGGTGTTTGGGCCGGAATTTTGCTTTACTGTTGATTTCCCCAAGTTGTCAACCCACTGTTTATTGATAAGTCCCTTTCGAACCAAAATCGCTGTGTTTGATCGAAAATCATGGCTGAATTTCTTATATCGGACGATTAACGATACTACCACTCGGCATCCCTGTCATCCCTACATATATATTACTACAGAATCGACCGCTGTAGTAACGGAAGGCCTGAAGTTCTTAGCAGTATAGTAGTGTTCATGATTGATTGCTGCTAGAGAAAGGAAAGGTTACTTTCAAACTTGTACCACCAAAAGCTTAAGTCTAGCCTGATGTTAAAGTCCATTGTGATGAAATTGGATCATTTCCCTAACAATGACAACTGATGGTCTTCCGATACTAGGGTGGTATCGGTGCCGATCCTATACTAAATTAATTTAGGTATTTCAGCCATGATTTGCGATCTAACAAACTAATTTCTAACTTGAAGGGTATTTTTGGCTAAAAGTAGTTAGCAAATGGAGGTAACCGAATTTCACAACGCTAAAACGAAAGGTGGCCTAATAATCTAAAAAAATAAACTTTGGACGCTTTAATTTCATATTTTTTGCTTGTTTAAGCATAGTAATGACGTAATTTAGTATCTGGTTGGATTGCGGTACTTTCTGTCCGAAATATCGGGTATTTGTATCAGAATAATACGTCAAGTATCAGATATCCCCCTACCCGTGATCCTACGACGAAAAACTAAATCCACAGTATTATCGCTTTTAACATGGACCTTAAAACTACCAACAACGATATTTTAAGCAGGTACATCAGTGATTCCCAAACTGTGTGCCGCGGCACACTATTGTGCCCCGAGAGATTGTCAAGTGTGCCGCAAAACTTTTTGTAATGTTGAAAAAAAAAGTATTTGTATTCCCAATAGGCATACACGCAAGCATTTTAGACTTAAATACGCACTATTCATTACAAATTAATAATTTTGAGACATTTACATATCGTTTGTCGTGTGTTAAGGGCGATTGTAAAATTACTCTATTGTTGTTCTGTTAAAAAGTGTGCCGTGAAATTGTTAAAATTTGTTTAGTGTGCCGCGAGCCAAAAAAGTTTGGGAACCACTGAGGTACAGTGTTCGAAATGTACAGTGCTAGAAAGCTTGTTTTAACCTATACTTAGATGAATTTTTCTTAACATGTACGGTACACGCTACGGATGTACCAGGTTTTAAACAGCATACGACGATTATAGGGTGGGTGACTGGGTGTGCAGTGTACAGCTTGGTAATTAATACTAAACAAACACTTATTCTGTTTAAACCAAAATTTGAATCATAAAACTTTTAATTTTTGCACCGCAGATCCCATAAAAATCGAATTGTGTCCAATATAAAGGGCCTTAGAAATATACGACGCTTAGAATACAAGGATGCCTTTCACAACAGAAATGATTTAGTGTCAAATGAAATAATGAAAAGGACTTATTGATTAAACCTTTTGTGACGCACAGAATTTAACACAACAAAAATTTTTGTGGCCTAAATCGATATGCCCCCATAAAATATGCCGACAGATATCGACTAATAATAGGCTATTAGCAAATTATGATGGCGTTGAATAAATTTTCGATTGACGAAATGCCTGTCAAGGCTGTCAAAAATACTTCTTTGATTACGGCGGAAAATTAACCATTTGAGCACGTTTTTTGGTAATTTAGCAATAATATTTTAACGTTCTATGTTTAAGACGAGGATTTGGAAATTGACTTATTATTTATTTAATAGACTTTGACTTCAGTTATTTTGAAAACTACTTGACTGCTACTTAATAGTCATTTTAAAATGACGTGTTTTAAATGCTGAAAAATATGAATTGAGTTAGCTCAACCAGGCAACACATTTATAGATAAAAATCGCTCTTCTGGTGATATCTATCTATTAAAAGCTATACAACATAATAATATATAGAAAATGCTCTTGTGTATACAAAAATTCGCTCTTTTTGGTGTATAAAACAAATCGCTGACTTGCACTAATACTTGATGTGCTGTTTGTTCAAATATAACATAAATTGGAGTGAAGTGTAAGCATGTCCAATAATATTGAATAGAAGCAGATATCCGATGCCAAGTGTTAATATCGGCGCTTGTCTGAAACTCGGTCCCATACCAAATTAATATAGGTATTTCAGACATACTTTGCAATTTAAATCAGCAAGTCTATTGTGGGAGGTTAATTTATCAAATACAATAGGTTAACAAAACGAGGGCTTGACTAGGACTTTTTAAATGACCTGTTTAAAATACTGAAAAAAAGTGCAACACATAAACTTCACGACACCATTCTTCGCAGGGCGACATGTGTAACGACTTCTGCACTCTGGCCTTCTGTGGAATGTGTGCAACCTGCCAAATGGCAAGAGAGATGAACCTACTCGGCTACCCCAAGAACTGCTGAAGTGTCAGCCTTCGAGAAACCTCCCTGCTCGACTATTTCCTTGTACATATTACGCCCATCGCTTCACTGCCTCTATCACAGCTGTACAGCTCCACGCAAGAAGCTTTGCCTTACGCCTTGGCTTTGGCAATGACTCCGAATGTTACATTAAAGCAGTGGTCGGCAAACGTTTTTGTCGCGGCCCAAAGAACTTTTTAAGAGCTATTGAAGTCCCATTACGTAAAACCACTACGAAAACAGTGGCGGATTCAGGATATTTGATTTTAAGGTGAAATATTACACAACGCTTTGATTGCAACAACACTGACATGCCTTGTGTAAAACATATAAAAAAGTACATTGAAAATATTTTCAATTATACCTATAGTTAAAGTTGGCAAAAAATATAGTTCAGCAGGCTCTAAGGACCACATTTGGCACGTGGGCCTTTTCAAGCTGAGCAAATTTGAAAATTGCATGTCACACAAACTTTTAAAATAAAGTGCAATGATGTACGGCTATCACGCGGCCCACAAATACATGATAACACTAAACTATTCAAAAGTAACTCGCGGCCCACTAAAAATGGCTCTGCGGCCCACATTTGGCACAGTTTGCCGACCACTGCATTAAAGTCAACAGTTGGCCATATAAGGCTACAAATATGTTTTTTTTTTTGGTTTGGTGGACACTATCACAACTTTAACCCCGCTTTTTCTACAACTGTAAAATCAATGTATTTGTTACATTTTTTCTTTATTTCTGTCTATCACAATGTTGGCCTTTTTTAATTTGAACATGTTTAATCCTGTTTTCAGATTGGTTCACACTATAGACGCGTTGTGCGTTAATGAAAACGTCTGCACTTGAGTTAAAACCGCAGCTTACTGGTGTAGCCATGCGAGGTTGACAAAATGTACAAATTATGACCAAAATGCTGCAGAAACACTGAACTTCTAAACAGGCGCTGGGCGCTCACAATTAACAGCACGTCACTCAGTTAGGGATTTCCGAACCTGACATTCCATCCCGATACCTATTTTCGATATTCTGGACAGAACTTATCTTGATCCAAGCCGATACTAGTGACGTCATTACTACGCTCAAATGTCCCAAAAAGATGAACTTATGGTCTTCAAAGTTGTTTTTGGCAGATTTTAGACCACAGTTTGCCTTAGCGTTACAAAATTTAGTTACATCCAGTAATAACCCAATATTTTTAATATATTTCCCTTTCAAGGTAGAAATCGCTGCGTCGTGTTAAATATCATGGTTGTAGGCCTAATTATGTACACTATGTACGGATCTGTAATGTAACTTTAAACGAATGTCAAAGCTAAATAGTTCGAGTAATTTAAGTATAGGCTACTTTTACAAGCGTCTTAATTAAGTTGTCGATTTACCCGACATATTTGACTTTGACTGACAATTATTTTTAAGGCTGTATTCCTACATTATTTTGCTATCGGCTTGTCACCGATACCACCGTAGTATCGGACGAGTATCGATACTGCCACTTAGCATCACGTATCGGCTCCGATCCGATACTATCAGACATCCCTACAATATAATGTACGGTAAATATTCACTTTATCTTCATGACAACTTGAAAGTGTTGTTTTGTCGATGTTCCATGCTTTATTGCAGCTATCTGTTTTTCTACGTGTACCGTCCCGCGTCCAACTTTTGTATTTCACCATTTTTTGTTTCAACGCAATACACATACGTTCGCTTTACTTTGTAGATTTAGTCGTAAGAAACTCATCGCAGAATAACAACTTATAAGGCACACCATTGTCCATTGTACACCATTACTTAAAAAATGACGTCACTTTGTGACGCAACTTGTATAAATATATCTGAAAGTTTTTATCCATTTTCACACATCAAGGCAATTCACTTATATTTTAGTAGTGGTTGCTCCCCAGGGGTCCGTTTTAGACAGTGCAAAAATCAACAAAAAGGGTTAATTTATTCAGAAGGTATATGCTTATTTCAGTTGTTTTTTTGCATAGCAGCAACATTCAGTAGGCTAAGACCTTTTGAATGCTCCCCCACTGATTAGGAAATATTTTGTAAAACTCAGAAAAAGCCTTCACCCCTAACAGGTCCGTTTTGCCCCGCCTTATCCTATAGCTCAAACAGAGATGTTTTGGCGTGAAGGGACATTTTATGCAGTCCTTCTATCTATAGGTGCTTACAGACAGCGAACCATTTTGGAAACTTCAATTTTTTAAAAATTTTGTAAAAAGTTACCTATGAAAATCATTAAGTAAGCAGACAGTGCCCATACCAAGGCTGCGGAGTCGGACTCGGGACTCGACGAAATCGCACATTTAGGTGGAGTCGGACTTGGGACTCGAAAGTCGGGCTCGGGTTATTTCTAACCAACTCCGCAGCCCTGGCCCTAACCACCAGTCTAACGCTCTTCAACCATTTCGTTATACACCTTTTCAAAGTTAGTGTTACCTTCGATGTACGAGAAATCGCAAAAGAAAACCAATTTTGGCGTTAAATATCAACATATAGTAGCCTAATCACAAATGGTTTGACAGATAGCGTTAGGTATTTAATGTAAGTAACGTATTTTAATACACTCTGAAGACGGTCGATCTAAAATAGTGGCAACTAAGTATTTTTTAACGTGCTATATGTTGCACACTGCAAAAAAACAACTTTATTTTTACGGTTTGTGTGCTTTGAGATTCAACATTATATCTTAAAGTGCTTAAAGCTAAGAAAGAGTTTTTCAATTACAACCCTCAGGTGTATTAAAACACTAAGACCTGTATTTTGCTAATTTTAAAAATAATAGAATTCGCCTAACCTTAACGGTCTGGGTCGCTACCGCTAGATAGTGCTATACGTTGCCCACATTCTGTACACACATTTTTGTTATTCTTATTCGAGAAACAATTTTGTAAAGTTGTACGTATTTTTATACCTTAAAGTACCTTAATTTCCCGCATGTTTAGGATAAGTAATAAGAATAGCCTGGTCACCTTTCCAAAAGTGGCCAGTACTTTAAACCCTTTTGATGAAAAGAGTCTACATTAACCGTTGTGAAACAAGTTCCGTATGATTTTGGGATCGAGGTTTCGTTCTTTTCCACACGAGATTTGCAATAAAGGTACGATTTAAAAAAAAACGTTAATTTAAACCGTTTTTCTTGGCTAAATAGGCAACCCACTGTGATTCTGGTTTCAGGCTAAAATGGCCAAGCGAACGAAGAAGGTCGGAATCGTCGGAAAGTACGGAACCAGGTACGGAGCTTCGCTCAGGAAGCTTATTAAGCGAATGGAAATTTCGCAGCACAAGAAGTACACTGGTGCGTTTTCGAGGTTTAATTTATTATTCAACCGTAAATAAAATGTTGCTTGAGGTATAGAATATCTATTTGTTTTTATGATCGTAAACCTCCTACAATTGTGAAAATGTCTATATACGCGGTGTAGAATCCTAGGCGCTCGTCTAGAATCCTACCACAACGAACATTATTTGGGTTTGGGTGAGTCCAGTAATAGTGTTAAAGAATATTACTTGACCTACCCACACCCAAACACTAACCGACACCCTAACCCACATATTATGCATTGCTTAATAATCATTTAAATGTTGTGGTAGGATTCTAGACCAGCGCCGAATCCTACCACAATGCGCAATATTTTGGTTAGGGTTCGACTTCAGGTGGGTGAAGTATTATTATAAAAAAATGAATGAAATAATACTTGACCCCTAACCCAAATATTGTGCGTTGATTTAATTGTGGTGGTAGGATTTTAGACCAGGGTCAAATACAGTTTTAGTTTGCACTTGTTTTTCCGGTGCTCCATTGATTTGGTACATATACGTATGCTTTTTACCTTAGTTGCACCTGGTCACCCCGACTTTTTCGGCCGTGTACCTGCGAGATATTGTCATAATCTGCCATACTTTCCGGACTGGGCATTTGGTTAGGTCAAGCATTAAGGCCCGTTTACACTACAGCTGCACTGGGCGTGAAATTGTTTTCACTACAGCTGCACTGTGCGTGAAAATCGCGACAAAACGTAACGTTTTTCTATAGCTGCACTGGGCTTGAGTTTAGCAAAGCGTAACTTTAAGCTAGCTGCAGCTGCTCACTGGGCTCAAGTTTAGCAAAGCGTGAAAGGCTGGCCACAATAGAATTTAAATGCAAATTACGCCTTGCTCAGCTCAGTGCAGCTGTGGTGTAATCGGGCCTTAATTATTATTAATAATAATTGACCCACCCAAACCCAAATAATGTGCGTTGTGGTATGCAATATTTGTGGCCATAGATCTAAAAGTCTGTAAAATGTGGTTCATTCTATAGCATATGCCCAACAGATTTTTTTACCAATTTGTGTGCACACCTAATTTTTTGTTTTAATTTGTTTGAGTAAAAGTTGTAGCCGATTTTCTGACCCTTGACAAAAATAAGAATTAAATCTTGGTGGAAAGTTCCAGGTAATACAGACTGGAAACAAGTTTTTGTTTATGGCTGGGTATTTTCAAAGCTCTGAAAGATGTGCTTTTTAATTACAACCATTATTAAAAAAATTGAACAGTGTTTGAAATTAATAACAAAATCAACCCATATATCCATATAATAATATGTGAGAAGACTTAGTGTAGAGTTTCATTTTTGAGTAAAATGTAAATCAAAAATTTGGTAAATCTCCCATTTTTATTTTTCCTGTTCTATTATTTATCCACCAAATAACTTTAACACAGTTAAGCTAAATAACCTGCAATAAATTTCCAGGTCCCAGCGGTAAAGATGACTTGAGACGACTGGCTGTCGGAATTTGGCATTGCAAATCTCTCAACATTAAGGTTAGCAAAGTTTGGTTCTAAAGCTCAAGGACCTCATTTTGTGTGAAATTTAATCAGGCCTAGTGAAATTTACATTTAAATTTAGTCCTAGTGAAATTTACATTTAAATTTAGTCAAAAATTGAGTGGAATTTGGTTAAAAAAACATTGGCGATAAAAATTGGATGATAAAGCCTGTGTTTAATTCTAAAAAACCCTTGTACAATTTATTTTAAACATTTCCTATTTATTCAGTAAGAAGTCCAGTCATAATTAGGGCGAGTCAATTCCTTGTAATAAAAATGGTAAATTGGAAAACTTATCCCATTATGAGCAATACATAATCTAAAAATAACAAATCCACAACATATAGCAAGAAAATTGTTTTACGGTCAAAATTAGATAAATAACCTCATTTTATGATTACAATTTTTACTGAAAAGACAATCAGAGTAAGTGAAGCCATTTGCGAACTCAATTCATTTGTTTAAAAGACTTTAAAAACAGTGACCAACTCAAAACTCTTCCATGCATGCTATTTTCCAGATCGCTGGAGGTGCTTGGGTGCCAGAAACAACCACAGCTGCTACCGTTAAGTATGGAGTCAGGCGATTGAGAGAGCAAAAGGAATCTTAAATTGTTTAATACAAGAAAGTATTCCCACAAGTTGTGTCGTTCATTTTGTTAGTACTAAATTTAAGGGAAGTTGATACTAGTTTTCTTGTTTTGAGCAAAAAATATTCAGGCTAATCCCATAACCAAATGACGTTATTACCGAAACTTGTTGACAAATCTTGCAAGATAGATGTTTACATTTAGGTACACTAGGCATGAATCTGCCAGGTACCATAACAATAAATGAATCCAGTTAATTGACATCAGCCTGATAAACCTGTTAATAATGGAAGTACTTATATAAACGTCTTTGCATTAAAGGACGTTGATTTACTTGGTAATTGTGTTAAGATAGTTTAAATAAACAGTAAATACTTAGTGTTCCATCAGCAACAAAACCACCGTAGTTTTGGGTATTCTGATCCATTATTAATATTACTCTTGGGGTGAAATAATAGTAGGCTGGAAAGGGTACTAAAAAATATCTGAAGATTTTTTTCTGTTAGTTGACCTATTTAAGAAAGCTTGTGTGTAAACTTTTTAATTTTAAATCCAGTTTAGAAATTATTGAGCAGATTCTTTGGGACATTAAATGTAAAATACAGTGTTGTGCAATGACTAATATGACAGTCCAAATGACTTCACTGAATCACCATAGTCATTATTCCAAATTATTTAAATTAGGTGTTTTAATCAAACGTTTTTAATAAAGTTTATTTATCTGAAATTTATAGTTAAACAATTTGCTTAAAGTATGCCTTTTTGCTCGAGATATTAGGAGTTCTTGTTATTTTAGTAATTTTACTTGGGACTTGACTTGTTACTTTTCACAAAATACTTGACTCAATGGACTTCAGTCGTTTCAAAACGCTTGTTAGCAACACTGAAAATAACACATGATTTTAAAATTTTGATTGTATTTTCTCTATTAACACCAAAACAAGCTCTTGATGGAATAGAAAACATAACTAATTATGAGTCCGCTGAAATGCTTCCCTGTCAATCCTATTAATGGAGAACTTGAGCAGCACAGTGTAGATAAATAGGGAACTTTATTTCAGGTAGTAAATTCTCTATTTAAAATACATCAACTAGCACAGGGGTGGGGTAAACAGCCCAAGTAAGGTCTCTAGTGAGAATTATTGCGTTAAATGTGCAGTATTTAGCTTGAAAAGATTTCCTCAAGACCGCAAACACATTTGATGAATATATTTTTGTAGTTATGTAGTAGAAATAACCAAATGAGGAATGACATTGTGACCAGATTGTAAAAGAGGTGGTGGGCCAGAGGACCCAACCCTGAACTAGAAGAAGTTTGTTATTGCTACTTAGTGTCGCTTCAGTACGTTCACACTCATTGTTACATTGTACCGCCAACATTGTTCTTGTTGAAAAGGGATTGTGGCGCAGATATATTCACACAAATTCCTACAGTGTCAGCTTACTCTTTATACATAGTGTAAAACAAAACCTTTTTGTAGTGCATCTAAAGCACCAATGATGTTGTTAACTTTTAAATTTTTATGTAATGTTTTTTACCAGTAACAAATACAGGCAAAAAAGAAAAGCCAACTAAATTATAAAACAGCAGATTGGTACCCATTCATCAAACCACCAAAAGAATTAAATTTTGAGCCAAAGAAGTAATTATGGTACAATCACAGTAAATACTCATTTAAAACCCAGCAAAAGCTTTTTTTCTTGAACTATCCTAAAAATTACTATCCAACAGCCAGGATACGTTTGGGAGGCTGGTTCTGTTCAGAGAATTTATCTTATTTAATGAGTAACCAGTAACTGAAAAAAATAACAAATTACGATGATGGTGGTTTTGCATATGGACACAAGAAAGAGTTTGGTTCAAATAACTGTGCAAACCGTAAATTTTAAAATATTACATGCAGCACCAATTTTAGTCAGTCAACATTGCACACAGGTGGGAAAGTACAAAGAAGTTTTGAACAGAAAATGGAAAAATTTTGGCCATATAGATTGTGGTAAGAGCAGACTAGCAGATTTAAGAATTAAATTACGACTTCTTAAAATGGTTTAATATATTCTATTTGCAATATAGAAATCAGTACTTCAGAAAAAAAATTAATACACCAGAGAAAAGCTTTGAATGTCTACAGTATAAAATCACATTCAAATTGGCGAATGTGGTACATTTAATGAAACGAGGGGAAATAATAGTTCCCCTTGGGATATACATCAATATTTCTAGGCACTGGCAAATATAAATAATAAGTAGCAGCATAAATTTCCTATCTGCAAGTAAAAATATGTGCAGGACTCAGTAGCCCTGGAGTCCATTGTAAACATGCTGTTTCGACTTTTGCTTGAGAAGTTTTTTCAAGCCTAAAACAGAAATCAGTTTAAATTGTTTCATATTTACAATAAAACAGAACTTAAATAAAGTTATATTTAGAAAAACATGGTTGGCTTTAATCTTTGTGTTGTAAAATGTCATTTTTATACAACCCAGTGAATGCACTGTTTTTTCAATGATTCAAATATATTACAGATCGACTATTTTTAACAAGTTTTTTTTACAAAGTAACACAAGATCTGTATATATATTTTCATAAATACTTTATAAGACATAATAAATTGGAAATTTTTACACATTCTCCCTTTTTTAAAATAGCCTCAATATGTTCAACACTTTTTTAGTTTTTTTTTGTACAGTTTTCAGATTTTCTAGATACAGACTGTGGATGTCATGCCAATAAAAAAGACTTCGGCATTACTAAACTAGACAACAATCACAGAAAAAATACATTTGTGCCACTGTTTATAGTAGACAGCGCTACCCTAAATAATAAAATGGAATCACCAGTTTGACTAAAGTATAAAATCACATTCGAATTGGTGAATGTCCAACATTTAAGGAGATAAGAGAACCAACTACAATACAACATCTGCATAAAAGCTTGATAATGAATTGCAAAGCCAAAAAGGTCATCATTTTGATGATGTTGATCTATTCGACCTTTTTTGCTTTGTATTTCATTATTATCAAGCTACATTACAGATCCGTGCATAGCGTACATATGTATAATAGCTGCCTGGAAAACTATTTCAGGGTATACATCAATATTTTGGCACTGGCAAATATAAATAACAAGTAACCCAATAACCTTACGAACCATTGACCTAGATAACATTTTAACATAGCTTTGTAAGACAGAATAAAACAACAATGAGTGATCTAATTTTAAAGCAGGAAATGTCACCTGATTTTTGGTCGTTAGTTAGCTCCCCCCTGGGGAAGTCGACATCAAAAGTCACAATGAGGTTGCCACGGAGGTTGTAGTTTTCGTTTGACGGCATTCCCTCTTTCTTCTTTTTAATACGAGCCCCGGGCCATGTCACTTGATTTCGCTCAATGAGCACCTTTAAAAGATAGAAATGTTTGTGGAATTCACAATTTAGAACTTTTGTGATTTGGAAAATACGTTTCTGTTTTTATGAGAGAACATATTGGAAAATTGTAAAGAGTTTTTTGTTTAAAATTAACAATGTTTTGCATTTTAGTTTGTACCAGGTGTTATTTTCCTATAAAAACTAGATTTTCACAAAGTTCACTGATTGTTGTTACTGATAAAAGTAGCATGATGGCAGAAATTACAAAATAATATAGAATTGATATTTACTAAGTTTTATTTTAATCTAGATTTATTCAATTTGTAACATTTAACTATATATAAGCAGAAACCGCATAATACACAAAGCAGTATCTGTTTTAATTTAAACTTGTCGTTTATACACTTAACATGCCAGAGCTTAAGACATACAAATCATACACGGCAGTCAAACATTCACATCGTATCGCTTGAGTGTGTATAGGCAGCCTTCCTGTCGAACAACATGCAAAGGGGATACAAACATGTTTCCTGAACGATTCAATCCATCAAGGGTTTATTTGCTTACCTTGTGCCCGTCCAGGTGAGTTATGTTAGTTTTAAATCCTAGGAGGGCATCTGTCAAAGAAATTGTCACGTTGGTATACAAGTCCAACCCTTGCCGTTCGAAAATCGGGTGCCTGTGAGAAGATATCATTTTATTACACATACTAGTACACAGTTTTATTTTTTTGGAATTTACGATATTTGTAATCAGGGATACAATGTCTGTAGAAAGAACTAGGACAACAATAAAGAAAATTGAAAGGCAATTTTACATTCTTATATGACCAACACTCAAGTGATAAACGTTTACATAAAAGGATTGTCAGTCTAGTTTGCACTTATTATAATGCTTTTAACTAATTTACAAGTAGAAAACCAACAAATTTCTGACTAATAATGATTAAATGAAACTTAAAAATGCAAGTTATGCTTTTGTGTAATCAATTATTGTATATCACAAAAAATTCAATTTTGGTAGTCACAAACCTATTTGAAAAGCAGTTTTGACAATTATCACATCAAGTTAAGATTTCAGATTTTGGTTGCTATTCATAATAGTTTTTAAAAATACTTAAAAATTGAACAAATAAACGATTCAATACAATATGAACAGTGTTTTGTTAACTACTTTTGTAGAAAGAACAGTATATGTATTTTAACATGAACTAAGAAAATTTATAAGATTAGATTACTTGAGAATTTTGATCTTGAAGAAAATGTCACCAGGGTCGCCGTCAATGTTGGGTTCCCCCTCACCCACAAAGGGGTATTCCTCCCCGTCTTCCATTCCCGGTTCAACTTCCATCTCAAGAATACGCTCCTCGTTTACGTACCTACATAACAAGTAGTCTTGGATAAACAAATATATACCAGAAGAACTTCATTATAGTATATCATGCCTGGTGGCAACAGCATATTTATTGAAAAAAATGTTTGCTTTGTGAGAAGGAATGTCCGTTAATGCTATAGGATATAATAGTAGCAGTATTCAAAATGCTTTCTAACCCAGTAAAAATATCAAAGTCCATACACAAGTCTAAGGTATCATTTTGAACGTTTCGAATATCTCTTTACTCATTTTCAACATTAATTTCTTTGAAGCGTTCACCAAATGCTTCCTACTTCTGTGTGGGCTTTGATATTATTCCTTCATTTAAATAAAGTTTCAAATAAATTATGTAACCTAAGGGAAGCAGGCAGCTCGAAATTTTGAAGAGTAATATCTCTGAAAGTAAACAAAATATTGATAAGAAATTTTTACACATTGCTCAAGGCAACCTAACTTAGCCAGCAATCAGACTTTTTATCACTATTTTGAGTCGCATGTAACAAACAAAATATAAACTATCTTTGTATAAAAAAATGTACAAAGACTAGAATAATATTTAGCAAGCATCTGTACTTGCTAGGAGTAAATTAGAAGAAAAAAGTGGCATTTTAAACTGTCCTAAAATTAAAAATTATTAGCTAAACTAAACATCAACCCTGAAAAGTGAAAATTCAACAATTATCCAAAATAAATCGTTACATCAATCAGGTGATTAGATGCTGTCAACAATAACAGCTTCACGAATTGTGGTGATCTCATCGAATGAACAGCTCACGCTAAGACAATCAACTAAACACCGTTTCCCTTGTTTTTAAAGGTGACTCAAATCAAAACTTTGTGACTCACTTAAAATTGGGGCACTGGTCACAGACCCGCTGTTGCGTCATTTGAATCCTTCCCGGACCCACTTGAGTTGTTTTCATTTCGTTTCGACAGTTGCATTCTCTCGTGCCGGCCGCATCTTTTGCCACCGATTTTATCCGCACAATCTGCCGTTAAGTTTGTTATAATGTTAGTCTGTGGCCGATAATTATCAGTCGCACAAGTTGACTTTTCTAAATTTTTTTAACAACGGTTGTAATAAGACTTAATAAGAATATCAAAGCCCACACAGAAGTAGGTAGCATTTTTAACGTTTCGAACAACTCTTTATTCATTTTTAACATCTGTTGAAAAATAAATACTGAAATGTTCAAAATGCTACCTACTTTTGTGTGGGCTTTGATATTCTATCAAACCTTTAAAACATATTGTAACTTTTTCTAAAATGCAAAAGAATTTGTTTGATTGACTAATAGTTCACAGGGAAGATGATCCAAAAACATTGTAATTTTTTTGAACACCCATGCTCATTAGGTAAACTACCAAGAAAATGTACATCTTTTTATATTGGTTTTAATTGGGTGTTGGTTTAACAAACCACCATGTATTAAAGTAACAAGTGAATTACAGCACTCAGGTCAATTTATTAGTTCATTTATACAAAAATGAAAAAAAATTTAGTTGTTGTGCTTAAGAAGTTTAAGAACCTCTGGTCAATATTTCAAAGTAACTCGCTGTTTTGAAGTAAATAACTGTTTAAATGACTAACCTCAATGAAATTGCCTTCATATACTTCTTCAAGGGTGACTTCGAGAGGAATCGTAAAAGAGTCGCCTTTCGGTGTTTGCTGGTCGCCGTGCTGTTGCTGGCCACCAAAGTTAAACGAAAAGAAGTCGCCAAACATACTGCAAAAAACATGGCAATTTAAGCCTAGTCGAAAACGCTCTGCTAACTTTCGTGTTGTTTATATTATAGGCATACTACTTTTGGCCCAATAATCCCTATCAAAATTTAACAAAAAAGTCGCCAAATATAGTGTAAAAAATTAAAAACATGGCAATTTAAGCCTAAACTAAAGTGCTCTACTAATTTTCTTGTTCCAAGTGCATTTCTTAGTCATATTAGTCATATATTTACTTTGCGGTCCGATAATGTCTCAAATCAAAATATATATCAAAAAAGTCGCAATATATATATATATATATATATATATACTGTAAAACTAAAAAAACATGGCAATTTAAGCCTAAGTAAAAGTGCACTACCAATTTTTGTTTCCAAAATTATTTCATAAGCAATTTATTCTGCGGTTGGCAAAACCTTTAACCAAAATTCGACAAAAAGAAGTCGCCCAAAATACTGTCACAAAATTTAATCTAAGTCCAAACGCCTATCATTTTACAGGTAGCTATTTGGTTTCTTAGATTAAATATTTCAAACATTTAGAAGGTAAAAAAATATATTTGTGTTTGTAGCTATGAGGCAGAAAAAATGATGCTGTTTTAAGTACAGTCTTTAGATCTTTTAACAATTGTGTTTCATTTTTTATTGTGCCCACATTATGTTTTTGCCCCTTGATTCATGACTAGATGGTACATAATAAATAGATATGGTACTTTTTCCAAATTATGTATTTAGAGTATTAAACAGTGCATAACAAGTTGGGAAATATTTAACAGCCGATTAAAACACTATCACATAAAGAAAACTGTTTAATTTGTATCATATATAGCTAGTGGCTATCATAACGTAGTCAGTGGTGCTTTACAAAAAAATAATTAGGTGTCTAAAAAATAGAAAAAATTATATGCTCTAAAAATCTCAATGTTTAAAGTGCATTATAATCGCCTCGTGATTTTCAAACAAAAGCTAAATGTACACGTAATTCTAATAGTCAGTGTCGGTTTTCCAGAAAAATGACAAGGTACCTGGAAAATGGGTCGTGTCCACCGTGACTCATCTCATCCTTTAGGCCTTCCTCTCCGAATTGGTCGTACTTTTTCCTTTTGGTTTCATCGGCCAAAACCTGTGGCAACATAAAGAAGGTGTAAAAGTTGTTGAACAGTGTAAATTTGTTGCTGTCAGACAGACCTGGGCAAACTACGGACTGCAGGCCAGATCCTGCCAATAGTCAGTAAATAGGTTTCATTCATTTATGTTTAGCATTCCAACAGAGTTTTCTACCTTTAGAGATAAATTACTGATAAAATATTGCTTTAAAAATCATAGATAAATATGCTCATAACCCAAAAGAAATAATAAAAACACAAAAATCTGCAATAAAACATTACACTTATCAATTTAATCAATTTGCTTCAGCCGAGCAGTTTAATCTGGCCTTCAGATTATTTTCAATAAAACTTCATCAAGCCAAAATAAGCCTTCACATTTTTTCTTGAACTAAGAATATTTTATTGAATTAATTACCTTGTATTTTCACCTATTCCTACTCTTTTAACCAGTTGGTCGAAACAAGGACATTTACAGCCTTTTTTAAAGAAAACCAAGCTTCATTATATGAATTTCAGTTCCCTTTTCAACCCGTCTCCCTAAGAAACTTTCTGTTTTGTTTGCAGCCCAGGCAAAATATTTACCCATCCCTGCTGTAGGCTTTGTTTTTAAGGTGTTTTAAGGGATTAAAACAATCACCAAAATTTGTCAACATTTTTTCAAAATTATGCCCACTTCTGTAGAAACTTTACATGCTCAGAGAATTATAACTGTTTGCTAAATAAATGAATGAATTAGACCACGGCTATACTGGACCAAATAGGTTACACAAGGGGGAGAAAATTGGAATCATTAGTCTTGCCCGTGGATAAAATGTTTCTTATCTTTCATGATAAAACAAGAAATAAACTTTTTCTTTTGATGTATTTTTATAATAATAAATGCCCAATGTTTCATGAAGATAAGTAGAATTATTAAAGATAAAAACATTTCAAAAGAATCATAACAAATTTCATGACTGAAACTAGCTAATCAAGCAAATATAAACAACTACAAAATCCAGCCAGAGTTCTTTCCTTTCAGTAAACAAAATGGTTTACAAAAAACGGAAGTTGGCTGTAAATTCAGGAAAAGTATTACCTCATATGCTAAGGCGAGTTCTTGAAACTTTTCTGTTGCTGTTGGATCGTCAGGATTTTTGTCCGGGTGCATTTTTTTGGCAAGTTTGCGATAAGCAGACTTGATTTGTTTCGTAGTCGCATCTTTTTCCACTTGCAAAATCTTGTAAAAATCTCTCCTGCCAAAAAGACCTTCAATTTTATTATGGTCAATTTATCCTTCATTGATTAATATGAATAAATAGACAGTAAAAAAATTAAAACTACAAACGTTTAATTCTGTATGTAAAGGAACCTATTTTAAAAAAGCATTATATATATTTAAAACTTGTTGCTTTACAATAAACGATACACACACACACATATGTGTTAAACAACTGTGATCTAGTCCTTCTAAAGCTGCTTTTTGACCAACAGTTATGGCTTACATACCATTAGTTTACCGTACTTGTTGCTTTACACATATATATAAAATATATAGCTATTTTTAAACAGTTACACAATGTTTACTAAATATAAAGATTCTTGACTATCATAAATATAAGAACTGTTAAGTTAAACACAGTGAAATATCTAATAGAAACTTTAATTACTTACCCTGCCAAAACATGGCCAATTATTAGAAGTAATATAAAGCCAGCTTTCAATAAAACAGTGTTCATTGCAGAATTAACAGTATTTCTACCAACTAACAAATGATGTTACAATTACAGAATGACACAAAAAAACCTGCATATGAAACAACAAAGCAATTAAGGTTTGATTAAAAACAGGCACTGAAATAGTTAACATAATAAATTAAATATATGACACATGATTGTGTAAAAATGACACCTTGCCTCACAGAATGCAAAATCAACACTGAGATAGCATGCAGACTAAAAAACAGTTGGAAACAAAGTAAAACGTTTTCAACAATAGTTGTATGCAATGTGATTCAAACAAAGGAAATGGTATAACAATGCTAAAATGGCTAATAGGAGACATGTGTGCTGAATATGCTGTTACAAGCTACATGCGAGTAAGTAATGTGCAAATATATATATTAAATACATGTACAGATATTCGGAAATTTCTTGGCACAAATTTTAGTAACTAAAAATAAAGAGAATAAAACATTGTGAAAAATGTCACTATAAAACGAAATTTGGAATAAAAGTATCAAAATACAAACACTATTACAATGACCTTACAATTTAATGGAATGTTAACTTGGATTTTGGCTTGGTCCAATTTAGAGTTTTAAAGGTGATAAACATTGTTTACATTTCACCCATTTCTTGTATCATTTCTTCGAGATTTCTTACAGCCTCATCTCTTTCACAACGAAGCTGTTCTTTTTCCTTCTCTAACTTCTCATTTTCTTGGTTTAATCTTTTGACAGTATTCTCCGCGACAAATCTTGCATTTTCAGACTCATTTAACTGGTCATTCAATGCCTTGTTTCGAATTTCATCCTCAAGTTTTTCCAAATCGTCCTCAGCTGTTTGAAGTTTGTGCAACAAGGATTTATTTTGTTGTTCAAGAATCTCTCTTTCGTGCCTTTCTGATTTCAGTTCCGCTTTTGCATCTTCTAACTCAGCTTCTTTTTCTTCAATATTTTCCTTGAGCAAAGCAACTTTCTTTCGAATGCCCTCCATTTTTATAGCAGTATTTAGAGATTGGAAAAATTTCACAATGGTATAAGACACCAAATTAAATTTAAAATAAACTAATAGGTAGAAATAAAATGATATTCTTACTTTCATAACACAGCATTAATCAGCATGTATGTTTTACTATACTACACAGCGTTATAACTTGTGATGAAGCCATTGTTTGGTGCAAAAAACATTTTTTAACAAAGTACGTAATCAAAGTTAATGAATGTTTTGTTCTAAGCTTAATCTGTGCTAAGATTAAAACTTAAGGATACACTAAAATATATAAGTGATGTTTTTCAAATTTAATTTGTTTTGACAACTGAATTGCACCACAATGTTTTCTGAAAATTGGTATACAGTTCGTTTTAGAGACACATACTTTATTAAACTAACGTGTCTCAATCACTTGATTATCATATAATTTTTAGAAAATAAGGAAAGAAAATAAATTAACTTACAAAAATTTCAAGAAATACGCTGTTGCTGCCAGGTATAGTGTATACTAAAAATAAATTCTTCCAGTAATTATTTATTTTATCCGATGTTTTGGTTACCTATCCAGGATGCCCTCGTCAGGGAATGCAACAACCACACAAAAAAAGGAAACTTGCAATGTTAATTATTGTGTAAGTTTGTTTTTGGTCAAATGGTGCTATATTAATTGTACCAATTGACAATGTGATGTTAATCTCGGTTATACACACATTTTACAAAATGTAATAAATATCAAAATGATTGCCCATTACTAACCCAATCATTAATTTGTAAAGACCACAGATCACCTTAATGACATAACTCGTCCTAAACAGTGGGAATTAACTTGGGTAAGCCAGGGTCTGTAAATTGAATTTGAACAACTCATTACATATACCAGATTTATCCATTTCACAAGTGAAATTTCAGTTAAAAGATTCTATATAGCAGGGCTTTGTAACCTGGGGGTCGCGCAACCAATTCAAGTGGTCATGAGCAAGTGTTTTATCTATATTTTTTTTGTTTGATACGCCAATAGCAAACTTAATGCAAAACCAACTCTAAAAACGAACATTATTGTGTTATGTTTTAAATCTGTTAAACCTAGAAGGTCACAGAAAATTATAATCAACTAAAAGTGGTTGCCGACTAAAAAGTTTTAAAATGCCGTTTAGGCGATAATGACACATATTGTGTTTTGAGACTGTACCAATATCTTTCTACAATTGTAGGTGAGGGAACTAGAAATTTTATATTGTTAAAGGATTCTTTGTAATTTTTCTGTGCATCCCAAATGTTTTTGATGAGGTTTGTATTTTAAAACATCACTTCTAATACATTTGAGGTGGGTAAAACAACTTTGTATGGTAAAAAACTGGGTTAACTTTTTGTAAGGATAACTGGTGATTATTTTATAAAGGGTGCAGTTCTAGTGTACAGTGTTTTACATACAACATACACAAAAAACATTTAGAAAACTTTAGGTAGGTTTGGAAATTTGAAGCATCCGCAATACTTTTTCGAACAAGTCTAATAAATTTGAGAATTAAGAATTTTTGCCTTGTCTAGGAGTAAATAACGACTTCAGATGTGATGTTGATATGTTATCAAGTGTTTATCAGCCTTGGGGAAAGTTGTTTTATCATAAAAACAATGTTTAAAACAGGGGCTGGATAACTGCAAAGATTGGAGATAGCTGCCACATTCAAAATTGTGTATCGACCGTTTTGAATTACTTTATAAAGTAAAGATAAGGTAAAATAAATAATTATAAAAATGTACATTAAAAGTTTAAAATTTTACATAAATTTAGAATAGTTCTTTATTTGACAAACGTTATAACAAGAAATATTATTAATTGTAATTTGCAATCAGTATAGAAATGTGCCGCCAGCGAGAAGAATAGAACTGACTGGCCAGATGTTGCTCGCCTGTTGTAGTTTAGTAAGCCCTGGTTAAAACCAAATGTGGAGGCTAACAGAGAAACAAGGGATGTTTATTACTTACCCGGCTAAACCTTGGTCAACTACAACCAACAGAAAGCACCAACTTTTATTGAAAGTGTTATCTTTGCAGAATTACATAAGATTTTACTAAACAATCTGTAAAGATTACAAATTCACTTGGGTTTGAATTCAAAACATTGTCACTGCTGCCATTTTATTTCTTATTTACAGTAGAAGCGCTAGGTCAAGATATAAAACAATAGTGCACTGGAAATTATATTATAACTAATGCAACATACTATGGATACATATAGAAATAAGCAACAGAATAGGAATAACAGTTTTAAAATGACGCATATGTCTGATTCGTAACCCCTTATAAGCTTGCTAAGATAATTGCTAGCCACTTTAACACAGAAATGCAGATTATAAAAAAGCAAGGAATAAGAAAATGCTTTTAACGATCATTATGTGCATTACTGTTCAAATACGGGGAATGTTATAAGAATGCTGAAAAAGAGTGATTGGGCATCTGTGCTGAGTAAGCTTGGCCAAGCTGCGCACAGAAATAACGTGCAATAACAATACACACGAAAAAGCACTTGATACAAATCCCATTATGTAACTTGAAACTGATTTTAATGGCAAAAGCAAAAGGCGTGTTAGAAAGAGTTTTAGTAGATTTTAAGCAAAAATTATGTACATTTCATGATTAGTGTGATTAACAAAGGTCAAAAATAAAAGGTAAGGCCACTATCACATTATTAATATATACAAATATATGGAATGAAACTTATGTACTGAATGTATCAAAATACAAAAAATTTTAAACATAAGCCGGGAATGCAATAAAGTTAGAATTCCAATTCAAACCAAAGACTAGGACTCGAGAGGACACAATGACACTAAGAATTTTCGATTTTCTGAGGGTAGGATTCAAAATTCTTCCATTTCACGTACTGTATCTTCAAGATGCTTTCTGGCTTCGTCTCTTTCAAAACTAAGCTTTTCGTTCTCAGCCTCCAAGTTATCGATGTCCGCTTGCAACTTGAGAACAGTTTTCTCGGCAACATCTTTTTCTTGTTCTGCAGTGTTCAAATCACACACCAATGTTCGAATTTTTTCATCATTATGGTCTTCCCTATCGGCATATGACACTTCTTTGGCCTCAAGAGATTTTAACTCCGACGTGAGTCGCTTATTTTCTTCGGTCAATTCTTTATTTGAGTCTTCAGCGTCACACAAACGGCATTCCGTCTTTTCCAATTCCTTCTCCATCAGAATTACCTTTCTGGAGAGCTCTTCGTATTTCCTGTCCGATTCCTCCGCAAGGACTTGCAGTTCTTTCAAATCGGACTCCTGCTGCTCCAACTTACACAAGGCATTTTCTTCCGACGCTTGCAAGCCCCTAACAAGTCGTTCGTTTTCGTCGCGCACATTTTCACTATCATCTAGTTTTCGCCTAACGTTATCGAGCTCTCTTGTAGCGGCTTCAAGTTCGTCCTCCACCAGTTCCAGTTTGTTCTGGCAAGCTCGGCGCTCACGGTCCACTTGCTCTCTTTCGTCCTGTTCCTTTGTTAGCTGTTTCTTGACTTCTTCCAGTTCATATTCTTTACTTTCAACTGCATCCTTGAGAGTGGCAATCTTCTTCTTAATGTTTTCCATTTGTTTTTTAAAGATGCCTCGGGGATTTTCAGGAAAATACACAATCAAAAAAACAATAACCTGCAGAAAGTCTTCAAGTTTAGTCCGGTATACGCTTAATTAGGAACGATGAAATAAAAAACATTGCCACTGGTCCACAATCCTACTGCAGCGCACATTATTTGGGTTATGGTTACTTATTAAATAATAAATATAATAATATCTTACCCGTCCACCCAAACAAACCGAAACCGCACACCAACCCAAATACTGTGCGCTGATTTAGTATATGTTTGAAACGCTATGGTAGGATTGTAGACCAGCGCTAAAATCTTTTTAACCTTAATACGCCGGACATTCACGGTTTACGAGATAAGCCTAGTTAAGGAAAGAAAACTTAAAAAGGTTTGAAAAGATTAGCGTTTTAAAAACACTCCAACAAAATATTTATTAAAATACATCGCAGGGTTACAAACGAGTGGTTCAACGTAACTGCAACTGATGCTCTCACAAAGCAAGGAAACATTTGAGCGAAATTAGGCAGTTGAAAAAGGCAACAACAAGCCTGGCCAAAACAATCCATCATTTCGAGCTTGAATCTTAACACTTAGCTCAGAATTGACGTGGCCCAAATGCATTGTGGGTAACATTTCCGGCACGCCAAATAAAGAAAATCACGAGTTTGGCGCTTTTCGCGCAAACCTCATCTCATATAAACACAAATGAAGCCGGTTTAAAATATTTTGGTCATATTGAAGCAGTTTCTGTCTGTTTTGTTGACCAAAGCGTAAGCTGGCCTTTTTAGAATTTCTTCGAAGCTATGCGGCCGTTTACCATACCGGCGAATATGACGTCAGACACCTTATATGGCAAAGAGTCTTACTTTGCTGTGAACACATACCTTGCCTTTTTTGGCTGAGTTTTTTTGTCTGGAAAGCCGATGAAAGACTAGACGTGCGCAACGAACTATGCGAGAACATACTCTTTAAACGATTGGGCGCTTAACTGAATTTATTGCATGCCATTTTGATTTTACCACTTCATAATTATTGGCGTGAAAACGTTTACAAGTGTAATCAACCTCAGCCAAAACTTACGGCTCAAATTTCACGGCGGAATTGTAACCTTTTGTTCTTATTCAACAACCCGAGGTCGACATTTTGCTGGCTTAACCGGTAGCTCTAAATGCCAATTGGTGACGGCAGGAAATTGCGTTTGAATATTAACGTAATTTCCTGGCCAGTCTGGGATTTCAAGAACAGTGCGAATATGGGTCGATTTGTGAATAACGTCACCGAAACACGACATTCGGGATAAGCGCAATACACCCACGATAGCTATTCCCGACTTTTGGTTTGCACGATAATTGTGCCCATAGTGAGGACAGTAGAGTAATGTAGGATGCGTGGGCCAATTAACAACCGCTTCTAATTAATACAGTCTAACAGCGTACGGTAGGCTACAGAAATACAACATGGCCCGCTTATGTATTGCGCTTGATGCAATTACAAAAATTTAAATCTGAGCAATCAAAAAACAGTTTTTATTCTTTTGTACTCTTTTCAGCTTGTTGGACGTAAAATCTCTACAGCTAGAATTTGCCTACCCCTTTACATTTTACCTGAAGTTCGGCCGAATTAAATAAGTGAGAACATGTTTTTTTTACTCCCTACCTAGGTTATCAATATTATTTTACGTATAGCAGGGGTGAAAGTAAAGTAACTTACTATTTTGAACTTAACGCGAAAAAAAACAAAGACAAAACGTCACAAAGTTTGGTTATCGTTAAATGCACAAATATGAAACTGAAGTCTTACTTTAAAATATAGGAGATGGTCGGATAGTCTGTTGAAAAAAGACATGACCCGGTAAATAAGGAATGGCGTACCCTGCAAAAGCGAACTTTAATTTTAGGTAAATTGGTAGGAATAGTTGTATTAGTTAGCCCCAAAGATGAAAGTGACCGAATAGGTAAAAAAATTATAGCCAGCAGCTGGGAAGAAAATATTCTCATTTTACAAATCCATATGTGTCAAACCATATTTTTGCCTGTTTTAATTACCTAAGTGGAAAAAATGTGAACTCAAAATTTTCTTCTCGCGTCAATGCTTCCTTAAATGTAATTTAGACGAAGATTTCAGATGCATATTTACGCACGACATCGAAAGATAAGTTGGATTTTTAAAGTTACTTGCTTTTTATCTCTAAAATCGATTTGCGTTGCGTTAATAAAACATTGTATGGTGAAGAAAATTACTTTACTTTAATGTTTTCAAATAACTTACTTTGCTGAAGTCTTTTAAGTAAGGCTAAGAAAAAGAAAAAACACACACGTAGCCTACATAGTAAATTAAACAAGGGAACAATGTAGACGTTAACAGACACCGTGTATACTTGCTAGAGTTTAAAAACTATTGGATTGCTACATGTTGTGTTTTCTTAAATTTTAGTTAACTTATTGTTCCCAATCGGACGAGTTTACCGAATTTAAATGTTTATCATTTTATTTTGATATTAGTGATTGGACTTCGTTTGTTAATTGCTATAATAATGACTAGACATGGTATTTAAAAAAAATACTTTTAACGTTTTAAAATGACTTGTTTTCAACACTCCCTGGTCATACAACTCTATAACATCGCCTTTTTTCTCAGTTATTTTGGTTTTATCTGTGTTTACCTATTAACGTACAGACCGGTGACAAGAGGTATTGTCAAGCGTATGTGAACAGCGAAAAGCCGTCCCGGTTAGAAAATTATTTAACTAAATTGATGAATGTTTAGATTTACAATTACAACCAACGTGTTAAACCAGGTATGGGCAACGTGCGGCTCTTTTCCATTTTTAGTGCGACCCTTCATCTTCTTACAGCTATTTTTCCCTAAATAAGGCTATTTGAGGTTGCACCATGTTGGAACTTTTGCTCTTTCAGTTTCCTGTTTGAAGTGCGATGTAACCCACAGGCTACACTGCCACACTAATGCAGTTGAACTCGAATGGGAAACATCCATTACAAAACAATTTCCATTCATAAAGTTTTACTTGTGTCACGGTGTTAGGATAAAGAATTGTTTTGCAACAATTACACTTGTCTGGTACGGTCGAGGTGTAACAGACCATTTCCACGCATATTGACTGAGATGGTATGTTTAACAGCTAATTTTGAATTAAGGCTGTTAATTAAATTGTATTGAGCCGAACCGAATATCCAGCATCAGCCTTCTCACTAACTTCTATTTGAACATCCACAGGTGCGTCTGCTATGATATTTCATATTCGCTTGTACTTGCGTTTTTCTAGTAAAGGCTGAAAATATGAATGAGTGTTTTTCGAGTGAAATAAGTGATATTCGGCCCTCCTGTAAGCATTACATTTCCTAACTGGCCCTTTTTTAAAAGGGTTGCCCACCCCTGGGTTAAACCAATCCTTGCATTATCTGTCATGTCAAACAATCTTTACAATTACAAATCAATAAAAATACACGGGGAGGAATAAAAACGCGTTTATTACAAGATTTATTAAACGTTATCGAAAACTAGCAAGTCACTGTACACAGATTACAGTCGGACTTGGACCCAGTGGACACAAAATGTCGCCAAACTTGACACAAAATGTCGACGAAGGGCTGGTGAAAATACCAGCGTCACTTCGTTTTAGGGGAAAATAGTAAAAATGCAATTGGCAGAAATTAGTAGGGGCCAGATCGCCCTCCTCCACCACCCCTTGACGGACCTCCGCGCCTGTAAAAAAATGTTGATTTTTTACGAAGGTAAATATTATTAATACTTGTAAGTAGGGGGAAGATTTTTGACCTAAAAGTAGAGAATCTGTGGCCTTTTAAATTAAAATTTTATTAAGACGCCGACTTTTGTTTTGACAGGGGTTAAACATTTTCCCGCTTAATATGACTTCACTAGATCCCGCTGAAAAGATGAGTTTATAGTGAAGTAATATATATTTAACTAAAAAAAAAACTTTTGTTGTTTGATAAATGCAAAGAAAATGCCTCTCAATGGTCCAATCGATTCCGTTTTGAAAGGTCTTAATTATGTTTTTTTGAAGAAAGATTAATCATTTTTTGGGGGGGAGTGGGCACCCCAAACTGGAATATAATGTGTGGAATTTTGTGTAAATCTACATTAGGGTGTATCGTTATAGAATCCAAAACCATCGGCGGCAGGTTTTAGTCGGTCGATCACTGCTCCGCTGACCCGTATATTAACAAGTAAAACTCATAGGTTCATTCCAATTAAGGAACTGACGAAATTTAAATGTCTACACCAGGATTCTCAAAAGTTCCACTAAATATTTGTTCGACAGAGAAGGTCGTTATTTTATCGTTATTTTTCGTAAAAAAAGTATTTTTTCCAAAACTTAGGAACAAACTCCAGGAGAACAGCGATAACGGCTTAACAGTTTAACTCCTGTTTTTAACTATGAGTTTTACTTGTGTAAACCTACATACCATTTTCCACCCCCGCGGTGTCCAATATTTGCATTTCGGTAAGTTTAAGAGGGTAATTCTGTACGAAGCGTTACAGTTTGCTTTTATCATACATATTTTTGTTTTTTAAAACCATCTCTTTATTTTCAAACTTCAAGTTGTTATTATTTAGCAAATCAATTGCACCGCATTTCCGTAATTACAAGGTTACCACATACGGCAACCTAAGTCTTTATATCAGGGGTCATTGAAGTTTTTTTTATAGCAGGGACCCCTAATTTATTTTTTTGCGTTGCGTGGACCACGGTAGATAGATAGATAGACAGATATGTTTATTGTTAGGGAAGTAGATTCCCAGGGAGCAGCGAAAGACCGTTAGGTCATCAAAGAAATTAATTTAAGAAATTTACAGAGATGACGTCAAAATACAAATAAACTTAAGAAATCTGCGGACTTTCGTCCAAAAATGTGTAAGTGAAATGCAGTCGAAATAGATTCAATGTTTAACGTTTTATTTTTAATTTAATTTTTTTGGTTGAAAAATTAATTACTACTTAAATATACACTAACATTTTAATTGCGCCTTCATGGAACCCTTAAAACTAGTTCACGTACCCCAAGGGGTCCATGGACCCTAGTTTAAGAACCCCTGCTTTATATAGGCACTTCTAGCAAAATATGTAAATCTACATACCATTTTCCACCCCCGCGGTCTCCACCCCTTCCACCTCTGTCTCCATATCCTCCACGACCCTCTCTACCGCCACCACGGTCACCGTAGCCTCCTTAAAAAAAATGTTTTGGACAGTGGAAGTGGTGCTATGTTAAGTAAGTCGGAATGTTATAAAGTTATTAAAGTAGTTTGATTTTACGCAACGTTACTTTTTTAACTTTCAATTAAAAAGAAATACAATTTAGGCTGAAGTTTTTAGTTATGCATTTGCATAAGAAATTTACAGCTTTAATTGAAAAAGTGGTAAAATGTGATTAGAAAGTTTGTAAAAACGACGCCAAAAGCTTAAATTCTAAGAAAAGTGGAGTTGAAGCTATTTTTTAAATAGTGCATTTGTTTTTAACGCAACAAACACGTTACTGTAACAGTTGACCAAGTTAAATATTTGTTTTTAACCTTTGTTTCGGAAAATTTAGATTATAACTAGGAGTTAGAACAGCATTAAATGGTATTTTCAAAATTTTTGGCAGTTTGACAAAATAAAATCTTTGTATAGTATTTCGTTCACCAAGCTAAAGACGTAAATCAAACTCACAGGTTGAAAAATAGATGCTGATAAGTTAACATACCCAGGATTTTATTAGTTTATAGGTCTGTATAGCAGGGCTACTCAACTATTATGAGCAAAGGTTCAGTTACAAAAGTTTAAAATTTGCTTAGGTCCGTTATAGCTACCATGAAATAATTTTCAGTCATACAAAATGTAATACGGTTTAATTTACTTGTGTCCTTATTTACTTGTGCTTCAACCAAGCATTCTGTAATGTCCGGTACTAGAAAGCGGTTTCAATGAACTGCTATATGAAAAAACTTCATCAAATCGCATTGCTAAGTAAACACGGAGACAAATAAGATCAGGATTTAACACTAAAAAGGTCGGCATTTGGACCGCCCTCCGCCAGTTGAGTAACCCTGCTGTATAGTATGTCAAAAAGTTAACGAAGTGAAACATTTAAATCGAACTCACCTCCGCCGCGACCCCCTCGGTAGCCTCCCCTGTCTCCCCTTCCACCGCCCCGGTCTCCGTACCCTCCCCTACGGTCCCCTCTGCCACCTCCATAACCCCGCCCCCCACCACCACCACCACCAAAGCCCCGACCCCCACCATAACCACCCCCTCCTCGATCTGAAAATAACATCAATTTAAATGAATGCATTGTTTCAATTGTAAAATTGTTGTTTTGGTAAAAGTGCCAACGTTTCGACCACCTATATCTTCTTCAGGGCAATAAAATTGCTAAAGGGAAAACATATACCAGACAAACAATAAAAGAAAGAAAAACAAATAGAGGGTTGAAACGTTGGCACTTTTATAATTTAGAAATAACTGATTTCAAATATGTTGAATAAATTAAAAAATATTTTTTATGTCCAGTAAAAACAAAAATGAAAAGCAAAACAACTGTTGAGTTGTGTTTTTTAAGGTTAAAGAAAAAAAAAAGAGAATTGACTAGTGCTCAACTATTTAGTGTAAATAAGTTAAAAACAAAAAAACTGTAGTACAAACTTGCGAAGCGAGCTGAAATAAAAAGAAAATAGATTAGACTTTGCTTTTCAAGAAAATAACACAAACAAATAGTTTAAATAGCTTGTAATACATACCAGGGCCTGAGGTTGGCTTTTGTTGGGCAAAACTGACGCTCAGAATATTTCCATTGTATTCTTTATCTGTAAAAATAGTTGAAGATTGTAACAGCTAATTTAACATATGACTTGTAAAATTGTCATATTAAATGTCACGGTAATTTTCTGAAGCTGGGAAAATTTAAAAATCAAAGCTATGAAGTTATTTAGTATATTAAAGCAACTAGTTGGAACGGTGCCGCTGTTTTGGCACCAGATTTTTTGCCCTTTCCGGGGTTATTGGTGGGACAATTTCCTAGTTCACAAGAAATTTTTAACCAAATACAAATTCACTAAAAATAGCAACTTTCAAAATATCGCCCAACATTTAAAATTGTCCTAACTTTCACTTACTAAAGGAACCGCCAAAATAATAAACTTACTGTTAAACCACTGGATGGCAGCTTTTGCTGAAGGTGGGTCGTCATAGGTAACAGTGCATTCACCTTTTGCCTCGCCAGTGTTTTTGTCCAGGTAAACAAAAATCTTGTATTCGCGAGTTTTCTTGTCTTTCTGTTAGCACACCAAAATAATTTTTAACAAACAATCATACCAGCAGATTCAGGCTTTATATTAGTTTTAAATAGTGATCCATGTAATTTGTCCAAGAACCATATTTGTGGTACTTCGCCATACTAACATAACCAGATTCAAAATTGGAGCTTCAATTCACATTTTTTTGCGCATTACCAGTTAAAAAAGAATTAATTAATATTAAGAGGGCAATTAATCTACAATTGTTAAAAAAAACTCAAAATTTCAGGATCTAAAAAGCAACAAAAATGATAGCGATTACTGCCAAACCTACATACTGTAATGGTAGCTATAATATTATTACAACACTTTTATAAGTAAAGCTAAGTAGGGAGCAGAGCTATATACAAAGAAAGAACTAATGAAGCAATTAGTGGTATTGTAAACAGCCTTTGAGTCTAAACACTTGCTACAGCTCTCACAGCTAAATAAAATAGATTACATATGAATATTTTAGAGCTGGGGAGCTGGGGAGCTGGAGCCAGCATCATTTTTTAATTTTGAGAGTTAAAGCTATGAAATTTTCTGCTCTAGTTAAAGAGAATTTTTTCCTTAAATGAACTACTACTAACAGTTTAGTGTGGCAACTGTAACTTAATTTAGCCTGTGCGGAAGCAAAAATAACCTACACAACCTAAGCCCAAGCATGTGTGTTTAGTAGCTCCATAGCTGGAGCTGGAACCACTGCTGTTTCACTGAGGCTCCCCAGCCCTGGTTAACATGTTTGTAAACTCTTAAGCTTTAATAAACAAAAAAACACAGGTTTAAGTTTGTGTGAATTGCAATGTTTACCTTTATGATTCCAATTTGCCCAAAGTACTGAGCGATTTTTTCCATTGTGATATCCTGACCAAGGCCAGACACATAAACAGTGTCACTCTCGGGTCCAGGAGTGTTATCCACAGGTGGTCCGGAATCTGTCAAAAACAAGCAAGTTAGTACAAAGTGCAATTAACAGTGCTGTCAAAAACAATCACACAAAGTCTGCAGCGAGATAGGACCCCATGTGTATAAAGCAAGTGTTCCTAAACTGTTTTTATTTTGTGGCGCACAAAAACAAAGAAATGCAGCACATTTTTAAGGACAAAGTTGTCTTGTTGACAAATAACCAAACAGCAGGGCAGTTCTAATACCATATATACTACTATTAGCTATCCTATATATAATATGCATTAAGGTTGCACATTTTTGTCTGCATGTTCATTTGAATAATATAAAAGCTCTGCGGCACATTGAACAATTTCTAAAGGCACACAAGGTAGTATGCCGCGGCATTAGTTTGAGAACCACTGATCTAAGCCAAATATACTTTAGTATATTCCAGTGAACTGCATAACACCATGGAATGATAAAATACCCTAAGACCATGAACCATTTGTAACAGCCCGGAAATTGACAGATATAATACACACAAATGTTAGTTTGTTCAAGTTTGGTGTTAAACTTTCGCAATAAGATAGAAAACACATATACATATATATATATATATATAGTACATATAAAAACATTACAAAGATTGGCCTAAATCTTGGCACCTCTTGCTTTGTCAGCACTATAATGTAAAACAATGTTTTTTAAATAAGGGCATTTATTTGAATTAGCATGACTTCATATATATTTTTTTCACAACACTAAAAATTTCAGCTTAACACATATTTTTCAATTTGTTTTTTGCAGCATTTTCTAATAGTTATTTAAAAGCATTTTTAGGGGTACTAGACTTTGTTGTGGCAACTGTGGCTAGTTAATCTTAATCAACAAAAATTCGACAATAGGGAACATTTCGATCACAACGTTATGGATTTTAGCTTCAAAAGCATTTTATCATACACAATACACATGTCCAACTAGTCCGTAGACATGGTACTTCGTTGAGAGTCATATTGAAGAAATGGCAATTTGCTATAGCCTAGTTAATTATTTCAATCCTAAAACAGTTCTTTTGTAGGCATAAACACATAATCTGTTGGTGTTTAATGGATAACATATAGTTTTAGGAGCTGTTTAGCACTTATTCATCAAATTTTACAGGTTTATTCTAAACAAAAAAATATCAAAACACACAATCCAAGTAGAAATGTTATCATGAAATGCTCAGAAAGACTTTCAATATTTTGTTTGCAAAACACTTTCTTGGTTCTGGAACAATAAACAATATGCAAATCTTTGGGATTGGGACTCTTAACAATATTTACTACAATGATTTTCCACAACAATCACATTCTTGGTGGAACAGTAGATGTATACCCATATAAAATTTTTGTGTTTTTTATGAGTGAAGTGAGCACATAAATCAATACCTCCTTTATTAATAATGTAGACCAAATAAAAAAATAAGAGTTAAATAAATCAGATTCCCAAACACACGTCATAACTTGTACCTAGCATGATGGTGTCAAACCTGGTTTTGCATAAAATGAGCTGGACAGTCAAATAAAATAAATCAAACTAGAATGTGTATCTTGCCGAAATCATATCGAATATAACTATATACCTGGAATTCCCTAACGTGTAAATCTTTCATGTCAATGTTTTTACTTGTTGAGTAGAGGATATATGAAAATACTAAAGAATCCTGTATGGGAAATTTTCTACAACTAGATAGTGGTATACAGTTTAAAAGAACTTATATGGTGATGTCATACTGTGGAAGTTTTTTGCCTATCAATTTAAGACCCTTCACAAGACAGACTTCTAAAAAAGGCATCTATTTACATATCACCCTATGTTATGTCTAAAAATATGAAAAAAAGGTTTCTAAGATAAATACTTTCTACAAAGCTTTGGACAAAAATTGGTTTGAAACATACCAAAACAAACCAAAAAAGAACAGATCAACAAAAACAAGGTATGTACAAAAATTAATTTTCAACCATATAATAAAAAAAAATAGAAATACTTCAAATAACTCTGTTAAGGGTCATACAAAGCTTCAAATAAGTCTCTTCACATGTAGACTATCCTTTTCATAATGGATGTATAGCAAATTCAACACCTATGGCAAAAGCATACTGGAAAAAGGGCTAGGTCACATGGTTTGTACATGCATGTGTGGATGAATCTTTCGTTTACTGCAAAGGTAATTGATAGCTTTAATCAAAAATAAATATGTAACAAAACTGGGCCTGCAAGATTGATGTTTGCCAACAGTTTAATGGAGCAACAATTTTCTTCAGGTAAGCGTTCGTTGTCATCATAATGGCTCTGCTAGTTGTGGTTAAATATATCTGTTTCTTCCAGTGTGAATCAAAATAAATATGGTACAAGGTAAACTAGGCAGCTAAAAGCCAGGTATGCAGATATATTAAAGCCATCATGTTAAATGCAAAGAAAATTCACTTCAGAAGCAAGACATTTTTTCGAAAAGTAAAAAAATATGACTACTGACCCTGAATAGTTTTGTTATAGAAATAAAACCACTTTTTAACCCAATTTCACTTGAAAACATAAACATTGAAATTGGATTGTAAACAGGCCATATGAAAATGCCATTCTGTTTGATGCCAACATATCACATAAATGTATCAATACAATTAAACTCACAAGAGGCAAAAACTATGTTTTGTATGCTATAATAGAAAAAAATCGCACTACTTTTTCATCTAACAAAATTGGCGACTGATTCACAATATATAAATAACGTCTTCAGATAAAAACTCTCTCCAGAAAAATTACAAAAAGGACATATATTGTTCCCCAGGCTTGAAGGAAGCTATTATATGGACTGATATTTAAAATTTTTGATCAAACATAATTTAACTATAAAAAATGTAATTTTCTTAATGTTGAAAGCACATATCATCAACAAGAAATTCCCTGCTCTTCGAAAAGAGATTGAGGAAAGAAATCTGCAACATGAATATATTGATTCAATCTATAGCAGACTGCCACCAATGCTTACTATACCAAAATTGAATCAGTGCAATACCCAGTATAAGTATTATCAGACACAAAGAGCCTTTTGTCTAACAACAGAACATCTAAAAGTTGCTTTCGCGGTCGTGCCAGGATAGGTTGCAATGTCCGTAGACTATCCTAGTTAATCTTGTCAAATCCGACACTCATTAAACTTGTTGTGTTAGTCCTATAAAAATTTGAGTAATAAAATAATGTCATAAACAGTCACTGTCATAAGTACTGAAGAAAGTCCTGCAGTGATAATAGTTATATTTACTAACTATTTGCTTCTAGAACAAGCTACAACGTTTTTCTAAAGATTTACAGAAATACAAATTAAACAACAATTGTTTGTTTTTTCTGTAAAATAAACCGAGGGCTTGATTGAGTTTGCCATAGTAGGAAAACCAAAGCGTGAAACAGGTTGCCTAATAAGGTATTTAGTGTGCTATTCACTTAACACTAAAAATAACTGGCTTGTTGAAAAGCAATTGCATGAATGAAGTTTTGCAAATAAAAAACTGGTTAAGTAGGCCAGTGCACAAAAAATCAAATGTCTTTTTAATTGAATATGAAGTGTTCAATGCCTTTCTTGTAAAAAGGCATTTTTTTACAAGAAATGTCTTAAACAGATATAGCAACCCAACCCCCTAAAGACAGTTAGTGTAACACAACTTTTACACTTCAAATAAATTTAATGAATTAAAAAAAAGGATCTGTAAAGTCATCTCACTTGCATAATAGATTTATAAATTGATAGGCATACAATTTCTATGATTTTCTGACTGATTCTTGGGCCAACGCAGTTGAAAAGTCACCAGCCTTGCGCCATACGGGATTTTATCACTTACTTGAAAAATTGAATGTCACAAACTGAAGATTTAAAAGCTAATTTCATGGTTTTGTAAACTTAAACACCAGTCTTGTGCTGTTATTTCTAACGGAGTTTCTAAAAATTATCCCTATGTGTAAAAAAAATAGTTGCTGTCACAAGTAAAATCCTTTTGTGACTTTCATGACCTTTTTGAAGGTATCAAACAACAAACAATTTAGGAAAAATTATTTGTTCTGTCGCTCGCCACCCTTAGTCATTGCACAACAAGAAAGTGTTTAAAATCAGGATATTTTTGCTAGTTCCAAGTAAAGTGACAAATCACTGCCCCACCTAATTTAACAGGCTTCACAAACTGCAGTTTTTTGTTCAGACTTGGGTTAAGTTGTTTTGGTAAACATGATCAAAATTGACGAGCAAATCACATGGCTTTATACGATTTTTTGGGCACCTATTTGATTAAGGGCAACAATGGCAAAGAGGTAAACAAGGTACATATAACAAATAAAACAAGATATCTACCGGATGTTCGGCAAATCGTAGCAGGAATTATACAGAGGCACTTACCAATACCTCCACCTTGTTTGTTGTAGCTGCCAGAATCGCTTTGTGGCCCACTAAATCAAAGAGGAACAATATTTTTAACTGCAACCCTGCAGCCACAGAACGAGGGTTGAACATAAACAATACACAACAACAGAAATGCACAAGAAAAGGTTACTATGCGTAGTTTGAACTGGTAATTTATTAAGTTTACTTAAAATAAATAAATATTATAAAATACTAGAATTCATGATGTGAAGAGGTTACCATGTGTAGTTTGAAGTGGTAGTTTAGCTTTCAATTAAAATAAAACATAGAGACATAAATATTATAAAATAGAATTGGGTAATAATCTGTGTTTTTTTACTGTATATATTGTTTTTGTAGCAAAATAACAAATTATACCTTTTTATACATATATTATAAGTGCAGAAACAGTAAAATGGCTTTCAGGCATGGAGATTTTTGTTTTTTACTTTTACAAAATAAGTTTCATATATACCTAAATTGATTTTCTTGTGATTATTACCACAAAAACCACAATATTTCGCACCAAATCCCATGCCTGAACTATTAAAACTAAAAATAACATCATAATGCTTACCTCTTTCATCATCAACAAAAAAAAAGGCAATATAACTTAAAAAAACATTTTTTGAAAGTTTGTAATGCCATATCCTATTATTGGTTTTCAAACTCTAAAGCACAATTTTTGCATTCAACGTGAAATTGTACTTCACATGACCCCAGTTTTTGGTAATGTATATACAATAAAGTAATGCCAATAGTCATATGGTTGACATACTCAGAAGAGAACTTCATGTCAAAGTCCTATGGTTGACATACTCAGAAGAGAACTTCTGACATAAAAACTGTGTGGCAACAAAGGTTTTTGGAATTGCAGGCTTCTAAACTAAATATCTGAATTTACATTTTTAAGCACCAGTGGTTGGTTTAATTGATTATCCAGATGACAAAAAATGATATGTTTTGGAGCTGATCAATTATAATAAACATAAAGTGACAAGCATAACTTCTACTCTTATATTTTGTCTGATCAGCCCACTTTTGTTGGCAACATAGGCACACTGGGCAATATTACAACAAAAACACCAGTACCATATGTTACCATGAAACAAATGGTTTGGTCCATGATAATCCACAAACACTAGAATAAGGTTGAAATTTCAGCCCCCATCAAACATGAAATATTTCTGTGTATGGTACTTTAATAACTATGACAACAACATTGTTTAGTTGACGTCATGGCCTCACCATATCAGAGGTTTTTAAAGGACATTAAAATTGGGTATTGGACAAGCCAAGTATCTTGTACTGTGCAAACAGCACAGGAATTTATATTTTCAACTTATTTCTATACAGATTTCATTTATTCAACCATAAAGTCAGCAGTTATCTGAACAACTTTTCATTATTTCATGCTCGTTCAGAAATGTAATCTCTATATATTTTTTCACAGTGCATTTTTCCTACTGCAGTATCAGGCATCATATATGTCAAATCCCAATTAATGAGTAAACAGATCAATCCCTCCCCCCAAAAAAACATCATCACATTTATCGGGCGTCAGAAATACTAAAAAAAAACTGTGGACAAAAGACAAGTGGATTATCAACTATTTACAGAGACATCTCAAAAAAATACAACAGCCAAAGTATTATTTTTTTATACCACACCACCATCACATATAAAATTTCACAGATAAAGCAAACCATTTAATTAAAATGCAAAACCTAGAACAAAAACAAAATGTGATGGTACTTGATGGTGGCTGTTTTATTTTTTACACTAATATCATCAAACAGTTGCAGTTCTACAATGATTCAGGAACAGGGGGGTACATACCGTGAATCTCCGTAGCCACCCCCTCCACCGCCTCGTCCACCCCTGTATCCACCACCTCGGTTGCCATCATAACCCCCTGCACCACCACTGCCCCCTCGATCAGAGAACCCTCCGCGACCACCACCTAAACATCACACACATAAGGGTTAAGATCAAGTACATTGGAAACTGAAAGAATTTTATTTAAAACTTAAAGACTATGTATGTTGGAACTGTAGCATACTTTTAATTAATTACATGACAAATTTACCATATTTTTTTTAATTACATGACAGGCACAATGTTTGAGATTAAAAACATTGAAATTTTAGCAGATTTTTATTTAAAACTTAGTACTATTATCATATTTCCTAATTAACTAAATGACAGGCACAAGCATACTTACAATCAAGCACATTGGAACTTAAGTTCATCTGTATTAAAAATTTAAAACTACATTGGATAACTTAACTAAGATCATGTAAATGAAAAGATCATTTTACACACCAGCACAAAAAAAGTGTTATTATCTGTTGCTCATTTTGTTTTTTAATTCTATGAAAAAAGTCCTGAGATTTGTCATGTTCACAATCAAAAAAAAAAAAAGTTTAGTTGCAACTATTGTCATTCCTATTAGCTTTATCAAATTGCAAAGATAATTTTAACCATTATTTAAAAAAAGAATGACTATTTAAATGACGAAATTGGTTTTGAAGGACCAATATGCCCACAAAACTTTTATAAATATTATTATTACAATGCATTAAAATAAAACCTATATCGTTGCAATTTAATTTTTTAATTTTAATTTTAAAATTAAAGCATGCTCTTTAGTCTTTACAGTGTGCTGTAGCAACATTACTTAAAACCTATCTACACAATCATTAAATATGGCAAAACAGGCAATTACAAGTAGCTGTTAAGTACACACTACCTCTTCCTCCGTAATTCTGTGCCGGCCCCCCATAACCCATATTATTGTAGCCACCTCTATTGTGGTTGTCCGATGACTCTCTGTCGCCACCTCGACCACCGCCATCTCGCGACTGAAAAAAATATTAAGTTCTTTGGTTATTGCCAGCTGTAATTATAGGTTTAAATATTAACACGAAAAAAAATAATTTTAAATATTTAAAATGTCTAAATAAATAGCCTGTAAACACTAACAGTTTTATGAAATACAAGGCAAAACACAATTTTTTTCTGTAAAAGTATCAGCATTAACTGAAAAAATAACTACTTTTCACAATTAAATTAAAATACAACTTTTAAAGTCTTTATTAAAATATATATTTAAAATCAAGTCAAACATAAAAAAACCTGGCCGTATTGGCTCTGTCCGTATCCACCAGACGGTCTTCCATTGTCACCGCCTCTTCTGTCTGGCCCACCAGACTGGTTACCATATCCACCAGGTCCCTTTTGTTGCTGACCATAGCCACCAGTACTACCACCACTCTGGTTTCCATAACCACCGCTACTTGGTTTCTGTCCATAACTGGCACCAGAGTTTGCTTGGCTCTGCGATTGACCATAGCTACCCTGGGATGGTGCATTATTCCCAGCTTGCTGTCCGTAACCACCAGATTGCTGGCCGCCACTTTGACCATATCCACCCTGGTTATAACCACCAGGGGCTTGTTGACCATAACCGCCCGATTGCTGGCTCTGTCCACCGTAGCTACCACTACCAGTTTGACTGGCTGGCTGCTGACCATAACTGCCACCAGATTGTGGTTGTGAAGGGGGTGCTGGTGGTTTTGGCGGATTCCCCACACCACCTTGCTGGTAACCACCACCCTGCTGTTGCTGACCGTACGGCATTTGCTGGTTGTAGTTGGCAGCAGCACCCTGCTGACTGTAACCTTGCTGGTTGCCGTACTGAGCCTGGTTTACTGTAAGAAATGCAATTTTTTAGATTTTAGCCAACAATACCTTTTACCAGTTTGTGGCGCTGGTCTAGAATCATATCATGGCGTTCAAACAATCATTAAATCAACTCACAATATTTGGGTGAGGTTACATTAGAGTTTATGAGTGGGTGGGTCAAGTATTATTATTTTAATAATAATTATCCCACCCACACCCATATAATGTGTGTTGTGCTAAGATTTTCCAGACAAGTGTGGTAAGACCAACCTTATAATATACCTGAAAAATTAGGTAATAAATTAAAGAACTTCTATTTTGCATACCAACTTTGCATGATATGGAAAATCAGCGATATATTACCTTGTATACTTAATTTAAAATCTCGATTTTGTTTTATGAAATAAGCCCTTGTGGATTACACACAAAATTGATGATGTGTCACAAGGACACGGCAAAAATTAAAATTTTTGGGATACTAAGATACAGGCAGATGATACTAGGGTTCTTCTCCGGGAATGTATCAATGGGAAATTCCTGAAATTTCCCACAAATTAACCATCCCGTATCTCGAGGAATTTTTTTTATAATTCCGGTTATTTGGCAACATAGCAAAACTTTAAAAAATTGTCATTTTTCAATGATATAAAGAAAAAAATATTCCCAAACCTAATTAAGTCATTGCCTGAGTTGCTTTATTGGCGCTTACCAGTGGAAAAACTTCATTCAGTTTATTCTACCAATAAAAATGCGCCCCACATTTTTTTAAATAAAAACAAATAAGGGTGCAGCTTTTAATACAAGAAGGTCTTGTAATATTGCAGAAGCAATACTACAGAACATGAATGAGCTTAATTAAATGTTTGGAGTTAATATAAAATAATTTTAAACATCATAATGACTTAATTAGGTATAATTTTTTCATCGGGATTCCCGGGAATTTTCATTTTTTAATCCCATTTTGCCATGAGTAAAAAATTCGGGAAAACGAGGAACCCTAATGTACACTATAACATATATTTCAAAATACAGCAAAAGACATGTTTATAGTTAATACCAGCTTGTTGTGGATATTGTCCATAACCTCCTTGCTGTTGTTGGTAATAACTCTGATTTCCCACTTGGCCGGTTTGTCCGGCCTGCAAAAAGCAAAGATGGTTAAAACTGAAGAAATTAAAAATTATGATCAGAAACAAGTTTATGAGCTAAAAAAATATATTTAAGTTTTAATTTTACAAGAAAATTATGCAAAATGAAATGTTACAAAAGTTTAAAATATGGGCGCTCTTTCACTTATGTACGTGAAAAGTAGGGATGCTCAAAGTAGAATATCGAATCCTTGGATTCGAATCTAGATGGGATTCGAATCCAATTCTGTCGTTTTATTTCGGGTAATTGGAACCGATATAATTTAATGTTTTACCGCCAATTGTTGCGCCTAATTGTACAAACGCGTGCGGTAAGTTGGCATGTTGCTGCGGCGACCAATTTATAATGCTTGCTTTAAATGTAACCTGGTAGTGCAGTGTCAGCGTTTTTTCGGGCGACCAATTACTTCGCGTCTGGCGACAACGTTCGTCTAATAATTAAGTGTCAATCAAGCGTTATTGGGCGAGCGACTAACGTGTAATGTCAGGAGCGGAGTTCGCAATTTCCCTAAATGCGTTAAGTTGCAAAAGTAACACGTGCTGACCATCGAGAAAATGCGCTATAGGGTTACTTAAGGTCAACTTTAGGCCAATATTCAGCGAGGTTATGGTCAACTTTAGGCCAATATTCAGCGAAGTTATGCACAGCGTAAATTGTCAAGTATTTGTTATGTCAATAGTAACTTTGTATTCTTTGCAGTACATTATTTGACTGCATAACAGATCAATTAGTAAAAAAAGTAGACCCAACAATGCTTTTAAAAACTGTACCGAATTGCTAAAGAGTTCTGTGTGCAGTGTTCCATTGTACTCACTATTGGCAAAAATATAAGTTTTGGCAACAACCTGGAAAGTGGACATGTATTACAGTTGCTCCAAATGACAGTTGTTAAGAATGTAAAACATTTTTTATTATCATGTTCACATGTTAGCAAATTGTTTGGGCGATTTATTGCTGTGATTGTGGGTCCTGTAGGGTAGAAAAATATTAATCCATTCCCCAAACAAAATCGGGGTTAAATAATTTAATAAAAATATACTAGGATTCGCTATTCTGGATTCGTTATTCTAGATTCGGAACCTATTATTCTAGAATACCTTGGTATTCTACTTTGAACATCCCTAGTGAAAAGTTATGCAAAAAAAAAATAATAATAATACCGCATACCACAACGCATATTGTTTGGGTTAGGGTGCGGGTTAGCGTTTGGGTGGGTCAAGTAATATTATGTTTATTATTAATAATAACTTGCTCCCCCCCTCAACCAAACGCTAACCCAAACAATATGCGTTGTGGTAAGCGGCATTTGAAGAAAATTTTTTTTTTATTACTTTTTACGTACAATAGTGAAAGAGCGCCGAAATATGTTAATTTTATTTCAATATTTGGTTATTACATTCATATTCATTTTACCTGTTGGCCTTGTGGCTTCTGCATTTGCTGGCCGTAGCCATAAGCCTGTTGTGGTTGTTGCATAATCAAACTTAACTTTGCCGAAATTCAAGCAAAGTTTTAACGTTAAATAACAACAATTTCTAGAAAAACAATAGGTGACGTTTTTAAACCCAAGCTGGATTAACTATTTGGTTATTCATCATCAATATTCAACAAGACACGTTAAATATAAACATTTTAAATATCAACACAAAATTACTTCACGAACAAAAACAGTCATTATGAACATTACACTGTTTTCATAAAAATGCCTTAACCTTGGCGTGGAGCTATTTTAAAACGGATGCGACTACTACAAAATACAAAATTTTGTCAAATATCTTAACTCTTTCTTTACCTTTGGTCGTCATACTACTGTATTGAAGTGAATTTTACTAAGCAGCTTATTTGAATCAACTGTTAAAATCAATTGTGATTTCGCTTTTGTATTTAGATTCTAGCCTTTTTTTATTTCATCTCATCCATTTGCGCGTGCGAAGAGCGATGCATTGTGGGTACTTCCACCTGGTCACGTGGTGACGAGAGGTCACGTGATAAGACTTGTTAAAATGAAATTCTAGGAAAACTGAATAAAGTTAACCGATGACTGTGAAAAACGTAAGTAGTTAAAAATTGGAAAATAAAGTAAGCAGTAAAATGTAGTGAAGTTAACGAGGCGGCTACTTTGTATTTGGGGTCTATTAGTTATATACTCTCTTGCGTCCTAATTAAACGAAACTTTGGCGCCTCTTGTCACTGTATTTGGGTTTATGTTAACGAAAAAAATATTATCCACGCCAAAATTAACCCAAATAGAAAATAGTAGCTATTTGCGTTTGTATATTTTAACAGGGGAAGACAATGACCACCGAACTTTCTAACTTCACTAAATCGAAACTAAACAACTTGTCTCAGTATTTCAAAGTGCATATTGTCAGATTGGTAGATGTAGCATATATTCTACATTAAAAAAATCGGTATAACTTCGCTTTTAATGAATACAGTTCACACCACAGCAACACGTCTCATGTCGTCTCATCACAATCACGAATGGTTGAAGAACGAAGTTTACCTTTCTCGCGATGGAAGATGAAGTACAAAAGCGAATGAGTCAAGGATTAGCTGATCAGTTGCCGATTAGATTAGCAAGGCCGGTCGAGCAAGTAAACAGAACTCAGGTGAAATATTTAACACTTTACCATCAAGCGAACACGTTATAATCACATGCACAAACACACATGTGACGCTGATAGGCTACACATTTATTATTCAATTCCAAGGCTTGTTTTAACAGGCTTCAAAAATCCTTTCGTCGTACGGTATCGTATTTTGTCAACTTTTCTGTTATAAACTGAAACACTTTAGAAAAGTAAGGATCCCCCGCGGACAATTAAATGTAAAAGAAAGATTCTTGTTTTCGTATCCAAAGATCTTAAGACTGTTTATTTATTAAAAACAGCTGAAACATAAAAGAAATGATTTTATGTTTTATCTGTTTTAATAAATAAACAGTTTTAAGAACTTATCTGTTATATCTTAATTTCCCAGCGACTGTATACAGTGGAGAAAGTAAGCTGGAATGGCGTTTGGTAAATTAATTATTGCTGTGCACCTGCTCATGTATGTCCCTTATCGCGAGACCCTGACACAAATCATGTTTAGCCCTTAAAGTTGCATGTTTTTGTATGAGATCGGACACTAAGCCTTGGAGTTTTAAGGTTGCGCACTTTATGAGGCCCGTTTATGACGTAACTTTGTAACCTAAACATTTCATGCTTTCCGGTAAGACTTTTTTTAATCGTTTCGGTTACACAATTATTCTACTTTCTCCCCAACTATATATAAGTAGGCTATATTTATTAATATTATTATCACAACAAATTAACGGACGAGAATAAAACGTAGCACATATCAAAAAGCGACAGGATGGAACAGTCTAATTTTTTTTAAGCTTACAGTGACCAAACACAACTAAACTGAGCCGAAACCCATCAATCGACAAGTGTTGTTGTGAACTACTTAAATCACGCACTGGGTGGCGCAACAGGGTCACAACTTGCAAGAATGAGCACTTGGTGTTGCTCGAGCACCTGTTTACACATAACCAGCAGTTGTTGTCGCTATAACAGGTTGAACCAACTAACAACTTGTATTTCAATGAGGCGACGCTTTAACCGATGTATGGCGATTTGACAACCTCTTGAAATTGTTGTAAACAAGCCATTTTGAAATGACTTTTAAGCCCTAGTGAAGACCCCCCCTCCCCCAGTCTAAGGCAGCGGTTGTCCACTCCAAGTCAAGTCCTTGTTATAAAACTAAAACGTTAAGATTTTAAAATGAGTAAGTTTCTATTAGCAATAACTAAAAAAAATATGAATAGGCTAAAATGCATCAAGTAAATTGTTTTATGTGCAAAATTTATTAAATACCCCAATTTTACCAAAAAAATAACTTTATTTCAACCCAAGTCATTTGTTCAAAAGATTTCAGTCAATTCAAGTCATTTGTCCTAAAGATCTAGGTCAATTTAAGTCAGTTGAAGGTCGTGTCTTAAGTGAACATAAAATCACTGTCTTTACAACACTGCATCTCGATATATAACTGCTACTCCAGTTACTTTGTTTGGCTTGCTAAACGAAAATGCTCAGTAGTTAAAATCTCAATTACAGGTTAGGTCTTAGCCATAACCAAAGAAAAATATTTGCTGTGAGACCATTTGCGTAATATATTCTATTACCAGGCATAGTGGGTGTTGACGGCCTATTAAAATAAATGTCAATGGTTTTTTCCAACGGCCTTTTCATTTTTAATTATATTTTGATGAGCTACATTTGACCTTAAACGGCGTGAGCTGAGAAGGCAAATGCATTTATTTTAACTTGCACCAAAAAGTCGCTTAAACACATTTATAGTTCAAAAATCCCCAAATTCGTCGGTTTCGTAACGGAATCCAGTAGGAACCAGGATTGTTGTTTGGCGGCTATGAAAAAACATAGATGACGTCACAAAGTTATGTAATGTGACGTCACTAATTCACTCCAAACGTAACGTCATAAGTTACATCTAAACGTGACGTCATAAAGAAGTAAACAGAAGAACACCACACAGTTCTTTTATTTTGTTATAGTTTTAAGAGGTGTTACTTTAAATATAAAAGCTACATTTCAAAAAGGTTATCGATTCGCGCAAAGCGAAAAAACCTTTATATCGTTTAAGATTTCAAAACTTTTTTTCGCACATTGTCGACAGTTTTCTTAAAATGGGCTAAGACGTAGGCTACTACAAACATACTTCAAATTCTAGCGGGGCGCGAAACATTCATGTATTTATGTAGTTGAAATAGGAAAAAAACACAGTTTAAAGGGAGTATGGCTCTTTCCTAGTAACATACCCAGGATCCGCCCCTGGTATCCAGCATTCTTATATTGTTGTAAATTTGGCATTGGATTGCTGCAGAAAGAATGGCGTGATTTTTATGTAAAAACATGGAAAGTTCACCCCTACAGTTTTAGCGCTGCTCTTTCGGACGTTTTGTTTCTCAACATGAAAAACACGTGTTTTGCCGGGAAATTTTGCCCGAAAACACAATTTTAGATCTTTTATGGAAAGGAGTCATAACTGTTTAATAATAAAATAAACGTGCACTGCACGACTTTACATTTTTCAAATCGAGAAGTGACAACACTGAATAAATGCTTTTAAATCTACATGTTGTTGTAAAAAGGCGACCTATTTTTGTGCATCTTAAAAATAAACATCCATAGACGTGATGTGCGTAAGACTTTGAGTCAGTCTGTTTAGTGGCGTTGCCGGCCAAAACTTTAAACGAGATTTTTGCTTAAGACATTGCCTATAGTAAACCACAAGTGTTCACAAAATGTATAACCAATTGATGTTTTGCAGAAACAAATCAATTTTCCTGTAGCTTTTCAGTTTTTATTACTAAAACCCAAAGAAATCTAATCTGAGAAAGTTTGCCCAATAACTTGCTGAACTGAACACAAAAAATGTTTTCTATACAGCAAAAACGACCTTGAACAATGTAGGCATATTACCACTACCATAACTTTAGCAGCGTACTTAATATATAGAAAGGCAACAGGTAAATATAATGCTGTATCACCTATGTAATGGATAAGGTGCATTTAAGTTTCGCATGATTTTCTGTTTGCCTATTTTAGTATACGCAACACGAATGGTTTATCTTCAGTAGAAAGAGAGTGGCCCAAATAATAGATAAAAGATTCATTCTTTTATTAGCAAACGTTTCGGCAATTTCTTTTGCCATCATCAGTGCAGTAAGTGAGACTAAGATAAAAACGAGTCACTATATATACGCTCGGACGTTTTAGAACGTTCTATAAACAGAAAAAAGGAAGTCGCAAAGTAACGGAGATAAGAAATGCAACGAAAAATTACATCCGTAAGGCGAAAGTAGGGCAAAGATAAGACAATGAGGTCAATGGGAAGCAACAGATACACGTAAGAGGGAATTAGTAATAAATTAAAAATAAAATATGAACACGACGATGGAATTGCGCGAATATACCATTTAAGTATTAAACAAATACAGGGGGACTGAGACCGTGTCAACATTGAGAGCGGGCTTGTGCTGCTGTATAAGCAGCGACTCCAACAGAAGGAGGCGGTAGCGGTCTCGTGCCGAGCCCAAAATCTCTGGGGAAGTGAAGTCCACTCGGTGGTTAGGATTGTTCTGCAAATGTTTGCAGACTTCGGAGGACGCCGAACGCTGGTGTTCATGCATACGGGTCCGAAGGTTACGTCGTGTCTGGCCGATATAAGAATATAGTGACTCGTTTTTATCTTAGTCTCACTTACTGCACTGATGATGGCAAAAGAAATTGCCGAAACGTTTGCTAATAAAAGAATGAATCTTTTATCTATTATTTGGGCCACTCTCTTTCTACTGAAGATAATCAACAGATCCGTGCTTAGTGTTCCTACGAATGGTTTAAATTACAGAAGATCACAGTTTAAAAACACCGTCTAACATCCACAAGCTGTAGATGTCGCAGTTGTGCAACCACAAGTAGACTCAGACAGGAAAACGTTAAAAGTGCTAACGTCGGCTTGGCAGGATTTCTTAAAACCTGGCCCAGTTTTGGTTGGAAGCAATTTAAAAGTTTCAGCTCCTGTTCCGCCATAGTTATTTTAAAACCGGCATGTATGCACAGTTCACACCATCCATAAGGCCACTGACAATATCACGAAAGTGCTTGTCACGTTACAATTTAAATTAATTGTTGTGGAAATAAAAGTTGGGATGTCCGACAACCGGCATTTTATTCCGATACCCGATATTTTGGTCAAAAAATATCGCGATACTATCCGATAACAGATGACGTCATTAGTGTTCTAAAACAAGCAAATTAGATAATATTGTCGTTCGACGATATTTTTCCAGGTTATTAGGTAAAAATGTACTTCATTGTTGAAATGTTTTTTGCGCTGGTTCACGGCTGAAGTTCCTTTCTTAATTTTGTAACTACTCTAGTATCGGCAGATACCGATACTACCGCTTGACATTGGGTATCGGCCCCGATCCGATATTATAAGACATACTTGAAAAAAGTGTGCCGGGTATACTTATTTTTCTTAGTGCGTCGCAAGAAGAAAACGTTTGTGAACTACTAACCTATGTGCACATCAATCTCGCGGTTATTTCACATTATCCAAAAATATCAATTTGGACAAAATTTAAGAACTGTGCCACCTTACAATTGCTACTTGTGTTTCACAGGAAGACTTCATTTTTTTGTTTGCTTAAAAAATCTGACAGCATCGTCATTTATAGTTGCAGCATTTGCGGCTTGCGTAGTGCACCATTTGGTTTAAGTTTTTATTAGCGTGCTTCTTGATTTGTGTTGTGTTATGTTTTTAAATACTGCTGATGCTTTTAGAAGTGATATATGTTTTTGCAAATCACGATGCACTTTTTCGCTGCGGCAATACCTTAAAGCACGTACCGGTCGCACAATATAGTCAGCGCAGGTTGAACAGTCATTTCTTGTTTCGGCATTTCGCCTCACATCAAACCACGTTTATCCTATAAAGTTTAATTGGCTGTCATGTAAGAGATTTAGAAAAACAGTCATAACTCGAATTGCGCGTTACTTCCTATAGTCAGGGAGGAAGTGAAAGAATAAAAATCTTTACAATCAGGAAATGACATCTGCTGTATTGCGTGCAGCCATTTCCTTGGATGCAGCATAATTAGCAATTTGCTGTGTACAGAAGACCACTTAAATTGACGCGTTGAACGCAATATCCGATTCGGATTTGTCTTCTTTGAATGTTCAATTCCTGCTGATGTTGCGAAAGAAACTATAAAGTCCGGAAAAAAAAGTTTGCAAATTATTGACTTTTAACATTTATTTGATTTGTAGCGAAAACTAGAAAAAAACACTTCAAGTTTAGATCCACCAATATGCTAACTTTTTAAATATAGTCAATTTTGCCTCTTTGTCTCGCAAAAAATTCACCTATAGGCTATAGCCACAAAAATATTTTCTTTATATTTTCCTAATACAACGGATATCGGTCCCATAAACATAACTAATAAATGATCTGGCATATTTTATTTTGTAGTATACCATCTTAGACTTACCGTTTAAAAGTATAGCATTTAAACTTTGGAGCATAATGGTTGGAGCTTGTAGTTAGACGTAGAATGAATATCAATGTACATACAGAAATGGGTGGCATTTTGAACGTTTCTACGGAACGTCCTAAACTTGTTTGGTTATTCTGACGCATAATTATTAAAATTCTTGTCCAGCGTGAATAACAAATCGCTCGAAATGCGATCGGCAATCACTCGTTCCTAGTTTTTGCCAACTCAATGACGTATCAGTAGTTCGGAACCAATCGACCGCACCATTTGGGGTCAAACGAAACAGGAACAAACAAAGGTACCGGAAGTTTTCCAGGCTTTGCAGCTATTTTCCCGCTCCGATAAATTCCTTGGAAATCTGTTCAACGCCATTAAATTTGGGCAACGCAAAAGATTTTGACAAATAACTTCCAATGGTCCAAGTCAGTATTGAACAGGGAAGGATGCTAAACTAAAATGACGCCCTATCAAAGTGGGTTGGTCAAACATATTGCGCCTATTTTTTTTGGAAGGAGAAACTTACATTTGTGAATTTTCTTTCCACCACTGTAGTGGTTTCACCATTCAGCAGTATTGTAATGACTTTGAACACTTAACTTGAGTTAAGTGCACTAAACTGTTTCAAACTAATTGTCTTTGCTTAAGTTTTTGACCGGGCGTTTTTAATAAATAATATTGTTATGCCATTTTTACCTCAGTTTTTGCTTGTAAATGAGTTTGTTCACTATGTGTTACTTTTTGTTGTTTTGCAAATTAAAATAACACTCTTGATCGGAAAAAGTTGAACATTTTAATATGGTACAAATGACTTGGCGTGGACTTATGTCATTTTTCAAATCACTTGACTGGCAAGTCCTTACCTAAGGGCTCGTTTATACCATATATTGCCATTCAGTCCAATTCCCGCACAGGAATCATCACCGAAATTACTCAAATAGCTTTAGTAATTTTTTGCAACGTCAAGTGCTAGGAAACGCAGCGTCACTGATAAACAGCTCGCTTTATCTCGAAATTTCCGCGCTCAAGTTTACGACCGGTTAGGCCCGTAATAGCAACCTGGATATTATTTAGGAACTGATTTAGTTATAAACTCCGCTTTGTATATAAGCACGTGATGGCCAGGGGCGCTGTAAGTTACCGTGATCGAAAATAGTGCAAATTGTTTTAATCACCAGCCGAAAATTGCTGAGCAAGCAGACATAAACCTGGAAATTACTGGCGATTAGAAGAAATTCCACATTTTTGAGACATCTGTATTCGAGACCCGGGCGAAATGGCGCGCCGAGATTTTTTATAGGGCAATATCTCCGAAACGTGTGCCGCTTATAAGCTGAAACTTTTATACAGGCTTTAGCATTCCAGCAATTACACTAATAGCGAAAAAAAATTAAAAACATTAATGTTAATTTTTTTATGAATATTAATATTCAGTCATATTACATAGCTCTAATTGTCGAGTTTTCTGCACAAAGCATGTATCAGTATTGTGGCCTTGTTCTACAATAAAACTGTATGTATAGTGTGTCAAAACTAAAAAAAAATTTATTAACCTTGCTTTATATACAACACCAAATGTAAAAAGATGAACTGTTGACAAAATCTAGAATCAATTTACTGATTAAGTAATTTAATACATATGGCAGTAGTCAGAAATTTAGAATCACCTGTTATAGTCGTTAGTCGAAATTCGACTTTTTTAAGACGCCCTTATTCGAGCCCCTCTTAAAGTTTTAATTGCTTCGTCAAGAAGGACTTGAGCAAGTGCTCACAAAAATGGTTTACAAGTTGCATTAGCGACGTCATATGGGCTGTGGCACAATTGTTGTTTGTAAAACAAACCTTTTGTCTGAAATAACAAGTAAAACTCATAGTTAAAAACATGAGTAAAAACAGGATCAGACGTTTTGTTTAAAAGGAAATGTATCTCATTCATTCGAATTAAGGAACTGATGATGCCACTTGGCGAAATATATTTTCCTTCTAAACAAAACGCCTGATCCTGTTTTTACTCATATTTTTAACTATGAATTTTACTTGTTAATATACGCGTCAGCGGAGCAGTGATCGACTGGCTAAAACCTGCCGCCGATGGTTTTGGATTCTATAACGATACATCATATTGTATTGGCTGAAATAGTGCTGTAAATTTTTGCACCCTTAAGAAGAAAATTCTGGCGTACGGAGGCAAGTTCATTTTACTGGAACTTTACCGTTTTTACCAGTGCCTAAATAAATTGTTGTTAAAGTTTTATGAGAAGGGCGGAAAAAGAGTCTAACCTTACCGGGTGTTTAATCTAAACCACAAATTAGCACGAAATCTTTAAATTGACTGGCGATTAAAAAAATTTGACTGTTTTTTAAGACGCCCTTATTCGTGCGACCTCCTAAAGCTTTAATTGCTTTGCAGAGGAGGGATTAATGTTTTGTCGAGTGCCTTGCTTGTTTTGAAGGATCTGAAGACAAGTTTCGGCTTGCACACGTACGCACAATGATCTGGCCAGCAAGCATTTTTAAACTCTAAAGTTTTTACATGGTCGGGTAGTTGTTGATTTTACTTATGCATTTCCTGATGTATTTTGGCAATTGTATTAAATAATCAATGGGTTTTCTTAATTATTTCTATTCTATTTGGTGTTGGCGTGTCTTTTCAAGGGGCCATTTCTAAAACAAATCAATTTAAACTCATATATATTTATTGGAGCATAATGTCTGGAGGTTGTAGCTAAACTTAAAATGAATATCAAAGCCCATACAGAAGTAGGTAGCATTTTGAACGTTTCGAATAAATCTTTTTCATGTTCAAGTAATGAACAGCAACCCTTTTGTTTTGACCAAACAACGATGTGGGTTGCATTTTCCTTCTCACATGCAAAATAAATGGGATTGGTTTACCATCGTTTATTATTCGTCCACATACGCATTTTTCCCTTGTTTAGCATTTGGGGCGAAGTTTTGCCTATAATGATTGGTCTCATAAACGTGCCAGAATTTTACAAATGTCAACACCCCACATGGTATTGAAAAAATTCAGCCAAAATTTTAAAGACGTTCGTAAAGCAGGTCGTTACGCAGGCCCGTACGTTTTTCGCTACGTTTTTACGTTCGCGGAAATTGGCAGCATCCGTTTAGGGTTGACGCACCCGTTCAGACAAAACGTGTGAAACGAGGTTTCTTGAGTTTCTCCTTATGGCAAAACGTGCATCTCCAACGTATGCATGTTGCACGATTAAGAACGTAATCCCGGTGCATTAGCTTTCGCGAATTGAACTTGGTTGATTATAATTCCTTTGAGACCTTAAAAAATATTCATCAAAAATAGCTCCTCTGGTAATTGTAATTGTTCCAACTTTTAGGCAACCTAATTAAATCGTCTTCTTCAGGGTGAATGACCTATGGTATATTCTTTAGACCAGTGGTTCTCAATCTTTTTGTACCGGTGAACCCTTTTTGATGCTTTCAAATGGTCGCGGACCCCTAACGTATTTCTGGTCACACAATACCAATTTACTTTATGACACGTTTTAGTGATTTCTGCTGCTGAATCGCCGAAGCAAGTCTTAAAATGCGTGGTTGTGTTTTTGACAATGCTAGACAAGATCTTTGACCATATAATAGCATAAACCAAAGTCCACTACATATGAACATTCTGTAATTCTACCTTCCATTTTACAATCTATCGTGTTGAATCACAATGGAAGTGTTCTGTCACACTCAATGCGATTTACAACATGTTATAATATGATTTTATCACTTACCAAGATTGTGATTAAGCATGTTACCAAGCGTTAGTTATTTCCTAGCGTTAATTAAATTAATATCGGTATATTTATAAGTTTTTGTGGCCCCCCTGAAAACGTTTTGCGGACCCCCAGGGGTCTGCGGACCCCCGGTTGAGAACCATTGCTTTAGACTTTCCTGTCTCAACCAAAGTCAGTTATTTATATATTTCTCAACAAAATAAGGACATTGTCAGTCTTTTCATTCAATGACGCCCTATTTTGTGGTGCATTTAGTTGTAGCTCAGAGATTAGAGGTCTGTTTTAGTATTAGTTTCAAATATCTTCATTGGCCCAAGTAGCATTACAATACGTTCCCTTTTGTGGTCAAACATGATAATCTATTTCAACTACAAAAGTGTCAGTTTATTGCTTCGGCACGTACTTTGGTTTTACTGTTAAACATTAATCTCATTTATTTAAAAATCGTAACGCCAAACTAACTTGAAGTTGAATATACTGTTGCTACCAAGCATTGAATCAATTTTATAATTGTTCTTCCCGGTAAATATGTTTGTATATTAAATGTACCGACGTTTCGAAATAATCTACGCAGGATATCTTCATCAGGGCAGTGATATTGCAACTCGGCAAAAAAATATATAGCAGCCAAATAATAAAGAAAAACAAGATGTAACACGGCAATTAAATCAAAGTTGTTTCTATAGGCGTAAGTTTGAATCGATGTCGAGCCTATGAATTGCGATTTAACAAAAACCTGACTCTGTCAATTCAGAACCAGTTGATTTATCGTACAATCTAAGGCTGTAGCAGGCACAATAGCTTGACCTTTGCCCAGAAAAAGCACAAAAGCGCCAAGGGCCTTAATGCTTTAGGGCTGTGCCCTGATATTTGCAGACAGCTGATAAATGTAATGGACTGTACAGCAAAACCTCTCAATCAGCACCGTTCACTTTGATCTGAGATTAAAGTTGGAGGCACGTGCTTTGGTCCAGCCCAGTTGTCAAATACTCAGTCAAATATGGGCATTGGCCGCACACCTTGAAGTATAAACGCCCTGGCAAACTTAATGAAACGCTTACTCGAACACCGCTGTTCAAATAAGGCTAATCCTGGATAAATGCGTATTGGACATTCTCTATGCGGTAAACTAGCTCTTGGGCGACCAATAATTGCGAAATTTGAACTTTAATACGTCGTCATTGAATGTATGCTGACGCGCACATAGGTAAATTTGTTCAAAGAATTTGTATAGCCGTCTTGTCGGGTTCTGGCAAATTGATACGATGGCCAAAACCTGTTTTGAACGAAGGAGTTTTTAATCTCGCAACCCTTCAAATATTACAGTGCTATTGCAAATTATACAAGTCATACTACTTCAAAAATTACATTTCTATAATTATAACGCTAATTTAAAGTCCCGGGTGAGTCTACTTATCGGCGTTTATTTAGTGTTTCTCAAATTGTGGGCCCCAAAATGGTCGCCATCTGATTTGGTTGGCTCGCCGGCTGTTATAGTTATTATGATTAGATTTCTTAAACTTGGTTCCTAAAAATATGCCTTTAAAAACAAAAAACCTACACAGAATATCTTCATCAGGGCAAATCTTTATCAGGAAAAATTTAATTGCCCTGATGAAGATTTTCTGTATAGGTTATGGAAATATCGCTACATTAAATAAAAAAATTGCTTGAAGAACAATTTTTATAATTGATGAGGATATTTATTTGGACTTGAGGTATTTTTAATCTCGCAACCGTACAAGCTTACGAGCTTGCAACAACGTCTCGCCACAACACCGAACTTTGCATCTAATCTAAACCATTCATTGAACGTTTCTCGTTACGGCTTATCAGCAATGTTAAAGAGTTCAACAGACAGACACACATAAGCCCTAAATAGCAGGGTTGTAAATACCGAGCCCGTGTTTTAGCAAGGCTATCTATTACTGGCTTGTCAGGCTTGACGCCTAATGGACAAGCCCACCAGAAATGTTTACATCAATGGGACGCTCTAAACATTGCACTCATTCTAAACAGGCGCTCAAGTAATAATTTACAAGCCATGAATTTGGGCGGCGACCGCGTGCAAAAGCCCAAGCCCTTTTTGTCAGACAGGGAAAGTTAAACGTTAGCGACACTATTGGTTCGAGAAGTTTTAAGCCTATATTTGACATGGGAGAGGCGGAACAGAAAAATAAGCAATCGCGGTTTAAATGGTTGGAGGAAAAGCGATTTCTCGAGTATTTTTAGAGGCGAGGTTTAATATGGAGCATCAAAGCTGGCTTTTCGCTGCTATAATTTTACGGCAAACAGCAAAGAGGATAACAATAGGTCAAACAAACCTTCTACTATAGGATTTTAAAAAGTTGCTTTTTCGAAAAGCATTTGTGATGTTTACTGTGGATTGTAAAGCCTGTTGAAAAGTCATTCATGCAATTTACTATTTTTTTAAACATGTTTTAATTGTTTCCTTTATACCTTATAGCTGCTAAAGAGGTGAAAAAAGTGCAACGCTTATCGTGAGAGTTGATTTGCTTCTGTTAAAAAAATACAAAATTTTAACCTATATATATATATATATATATATAATATAATAATCAACAAACCTGAAGAAGACGATTTGAAATGGTTGCCGAAATGTTGCTTAACAATTACAATTACAAGAGGAGCTATTTTTAATAAACGTTATGTCTGGGAGCAACAGTTAATATCTATATAATATATATATAACTTGCTTATTCATATTATAACGGACGGTGATTCGTTATTGTTTAGCTGATCCTAAAAGTTTTATGAGCGCAAGAACTCGCGAAAATTACGAGGCGTCACTATGTGTTGTTGCTTAGCTTCAACGTTGTATTAATACACTAGAGAAGTATCATCATAACCAGCATATTAAGGCACTTTATACTTTGAAACTTGTATTGAGAAAGTGACAATTTGGAAATACGTCCCTTACAGCGTTTCAAAGAATAAATGCTTTTAAAATGGTTTATTTCTCGACAAAAACGTTTAACCAGCAAAGGCGAAAGCGTGTGAGTAAATATGGCTGCGATCAGTTATTTTCGCTTATCAGTTCTAATTCGGGCGCACGAAGTTTTTGAATTCGACGAATGGTTTTGGCGGAGCGCGCTTTTAATAGCTCCACGTCCAGCTAAAGGTATGCGGGCAATTCGGTTTACAGAGAAAATGATACAAGTGAAAATATTTATAACTAAAAAACACGACGAGACGGATTGGTAGTTCGTGGTGGTTGAAACTTTAAAACAAGCTTCTTTCTTGTAATTTATATGAGATATCCATTTAAGTCGCCTTTTTGTAAATCGGTCAAAAAAGCTCAAAAAATGCCCTTTTAAAATGGCGCTACTCCAATTATAAAAATCTGTTTTTGAGTTTTGCAAAGTGGATAATTATTATGGATTCTTTCATTTTCGCAGATAGGCTGCCACTGGGTTTTCCTATTTAGGCGATTTAAAATTTTCTCCAGCTGTTGTTAAGTTTGCAATGCACACGTAATGTGTTTACATGCGAGAATAATCGAGACCGGATAAAAAGCTGCGCAATCTTTTGGCGATTAAATGCGACCTGTGATCCTTTGTTGTTGGGCATAATAATTTACAAAGCTTTAAAGAGCTTTACTTTTAAAGCAGCCTTTTTTATCTTTGTCACTTGCTGTGTTAATTGGGCGAAACGCGACAAACAAAACTAAGGCGGGAAATGGGATTAATATGGCCACATGAACCCACGGTAAAGCTCCAGCTTTCGCAGGCTGGGCTATACTTAAGTGCTTAACGGGTGCATAAGTTGTTGCTGCATTACGACATATGTTGTCATATATTGGTGTCGCAAATTCACAGCAACAAACAAGCATTGAATGGAGCAACTGTAGCGACAAAACACTTCCGTGTAAAGTAGATGGAAACCCGGATTTGCTGAAGAGCTTACGGTCTCTTATATCGCGCATTAGAGCCTTCTTAAAGGACCAAATAATACGGGTTTTGTTGCAAATAAATTACGTATTGGTGGAAAATTTTAGAAGCTGTGGGTTCGTATTACAAAGGTGCTGACGGAAAAGTAGCCTAGCCCATAAAAGCTCTCTGGGTTTATCTTTAAAGGCGTGGGTAGAATGGCACAACAACGAAAGATAAAATGAACTGATCGCTTTATAATTGGCCATTACAGCGGTGCTAGTTGTATGTGATAGCATATTAAAAAATTGCAGAATATGGCATTAACATTCGCTATGCGAATAATGTAATTTGCCAGTTTACGAAAGAAGAAAAATTTGACTTATAGTTAAAATGATATTTTTTTCTGCGTGTTTCTTAATAAATCGCCAATTCGCACAAATAACCGCTCTATAAAATATTTTAAACTGCAAAAAATCAAGGTCGGTAAAGACTCTTTGCTTTTACAAGCCTTAAGTACGAGCTTAAACAACACACTTGACATAAACCAGCATTCTGCGTAAAACACATTCAACGCTTTGTGTAAAGCTGTTCTCCATTTATAAAGCGGCGTCCATTTTGCAGATGAGAGATTATAAATCACAATAAACTATAAACAAGCATAGTGTGTCAAACATATGGACTTTTAAACACGAGGCTGATCGCTTTATAATAGGCCATTACAGCGGTGCTAGTTGTATGTAGGCTAATAACATATTAAAAAAATGCAGAACATTGCGTTAACATTCGTAAGGCGAATATTGTAATTCACCAGTTTTAAGACAGAAGTCACTAAAACTTGACTTAAAAATTGTGTTTAGGCCACATTAATAAATTATATAAAAATGTTTCGTTCGTTTCCCTTCAACATTTTTTTAATCAATTATTCCCGTACAAATTAAAAAAGTAAAACCAAAGTTTAAAATAACAAGAAACGTTATTTTCAAAGCGCTGGGCAATAATCGTAATTTGTAAACCTTTCCAGAGGGTTTATAAATGATTTTTCAAGTTAGCAAAATTCTGGTGGGCATGTGTATTTTTGCAGTGACAGAGCCACAACACATTCATATGTTGGTGCTTATAGTGTACCCCACGCGTTTTACGAAACCAATCTACTTCAGTCTCTAGCTCAAAATGTTGCGTGGGTCGAACTAATGAGCGGTTGTTCATCCGCAGAAAACAAAATCCCCTTGTCTTCTACATACAGAGGAGTTAAGTGCCACAAAATAATTAGCTAAATCATTGCCCAAATATGTCGCAACCGCCATATCTTTCAAGTAGATGTTATAAATGGCTGCGGTTTCGAACAATCCTTAAAGATAAACCTTATTGTATACTCTTAATTTGCAGTCGTGATTGGTATTACGTCTATAAGGAATAATATATTAGAATGTGTACGTTTGTAGAAATATCTGCAGAGTCACAGCACAAAGAAAAAATCAAAACCAACCAACTAAAGGCCACGATAAATAGACATTTGAAATTTCATTTGAAATTTAACATTTTAAATTAGTAGACATTTTAAGTTAATACTGATTCAGGTTGACTTTAAAACGACGTTATTAGCGCGGACGTCTAAGCAATCACACAGTTTGTTTTATTATTCTTGTAACAACAACGGTTCCAACAACGGCTCCAAGCCGGGTGCCGTTTCGAAAGTCTTAAGATACTAGTTTTACAATATTGAGATTCAATGTAAAAATAGTTTGACTCCGATTGGATTGTAATAAACTTGGACATATTTTCCTACATGTGCAAAGTGACATTACAGTAAGCTCTCAGTGAAAAATCTATGGTAACTAAGGGTACCGCAGTTTATTTTTATCTTCAAGTGTTGTAAGTCAAAAAAGGTTGGGAACCAATTTTGACTACAAGTAAAATAAATTCCGTGGGCACACCTGTTACCAGACTGGCTAGCCTAGAATAGTAAAAAGCAGCAGCATATGTCATATAGCGAGGTCGTGGAATTGCGGTTAAGCGCTGGAATAAGAGTTGAACCTTACCTATCTTATTCTACTGAATACAGCGCCTTATTATTAGTATCAACACAAAATTGTGCGAAATATTAAGCTGTTTAAACACGTTTTTGTAGTAGAAAAACCGTCGCATTTCTTTAAGCTTTTACAATACATACCATTCCTGGCAAAACAAAACATACCGTTTCTGAGGTCGTATAAATTGCGGTGTTGTAAGTCTAAAAGGGTTGGGAAGAACAGAAATTCCGTGGGCGCACCTGTTACCGGACTGGCGTGCCTAGCCTAGAATAGCAGAAAGCAGCAGCATATGTCATAGCGAGGTCGTAGAATTGCGGTTATTCTTGAGAGCCCTGGTGTGTTTAGCGTAATTACACGCGACAGGCAAAACAGGGATCTCTCGAAATTATCAAGTCACGTTCAAGGAGACGCGGTTTAAAGCGACAAAGGGGGGTGTGTCCTGGTCGCGCCTGCAATTTACCGGCTTCAGTTCGGGCCGTCGCTGCATATAAGGCGATTTCGATACTTTTCTAGCTTTCTTCGAAGTTATAATTGGCCCCAGGGCCGACGGGTACTTATCTTGAGCGCGCGATAAAGAGATCTGCATGATTTTTCTCTTTACGGCCCGGTTTGGGCCGAATTGGCCAGCCAACGTGATCGCCTTGAGCATGCGGGCGCGTTTTTTTAACCCGCTTTCGTGACTTTTTTTTCAATCGTTGGACAAAAATTGACCAGCCCGTTTTTTAATTTATTTAGAGATTATTTAGAGCATAAGCATTGAGCACCCGTGCGGCGCAATAAATAGAATTATATCAAATGCCCTGTTATGGGCATACATTGCAATAATGAAAACTTTTTTTATAGAGCAGTGTTTAACTTCGTCCTCTAACCACTTAAGGCAATGGTCTAGTGTTGGCGATTTCTGCCAAAGGGTAATTTTGACAAACTTGTAGGAAAATTTTGTAAAAAGATCAAGATGCAATATTTTACCGTTTTAAATGGCATGTTGGTGGCTAGTAAGCCTTCGAAAGGTCACTCGGCAATTAAAGGGATAGCATTCGAGCAGATCCAATGAATATGCAAAAACTCATCATAACAATTAAGGAATGGCATTTTAAGAAATGTCACTGCACTCTTATGGGCTTTGACATTTGCTTTTCGCCCCGGAATAACCTCCGACTAAAATGCTTCATAAAAAAAACGAATTTATCATAAAGCTTCAATTTATTGCCGCAAATTGGCAGATGACATGCGAGTGCACCAGCGTTGCGCAACGAATTTAATCTCGGCAAACGAGAGGTTCTTGCGTTTCAACAACCAATGTTGTGAACAATGAAGTCCCAGCCAATTCATTTGTAAAATAACCTTAGTCCAAATCATGTTTTTTTTTAATAATAAATCGAAAAAATCAGAAAACGAAACATATGTGCAAAAATTAGGATAATATAGTGCAATTTTGTAAACACAAATACCTAATGAAACCGCTTCATTTCAAACTAAGCTTTTGTCCAAACGACTTAAATCAAGTCATTTAAAACAGTGACTTAAGTGCATTAAAGTCAATACATTTACTTAAGCCATTACAACACTGGAAACAACTGTAGAAATTTCTATAGGTAAACTATATGCATGGATCTGTAAAGTAGCTTAAGAATCAATTTTGCCAAAATAGGTGTAGTAAATCGACCTCATCTTAAAAAAACGTTTTGACACGAACATGTACCATCAACAGTTAATGTGACTAAAATCTATTCAAACCTCACTTTTAAAAGGTGGGACGCAATTCGAATCAAGTATAGAGATTCCAACGCGCAACATTTGGTTTGGCTCAAGTCGAACAGCTTATAGTTCGGAGATTAACGTGCCTCAAAACTTCACACGATACACATAAATCAATCCGGTTTTGGCTTCAACCAAATTTGCCTACAGCCGCGGACTGACGTACATTTACTTCAACAGAAATGCGAATGGAATTTTTGAAAACGTAAGCGAATTCCGAATGTGTTTTTTGCTGTAATTTCGACCTTTGTAAAGAAAGGTGCTCAAACATACTATGTGTGACTATATTGTTGCTTCAAGGCATGTTGTCAAATGTAAAATTTCTCTTCCGGCAAATAATTTTTTGTTAAAAAAATGGATAAAAATGGTGGAGAAACACCGAGATAAGTAAATTGCACAAATGTTATTAAAATTCTTTTTGGCACTTGAAAGCCTTCCAATTTATGTAAATTGAAATATACTTGGACAAACACGTTTTTACGCTAAAGACATATAATAAGGCTATAGTTCAATATACTGTTGCCGTCAGGCATTGGATCAAATGTAAAATTGCTCATCTGACAAATATGTTTTTATTAAATGTACCGACGTTTCGACAACCTACTTTGTGCTCTGTGAATTGTTTTTAGTATTGCGATCTTTAAACTTTATTTTTAGCACCAAATTGAAGTATTTTTGTGTGAATTTTACAACATTGAAATACCGCCATGTCGTGTTAAACAGTTTACTTTTAATAGCGTTTAATCAATTTAAAACTTTCCATTAGTAAAATAAGGATTGTGAATGTCTGGTCGGTTTAGCCAAGTATATTTATATAAGTTTTCGATCTAAATCGGTTAGCGCGCGATTTTAAATCGATTTACAACTATTTCCAATCGCGCAAAAAGGGATTTCCCGACAAATGTAAACAATTTTTAACACAATCGTTTCGTCTGTTACGTCAACAAATTGGCGCGATTATTTTTTATTTGCGAACAATTCGTTTTTAAAAGTTTCGTGCAGAAAAAAACCCGAATTCACTTCGAAATGGGCTTATAATTACACCCCGGTCATTATTTTGAGGGGCGCCAAGTCGATAGTACGTGCAATATATCACGTTTTATCAGAACGATGTTGTGATTTATGAGCGTTATAGCTCATGGGTTGTTACACTGGGGTTCGTGGGCCCTTTGTGGTACGTGGCATAGCTATAAAGGTTAAATAAAAACCTAATCGAAATTTAAATGTTTAAATTGTAAAATAGAATTAAAAAAAAGATTTTATTTGAAAAAAAACGCTTTTTGAGCACTTTTAAGCAGGGAGTCGAACCGTTTGACTTTTCCGGTTCAGGTTCGGTTCGGGTTCAAGAATTTTTTCGGAATCTGATTCAGTTTCGGTTCGGAGGAATTTAAAAGTTCCGGTTCAGCTCCGGTTCGACCATCGCTATTTCAAAACCGGTTCATAAAGTTCCGGTTCAGATACAATATAATTTGCGTTAAATCTCAAAATGTGGGTCAATAAATGTAGAGAATAATCTTTGAATAGTAAGTCATTCAATCTAAGTTACGTGACGTATTAAAAAAACAGCAACTCATTACTGAAATATCTAAAAATTAAAAAATAAACGATTTTTCCATTTAATATTCATATTTTTTTCATAAAATTTCGAATATGGCGTAACTTGACTCTGTAAAATTTTTTAGATTTTTAGGAATTCTAAAACAAAATTAAAAAAAAAATTATTTGAAAAAAAAACGCTTTGGCGCCTTCTACTTTTATCTATTATGAATCCATTTCAGTTTCACATTTCATGGACTAAAAACCGCAGTTTTTCTAAGTCTACTTGTTTCTGGCATCAATTAAATTACGTCATCTTTTAAAATTCGTAATTTCTTGAAAAGAGTTTCTTAACTGGAAAAATATTTGGGATATTGCATTTAACGCTATTTTTTAATTTAAGGTTATAGGTTCGCAAAATTACGTGTCAGTTAAAAACTAATTAAGGTACGTAGGCCTGCTAAAAGATATTCTATTTAACTAATATTTGAGTTTGCTTTCGCTCTGTAAATAATATTTGGGATATTGCACTTATATTTTTCAAGGGAATATGTTTGCAAAAAATAAGGGCCAGTAAAAACAACGATTTCAAATTTCTTTAAAAAATCTATTTAACAAAAATAATTTGGGATTGTTGTCAATTTGCTGACGCTCGGAAAAAACATATTTAGGATCGCATCATCCAACAACAGTAACATTCCAGCCCTTGTAGTATGCAGTGCTATCCACCGACCGAGCTATTTCCAGTTATCAGCTCAAATCATCGGCGTCATTCCAAAGCAGCACGACCCGCTACTAATCGGGCCGGTATGCGAGCGCGCGCGGCCTGTCGCGGTTCGCCTTGTTACGTCACAAGAGCGCCTTTCTCTCCCGCGACTGTCGGGCCATAAATATGCGAGCTCGGCAGAGACAAACCCAGAACAGGCCTGGAACACCAGGGTAGTAACTAGCGGTTAAGGAACGGTGCCGGGCGGTTCCAAGGGGTGGCCAGATGGGCCTGGTGGAACCATAGACCGCGATAAGGTTTGGGTGCGCCGAGAGTCGTGTTCCTGCTATAAAAGCGACGCATTTTTGGTGGTCAAGGCACAGCTGCTTTATCTCTGTGTACGTTGGACATGTCGTTTAATTTGTAAATTAGATTGCAGTACATCGGTGTTAAGTGTGTATGTTTTTTATCGTTGCAGCATTTTTGAGATAATTTTATAGTTTTGACAGTTTGAGCGAATCCAGCCAACAAAGAAAATGAATTCATCAACTAAGGTAAGCTTCGAATAACTTTTAAAATCTATTTTTTGTTTTGTTTAACGGAAAAAGGATAAACAAATTGCAGCACCGTCATACTGTAGAAATTCTTCACGTTTATGTTTGATTGCAAACTAAAAGCTTCTAAACCTTATGTTTTTAAAAACGCTATAGTTATTTGACTGGAGCGATTTGGTGTTAACTGCGCATTGTTGAATTTCTTTTATGATATCCTCCGTAGAAAAGTGGGAACAATATATACTCCCAACCGCGTGATTTCTCTGTGAGAATTTTTGCGCTTTACTTTTCTTAACCCATAGCTCGCCACCAAAGATCGTGACCGTATGATTTGTTGGCTCGCCAACTGTAGTATATGGTTAATTTTTAATCGAACATCCATAAATTTCAACTGATAAATTACAAAAAAATCGAATTTCCTTTTTGCACGCTTCCCATTTATTTAAAACCCAGGCACTTTCCAAGCCATTCGGGTTTTAGTAGAGTACCTTTCCGCGAAAAAAATAGGTTAGTACAGAGCCCTTGGTCAAACAAGATTCTGCCTAAAACTAGATGAATCAAGGTTTCGTGTTTTTGCCAAAATGATTGACTTGACACCTTTAAAATGTAACGTGTCTTTTTTGCTTCAGATTCTTTTTACGATCGGAAGCTTTATGCTGGTTCTAGCGTCGGTCGAGGCAGCTTGCTACATACAATACGGCTGCAAAGACGCAGACACCAATAAAACCAGGGCCGTTGGATCATCTTGGACCGACAGTCAATGTACAACTTGCAGCTGCGATGGTGAATACGTGGTAAGGGTTTTGATCGTATAAACCAGGGCCGGATCATGAGGCTCTAAGCACTGAAGACTTTGCCGTCCTATATTTGTCATTTAAAATATAAACGCCATAGACTACAAAAGATATTATTTATCGAATAAGAAAAAATGTATTTTAACCGGGCCACTATTGAAATCTAAGTCGTCTTACCAACTCGAATTATTTCCTTAAACACTGAGACACCATTGCAAATACGGCTATAAAAAGTTCTTTCGTTTTCTTGTTACCCTAAGCACTTGTTTGTTTTGCTTAATGATTAACCCAGTCCTCCCTTGTTAAGAAAAAACGCAGCCTCCGGTTTAAAGTGTTAATTTACCCACACACTTATTGTAACCTTACTGACATACACAAATCCAACTGCGCTCACTGCAACTTCACAATGCCCGCCATTCGTATGCTAAAAAACCTCTTGTAATCCCAGCACTTAATGCTTGTATTTTGGCGAATCCGGCGTGTTACGAATTTGAACGTAAACAAGTCTGCCCAGGGCATTGTTCGCTCACAAACGTTCGTTTGTTGTCAAACTCCAGCCACACAGCAATACTTAAAGAGACATGTCTTCCGGTTTAAATGGCTTTTTTCTGTCAGCTCTAACTGAGAAGGTTCTTAACACAAACCTCTGAAAAATATATTTGATTTTCGTTAACAAGGGTTGGCATTAAGAAAAAATCATTCTATAATAATTTTAAGTCGTACCATAAATGTTTGAACTCTTCCTTGGACCTTAAAAGTCCCCTAAAGTAGCCCACACCCCAGTAAAAAAAGTGTTTAACCAAAAATACTGACCGTGGCGCACCAGGTTAACGCCTTTCTTTTTTGCAGGCAACTTGTCTTGAACGGGAAATCATACCCATGTTCAGAACCTATAAGAAGTTCGGTGGCAAACGAATCCGTCCTTCCTTTAAAATTAAGACAGTAGACGTTGTCCTCAAGAAGCCTTTCGTGGAATGCCCAACATTCACTTTCAGCACAAAGGACCTCCACTTAAATTACCGCTACAAAGTGGTCAACTACTACAAGGACATCACTATGAGCTGTTGCACGTAAGTCTACGTTGTTCATTGTTAACAAAATATATCAGGTTGAGCTGAAACACTTTAAAAAAGTAAGGATCCCCGCGGACAATAAAATGTGAAAGTTTCTTGTTTTCGTATCCAAAGATCTTAAGACTGTTAATTTATTAAAACAGATAAAACATAAAACCATTGCTTAATTTTTTAAAAGTTTCTGCAGTGTTAAGAAATGTAGGTACATTCAGGTGTTAACCTATTTGTTTTTTGATGAGTATGCCTTTTAAGTTAGCAATTGCTGCACTTGGTGACAAACCATGGCTAAAATAACTATACTTGGTATCGGATCGGCACCGATACCACACTACTATAGGGCGAGTACTGCATCAATTGCATGTCATTATGCTGGTATATGAACGGATTTTATGTAAACAGTGTTTAGTTCATTCCGGAAAAGATCACTCTCTCGCTTTTTAGAGCACAACTTTCGTGCTATGAGTAATAGACTTTTTTTTTTAACAAATTTTTAACAACACATAATTATTGGCATGTTAAGTTAACCTGTGGCCTTACCGTAAATTAATCTTCACTTGTATTTGTACAATGCTGATGGCATTAGATGTTGCCGAAACGTTTGTAAACAGAACAATGTCGATTTAATCCAATATAACGGCCTTAGTATTTTTATTGAACATAAAGAGGCTTTACACATTTTTAAACATAGTTTACATATTTAAGCTTTCCAGTTTAAATAGTCGCATATTAGCTTAAAATTCGTGAAGTCTTGATTGCAATATAAAAAATGCTCAGGGCATGCTATTTACAAAGCCATTTAAATTACAGGGTGCCCTACTTCACCCAGGCCCCACCAGAGTGCGAGGCAGTATTGAACAAGAAAACGTGCCAAACCGAGTTGTTCAACAAGGGAACTAAGGACGAATGCACAGCTGAAGGACCCATTTCTATGGTCGGCAAATAAGATCTTTTAGATCTACTAAGCGGCTCGTTTTTTTTTGTTTAATTCTTTTCCTTCTTATTCCGAATGTACGCAGAATTTATTTTACGCGCCTTTCTGTTGTTGTTGTTTTTGTTTCTGTTTCTTCCTTTGCGAATTTAGGACTGTGCCTGTACTTGTATGTGTTTTTAGCGGCCTTAAGGTTTTAATTGTGTAATGTCGACCGATGGGCGATTTCTTATTCGGTTGTCTCGTTGTTACTTGTGCTATTTTGCTTGTGTTTCATGTGCGATCAATAAAGAACCAATGACAAAAAGAATTTTCGTATGTTTAATATAAGGTGTTTGAAATAGAAATGTCGGTTAATCGTATCGAAGCCGACACCCGATGTCAAGTAATAGTATCGGCACTCGTTTTGTTTCGTCTGCAATATTTCTAAATTTTGTAAAAACAACCAATCTTATTAATTTTGCAATATAAAACTACTGCAGCCTGGTCGAAACACACTGACTCAGGAGCAGATGGTTGGGGGTGTGGTAAGACGCAATAAGTATATCAAAGCCCATACAGAATATAGGTAGCAATTTGCGAACGTTTTAAAAGAATCTTAGGATAATGGCTGGAAGTTTTAGTTAGACGTTGAATATCAAAGCCCATACAGAAGTAGGAAGCATTTTTGACCTTTTGAATAAATCGTAAGATAATGACTGGAGGTTGTAGTTAGACATGCAATGAATATCAATGCCCATACAGAAGTAAAAAGCATTTTAAACGTTTCGAATAACTCTACCCTGTTGAAAATATATTAGGAGTTATTTGAAACGTTCAAAACCATATCTACTTCTGTGTGAGCTTTGATATTCTTACTACACTGGCTTAAGTCATTTCTAAACTGCAATTAATGCTTTAGATTTTTGTAGCGTTCATGTTAATTGACACGCCGCATGTTTTAAATTACACGGTCGGTAGCTCGGTGTACCTTCCCCGTAGTGCGCAGCAGTATTGGACAAGAACACGTGGTACAAGTTCTACAACGCTACGACCATGCGGGGAAGTTGTACAGCCGATGGGCCTTTCAGCAAATAAGAGCCTTTCGTCAGTGAATAAAATCATCTTGTTTTTATTCCTGCAAAATCATTTTTTCCAGATTTCGTTAAATTGATGCTATTTAGTCATTTTTTTAAACATTTTTAAGTTATAAGAACATTTAGTAAGACATTTTATCTTTCTATTTTTAAATACATTTGGTAGAGCATATTTTAATTACATAAATTTGGTACGGCCTTTGTAATCCTATTTTTTTTTTAAATATGTTTGGTACGGCATTTTTCATCTAGTTAAAAAACGAATTGTATGACATTTTTTTTTTACTCAAAAATATTACACAAACCTTGAGCCAACGTCAGCCTTAACTTTTATTGCGGGTCAAATAGAAGCATATTTATAATCGCCGAGATTTATAGCCCCAGACTGTCGCAACAACACATGGACTCAGACAGGCAATGGGCGGCAGACATCACAATTAGACATAATTATTAATAAAAGCTTATAAAGGTGCGTCTGAAAAAGTTGATAAACAATGAGCCGTGATTCATTCAACACTGCTAACTTTCAGCAGTAAATGACTCTGCAGACAAGTAGTTAGATTCGAGTCATAGGCCTACTGTAGGTTTAATTAAGGTTGAATGAACTGTCAATGAGTCTATTTTGTTTGTCCTGCATATAAACATAGTAGGTAGGAGTCACACGTCAACATTAACTGTGATATAAATGAGCAAGGGTCTATTTACCCGGCTAACATAGCAATTTAAATCAATGCCTAATGATAGGCCTACCATATGTCCTCTTTTAGGAGGATTTGTCCTCTTTTCTCAAGAAAAGTTAATGGTCCTCCGAGGACGCTCAAAAATGTCCAAATGTCCTCTTTTTTCGTATGAGTTAGTTGCTTATACTTTCAACAAGACTTTTAGGCGAGACTTTGTATTTATTTCCAAAAAAATACTGTAGCCATGAAACATGCTGAATTATTAGTTTAAAAAAGGTTTTCCAACAAATTTCCCTACCAGCCAAATTTTTAGTAAACTGTTAAAGATCACGCAATTTCACTTTGGCAATATGGCTCATAATGCAAATGTGGAGCGCATTGTTTTTTACCCAGCTATACAATGGTGCAAAGAAAGAGACAGCTTTAGTTGGATCAGTTTCGAGCATCTTGACGGTTGTTTATAATTGCAATGATATTTCGTGTAAACAACTTCACGATCTCGTTAAAAATGATCATTCCTTATTGGCAAAAGTTAAGATAACCGCAAAGTATTCATGGGCTGAATATAAAAAATAAATCAGATTTGTTGTTTTTGTGTCCGTTTTTGTACCATTTGCTTTGCTTTGTTGTTCTAACTTTTGCCTGCAACGTATTACTTGCCGGTAAAAAAATGTCCTCTTTTGGGGTGCTGGTAATATGGGAATGGTAGCCCTACCTAATGACCAATGGGTGTATGCTTTCAAGGCTCGTAAGTATAAAAAAAATGGTCAGTGGTATTACCGTTATTGGGTGGTGGTGGCCCATTTTCATGGACTTAGTACCTTAAAAAAATGATCAAATGTTTTAAAAATTCTATGAAAGCCGGTCGAAAATTCTTAACTTAAAGTACAGCTGTCACTAATGGGTGTATGCGTAATCCGAGCAAACATTAAAGTTATAAATTTAACCTTGTAGCCAAAGATAATTTTACCAGAATCCCCAACACAGATTATGCAATATTCGTTATAGGCTACTCTTACACTTAACCAGGTTAACTTATAGTTGTAAGCCTTGACCTAAACCTCTAGCAATGTAATATGCTAGATACCTTTATAATTCAACAGACCATTGTTGTATTCCACAAGGTAGCATTTGCAGTTTTGTATTCAAAGCAAAAAAAAATCGAGCAGAATGCAGAATCACACATTTTAGTACATACTCTTCAAAGCTGTATTTTATCAGTTTTTCTTGTTCTGTAAACGCGTAAGCTTACAGACAACCAGAACCCTATGTCAATAGTTTAAAATTCGTTGAACCCACCACTGATAAAAAATGTGTGCATATTCGCAGATAGCTTCTGATTGCAAATCTGCAATTAGTTTTGAGCTTAAATCAATATTTTTCAATTGATTCCCAACATAGAGATGCAAACATAAAATAAGTCTAGTGCACTAATACTACAAATATATCCATATCATCAAAACTAAAGCGCCCAGGTTTAAGAGTAAGTTAGGTGTCATTTTGACTGACGAATTGTCACAGGAACTGCAGCACAGTAGCAAAGTGCTAGAACGCGACTTATCTCCAGGCATGTTTTCACAAGTGCTAATAGTCTCGTTGCAATGCTTTATCAAAGTACGTCCGTTGCCAGAGTGAATTGTAACTGTGATAAACAATAAACATTGTTATTAATGAGATAAAATCTAAGCAAATTTACAGTTAGAAACTTTTCCTTTATAATTTTATGTTATTCCAACCTTTGTTGTTTTTCGTGGCGCTGTGTTAGGACGATCTATTAATTAAAACTTTTTTAATTTTCAAATCAACCAAAAAAGTTTAGGATAACTTTTTAACACGACCCAACTAAATCGACAAAATTAAAAAAAAATGTCTGTTTATTTAAGCTTTTATAATGTTTATAGCTAAAATACCCCCAAAAGAGGCATTTTATTTACCAAAAAAGATGTTAGATATTTTAGTGAGTTTCATCTTAAAGAAAAGTTTATGTTCAAACTCTAAGTTAAATGTATCCTAATTTCCCTATATACAAGAAAGTTACACATTAAAAAAATAAAAAAACGAAGCCGTGTGAATATACAAGCGCGAGCCAAAACGCAGAAGAACCAGGCAGTTTCTTTCTAAGAGTTTGAAACTTTGTAAAAAGGCTAAATAAGTTATACAAGACGCACAATGAATAAGTAAGACAACATTTTTAAAAAGTGTTCGCAGTCTATTTGCATGTAAGTTTGTTTATTTTAAGTTATATTATTGTTACACTAGTTACTGGTAGCGACTAACCTAACGAAAAATAGTTACATCTTGTATTTACCAACAAATATTCGTGTTATTGTAAAATATGTGTGGCCTCAGTTCACAAAACTGTTACAAAATCGTGCACCCATCAAATGTTTACGATAACGCGGCTTTAGTTTTAATAATGTTCATAGTAATGTTTTTTTGGCGTTGGTCTAAAATCCTTATTTTACAATTTAACCAGTTAACCATTGGTACAGTAACGAAACAATTTGCCAAAATTGGAATAGTTTTGGCCACGTGCCACATATAGAGACTTGGGATATTTCTGTAATTAAGTAAATAACAATGCCTTACTTAGAATTGCCGTCGCAAGTTTTGCATTTTAAAATTGTAAAAATCCGAAATCCACCCAACAAGAGATTACACTTGACGTTCAATATAAAAATCCTCTTCGAATTGCGGCAAAGCCCGTCAAACGTAAAGTGACATTCCAAAATGCCGTTTGCGTCACAAGTCGGCATACGGAATGCTAATGCAGCTTTAGCTACCGGTAAAAATCCGATTGAATGGCTTTTGGCTTTCTTCAGAACCAATTGTCCTGAGATTAACCTCCTGCTAAATCGTCGGATACCACCGACAACTGGTTCAGTCTTTCTGGACTTCTAAAGCAGAGCGACAGGCTTCGAATCAATCGTCTTACGTCGGTGAGTTTCAGAGTAGAAGATGTTATGCTTTAACATATTTGTTGTCCACTAAAGTGTCGCCATTTTTTGTCGCTGTGAAAACTTAGGCGGTTTTAGTTTGCAAAACAAATTGCTTTGTAGCGCTAGTAGAAAAAAGAAGGCAGATATCGTATTTTTTGCGAATAAGGCACAATGCCGATTCTGGAGATAAATTTTAACTACTTAATTTAATATAGCGGAGATGGTATGGGTAAAAGTGGATTCTCTGCACATTAATTAAAACTAAACTTTTCGCGTAAAATGTATTTATGACATCAGTTGTTTTTCGTTCAATTTTTTTAATTATTAGTTTTATAAAAACATTACCGCAGTTTGACAACGATTTTAACGCCGAAACTCCACCAAACATATTTTATTAATTTAATGTCTACATTTCAGCCGGGTATCGAACGAGTTGGATTTTAGCGTGAATAATATTGTTAAGTTTAGTGCCTCTTTTTTGCGTGACTGTACATCAGTAGCATCGTGTAGCTTTTGCTGCGCAGCAAGCCGTGAAAACACAATTGTCAATACTATGACGTCTCAAGGCACAATTCAACTCCCCAAAATATTCTGTTTAGTATCTAAACTCTATGGTAACCGGTACCCCTGCCTTGCAAATATCTGTATCGCACCAATAGATCGCGAACAACTCGTGTTTACCTGAGCTAATTGTATGGCACTTGCTTGCCCCAGAACTGGGACAGTGTTGTCGGTGAATGTTGATTTCCTTCTGCGCACAATAGCCCAAGTTTTTAACGTAGCAGTAGTAGCAGTTCTTGTACGCGTTCGCTCCAACCACGCCTAAAACTGCAAAAAAACATTGTACGTTAATAACTGGGGCGAATACCTTTTGAACTACAGAATGAGAAGTTTTTGATATTTGGCTTCTGCCGATATATCGGTATCGGTAATTGTAGGCCGATACTTTTGCCGATAGTACGAAAATAGGATATAATTTTTCTTGTACAACAAACAACTTATCAATTTTTTAATGAAAAAAAATTCGTTTTAGCATCCCGCCAAGTTAATATGCAAAATAGTAGTTTAATAATTAATAAAGCTATATAAACTGAAACATTATTAGGATTTTATTTTCCATGAGTTCAAGTTTTGAACATTTTCCAGGTATATAAAAAAATTGGCATCGGTATCTGGTATCGGTTGAAAAAATGAATATCGGTCGATCTCTAATAAAAAGTAAAGCTTTGTATCAAAGTTTTCGTATTTCCAATCGTTATTTTTTAAGAAAGACCTTTTTAATTGATTTTTTTTGGCAAGGGTGCAGTTTAGAGCACCAAGGCGTTCAACGTATTTGTAACCCTTCTAGTTGCGCGCTAAATTTGCCCGGCATGAGTTAAACACATCGTTAGTAGTGTTTAAATCGTTCTACATCGTAAAATTTGAAACCTTGTGACCCATTAGCTCCGCCTAGCGGAAAGCTAATCATGAAGAAAAGTCATCGATAGAGATTAAGCGCCTAAAGGTTAATTAATCATGGGCATAATGATTTGCCCTTATAAGAACTCTAGTCCTAATTGGATACATGGGGCCAAATATGGTTGCATATAAAATCACAATACCACCTTACTTAAAACGAGTACATACTTGTAATATTAAAAACAGGTTCCTCTGGCAATATATATTATTTTCTACCAACGTTTCGGCTTACTATCCGGCAAGCCTTCGTCAGGGACTGTCCCGAGGACTGTCTGTCCCGAGGACTGTGATATATTGCCAGAGGAACCTGTTTTAAATATACTATGCCTGGCAGCAACAGCATATTTATACATACTTGTAAGTTTAACACAATCTTGGCCCTACCGCAAATTATCTGGATAGTCAAACCCTAGTTTAGAATGACATAGCTTGGAAACAGTGCGGCGAGCAGTTTGACCAGGACTTGTTTAGAACCCTGGTTAGTGGTTATCGTAATTTGGGGTACCTAAAATATTTTGTCGTTACCATTCACAAATCTATGACCACATGAAAACATACCAAGGCTCTCTTTAATGAACATTGCCAGGTCGTAATAAGAATATCAAAGCCCATACAGAAGTAGGCACCATTTTGAACGTTTTAGAATAACTCTTTATTCGATTGTATGTTGTAAATGAATAAAGAGATATTCGAAACGTTACAAATGCTACCTACTTCTGTGTGGGCTTTGATATTCTTATTACGTCTTACAACAACCTCCAAGCATTATGCTCCAATGTTGGGTCGAATTATCTAATCGTTTCCAACCGAACAAACCCTGGAGAAACGTAAATAAACTCGATTGGCTTAAAACACGTGAATTTTGATTTAATGCGCGAGGAATGTTAGACTTGCTCTTTCTTGTGGTTTTATCGCAAACAACAACGCACTTTGGCTGAAGCTTTGAGTATTTTTGCGGAGGGATTAATTATAGTTCCCGAAAACAAGTATCGAGACCACCTGAAAATGCGGCGTCAGGAAATTCCAGCTTCCCGCGATCGCATTGTGCGCAAACAAAGGCGCGAAATCCAGCGAAAACACGTGCGTCATTGTGATGTCACAACAGAAAATTTATTAACTCGGCAAAATCGAACTTAGATCTATCCATGTTCTAGTGCAGAGGTTATCATACGGGGGAATTCCCCACCTAAAGCGGTATTTGGAAGTTTCAAAAAAAAAAAAATAAATTTACCAAAAAAAGTACGTTTTGTTTTGGGGGAAATCTTGATGCAAGTTAATCTCAGAGCCCACCTGAAAACCAAACATTGCAGGTATTGTTGGCAAACTAAGCAAAACTTTGATTGCGTTTCCCATTATTATTATGTCACAATGCGCTCTGCCTAGACTTATTTACTACGACTGCAGTATTGTATTTATCAAAATATCATTCAGCAAAGTGGATTATACAAATCATTTGGTACTAAAATCTAGGCTGTCAGCTTGCGATTTCAAAGAGGTTAAGCACTTTATTCGTTTTGACATAATTGCAGTTTTTTGTCTGAGGGGGAATTTGGTTTAAATAGCGACTAAAGGGTTGCACGGGATGAAAAAAGTAGAGAACCACTGTTAATGTAAGGCTAGTATTAAGCGTCAAAAATTTAAGCCTAAATCGCACCGAGCTTACTTACCAAGAAACCAGATTAGACCTTTGCAAGTCATCATCTTCTTCAGCTTCGTTTTGCAGAAACTCTTTCCCTTGAAAAACGAACTTTTTTTCCAAGTCGCAGTCACATATTTCCGAAAAACACCGAACAAATAAGATGAACAACAGATACAGTTATTTCACCTCTTGTCCTTGGCAAGACGCGTTCCTTGAAAGCAGTTTGTAGCCCCAGGCACTAAATACGTCGTGTCGAAATAATGATTGGGAAGTCAACGGAGCAACAATCATTGAGTTTTCAAGTATAGCTTTGCAGCGCTACCTGCCGGATAAACAATAAAAAAATGCTGACGACTAGAGGTGATAGTGTTCACAAATTTTAACGTCGCTTGTTTCACCTCGTGTCCGTGACCAGACGTGTTGCTACATACCAGTTAGTAGCCTCAAGCAACAAATACGACGTGTCGAAATAATAATTGGGAAGTCAACGGGACAAAAAACATCGCCTTTACAATTATAGCTCTGCAGCTACCTGTCGGGTAAATAATAAAAAAATACTGACGAATAGTGACGATGACGTTTTGCTTAAAAGCAGTTTGTAGCCCCAGGCAACAAAAACGGCGTGTTGGGATAATAGATTTGGAAATAAACGGGGAAGTGCTTGCCGTTACAAGTATAGCTCTGTAGCGCTAACTGACGGAACACTGCTGTTTTTTACTGCTTTTCTACACAACTTTTGACTGCCTTCAACTCATTAGTTAGCAGTAATGGTGTTTTTTACAACGGGATTTTATTTTTATTAAATTTTGAGATTTTTTACCAAACGCTGGCAAACTTTGAATTTAGACAAGGGCAACTTTATCAGTAATGGTGTTCAATTTGTTTACTGAAAGCAATTGAAAATTAAAACCTTTTTTTAGTCGTTTAATTTAAAGTTACACTTTCGTAAGGTTTTTGCATATTTTAGAAATATCCTGAAAATGTGGCAACACATTTCCTATTTTTATCAAATTTTTTTGTTTAGATTTATTGTTTTATTTTCTGTGAAATTGTCAAGATGACGCCGATATCTGTTTTCCTGGGACTGATCACCGCAATTCCAGGAACCAACCAGATCGGTACAGATCCAAAAAGTCTGTGTTTTAGTGTTAAATTATGTCTTCATGAGTGATCAAAACTAAAAACGTTTTGAAAAAGAGGGAAAGAGTTTGCGAAAAGCGCGTTTTTAGATTTCATATGGGGCTTGGCTTATTTAGGTCTTATTTATACTGGTTTGAGTCTTATTCCAACGAAGTCTAAGATCGTATTAGGTTTGTTTATTAGGTTCTTGGTCTTATAATTGGATTGTTTCTTTAAGTCTTATTGTGTGTTTCTAAATGAAACGCTTGTTAGATATAACTTCAAGTTTTGATTTTACGGCTAAATGGTGCGGCTCATTCGTTTTAGTTAGTCGTGCCGTTTTTGCAAATGCTTGTGGCGCAATTTCTTCTCGCGAGAGAAATCCCTGATTTTTGATGCGTATTATACGTCAGAAACTAACTATCACACTGTTGTGTTTTGCATAATAATCGCTAATGAATGACGCCAATAATTCACAATAAAATGACTGTAATACTGCGTATATATTTGGATGATATTGCGATCAGGGAGCGGCTGACTTTGACCTAACGGTCTTTCGCTGCTCCCCGGGAATCTACTTCCCAAACAATAAACATATCTATTTATGCCGAATTTAAAATTTAATAGTTAAGTGTTCTATTTCTAATAGTTGAGTTTTCTGTTTTAACTTAAATAAATATATAGTGTATCCCTTCACCAGCGTCAAATGGAAATTCTAGCCAAATTATCTCCTTACATGGTTCATGGCACGTTGCTATAAACTGAAGCCTGATTATGGCTTTTTATAGCAATATTTTATCCATCTGTAAAGTTTTAGTGCAATTTAGAGCTTAACAGCCCAATTTTTTTGTAATGTTAACCTACTTTAGGGCTTTTGCTGTTAAAATTAAGTAATGCTCCCGATAGCATTGCAGATATTTTACTAGCGTTTGTTGTTTTCATCAATCACTACAAAAAAAGTCATTCCCAATTAAAAATATCACGGGTTTTCGTTAGTTAAAATATGTATGACACGCTTAGACAAGTGTTGTGTGCTATAGTCGATTATTTATTCGTACCATTTCAAAAACATCACACAACATTGCACTTTGTCAAATTGGATGCGTGTCAAATTATGGCAATATTTTCTAACCGTCGTCTGTACCATGCGGCTTCAAACTTTTATACCACGCCACTCGATTAGATTCTGCTTCCACATAGGCAAGCATTTAGTTAAACCATTCCAGACACATTTAGTGGCAAACAGTCTAGGAACAAACATCGCCATTTTTGTGTTATAATGTATAGCAGTGTGGTTTCTTAACCTGTCGAACCCCTATGTTATTTTGCAAGCATTCGTCGAACCCCAAATTTTCGCTCAGTATTCGTTTTTTCCTCCTAGCAGCTGAAACTGGGCATATTCAAATTATTTAACTTGCATTTATATAGGTTAAATTGGCCAAACTTTCAATTTATAACGTTACATGACATATATAAACTGTTGCTACCAGGCATGGTAATATAAATCAAAAAACAGCTCCTCTGGTAAGTGTAATTGTTAACCAACGTTTCGGCAACCTATACAAGCCGCCTTCGTCAGTTACATGACATCTTGGCACATAAAAGAGATTCAAATTTAGCTTGAAATAACAGAATTTATGTTTCAGAGGCCGCTTTCGCCGAACCCTTGAAAAAGCTGCGTCAAACCCCAGGGGTTCGAGCAAAACCTGGTTAAGAACCACTGATGTGTAGGCTACATGTTCTACAATCACCTCGAAATGGAACCAGACAAAATGCAGGTAGACTTCGTACATTACCGTGGTTCTTGTTGGTGTATTTATTTTTAACTATACTTAGAATTAAACTGGTAAATATTTCTATAACCTATGTGTAGTAAAGAATGCAGGTTTTATGCAATTGTCAAATCTCATTGTGGGCCGCATAAAAAAACTTGCATTAGTAGTGGGTCGCGAACTGAAAGAGGTTGGGAAGCACTGCCTTAGAGGGAAAAAAAGTACAAGTTAATCATTTTATTGCACGAAGTTGATCCGAACTGTAGTTAAAAAAACAAATCACAACAAATCCTTTAATAGCCGCATAAACATATACAAGTCCACTGTTGTTTTTAAGTAATTTCATGTAGTTGTTAATAAACGAAGGCATAAAAATGATTTTTTTTTATCTTTTTTTATTTGAAAATAAGGGTTTCAAAACTGTGTTTACCACACGGCACAAATCGTATGACGTCACGTTGATTTCTGCCAGAGTTTTCGCTGGCGGGTCGATGTTGCCACGACAAGAGACGAAATACCCGCGCCAGCTCAACTTAACCACATAAACTTGGCTTCGTGTCGAAGTAATAAATTGGCGTGAATCGGGAAGTGTGACGTCACAAGTGCGCGGTCTTCCGTTTTCGTTCTCAGACGCGCGACGCAAGGAAATGACAAGATGCACGTTTCCTGTTTTGCAGCATTACTGAATAACTTTCACTCGCCTGCAACCTGCCATTAGTTCTCGATGATGACCTTCATTCACAACGAGACGTAACGCATTTTAACCGATATTTTAAAAATACTTTTGACTTTTAGATCAGGCAATCAGTAAAAGCGTTAAATTTGTTTGAGGGAAGAAATTAAATGATCAAATACAATTTTTAAGGCAACATTTTACATCAAGACAGCGTTTTTTTATTAGGACGTTAATTTTGACACTTTTGTAAAGTTAAGGTATCGCCTCATATTATAACAGTTTTGGAAATGCGACTTCATGCATGCGTTTAACAATAAAAATCTTGTTTAGGTTTTTATCTTTTTCTGTTAATTGGTCGAGATGACGCCGATATCTGTTTCTGTTCTTTTCCTTGGACTTATGATTGCAATTCCAGGCACTCTTTCATCTTCCGCTGGTATGTACAATAGCGTTGGTTTATTTAAGTCTTCGTGTAATAAAACCTTGAACATTTGTGTCATAAATGTTTTAGTTTAAACACAAGTACAAGGTGTTTCACATACGTTTGATTTTATCGCTTCTGTGTATTCTTATATGGCTAAAGAAATTGCGTTAGTTTTTGTTTTATGAGTAAGTAAAAATCATAACATTTGTGTCATAACTAGGGCGATTATTTTTTACCTTAAAAAAGGAAAAATTTTGACCTTCACATTAATTAATTTAAATAGCATATTGTTGTTTGAAGTACTGCATTAGTTGTCGTCGTCAACCACACGTGTTTGATGTTTTACTGGCTACTGGTCGAATACAAATCAGTTATCTCTAGCACAGCTAGCAATTCACGTCAGACACAATTAACAGATCTTAAAAGATATATATATATATATATATTTCGCCAACAAAGCCATCGTCAATATATCTTAATTCGAATGAATGTTCATTTTAAAAGCTTCGGCTCAACTTCTTTGATTAGGTTCATTGGTGTGTGATTATGCGATATAAATAGTTTATCTTGATAGCTTTTTATTGCGACTTTGCCCCGACTGTGAGCAACGGAGGTTCGGTCACCCCCACTCTTCCCGCCCCTCCTGGTTACCATGCCAACACCGTGGTGACGTCATCTTGTGCCAAGGGATTTGAGTCAACTTCTGGCTCCAAAACGGCGGAATGCAGTGCGGCAAACACCTGGACACCAGCATCATTGGAATGCTCAGGTACAACTTTAATTGACTAATATTAAGTTTTTGAAATCAAGTTAGCTTTAATTTTAAAATTACCAGACTTTACACGCGAAGATGTTTTTTATCTTAGTAAGTTTTTTACACCTAGGCTATAAGCGTTTACCCTATGTTTGTTCAGATATTAACGAGTGTGGACCGGCTGGTTCGTGTCAAAATGCACTTTGCTACAACACGAAAGGATCATACACCTGTACTTGCAATTCTGGTTATAGCGCTAATGGCATTTGCACTGGTAAGAGTTCTGTGTAACTAAACCAAAGCATTAGTTTCGTTTAGCTTGTTCCAAGTTGTACAAACCGTCAAACCTCACACAATGTAAAAAGTAGGTGTTTAGATTCCAGGCAAACTATATCGCAATTTAAAAAACGAATGTTTTGAGAAAAACGATGAGCTATGAATACCAAAAATCGATCAAAAGGAGTTGATTGTTTTTTTTTGTTGTTTAAAATGGCTTATATGGGTTTACTGTTTCGCCATGTTGGAAATTGATAAAGAAATGAAAGTATATTTAATACAAACATCCTTTAAACCTTGTATTTTTGCGGTTAAATGCTGCTTTTTTTACTACCGGCAGAAACACCTCATGTCCAGTTGTACACGTTTGTGTTTCAAATTGTTGAGGCACTTAAATCGTGCTCAGACGAGAACAATGCTTTGAGCTAGGAGCAAAATTGATGTTCTTTGGCCTGTTTTTCATTTCCAATATTCGCCTAATTAAGCATATCACCCCAGGGTTTTTAATTTTAGGTGAACTATAAAAGTTTTATGTAACAAATTTGCAAAGTGAAAATCACAAAATATGATTAAAACGCCAGAAAATTCGTTGTCTATTACCATGATTGTTTTTTTGTTAAGTTTTGTTCACACCTTATACGGAAATATGCATTTTGAATAGCCCTAATGAGAAACTGATATGACCATTGTATCATAACTGATATACATAACAATGTTTTATGAAACATGTTAAAATTGTTCATTCTACCAGCTTAAGTTATGTGTTATGAATGAAATAACTTCTTCGTGTCCTTTTTATAGGATATAAAATAATGCAAAAATCTATGAAAGCAACACACGAGTTTAAGTGATCTATTTTAATAACTAATCGACAACCTTTAACAGAAAAATTAGAACCAGAAAAAATTGATTTAAAAATAAAACATTTATCTTTTGTTTATCATTTATCTGTTGGTCCAACCTTGTAAAAAAAGCATTAACCCTTGAGTAAACTATTCACCAGTTCAGGAAACACTGGTCTGGCTTACATTTTTTTCTGTAATTGAAAAACAACTATTTATGACAGGGGTTCTTAAACTGGGGTCCATGGACCCCTTGGGGGTCCGTGAACTAGTTTTAGGGGGTCCACGAAACCCAATTGAAATATTAGTATATTTAAGAACTAATATATTTATCAAAAAAATAAATAAAAACGGCTTTGCACTGATGCATACGCCTCCATTTCACTTTCACATTCACATTTTTTGACCGAAATCAGCAGATTTATAAAGTCTATTTCTAATGTGACGTAAATTTATGACGTCATTTTTTTAAATTTTTGCCTACCGGGGTCCACGGGGTCCACGGTAAAAAAAGTTTAAGAACCCCTGATTTATGAAGAGAAATATTGTTAAATCAAAAGAAATTGGCGAATTATGGGTTTAACCGAGAATACAAAAAATAGTTTCGACTTACTCAAAACTCTGCCCAGTCAGGTATCTTGAGAAATTGAATCCTGAATAAACATACAAGTGCGCATTTTTATTGTATTAACTAACTGACAACGACGAAAAACTGAACATTGATCTTGTTTTGCCAACGACTAATACCTTGACGTATTTTCTTAACGTTGAACAATAAAATCAAATAAGCTATTGTTGCCAGGCATAATATATAACGGAGTGTTGCTCTTCCAGCAGAATATATAATAGATCGACGTTTCGACGTGCTATACAGAACGTCTTCATCAGGATACTGACGTTACATGTAAAACAGATTCCTTATAAGGTATATATTCTGCTGGAAGAGCAACACTCCGTTATAAATAAAATCAAAGTTAAAAAAAACGAGTAAGCAGTGATCGGCAAGCAGAAACCTGACTCAAATGGTTTTGGATTTGATGAAAATACAGCCTTTTATTGGATTGTAAATCATAGGTCCACATAAAAATTGGCATATTTTCTTTTTGTATTCACCTTAACCCAGGGTATATCAAACTTTTCTAAATTGGAGAAGCTTGTAAATTGTAATGATGTATTATTGTTGGCGTCGCCTTAGATTTTTAAAAGCAAAACAATTCTGAGGAACACTAAACACGGGTCTGTTCATATTCTTCAATAGAAAAATAGTGGCCCAAATAACTGATAAAAGATTCATTCTTTTATTTGCACACGTTGCGGCAAGTGTCTATGCGTCTGTATCTTGTGGAAATTTATGATGAGCGCCATCCTATTTCGGGCCTGCTGAATTTAAAATGTTTACCTCAACAAGATGCAGTTTTAATAGAGTTTAACGGGGATTTAGACAAAGTGCGATAGAATCACGGGTTTCATAAAGTCCAACATTAGGTTGTTTTCCCAACACAATATGTTGACCTCTCACTGCAACATCGCGCGTTATCGCAAGTCAAACAAAGGTGTGACTTAAACAGCCAATCACAAAGCACAACGAACCATGTTTGAGAGCTGATTAAAATGTCACAGTAAACATATATTTAATAGTGCCATTAATACCTTCAAGTATTTGTCTTAAGTTTGTTACGCGGGAGTCAAGGATGGAAGGGTAAAAGACGCACAGATGACAGCTTCAAGATCTTTTAATGGGTACACTCCAAGCAAAGGCAGACTTGACGGTCCTGGTTCCTGGATATCACAATGTGCGTAACCTTCCACATTTAAATTTCTACATTTACTCAGCGCCATTTGAACTATTTGAGATTTTTAGATGGACAAGTCGGAGATTGGCTTCAAGTGGATTTTATTTGGAACAAAAAAATATATGGAGTTATAACCCAGGTATTGCATGGCGTTTAATTAATCGATGTACAACGGGAGAGGGAGTCGAGGAAAAGCGCTGTCATAAATCCGGCAACCTTTTTTCACTTGCGACACACTCACTTTTAAAACATTCGACGGCACACATTCCTGCAGCGTTCGGTGTGTAGGCTTGGTTTTGGCGGTGTAAGCCTTGAAGGGGTTGTCGATGTTATTGACAGAATAAATTTCATTATGCCCAAACGAATGACACGCAACTCGGACACATCCGCTTTTGCCTGCTAAATCCCTGAAACGGAAAATACCATTAATAGTATAACGACATTGACAAATAGGAATTGCTCCTTGGTGGAATGTAGTAACACCGTAGCGCAAAAATAATAGCACCGTACTATATTCAAAGTTATATATCATATCGTGACTTGATAGTTTAAACATGAAAATCATTCACACATATTTCACCATCTTGGTTTAGTTTTTCGCCTGAATTTAACGATTGCCCACTATGCACACTAGATATTTTGCGAACTCTATCTAATTTTGCGCGGTAACATACTTCGAGAAGTTCTTAAACATAAAATCTTAAGTTTTATGTCCACGCGGGTAATTGCGCTTCTAAAAAAGTTTTGCGCTGTTACGTTAAGAGTTTTACGATATGTCACGCGCCCGTGAAGAAGCGGACGCACTCTGCCCTTTAGTTAGGCGACATTGACGTTGCTCTGTGTCTGCCTCTTTAAGATCACATGCCAGTAACCGACCGGCTTGCTATCGCCAGTACTGAAGATTATTGCGAACAAAAATGTTGAAAATCTGTGTTAATAGACAAATACTTGTTCTGTTTTTATTAGTGCTTTGTCGAAATTACAACCCTTGTCCAAAAATGAAAAGGTTACCAAGCCCTGTTGTAAAGGATCCGACCCGCCAATGTCTTTATCCGGCCCGCCACCTCAAACTACGCAGGCAGCTATAAGTCATAATTTTTGTCTATTTTAACTGAGTAAATGGGAAAACTTTTCGCGCTGCGCACGAATTTCGTTTCTAGTATGTTGACATTTTTAGCGAATCTTTTTAGCCTGAATGCGCCGTTAACCAGGAACTATCAATTCATTATTTTAGTTCAAAGTAAACCTTAAGCTTGTTTGCGGCAAATTCCTCTAGAATTGAATAAGATAACAAAGTTACAGCATTGTAAAACCTGATATAATAGCAATACGAAAAGTACACAAGATAGGTATTTGTTGGCCTACCGGTAACCAACTTCTAGCGGACCGGTGGTTGCCGACCACTTGTATAGATAATGTAGAATAGTAGGATCTGTTTGCATAACCACTAGTGGGTCAAGCATGGCTTATATCATTGTATAGGTATTGGTTCAAGGCGGTTCATTCTCCTAATACGCTTGCGTTATTTCATGTTTTTGTAAATGCATTGCACTGATCATGGAATGGGGACAAATAAACTTAAGTGTTCTTAGGTCTTACTGTGTGTTCCTATTCTAGGGAGCATTCGGAAATTGGGTGACCAAGTTTGTGATGGAGTACAGCACCAATTGGACATATTTCAAACATATTTATGAAGGCTCCAGAGTAAAGGTTGCTATTTATTTATATTTTCTATATATTCTCTTTGGTTTTATTAATTCAACATTTCTTTACCTAACTCTAATGTTTTTTTACAGTCACGTTGGTGCATCGCTATGATTAATTTGCATTATTTAACTAATTACTTTCCATATAATAATTATTTATTTTGCACAAAATTGTGGCAATGACATTAAGGGTTCAAAAAAAAGTTAAGTTATGGCCAGGGTCGGGTCCAGGAAGGGTGGCACGTGGCCAACTGTATTTTTGACAATTCAACCTATGAAAATGCAAACACTTTTTTGTCTTTCAACATTTTGATAAATTTGGATTAGCCCTAAAGCTTCATCACATCACCGAAAATTAAAGTTTTCAAAATTAAACTAAAAATAGCGTTTTTTTCGCTTCGCGTGAATCGATAACATCCTTATAGTTTTGAACTTTTGGTCTCATGAGTTCTGCTGGCCTCCGCTTGTTTGTATCCTCAAGGTAATTCTCTTTTCAACAACAGATCAACCAACAGACAAATCACCCAAATATATCGAATCCTAGATGGCTTGGTCTGACACCCAATTTTCTTTCTGGCTTAAATTATTTTTTTTAACCCATGGAGTCATGTGCCGTTTGCTTGCGCCAGTCTATCCTCCAGGTTATTCTATTCAGGACAACAGGACTGCCAACATATAAAGCATTCAGTATACATTAGATCTATAATTTAATTTCAAATAAAAATTACAGGTATTCAACGGCAACATTGATTGGAATACTCACAAGATCAACCGATTTCCTCATCCAATTACAGCCCGTTTCTTTCGACTGGTCGTGGTTGCTATGTATAGTAGTTACCCTTTTCTTAGATTGGAATATCTCACATGCTAAATAGTATTCCAGAGAAAAGTCCCGTTGGAAAAGAATACGTCAAGATGCTCAGCATTTTTTTTTTCTGTTTCTAAGTTTGGAAAATATATCTGTTGTTTTTCTGCTTGTTTAGGGTAAACCATCATAACTATTGTTTATATTTAGAAGATATTTTACAGTTTTCATATTTTTAGTCAAGTGGTTTTAGACCATGTCACTGCAACATTTAATTTTTCTTTAGATAATTTTTGCTTTTGCTTTAAAAACTTGAAATTTTTAGGGATGACGTCGCAAAGTTACGTAAACTAAAGTGACGTCAAAGCAATTAAATTTAACCCCCTCTGCGCCCTGGATGGGCCCCTGTCATTAACTACATTTTCTGATTAAACTTCAATTTCCAATTAGATAATTAAAAGGGTTTTCAACTCACCGGCCCTTATATAAAACTTTTTTTTATCATTAGGCCTACTTGGTGATAATCAACTAACCGTATTTGTCGATCAATGATGCAAGCAGGCCAGGCTAGAAAACAACTAGACTGCAGTGAGGTTCGAACTCACGACCTCCGGTCATACAGGGACCATCGCTCTACCAACTGAGCTATGCAGGCTCAGAGAGGAGCAGGTTTACAAACATACACATTAGGCTGGTTTGCGATGGCTTTTGGTGTACTGATGATGCGTAAGATATAATCGTTGGTCAAAAGCTGCTTCACAAGGAATTTATCACGGTTGTTGGACACATATATACGTTGCAGACACCAATACAATACTATTATCTGGAATATTGCCTACTCCATAGGCCATATCTACGAAATGCATTGTATAGGCCCCAAAACTACTTTTTAGCAGAGTAAAGGGATTTTGACTTTTTTGTTTTATTTAAAACTAACATGAACATTGAACTTAATTGAAAAACAATTAATTTTTAAATTAGGTTAGAAAATTAACCGATAATTTTTATAACGCTTGTTACATTGGCCACAAGTAGCTATTCAAAAGCATACAACAACAAAAAATATGCAGCGCTTAGCGCAATTCACATATTGATAGGATAGGATAATATTTTATTTGGAACGTCAAAAAAAAACAAAAACAAAAAAACTTTCACACAACTTGTACACTCCCCTCAACCTAATCTACAGCATCCACAACACATTTTTACAGTTTTGTTTTGTTGAGAGTTCACATTCGTGTGGAGTAGCTTATATGGTGGAATATGTTCCAACCATGTATTGTGACTAGATGAGTTATATGACACCTTAATGAGTGAAGTGCTGATTAGCCACCTTACTTTAGTTGCGTAAATAGTCTGTAGAGTTGGAGCCGGACTCGGGACTCGACGAAATCGCACATTTTGGTCGGAGCCGGACCCAAGAGTTGGAGTCAAACTGTGGTTTAATTTTTTGTCCGGAGTCGGTCTTGGTTTATCTTTGACCGACTCCGCAGCCCTTGTGTAAATAAACAAAAGTGTAAAAAACGTATAGATTGCATATAGCATTGCTATAGTTATCAAATAACACAATTACAAAAAACATAAAAGGCTGAAATTGAACGATAAGTAATCAGCGGAACGATTGGCAAATTGCGCATTAAAAGTTTTGTACCTAAATTGGTTCAAAGCAGCCTACACGTATACATATATATATATACATATATATATATATATATAGCAATGAATTGGAAGCACCTAATTTTAGTGCCTTTATAATCCCGACATATTACCATTTGAAATATTGGAACTTATTTAAAAGTTAACAGTTGTTTTTAGTTCTTGGGCTAATACTAATAGCAACTGATGTTTACTGTTTTGCAGAAGGCTAGAGCCACAAATTTGAGGTTTACAGCTCATTAGGGGATAGCTAGAATTACTAAAATAGCAGATTTAAACCATATAGTTTAAGCATATCGTAAAATTGGGGAATATGCTATAAAAATATCAACTTTTCTCGTTGTTTGGTCAAGAAAGATCTGTTGTTAAAGCTATTGGCCAACTCGTATGAGGTATTGCGTCTGTAAATAAGGATAGTACTAGAAAATCGGGACGTTTATGTTACAGATGCGAGGAAAAGTGTTTAAAAAAATGTACGTTTATTAATATTGGTGGTTTAGTAAAGGGCCGGATAGGGTCACTTTCGAATAATTAGCTGTTTTCTTTCGTGGGTGATTTCATCATTATAGAACAGTGGTTCCCAAAATTTTTTGGCACGCGGCATTCTAAAAAAGTCTTAGCTATTTCGCGGCACACTTTTAACAGGAAAACAATATTTTAACAGGAAAACAGTATGAGTAATTTTACAATCCCCCTTAATTAACACCCGACAAACTATGTTTGAATGTCTCTAAATTGGTAATTTGTAATGAATAGGGCGTACTTATGTCTAAAATGCTTGCGTGTATTGGGAACAAAAACACTCTTTTTTCTGAAATTACAAAAAGTTTCGCAGAACACTTGACAATCTATTGAGACACAGTTTGGGAATCACTGCTATAGAAGGTTAAAGTATACATGATGAGGGCTAACTAACTATGGTGTAAAAGAATAGTACTTTATTGAAGAAGGATAGGGTCGACCATAAAGCTTGATTGCTAGGAGGTGTCTGGAATTGCTTAAAAAATATTATGAAGATTTAGAAGTAAACTAGGGAGATGTGGATTGAGATAGGTAAATTTATATCTAAAAGAACATAAAACAGAGGTTCTTAAACGTTTTTTAACGTGAGGCCTAAATTATTTTTTGGATACGAAGACTAAGAATGACGTTAGAAAAGAAAAAGACCGTAAGAGTAGGAGTTTGCTGTTTCTGGTGTAACTCCTGCTTAAATATGCAACTAATCGCGTTTAAATTGAGTTAAGAAGAAGTCAAAGCGAATAACAAAAACGTTTGACAAAATTCTTCAGTTTTTAAAATAATGTACAAAGAGTTTTAAGGGCCCGCAAACCAGAGGCGTAGCCAGTTGTAGTTGTACCATAAAATTGGCGCCCCCTCCTCGATGTTTAATCACATTTTGTATTACAATAACATAATATACCTTACTTTATACGAAAAAACAATTCAAATTTTAATAGAACATTGTATTTAAAGAAGCAGCAGCCTCATTTTGGCATTTGTAAGCCTCATTTTAGCGCCCCTCTACCCTGGCGCCCTGGGACATATGTACACCACCGCACCCCCCTAGCTACACCTCTGCCCCAAACTAGTCAACCTACTCCCCAAAAGACCCACGGACCACAGTTTAAGAACCCCTGCTTCAAACGTAGTAAAAATATCAAAGCCCATACAGAAGTAGGTATCATTTTAAAAAGGCACTGGTTCTAAGTATATACAGTGCTAAGTGCAGACGGGTACAAAGGTATAGCTATTTAACTCCTTGGCCATCTCACATATAATAATGAAGGTTTAAGCACATTGAAGAAGGCCATGCTCACTACTTTAAAAGTTCACGGCTTAGGCGAGGGCTTGACTCTCAATCTGGTGTGTGTGAGATGTTTCACCAAGCCTGTGACTTGGGCCTTGAGGGAGTTGAGGCCGTCGTATGACAGTCGTGCCTTCCAAGCGTTAAGGAGACGGTGGCGCTCCGGATTTATCGGGTTGGATCCGTCAGAGGTGTGACGTACCATGTGAAACCTGCGAAAAGTCAATTAAAGTAAAAATTCGGTCAACAGCGATGTGCCAAGTCATTAGATTGCGGAAGCTGTAAAAGGCTTATCAAAATTCTGAGAACAATTTATTAATTTTGTAACACAGTACAAAGGAATCTTAAAAACTGGCAACTAGGAACTCAATACCATTACCAAAATTAAAAAAGCAATCAGTTCCTTCTCATGTTGAAAATAGTTATATTAAGTGCGACGGCTGCACTTGATTTTTTTTTTTACAACGAGTTGTCAATGTTTGATATCCGCTCCCATTCGATATTACCGAACATCCTGGACACGATAAAAAGGTCGAAGTGTTTTTTTTCACCTTCAGACCGAAGTCAAGGTTACCCAAGCGCGATTTGCGAAGACAATACGCATAACCAACCACCCGGCAAAGTTCCCAAAATTTCCCTACAAAACGTTTTGCAATAGCATTGCCAACTTCCCGAAATTTTCCAACAGAACCAGCCTTTGCTATTGCTTTCAGCGCATTGTTTTTGAAGGATATTGACAACAAGTGGACCGTAAAGCATATCCTGGATGTTACATAATGCCGTGTTTATCCAAGCCACAGTTTTAAGTCCAACTTATCCACCGTTGTTTTCCTGATGTGTCATGGCTAAAACTTTGGTGGCTGCTTAATTTGGTTGCGTTGCCGACTGCAGTGGTTTTATATGGTTTAAATTATTAGGATTGGTTCATAGCAGAATTTCTAAAAAAAATAGAAAACTGTGGAAGCAGTACCATGGCGGAGTATGTCTCAGCCAATCTTTACAAAATCATTTTGGCCAAAGGCGTCGCGCGTCTTATCGCACTCTTGAAAATGAAACTTTTGAAAACTTAAACGATTTAAAGGCGTTGTTCGTTTTGAGCGAACCGATAACATGTTTGTAAAATAGCTTTTTTTTTAAAGTAACACTTCCAAAATCTAACATTGTGCGTTTACTTCTTTCTTATAACATCACGTTTAGATGTAACTTTATGACTTCACGTTTTGCTTTTTTTTTTTTTTGCTTCGCAACCTTTTATGGCTAAATAGCGTTTATAATAAATAGATTGCGGCACCCTACAAGATTTTTTCGTAGGTAAATCACTACAATGTCACAATAAACGGAACTGGAACAACACACATCAACTCTGCACAGCGTAGAAAGTGTTAATTGAATTTATTCCACTCTAGTATTACAAGAAAAGTTGTAAGAGTTGAGCAAAAATTAGATTCTTAAAGATTCTAAAATATCTCTCGGCACCCTTGCATTATAAGTGACACCCAGGATGAGAACCAATGGGGTATACTTTTGATTCTGATGTCACGTTTTGTTTAAGTTCGAGACGTCATTTCTGAAAAATATTCATGTCCCCCTAAATAAAATACTGGGTCCGCCCTTGCATTCTACTTTGCACCCGGTATCGGCTTAGATCCGAATTATCGGCTATACTTGATTCAATAATATCACACGACGGAGTATAACGGTGTGCGGTTGTTTAATGTTTCACCTGTCGCTTTTCGATTGAACTCTGTGGATCCTGAACTTTGCGTTACGAATTCGATTATTGACGTCATCGTCTTCGCCTCCCCAGCCCTGAAGAAAAACGTGGAACATTAGTTTATTTTTGTGACACTTGTCCTTGATATATGGATTTTTGAAATGCCTTTAAACCAGGGGTTCCCAACCTGTGGGTCATGGACCCCTAGGGGAAAAATAATATTTTTTTTAATTTATCACCTCCAAGTGTACTCCACTCTAACTACCGGTTACTCAGTTTTTTCAAACGGTTGAAAAAATAGGGGGGCATTGATTTCTCAAAATTTTTAGAGGGGGCCATGGTGTAAAAAAGTTGGGAACCCCTACTTTAAGCAGTGCTTTTTGCAACCTTAACGCAAAAAGAATTCATTCAAGTGAACGTGATATTACTCGAGTCCCGAGTCACACTCCCTGAGGTTAAGCACCACAACATGTACTAAGTATATAAGAAGACGAGCTTACGTAGTAAACATTTGAAAATCCGTTGATGGTTTCAAACTGTTTCCTTGTCATTGCCAATACTCCGCCCACAGTCATTCCACAGCAGAAGGTGTAGTTGTACTTGTCAATCTTTGCTGACAAATGAACGACTTGGTCCTCTCCTGAATAACATCATATAGAGTTTAGCGAAATAAACTGTGTATTGTTTCAAGGTTACTTCTTTCTGATGTCACGCTTAGATACAACTATGTGACGTCACGTTTTGACGTAACTTGGTTACATCATTTTCTACAAAACAAAAAACTGTATCCGTGCCAGACTGTGTGGTGAATGAACCTAAAGAATTTTAACGTTTCGCCAAAATTAAACGAATGCAAACGCCATTTTATTTTGTGAGCTTATGGCGTCGCATGTCTTTTAAATTTCGCTAGACTATTTTAGGATGCAATTTCGAAACAAATAGCACGTGTTTTGACGTTAATTGTTTAGCACGTGTTTTGACGTTAATTGATTTTGGCCTATGGTTCTTTGTGCTTCATGCTTGACTAACTTTGACCCAAAACGAAACCGCTTCGTTACGCATGACTGGGTTTATTGATTGTATTCACAACAATTCTATTCAGGAACAGTTTTGTATAATTACTAAAACCAGGCTCAGAAAAAGTTATACCTCAAAAAATAAACAGTTTAGAAGGAACGTGCAATCGAACTTTTTTGGCAACATATTTTTTTCGTATTATTTTGACAAGACTTAATCCAAATCATTGCTATAAAAGTTATATCCAAGGTATTGACATACAAAAATATCAAGATAACAAAATCTGTGAAAACGTTCAATATGAGCAACATTTCCGAAGTTGAACATTAAAAATGTAATAAATAAAAAGATTTATAATAACGTAAATACCCATTTTACTAAAAAAATATTCAACAAAAGAACTTAGTAATATGAAAACAGGGAGTCAAGTCAAGTCAAGTCATTTCTTTGCTTTTCTAGCACTAAATTCCTTGATAAGGTTAGCTAATTGCGGTTAGCCCGCAAAAGCACAAGTGTTCTATTTATATTTGTGCCGTTGATCAGTACAGCTTAAGGGCAGGAGTTCTTAACCAGGGGTACGTGTACCCCTTGGTGGTACGAAGCACCAAAGCAGGGGGTACGGCATACAGAGTGAAGTTAAGCGCTATTTAGGCATATTTGTAAAGATACGAAAAGCAATAACAAAAAAGCCATAAGTAGATTGACTGATTGTTTATGCGTTGTAAATATTGTTGAACTCACAAGACTGTTTTAATGCATGAATTCAACACGTAAGTAATACATGCACGGAGTTTAATTCCAATTATTACAGTTTTATTTAGGTGTACGAGCGCTAAAAAGGTTAAAAAACACTGTCTAAGGGCTAGTCAGTTCCCACAAATAGTTCTATCGCGGCGTGCCAAGGCATCAGTAATTGCGGGCAATCTTAACGCCTCTGCGACCACAAATTGTATTTGCGCCTCTACAACCACAATTGCTTGCTTTAATGACAAATAATTCACTACCAAAACCGTTTCTTGTTCTCGTTCGAGAAAAGCTTACCTAACGCATAGTAAAATGAAGTGTTGTAACGATTCAAGTCAATGACTTGACTTTAGTGCACATAATCTATTAATCACTGTGTTTAAATAAATTTACAGAAGTATTTTCAGTAAAATGATTCGACTTGGTTTTTGATTTTTGGTAAAATGACTTGACTTGGACTTTGAATCAAATGACTTCGGTTAAGTTAAGTGTTTTCATTTAAATTTTTAGTAAAATTTAGTTATTTATTTTATATTTGCACGTTAAACGATTAGATTGATAAATCATTTTTTGTTATTTTTTAGTAAGTTGTTGCTCATTTTGGACAAGTTTACCAATTTTAATGGTTTATGGTTTTATTTTTATATCAGTTATTTATGATTTGAAGATGACTTGCTCTGACAATGACTTGACTGGGAATTGACTTGTTCCTTTTAAAACACTTGGCTCAAACTTGAGTCATTTCAAAATGAACTAGATGTGAGTTGATAGCTCAGAGAGCGAAAACGATGACGTCACAAGATTTTAGGTTTTGTCCCCCAATCGAAGGCCCCTAGGGGTGCAGATTCATAAACCTCTTATGCACACCTACATACCACTCTACGTCTAAAAATTCGAGAATTCTACGACGTATACTTCTTCTATAAAGCTTCGGACCAAAATCGGTCTGAAACATTTAACGACAAAAACAAAATATGTCCCAAAAATAAATTTTAGGCCCATATAATTCAACACTGGTAGAACGGCCATGTAATTGCTATATTCGCCAGTCAGTTAAAAAAACCGTCGAAAAGCGAAACTTAAATTTAAGTGGATTAACGAGATGTGACTTGCTTAATAAAAGACGAATTACACTCAATAAAATGTCAAGTTGTAAAACTACATTCAGGCCTTCTACTCAACCATATCTCAGTTTAAGTAGAATTTAATATATTCACAAAAAGTTAATGTAATCAGAAATCTGCTCAAAAGTGAAAGCATTTAACTTTACTGCAACACTGGTAAAATGGCCATTTAATTGATATGTACTTAGGTTAGGCCTATTTAAAAATGCCATTAACAAAGTGACATTAAAATTTAATTGAGGTAACCAGATGGAACTTGCTTGCTAAAACGCAACATAATAAAATTGCAAGTCTTAAAACTTACTTTGGACCTGATATTTATACATAGCTTAGTTTAAAACTCAAAAATGTAATAGTTCAACCTTACCGTAACACCGGTAAATAGTTCGGTCGTTCTCTGGAATCATATCAACGTCGTGAAAAATAAAGCAGTCTATCTTCGCCTCCGTGAAGTTCTTGGTCAGATACTGGAAAGCCGCGTTCATGATCTGGCCCTTGTTGAACACTTTGTCGTCATCCTGCGTAGTAACCACAATGACGTAACGACTTTGCTGACGTTGCAAGACTCCGTGAAGATAGTGAAGCAAGAATCTGACAAAATGGAACGATACAGTTGAATTATACCAGTGTAGGCGGTGCTGTAGGGCTTAGACTGAGATTTGTAAGGGCTGATGCTTGTCTCTGTAGCCCCCCTTTGTTTTAAAAGTTAATTTCAATAATAGCAACAAATAATAAAATGTCCACTACTGTGCCCCCTTGTTGTCCAGTTAAACTCGAATCATTGGTGGTTTTTATTATGTACCCCATTATATTTTTACACGGGTCCATTCTCATATTCAACCAATCTTGAAATGCAACAGTCAATTTCAAGTCAAGTGCTTGTCATAAGAATTAAACGTTAACCTTTTTCAAAATTAGTAAACTTGTCTGATTATTAGCAATAACGCAATTAAAAACTAACAAAAACGCAACACATATTAAGTAAATTGTCCTCTGTGCAACAACTAAAATAAATAGTCCAAATTTAAAACAAAAAACTTTATTTCAACCCAAAATCATTTGTCCATTAGACTGAAGTCAAGTCAAGTCATTTGAAAACAGTAAAGTCACGACATGTTTTTTTTAAAACAAGTGGAAATAATAAATACAATTTATCAACAGTGCCAATTGCTTTCAGACAAGGAAAAGATTACGATTAAAACCAACCTGAGGTGTTCTTCCCTGTCTCTACAAGGGACTATGATGGCCACAGTGTTCCTAGGCTCACAATCACTAGGCCCAGGGTAGAAGCCACCGAGTTGAAGTGCGAGGTATTTAACAGCAGTCTCCTCGAGCGTGGGTGGCCAGTTACCACTAGAGTTTCCGAAATCTGCAACAAAAACAAGGTTAAATACAATAAATTAAGTATATACAATTATACCTTGAATGAACATCACATCCCATACAAATTTTGTTAAAGTTTCGAAGAATTCTTAAGATATTAGATGGAGGTTCTAGTTAGATGTAGAATGAATATCAATTTTAAGTCAGTACAACCAACTTTGTTCAGTTGAACCTAGGGTTGGAACAATTCAACCCAGCTTTGCCCATTTTAACGTCAGGTTGGAACTATTTTCACCAACTTTGTCCAATTTAACATTGGAGCAATTTCAACCAATTTTAGACAGTTAACGTCGGGTTGGAACAATTCTTACCGAATTTGTCCAATTTAAGCTAGGGATGAAACAATTGAACCAACTTTGTCCATTTTAACGCCAAGTTTGAACAATTTATCGGCTCCGACCAGTTTTAACATATGACGCTGGATCACTTATTTTTTCGTAAAACTTAAAAATGCAAGGTTAGCCTTAACTTTGCCATTGTACCATTAGTTCGATTTAATGATTGCCGTTTAAGGCACAAAATAGGCATGCCATAAATATGGGGAGTTTCGTATCTTTACTCAAGGGCGCTTTTCGCTAATGTTTGTTCAGCGTTACCAGACAAACGACAGAGTCAAACACACAATATAGAACTATTACCTCCTGGCTATCCAGTGTTTAGAAAGCAATATATTATGTATATTTAGAAGACAACGGTAAATATCATCACATGTGTTGCCATAGGTGTGCGTGTGATATATTTAGTTATCCCATTTTGCGCAAATCATGTTCGTAAATGAATCGATTTGTTGTCTATTTAACCTGGGCCACGTAAAATAATTGTAGCAAAATCAATGGTAGTCAGGTCTATCGCTTCACCAATTTAGTAATAAAATTTTAAATCTTTCTGTTTTAAAATGTTTGTTTTAAACCAAATCGTCCTCCACAACAAGCAAGTCAAAAACAGATTTGCTATAAAAAAGAACTATTTAAAATGAAATCCATTAGGTTCCAAGAATAACTTTAATTTTACAATGACTTAATTCAAAGACTTTCGTCCCAAAGCCATGCCACTTAAAAATAGTGATTGACTTATGTCCCAGTCAATTCAATTTGAACAAATTATAAACCAAGCCTAAGTCTAAGTCGTTGTCAAACCAAGTCAATTTCAAGTCACAGAACCGACATCAAAAATAAATATAAAGATTACACAATTTGTGAAAATGTTCCACTCGAAACAATAGTTTGGAATATGAAAACTTGAAACTAATGTCAAGGTGAAATTCTTTGTATTTAATAATCAAATAACCCAATTTTACTCAAATCCAAGTCAAGTCTTTGGTAACGTACTTATAGTTATACAGTAAGTGGAGTCGTTGTTAAGGTAATTACGTAACAAGAACGGCGACTTAACTCAAATTAATATGTTGATCAACTTATACGAACAGTGACTTAAGTCATTGCTAAGTTGCAGAATTACACTTTTAAGTAAAGTCTTTATCAAGTTATATAATCATACAAACAGTGACTTAAGTGCGTCTCAGACAAGCCATTGTTAAGTTATTAAATTATAAAAACAGTGACTTTATTCAAGTTATTACAAATTGAAATAGTAATACAAGCAGAGACTTAAGTGTAATAAAACCAAGTCATTGTTCAATTACTTATGCAAACAGTGGCTTAAGTGAGTCTAAGGTCAGTCATTAAAAACAATTACTTAAGTAAACTAATTAACTTATAGAAACAGTGACTTAAGTCAAGTACTTAACTTATAGAAACAGTGACTTAAGTCAAGTACCTAACTTATAGAAACAGTGACTTAAGTCAAGTACCTAACTTATAGAAACAGTGACTTAAGTCAAGTATTTAACTTATAGAAACAGTGACTTAAGTCAAGTACTTAACTTATAGAAACAGTAACTTAAGTCAAGTACTTAACTTATAGAAACAGTGACTTAAGTCAAGTACTTAACTTATAGAAACAGTTCCTTAAGTCAAGTACTTAACTTATAGAAACAGTTCCTTAAGTCAAGTACTTAACTTATAGAAACAGTGACTTAAGTAGCAACCAAACGAAACACTTCTACTAATATCGGCTTTACACTTACAATGATCAGTGCTGACATTCTGCAATCCGATAAGTAGCGGCGAAACTTCTGGGCACAATCGATCAGCTGACGAATGCATGACGTCACTAGACGTCGGTATGATGTCAACAAGAGTTTGCGTAACATTTCCTAAAGATGATGTGACCACACTGGGACTTTGGGTGACGTCATCCAAATATTGTTTTACGTCGCGAATTGTCTGGTTGACGTTACGCAATGTTGTTGTGACGTCATTGAATACTCGAGCCGATGACGTATTTCCGGTCAGGTTGGTTTCCCACCGGAAGAATGCACTGGGCCCCCAAGGACGAAGGGTTTTGTACTGCAGGACAAAAAGGGCGATCAGGCAGCTTGTGAAAACGAAGTACGAAAGACGAAAAACAGACTTGAACTTCATTTTGGGATTTGGGTGAAAAACACGAGACTGGAAAGACTTTTGTCGCAAAATCCTGCCAATTTTCTTCGTTCTGTTACAGTGGAGGGAAAAGTACAGTGGAAAAATTAAAGTAAAACTAACTCCGACGGTTGTCAATCATGGCAAAGCCATTTAAATACCTGGAGAAAGCAAGTGTTGTGGTTGAGATCGAATGGTTATTAAAGTTGGAACTGATACGTACACATGTAATAAACTTTTTACCAAAATTACAAAACAAAACTAGCACTTCAGCCTCTTTAAAAGTTTTGAAATGCAAAATATAAAACTGCAAATGCATAAGTGATCAGGCTGTTAGGTGACACACTCAAACGGTCAGATTATAACTTGATGCCCATACAAACACAGTGCTTTTATCTGTGTTGAGTCTGGTGTGTCATCTTTAAGGAAAAATTCCAACGCAATGCACAAAATGGGGTCGCATTGTTTGATATTTTCCGGGTTTCTAACCCCCCTAAAAAGTCAATATTTTGTCTACTATTTTACATACCTGTATTCTAAATGCAAAGTAGGCTTTAGTAAAAATATAACGATTAACGCTATTTGTTTTGTTTCGTTTCATCATGGAAGTCAGGCAACTGTTGTAGCCTACATCAGTGCTTTTCAACCTTTTTTCCATCCGCACTTTTTTATATCGGAAAATTTTAATCCGCACCAAACAAGCACAGCAAGTTGCAACCTTTAGTTTTATTTGTGAAATACCAATGTTAAGGTTTGTGTATTAAAACCGCGTGCCAAAGCCTTGGCCGATATAAGATAGATAGTTTAAGCTGCAATGAACCACTGAGAGAATATTTTACCGTACCTGTAACGCATAAGTGGGCGGACTAGCATATTTTATTACTGTATTACACATAATAAAAAATAATAACATGCACCATTTTCATCCGCACTACGTTAATCATCCGCATAAGTGCGTAGCACATCCCACGGGTTGAAAAGCACTGGCCTACATGCTTTTAGAGTAAGGTGAGGTTCGATGCAAAAGCTCATGTCTGTTCGACAGAACATGCTGAAAAACATGTAAGACAAAACCAAAACAAACACGCCAAGTTAGCCCATCAATCTAATATACAAAGGGTGTTCAAATGATTGCCATTGTGGGTTTTAGCACAAAGAAAGAATATTTATTGCCAATAAACCAACGAACGACAAACAGTACTTACAGGTACTTACGATACATACATACAATAATTACCTCCGTATAACGTACGCGATCTGGACTCCACAATGAACAGTATGCAAGACTGTTATTTTTGGTATAAAATGAAATCCCTTATATACAGCATTCCAGCTGGCGGTAATTAAATATCGTGACAATGCGGTTCGGCGACGCATCAAAAAAGAGGAAACTCGGACAATCGACGAAAACACGATCAGGCAATAAACTGTCAATTTGATGAATTCACAGAGGCTGGTGTGACGACGTCACAACCGGCCAGCCTGCTTCATTTGGTTGGCCGGGGTTTCAAGCCGGTAACAATATGGAGCGCAAACGGTACACCATGATCCAACACAGCCAAACCTGACAACATGATGATCCACTAAATACGTATAGTAAACATATTCCCCTTGCCCTGGGGCTTCAAGTGTAGAGTATTTAGATGGGTAAAGCAGTCAGCAAGTTACATATATTGGTACCTTCAAGCAGAGTACTGGTTTGGCCCTTTTCATTCACCAGCATTTTTATTCAAAATCATGACCAAATATTTACGAAGGTTCCACAGCCTTTTCAAAGCATTGCCCTTACTTGAAAAGATTATTTTTTTTTTTCAAGTTTTTTTTTTTAAGACTACATTGGAAGATCCACACAAAACGTTAAAAAGATCTGGATCCGGTTTTTATTTCCGTTTTTACGCTGATTAACACTCTAAATTTTAGTATTACCAATTTCGATACATATGACCGTACAAAAGGCTATTACTGAAGTCATGCTTAGTCCAATTTTAAACTTATACCTAAATTAGTTAATTAATTCATGCTGTAAATCAAAGTACATACACTTTACTATACGACTGGCCTTAGTCAACTTTAGTGACATTTCGCATTCACGCATAACTTGTAGATTTACTAACGATTACTTTTTTTTAAGAATTAGTTAACTACTGAGCCAACTGGTACTGATTTAGGTCTATAAACTTGCCTATGAGTTTTGGGAATAGATCTTATTAAGCACAGTCAAACGGTCTACTCCCCCTGGGTTTTGCCAACCAGTGGAAGGTATACATTGCGACTCTGGTTTCTTGTTTTAATCATGCTGCGGTTTGATACCACGCCAGACAACACGTGATCACTTCCGAACGGGACTCAACTGTTACTTGGTTTAACGAATATAGTAATGATTCGCCAATTGCTGGTAACATTTGGGATTTGCTCAACCACGCAATTAAACTATTCAGTAGCACATTGGAATTTTTAACCAAATCAGCTGCATAATTTTGTTTACTTCTTTTTAAAGGTTGGCTTTGTTGACTGAAATTAGTGTCAATTTACTTATTATTTTCTAATTAAGCTTTGCATGTGTATTAACAGCAGAATCTGGCCCTCCAACAGAACACATAATGCCGACCATAAAAGTTCTAAAATTTATTAATAAAAGCTTGAGAAGCGCACCGCTCCGAACAAAAATCAGTCAGCAAGGTCTAAAACTTTAATAGAAATATGCATTTCGCCATATAAATGGCATCATCAGTTTGTCTGTACAAATAAATAGTAAAAAATTAAAAATTAAAATGTCAATGTAAAATAAATTAATAAAATACATCCAAGATGAACAAAGACAAAGACAATCTGCGTAAAAACCCCAACCACTACTGTAAAACAAAAGCAAAAGGAGCATGCGATACGGATAGCGGCCGCAGAAAGCCACTGATAAAAACACGGCCCAGGGGGAAGCGGTATGAGAATCAGTGACGTAGCAAAACACGGCAAATAAGAAAAGGTGGAAAGGCAAAAACAAACCTAAAACCACAGTAGACAAGAAAACGGCGGGATTTTTTTGCGGATTTGTGTTTTCGTTGTGCGTTGTGCCGTTTCATTTTCGGAATGTGAGCTATATGCCGTTTTCTTGTATGTACAAATATTGGCGCTGGCCTAGAATCCTGCTACAAATATTTTCTACAGTACAAGCGAGTTGTTAAAATTAAAATTGCAAGAAAAAAACAAGTATGGTAAAACAAGTAAATTAATAATATAATACTTAACCCACCCTAACCCAAGCGCTAACTTGCACCTCAACCAAAATAATGTTAGCATATAAAACCCCAGACGAAAATGTTGTAGGATTCTAGACCAGCGCTCAAATATAAATAGCCTTTAGTCACATATTAGGCTATATTTTAAGAGAGGCCGTTGAATAATTTAAGAGACCATTTCTGTTCCTCCTAACACGTAAACCTGCAAATAACGTGGGTTTAAAAAGCGCGTTTTGTGTTGTACATTGTATATCTCCAACGAACACAGACTAAACAAATATTCTAAGCCTAAGTACGGGCTCCAGCTATAAAACCGAAATAGAAACAGCACCCACGTACAGTTCGGACTAATACCAAAATAGAACTAAACCTAATAGTCAGAATAACGTCTAAATCTTATTCTGTAGTGGTTATTACTGCGGATTTGGCTTTATTGTGTGGTTGGTATTAAAGGTAATTTTATAAATATTGCTGCTTTGTAGATCTTATTGTGTGTTTCCTAAGTACGACAAACGCTTTGGCGACCAAATTCTGTTCACTAAAGCTTTTGTAAGCAAACAAGTTAATGCTTCTTAACCTTTTTACGCTGCCACCCAAATACTAAGCGCAAGTATAAAAGAACAACTTTGGCGACTTAATTCTATTCAGCGAACGTTTTGTAAACAACAAAACAGCAAGAACAAAAAATCAATTTTAATAAATCTTACAACATAAATACCTCACATTCTATGCACAAATTAATAGGTTAATTCGTGGCAAAATGTAATTAAACAAAGTAACTATGCAAAAAATAAATTTTGTTAATAAACTACTATTGCCAAGCATAGAATTTCAACTGGTTGGAGTTAAATATTAAAAACTTAACTTGTCAAAAGGCTTTTAAAGTATTAAACAAAACTAAAATCAGAATTTCTCAATAATATAGAAACAATGAAATATGAAGCGCTTCAATTACAAACCCGGTATTGAGTTCTTTAAACGTTGAACGTCTCAAATTGAAATAAAACGTGTATATAATACCTATTCTATTTAGATAAATCTGCATCAAATATAAAAGTGTACTTTTCCAACTTGTGATATAGGCCTGTGTTGCAGTTCAATTTAAAGTGTACTGAAATTGCGCAAGAAAAAGAGTGTGAAAAAGGGCTTCTTACATTACGTCAATGACCTATTGTTCATATCAAGTTTAGTGTCAATGCAGTACAATGCGATTTTATGAGTTGAAGCGATTAGTCAGAGATTTATTTATTTAGCAGAGAAGCTCGCAGAATTAACAATGTGTTCAATAGTTTGCGCAAAATGCCGTGCTTTTTTTAGTGTGCTTTCCCCGTTCATAAAACTCCCGCCTATAGAAAAAACACCGAGCCAAAATGCAGTTGTCATAAAGGGGCCGCAAAAGTCAATAAAGTTAAATTTTTTTTTAAGGACCTCGTCTGTCCACGAATCAAAGAATAAAGTTGTTTTCAGCACCTAGGGGACTGTTTCTAAGAAGTTTATAGGTCAAAATGAAGTTGAAATTTCAAAAAAATAAAGTTAAAATTTTTTTTTAGGTTAAAATAAAAATGGCCCTAGTCATAACACCAGCGCCATTCAATGCCGAAACAATTTGCCAAGTTTAAACAGCGGGAAAAGCGGCGTGGCTGCGCACGCATAATACTGTGTTGAACAGTAGTCAGTGAAGCATATGTACACACATAAGTATGTTAACAACTGAAATCTAGCCCTTCTGAAGCTGCTTTTTGGCCAACGATTGCGGCCTACGTATCATAGTACATAGAAAGCCCATGCAGACTCAGCGAGTCTGTCGATCAATGATGCAAGCAAGACAGACTAGAAAAATAACTAACACTCATGTGTGTACATATGTTTCATTGAATAGAAGCCTGCAGTGAGGTTCGAACTCACGACCTCCGGTCAAGCCGGACAGTAGTGTTAACATTTTAAATAGTCCAGCGTGCAAATTGATTTGTTCTAAACGGAAGGCTTATTGCTTTTTTCGGAAGATCCTGGATTTTTATGTCGAAAAGCGCATTGATGCTATACGGGCTCGTATCGGCTGTAATTCGAACTTTCATTATTTTGCTGTGATACTATATTACTTACAAATATTGCACAGCGAGTTTTAGTCTATCATTCTATTTTTAGTTAACAGCTTATTAAAAACAAAAAGTGTTATAATTAAGATTGGTTCATTAGTGCTGGCATTACATTTTACGGCTTCAAGTAAAAACACAACTACAGTATATGAATATCATAAATAAAATGGCGGAAACCAACACACGTGCAAAAAAATGAGAACTGTAATTTGGAGTCTGTGTGGTTTAATCTGCACATTTGCAACTATAAAGGATGTCCAATACTTGTCATTTTTTTTCGATAACCGTTATTATGGACAAAAGTGTGGAAATCCCATCCGATAGCATACAAACAATACAAATGAAAATACGAATGCTGTTTTTTTTGAGGTTTTTAGACCGAAGTCAAAATGATATCTACTTCTTTGGAGCATAATGGTTGGAGGTTGTAGTAAGACGTAGTAAGAATATCAAAGCCCATTCAGAAGTAGGTTTGCCTTTTTGAAAGATGTTGAAAATGAATAAAGAGTTAGGAACACTAAACACGGATCTGTTCATAATCTTCAGTAGAAAGAGGGTGGCCCAAATAATAGAGGAAAGAAACGTTTGCCAATAAAAGAATGCATCTTATATCTATCATTTGGGCCACACTCTTTCTACTGAAGAATAAAGAGTTATTCGAAACGTTCAAGATGATACCTGCTTCTGTATAGGCTTTGATATTCTTTCTACATTTAATTAAAACCTCTAGTCTAAATCATTATCTTTAAATTCAAAAGGTTCACTTAATGCTGCTCATACTTTCTGCACTTTCTACCATCACGACTGGATAGAAACATACCTCAAAAAACCTGAAGCAAGAAAGACTTGTTCATCAAAAGTCATAAAAAATAACTGGTAATTTTAGTTTTATCCAGTCAAGCACAAACCTGTCTAAAATTTGTCTAAATTCACTAAAAAACATTTCACCTAGAAAATTTGATCACACCAAAATCTAAATAAATGAATTTAAAACACCCAAAGAATGTTTTCAATGTTATTATTTCAAAATTTGCTTTTTCGTTAAAACATTCGGCGCTTGTCTGGAATCCTACCACTGTTTTTTACGGGGATTATATTGCTAACATTATATGGGTTAGGGAGGGTGCAAGTTAGCGTTTTGGTGGGTCACGTATTAATATATATTTATTCCCCATTTATATTTCTTCCTTGCAATTTCATTTTTGACAACCGTCACTCATAAAAAAGTGGTAGAATTTTAAACTAACGCCAAAAGTTAAGGTACATCTAATTAAAAACGTACTCATGTTTGGTTGAATTCCCTTTTTAAAGGTAGAAATCCCTTTTCTGCTGTATAGTGGACACTACAACATCACACAGATATTAGTAAAAATGCTTGCTTAAGAAAATAACATGGAGCTGTAACTATATCAAACGTAAAGAATGCCTAAACAAAAACTAAGTATAAATCTAAGCCCAAAATATATCTAAGCAATATTCATAGAAAGTTGAATGAATATCAAAGCTCATACAGAAGTAGCTTAGATCTTGTAAACAGCTCGAATATATCTTTTTTCAGTTTCAACTTATTCAAATAGAATACTTTCTATACTGAATGCAAATGCATCCTAGACTATAGTGATAGTCCTAACCTGCGCGTTATGTAAAAACACCGCTCGTCGCAAATCAACCATAATATCTCCAAAACGTTGGAAAGCCTTACGAATTGAATGAAGACCTTTAAGCTAGTAGCAGCAAAACCAATCAACGTCACACAATACTTCGTTAATTACCGGAAAGCTGTGGACAGAATGCAGGCGCCTCAGTGTGCGTGTCAAGCATGTGGTTCTTAATTATTGCTGGCCACCTATAACGTCTATAGCAGGGGTGGCAACCTTTTTCTAGTCGCGGGCCAAAACCAAATTCAGAAAGGTCTCTGGGGGCTGTTAAAATTTAACTGAGTAGACTTTACGCATCTTATATAAAAATCGCAACGACACTAAATCAGGGTGAAACTGGGTACTTTTCAATTGAAAGGAGGTCTAATTACATGCTACACTCGATGAAGGAACAAGACTTGTGCAAAGCAATTTTGCTTCTAAGTGAATATGAGGAATGACCTCGTGCTCAGTTTGTAGAATAGGTCGCGGGCCGCATGATTTCATTAGCTGGCTGGATCTGGCTCGCAGGCTCAATGTTGCCCAACCCCTTAACCTTTTGCTTTTAATTTTAACATCAAGTCGCACTGTCGATGAATTGAGTATTTATGTCAAATCGTTAATCTTTGCTAGTCGCCTATACCAGGGGTAGCGAACCACTGTCCCGCGCACACAGATTTTTAATGACCCACTTGTCTCTCTACAAATGCCGAAATGTTATCAATCATTTTCATAAAAGAATAAATGTAAAAAATCAGTTCTTCGTTAGATAGCACTATACTGTTTAAATCAGGGCAGGAAAATCTGTGGGTCGTTCAAAAGTGTTTTAGGGTGACGAGTAGGCCGACATTAACTGCACTTCAACAAATGTGTGCAGAAAAGCAGACAACTGAAAGCATTTTGTTTATCGCTGTAAAACGTAGCCTAAAGGGTGGCGATCGTTTTAAAGGAAATTAATAGTTCGCTGACTAACTTATAATTAAACATATGACCCACAAATCCCCTCGCATGCCGGCATTCCTATAGTTGAAATAAGAATAGGTTGTTTTTCAAGGAAAAGTTTCGCGACACACTCGAGAATCTAACTCTGGTGCAAAGCTCAAGAATAAATTATCCGACGCTTGCCTACTGGACATGCCTGTTCGAACACATTCTCGTCAGTGGTCAAAGTAAGCCGAAACTGCGTTCAGTAAACGTATTTCTTTTAGGTAGGCCTACTTAACGTCGGTAAAAATGTTCTTTTTCCAACAGTCCAGCTCGTCATATATCTCAAAATGTATTCAAACTAAGATTTTAGTTGCAGCTTTGTGCATTACAGCGAGCGATAACCACCTCAGTTTTCCTAAAGTTACGTGTTTAGACGTCACGTTATGACGTAATTTGTGACGTCATCTCACGTAATTTGTGACGTCAAAAAATTCCATCTGTTACGATAAAAATAAGAAAGTTATTCTACTTTCACCAATGTTTCCCGTCTAACTTGAGAAACCATTGAGGCGCACTTTAACAAAACTCGACAGGTGACTGGACTTGAACGTTTTTTTCTGCTGCGCTTTTGTGCTGCGTTCGTTGTACTGTACAGTAAAGATGGTGAGAACATAAAATTTGTGTTTGCTGCCCTCATCGCACTTTAATAAGTGTTCGCAAGCTGCGCTGCACCGTGAATATATTTCGAAATCTTAAGCTACGTTGCCCGCAAAATTTGAGCACTATATAAGCAATATATTCCAACACTAAAACACTACAAACACCTAGAAAGCTAGTTCAAACGTAAAACTACGGACAACATCTTACTTTTCAAGGATGAAACATCCAAGTGTAAACTGCTTGCTATTTCACTTCAATTAATTTAAAATAAAAACTTTACATACCGCTCGCAGTAGGCGGCAATGCGCAGCAAAATTTTTAGATTTATTTACGCGCCGCTGTGCGGTTACTTGGCTAGACCACGAAGACGGCCGCAAACGCCGCGCGGTTGACATCTGTACAGTGTACAGCTCGTTATTGCTACGGTCTGTCGATCACTCGTTTTACCCAACATGCTTGATTCAACATGAAAAGAAGTTCTTCTGGTATTTATTTGTTTCTCAACGTTTCGGCTAGCTGAAGGCATCCTGGATAGATAGGTGAAATGTCGAATAAACAAAACAAAATAACTTATTTTCAGTATTTACTATGCCTGGTAGCAACAGCATATTTAATGCTTAATTTATTGAATCTAATTACACTATGCAGTATGCACGGATCTGTAATGTAGCTTGATAAAGAATAGCAAAGCCACCTTTTATAAGTGATGCTATGATTTGCTTCTCAGTCACATTAACTGAAGATGATACAAGTTCATATCGAAACGTCTCGATCAAGATGATGTCGATCTCCTCGACCTTTTTGGCTTTTGCAATTCATTATCATGCTTCATTGAATATGTCTTACGCAGTTCGTACTGGAATGAACTAGTTTGAAATGCCTCAGCAGACTGACTGCGCTCAGCCTAGTGCAACGCGATCTTAAGTACAGACCCTTTTTTTCGTGGCTTCTGTAAGAGTAGGCGACAAAAAATTGCTGAGAATCACCGACCTATGAAAGATGCACACACAGACGTGAGTTTACAGCTGTGATCTAGCCCTTCTGAAGCTGCTTTTTGACCAACGATTACAGCTTACGTATAATTGCGATGGCTTTCGGTGTAGCCACAGATCTATGCCCAATTGCTTATTGATAAATAAAACATGTTAGGCAAACCAATAATTTTGTTTGGGCAGTTTTTTTTAAGTTTTTCAAACGGTTAATAAGTGGAATAAATTAGTTTAACTTAATGCAACATATTTGCGCCTTAAATGTAAACTATCGCTGAGAAATCAAATTCAGTCCAAGTTTTGGTGTTAAAATAGTGAATTCCCCATTTTAAATGTGTTTTTTTACTTTTTTCGTCAAAATCGGAATTTTAAATTCACGAAAGCTATTTCGCACTTATTTATTCTACATTTCGTGCAAGTTTAGGGTTGTATAATCATAACAGGCAGTGTTATAGACAAGTCTTTTTAATGTAACTCAAGTCCGTTTCAAGTCATTTTAATATAACTTGAGTCCAAGTCAAGTCATTCGCAAAATAACTTAAGTCGAAGTACAGTCATTTTCAAACAACTTTAGTCCAACTCAAGCCATTGTTAAACCTGGCTTAATATATGTTTTTACAAATCGTTGTACGTTATTTTTTACGGTTATACGCAAATTGCCAAAATACTAAATATATCGATGAGTGAAATGTTATGCATCTCGATTCAGTGAAGTCTAAACCTCTTTGTGTATTGAGTTAGAGACAATGAGCCACGATATAACACAGTTCGGTATAACACCAAAATATGACTAATACCTAATAGTCGTAATAACGTCAAAATCGGAATATGTCCTAAATTCGTAGGAGCTAAATGGTCACAATCGGGCTTAGGTCTTATTCAGACAGTTTATATCTGATTCAGTTGTGGATATTACTGCGATTTAGGCTTTTTAGGTAATTTATCTTAATACTCTGGTATGATAGATTTTTCTGCTTCTTCAGATATTGTTGCCTTGCGGACTAAGTCTTGTTGTGTGTTCCCTCAAAATAACCACAACTTACACACATGCCGGATTTACCTTGAATTAAAAATTGCACAGTAGGCTACACAAACGCGATTTGTGATTCTTGTAGCAGGCCAGTAAATCCCATAACGCTGTAAGTTTAAAAAAATTATTAACTTGAATCTACAAAAAGGCATTTTGTCTTAGTCAGAACCGGCAATGATTGTCAACTTAAGCAAACGAAATTGACACTGTACAACTACAAACACAACATGAATGTTAAAGCAAATGTATGTCAAAGGCCATACAGAAGAGGTTGCATATTGGATTTTAGGTATATTGCAACTGTATAAAAGTTAATTTAGACCTTAATACAATTGCTATATATCGCAAATACGTACTCGCGCCCACGCAAAAAAATTTAATAGCTAGATAAATTAAGCATATAACATCTTCTCTTCTGGTTCCGCCCTTATACACTGTAGCATTTAACATGCAATATTACTCGATTTTGCCTTAATTTGACAAACGTCGAACTGTGTGTTTTCAGCGTTTCGCATTTCAATTCACCTAACTTTACTTTTACTTTCATGAGCTACAAATAACTGCCTGAGTTTTTCTCCCTTTTTAAAATTGCAACACTTAATTTTCACACCACCTTCATTTCAACTTCACCGTGCTGCCAATATTTTAAACTGGCGCCGTTTGTACAAGTTCTGTGCTGCCTTTCAAGGCTTGGCTTTGTGACTGCTGGGACATTTTAAGGGACACAACAATTTCACTCAAGGACTTACTGTCGTTGGTGAAAGTAAGTTAGAAAACGGCTTACGAGACGGGTTTAAAACCAAAATGTGCGCTTGTCATATGTGCACGAATCAAACCGTGCACATTGTGCGCTTGTCATATATGCACGAATCAAACCGTGCACATTGTGCGCTTGTCATATATGCACGAATCAAACCGTGCACATTGTGCGCTTGTCATATATGCACGAATCAAACCGTGCACATTGTGCGCTTGTCATATATGCACGAATCAAACCGTGCACATTGTGCGCTTGTCATATATGCACGAATCAAACCGTGCACATTGTGCGCTTGTCATATATGCACGAATCAAACCGTGCACATTGTGCGCTTGTCATATGTACACGAATCAACACGTGCACATTGTGCGCACAAAGTGCACTTGCGATATTTGCACCAAATGTTCGCTAAATCTGCATCTAATGTTCACCTCACGTGAGTTTGATGTGCTCATCATGAGCATGTGCGCCGAAAGTGGGTAAAAAGGTGCACGATTTGTTTTCCGTGATCACTTTTTCACCGTTTGTGATGGTAAGGCGCTATTTGTCCGGCAGCCGATTTTATTTTCGAACTTAAAAACAGACAGACAGATGTAGGATTTGTACGTGCTAAATTCTGACCAGAAGATATAGGGCCTACAGATAAAAGAAAAACGTTCTCGGTGGAGTAGGACCACGCAGTTCTCGCCAAATTTTAACTTAAAATTGTATGAGAAAATATATATTTTACAAACACGAATAGATAAACACGGAAAGCAATATTATAATGTAATATCACAATGCTATAGCATGCCACGTCAGATAATGTCACCTGTAGGGCTGTTAGACAAACATTGATTGCTCGAAGTCTTTGGCGAAAAGAAAAATGAATACATTCAGATTCAGGTGCCGGGTTAAAAAATTAAGTGTGCAGTTTTGCAGTAAAGGTTTTTATGCAAGCGTGGCTAAAAAAATAGGTTTGCAATTCGCAATTATTTAATGTGAAAAAATTTGCAAACGAATGCTGGGAATGTCAAGTTTGTGTTTGATTGTCAAGTCAACAAAATTAAAATGCAATATTGCAGTAGAATTAGATTTAAAATGGTCAAACATAAATCTTTTTTACACAAAGAAGTGTTGCCTTACGTCTAAAAGGTCCTATCAACATGCAATTGGGTTGGGGTGCCCAAAACTTGACATTTTATTCCGATAACTAATATCGTGGACAAACAGTATCACAATCCAATACCCAATGACGTCATAACCATGCCCACATAAGCAGAATAGATGAAAATTATAAACGTTTAAAAGTATTTTTACAGGTTTTAAAGCTAAATTTGCAGGTTTAGTTACCTCCAGCTGTGAACTTATTTTTTAATTAAATTTATCCCATATATTAAAAAATCCATAGAACTGGGACTCAATTAAAAAAATATATAATAATAAAAATAATTGCACGAAAAATAACATGCATTACTTGACCTTCTCAATACAATACACATATTCGAAAAAAATGTTTAATATGAAATTATTTCTTTTACTGTATAACATGCACTGATACACTGTAAGCTGCACATTGAGCGATAGTGCATAATGTGCACTTTATCGCCACATATCCCAAGTGCACATTGTGTATTGTAATTCTGGTAAATTAGGTCACGTCGATTAGAGAATAGCAGGCGCTTTATCTTTTTGTAGAATGCAGGTTCTTTTTTAATTTAAGTGTATAATTCATTACTTGCTCTTACGATGGCTTTATTAATAAAGCCAAGTGACAAGTTGTAATCTATTAACAATTTATTATTATCACATCGTACTTCTTAGCTATTAAACTTAAGTTTAGGCTATAAGAGCGGCATACTGCGTTAAGGAAAATAAATGATGTGATTGCTGCAACAGGTTTATACAGTACGGTACTGTAACAATGGAGCTGCATAAAGACTTAATTATTGGTCTGACTGGGGACAAAGTGTCTAAAACACTGGACTGTGCACATGTCGCAAGTGTACAATGTGCACAATTTGGTTTTGAGTCCTGTTTGCATCCTCGAATGTATTTCAACTAAGTTTTCAATCGTATATTTGTGCACTACATCTAACGATAACATCAGGTTTCGTAAGGTTACTTGAACTAAGACGTTCAGTTATGACGTTAGTTTGTGGCGTCATCTATTAAAATTGTCATGTGTTCTGGAAAAATGTTTTTTTCATAATTTTTTTTTTCTTTTTCTACGTTCACCCCTGGCAACTGCTCAGTGCTAACTCTCTTCTGTATTTTACAGAAAGACTGGGCATATATTTAGAAAGTTGCTTTACGGTAAAGTGAAATTGAAACCAGAAAGCAAACCAAAAAACGCACCTTATAAATTTCATAGAAATACCGAAAAATCTGGCTTGTTTGGCCAGCCCCTTGACCAGGGGCTGGCAACCTTTTTTACACTGCGGACCGCTTTAAAACTGAAATTTTACTGCGGACTGGCCTTCACAACAAATCTCCTGTGGTGGAAATTTATCACAACTAAAGTTCAATCAAAGCCTTGAGCTTAGTTTACCGTAACTAGTTCTAAAAGTACGTAATGATATTACGACAACATACATTTACAAGAAAAAACTAACTAATGTCAATATGAGAAAGTACAAACGCCAAACCAACACGTAAGAAACCATACTAATCAAAAGCAGATTCTCTGGTTATTGTAATTCTTTACCAACGTTTCGGCAACCTATTCAAGTTGCCTTCCTCAGGGTGAATGACACTGAAAGCTCATAGTACAATATATGGAAAAACACCAAGAACAAAATGAAAGAAAAAACGCGAACAACACCACAAGAAAGTCACTAGAGATAACGTATAGCCTCTCTAGTCCTTCAGCAAGTGCTTGTAGCATGCCGAGAGCATTTGGAACTCTTTCTATTTGGTAGGTAGAAAGTAACGCATAAAACGCTCTACAGATACCGAATAACGCAACGCCCATTATTTGGGTTAGGGTGTCAGTTAAAGTTTAGGTGTGGGTGGTTCAAATATTATAATGATGCTTGGCCCACCCAAACCCTAACTCAAATAGTATGCGTTGTGGTTTGCGGTATTTGTGCACTGTTTTTTTTTTCTTTTCTTTTACGAACCAAATCGATGGAGCGCCGTCGGTTTTCATGTTCATGGTGTTACATGAAGGCGACTTGCATAGGTTGCCGAAACGTTAGTTATGAACGACAATTACCAGAGGAGCTGTTTTTGATTAGTATTACTAGGCCTGGCAACAGTTTATCTACTTGATAAACTAGTATGAACCTACGGTATACGGAGCGGTAACAAACTCCTCGCTGATCGATGGTTGCCGACCACTGCCTTAGACAAACAGTTCTCAAAACGTGCGTCGTTTTAATTTTTGATAAGCGTCGCACACCAAATCTCGTTTTGAATCTAATCCGAGCTGCGGTAAGAGTGCCTACAGATATCATTCAATGAAAGATACACACATATGTGTTTAACAACTGTGATCTAAATGCGTAAGCAGTAATCGATGGGTAAAAAGCAGCTTCAGAATGGCTAGATCACAGTTGTTAAACACATATGTTTGTGTATCTTTCATTAAATGATATGGTACTGTAGATACCGCCAATGTGAAGTTACTTGTACGAGCAATATAGCAAGCATTTACGTACGGTTATTTCTCGACTCGCCCCTCTCTGAGCTAGTGTCTGCGATGGCTTTCGATGTTACCTTCAGATACACTTGTTCCCCCGACATATGCATTCAAACATGTTCAAGCACAAAAATGAGCAATTGACTACGATTTTCTGCACAAATAAATAAATAAAACAGTAGCTCAATAAATTCCCATCGCTAACTGCATCGCAAATCCGACAAACTTTTCCGGAGGCGTCTCTAAGAAGATTCGAGAAGAACTGTATCACATAAACGCCTGCTGTGAGCTTGGTTCATGTTCGTCAGCGTCAAACAACAGATAAATTCACCTTGGCGTCCAAGTGCCACTTGCTTTGTACACGTTGTTTAACGTCTGTTTTTTCCTTTACATATATGTGAAATCTCGTCACTATACCAACATTCAATATTGGTCTTTCTTGGTAGTTTCTTCTTTGGTTGATAGCTTTCACCTAGATTTGTTTCATCAGTTAAAAATAGATTGAAATTAAAATTAAATCATTTCAGTTTTTCTTAATTAAAGTTACATCATCATTTTAGTGTTTTCAAAAGCATTAGAATTAGGGAATTAACGAATTATTGAGTCCAAAGTCAAGTCATCTTTGAACGAACAGAAATCCAAGTCAAGTCATTTTGAATAAATAACAAGTCTCAGTCAAGTCATAATTAAAGCAAGTCAATTTTGAGTCAAGTCCTTGTCAGAAAATTTAACGTTAAACTATTAAAATTGGTAAACATGTCCAAATATGAGCAGTAACTAAACTAAAAATAACACAAAACGCGACAGATAACAAGCAAATAGTTTTACGTGCAAAACGTCAGATAAATAAACCATTTTGTAACGAAAAATTCTAAATCAAACGACTTCATTTAAACCCAAGTTATTTGTCCAAAAGACTTAAGTCAAGTCAAGTCATTTGTCCAAAAGACTTAAGTCAAGTTATTTGTCCAAAAGACTTAAGTCAAGTCAAGTCATTTGTCTAAAAGACTTAAGTCAAGTCTAGTCATTTGTCCAAAAGACTTAAGTCAAGTTACTTTGTCCAAAAGACTTAAGTCAATTCATTGACTTAAGTCATTACAACTTTGCAAAATCGTATCATTATTTTTTTGCATTGCCTTATGAATTGATTTCAAAGCTTATTCTGCATAACGTGCTTCGTTAACAACAATCAGTTTTTGGTAAATAACTATATTTTAGAAACATTGCTTGTCGATATGTTATGGCAAGTAAGTAGGTATTTTTTTTTAATTTGATATTTTTCCAACAGTATGATTAAACGCTTTAACAGACAGAGCTTAATATCTTGTGATTGACTTATTAAACAGTTTAAGTATTCTATGTGTAAATACAAGCTGTCGCTGATGTAATCGGGAAACCCCCTAAAACAAAAGCTTTGTCACTATCGTATTACTTGGTAAGGAACTAATGATGTCATTTTGAATGCAAACCATATAGGCCTGTAGTTGAAACAAAAGGTATTTTAAATGAAATTCAGCAAATATAGGCCTTAGTTTATACGGCGTGTCAGGAAATGTGTTCCAAGTTGCCAGTCTAGTCAGTAAAAGCTAGTTTTTTAAACAAGTGGTTTTGAAAAAACTAAAGTCCCGGCAAAGTCTTTTAAAAGTCTCATTCAGAGTCACCAGTTGCCCAAGTCAATTCAAAGTCCCAGTCAAGTCATAATTAGAGCAAGTCGACTTCAAGTAAAGTCATAACAAGTCAAGTTATTTCGTTCTACGTCGACTTCAAGTAAAGTCATTCCCAGTCAAGTTATTTTAGAGTAAGTCAACGCCAAGTGAAACCACTGATATAAAACTTAAACGATAAACTATTAAATTGTCAGACTTAACAACTGAAACATGCGTAATGTGGATTCTGCAGTCAAGCTGTAGTGGTACTAGACAACAATAACGGCACCCATTTATAGTTGTGTGTTGGACTTAGTCGTTATAACACTACTAACAACGCACACCTGCTATTAGAGTGTAGGCATGTATTATTTTTTCATTTAGCGCACAGTAATTTGGTTAAAAAGGGTTAAAAAATCTTTGTTCTTAAAGTGATTTTAACAAAGTTGCCAAAGGCCTATAGTTGTATTAAATGATTTTGAATAAAATGTTGGTTAATTATGTACCACATAATTATGGTATGTTAGAAAATTTGTTACAGGTTGTCCCTACCAGTCAAACAGTAGCAACTCATACTCTTAAAGCAAGGTCCCTTACTGAAGACGAAATGGCCTCTTAAAATGTCATTGTTGAAAAAAAATTCAAAAGGTTTTGAATGATTTGCGATAATACAGGTTAACTCAGATGAATTAAATTAGTAAAATCAATGAATACGTCCGAACTAGAGTGACCTGTTAAAACTAAATGGCTTCTGGAGATTCGGAAAACGTAGTTCTAGTCAGCGGCTTGCTGGAAGGCTACAGACTAATACAGTTGAAAAATCTGGTTGGAAATTTGCTGGAAGACAGCGATGCTTTGTCGACAATTAATTGGATGAATGAAAATGAACAGAAAACGCCCAAAGCCGAATTGCATTTGCAAAGCCAGCGAGGTAAGTGATTTTTTACACGAAAAGCGGGTCATTTATGTTATGTTTTTTTGTTGTTCAATATAGAGTTTTAGTATGGGTTATCGTTGCTAAATGTTTTACACTCCTTTTTTTAATATTTCTGGACATTTTTTGTTTTTTTTTAACATAACTTTTTAAGCTAAACTGTCACTGCGTTAATGCCCGCCTAAAAATGCCATTGGCCTTTGGTCTCGCATTTCTGTCCCACTAGCAATTAGTTGTCAAGGCAGAACGGTAATTGTACCTTTGTTACGTCACGTTATGACGTACCTTTATGGCGTCACGTCTGAAAAACTTCCCACATTTGCGTCTTAAACCGAAGCTAACACCTAGTATTTGTACTATAAGAATGGGTTTAGGCTACTTTGTTTTAGGATGTTTTTTAACCAGGGGGCGAGCCCTACTTGATATTCAACTTTTTTTGTATTTAATTTAATGGTTTTGTTTGATATTCATACTACCGTCAATATTGTACCTAAAATAACTTGTATACTGATTACTTTGCCCGTAACGCATCAAAAATGAGCTGTTTGCTATAACCAAGTTTGCGGATAGAACCGCTTATGACCAAGTTTACCTTTGATCAAGACAAACGACGACTTTTGGATGTGAAGCGAATCGCGACATTTGTGAACGAGGAAACTCATTTTATCGTGTTCAGCGATGGAAACAAAACCAATCAAGAGAAAAAAGCTGCGGTTTCCGACACTGACGACGGTATGATGTTTTATCTTTTATTGCTGCTGGTTACTTATTAATCGGCATTGCGATATCAGCAAACATTGAGACCAATGCGAGTTTTAAATTGCTCTAAACTCATTGTCATTTAAAAGACCTTAAGTCCCAGTTAAGTCTAATGTAAAATAACTTAAGTCCAAGTCAAGTTATTTGTTAAATAACTTAAGTCCAAATCTATTTTTTCGAATAAATAACAAGTCAAGCTCGGGTCCAACTCATCAGTTGCCCAAGTCAAGTCCCAGTCAAGTCATAACTAGAGCAATTTAACTTCAAGCAAATTCATTCATAACAAATAAAACGTTAAAGTATTAAAATCGTTAAACTCGTTCGATTATGAGCAAAAACTCAACTTAAAATTAACAAAAAAACAACATTTCGCAAGCTAAGTGTTCCACGAGCTAAAACCTAAACTAAAAAATCAGTAAAAATCAACCTTTTCATAAAAACCCAACACAGAGAACGAAGAAGAAGAAGAAATCTTTCAAGACGCCACCTCCACTCATTCGTCTTCCAGGGAATCCATGACGTCACGCAATGATGACGTCACAGTCCAGTGGCAGCAGAAGCGGATTCATTGTGGGGATGTCCCCGATTGGATGTTCGATTGCCGGAATGTGAAAAAGCACTTCGAGAGGTTTGGAATTTTTTATGAATAAAAAAGTGATACCGGTAAAAGCCTAGTTTTTCCATAAAAATTAATTTTTTTTCATAGAAACTTTTTTTGGTAGAATTTGCAAGGATCTGTAATGTAGCTTGATAATGAATTATGTCGATTTACTAATTAATTTTTGGTTGAAATTTGACAGATTCGGGCAGATTACTGACCTTTTTCTTCCGCACAACTTAAAACCAGGAATGAGACCGTTTGCAAAAGTTCGATTCAAAACTCACGTAAGTTAAACATGTCACTTTCAATGTTTCCTTTAAGAATTTTTCACCGTGCAAATGTTGGTTATGTGAGCATGAATATTTTTTACCTAGCAGAGTACTAAATAAATGAAAACCTGGTAGACAAGAATCGTAAAGTTGGTTTAAAATTTTACGGAATTATTTTTTAAACGTTGAATTTACGCACCTTAAAGGGAACACTGTTCACTTTATTTGCTGCTGACTTGTGACTATCATTTATATCAGTGTTTCCCGACCAGTGGGTCGCGAACCATTGGCGGGTCGTGACGATATTTCAAGTGGATCGCAAAGCATTTCTAAATGTTACAGTTTTCTATTAGATATGGAAATTATAGAATTATCATTACGCAACATTTATGCAGCAATGTAACAAATGCGAAACAATTAGCATTAACTATTTCACTAGGTACGCCAGTGGTAAAAATGCAGGTTTTATGTAACTGTTAAATCTTATTTCCAATTAATTGCATATCAAATTATTGCTAAACAATTTGGTCATATCTCATTGTGGTATCACAAAAAAAACTTGCATCTAAAGTGGGTCGCGAACTGTAAAAGGTTGGGAATCACTGATCTTCATGAAGCTGAAAGGGCATTTTTCAGACTAACTATATGCACAAAAGACTGTTTTATTTCATAGGCCTACACGTGCTTTACAAAAATGGTCTCTTTGTATAAATTAGAAGGTTTAGTCATGGGACTCCGCATTTCTATCACTGGACAAAGTGACGTTTTACTTGTTAGGAAATGGCGATAGTCGACAAAAAACAGGAAAAACAGTTTATTTCTTAGGCCTATATATTTGTTTTATAAAAACTGTGTCCAAACGAACAGGCTCAGCAATAGAACTTACTCGGCAAATTTACTCTTTACATTTTAGGAAATGGCGATGGCTGCAATCAGATACCACAACAGCAATAAAGGTCACAGGGACACCAACACAATGTTTGTGGAGTGGGACAGAGTGGAAGGTAAATATAACTGGCTTGTGGGTCCACACAGGCTTTCTAGCACTTAATGTAGTGTTTCTCATCCATGGGTCGCGACCTAAAATTGTGTCGATTTGATTTGGTTGGGTCGCCGACTGCAATAGTTTCACATGGTTAGAATTATTCAGATTGATTCTGAGAATGATTTCTCAAAAAATGAGAGAATTGCGCAAACAATGCGAAAACAAGGCTCATGTTAATAAAATCGCAATGATTCATGCTGATTTGCTGTGATTTGTTTGCTTACAAAAGGTTGAGTGAAGAGAATTGGGTCGCCAAAGGTTCTTCCTTGTACTTACGCTATAGAGATTGGGTTGCCGAGACAAAAGGTTTGGGAAATGAGTTTACGCCTCTTAGGTGAAGTCGCCCGTGATACTGTTACCCAGCTCGCCTTTATGGTTATTTACATCCGGGGGGGGGGGGGGGGGGATACTTGCGGGGGGGGCACTTGCCCTCCTCTGAAATTTCAAAAATGCGATAAAAATTTCTTCTGATATAAAATCGTAGGTACATATTAGTATCTTAGGTACAGAAGTAAAATTATGTGTATATATACATATTGTCCCCCTCCCCTGGACAGCTTTCTTCGGGCGCCTCTCTTTACCAAAGCTTCCTTGTTTCCACAAAAAGTTCCTTGTTGTTACGCTATACTTACACTATAAAGATTGGGCGCCTAGACAAAAGGTTGGGAAACACTGAGTTGCCTCGTAGGTGATTCCGTTTGTGAAACTGATACCCAGCAGCTCGCCTTTATGAAACCTTCTTTACAGCTGTTTGATTTGCACAAATTATTGAAGATCAAATATAGCTGAATCACCATGAGGCAGTGTACACAACTAATAGTCAAATTATTTCATGTCCAACTCACATTTTCTTTAAAGTGCCTTTAAAAACATCTAAAAAATGTTTGTGAGTTTTTTTAATTTTAGAAAATTGCAGGAGCGAAGACGTGGCTCATTTTAACTAATTCCAACTTTTTTATGCAAATATCTTGTTTCTTCTTCGTATACTTTAAGCTTACAAAAAGTCCAGTAAAGGGAATTGTATCTCCAAAGCTACTCTACAATACTTACGCTTTGTATTTTTTTGTCGCCGTGTAAAAAGGTTGAGAAACACTGATTTAGCCCAATCATAATACTTTTACATTTAAACTGCAATCTAATTTGTCACGTATTTGTCAAACAGAACAAGGAAAAGGGTTAATTTTGCGAAAGAGTTAGTTCAACAAAAGTTGTATTATGGAAACAATATGTTTTTTTATAATTTGTTTTACAATTTGGAGTGAAAAGTTGATTAATAAGCATTTTTCTTTGCCGTCCAGGTGAACGTTTTCCCATATTTTGCCACACGAAATTATGTATTCTTGTTTTTGTTGTCTGGTTATGTGACCGAAAAACTTGAGTTGCCTAAGGTTTATTGCGCTTAACGATGACCTTTAATGATTTGTCTGAATTAAACCTCATGACTGCTTTATGGTAGGTATATGATATTCGTTGCATTTTTGTTGCATTAGGAACCTTACGTTATACAACTTCCATATTTTTCGCAGCCCGACAGATCCGCCATGAAATATCATTCCGCCAGGTGGAGCACTTTCGCGACAACTCTGAGTCACGTGCTTCGTCTTCGATTAATCAGAAGCCGCGACCTTCAGGACAGCAATCGAGAGCGGGAAACAAATCGTCAAAGTCAAGCGTTTATTCTGGTGAGTGTTTTTTCATCTTTTTTCATTTTTTGGGGGACATTAAATGCGTCTTGTTGAGTTGTGTTATAGGTTTTTATAGTAGCAGGTAAAATCCTGTCACAATCTAATAAACAAATGCCTCATATTGTAATAAACATATGTTCTTATTCCTCTTATTAAAAAAACTTGAAAAGAATAGAGAAGTACCTTATAAATAACACTGCCTCTATAAAAATACCGCTAAAGATAAAAACTACGTTTCGCAATATTAAAAATGCATTTGAAAATGAAAAATTTTACCCAAAAGCTTTTCACGATAAATAACTTTTACCCTTTCACCAAAAAAACAAATATTTTCACAAAATAAAAACATAAAATATATGCCTCTTGCAATATTTTCATACAGAGAGCTCGAAGCGAACCGGTAAAAAATTCACGAAATCACGAAGATCTCACCATGATGACCATGATGACCAGGAGTCTCACTACAGCTCACAAGATGAAAGCAGCGAATATTATGGCAAGTCCTATCTTCAACGTAACGTATTTACATGATTATCATTGAAAATTAAACCAGTAAAGATTTACGACATTCACTACTGCGTTAGTTTTTTATAGTTTAATTGACGCAAAACCCGCAACAGAACCAATCCACATAAAAATTGACTCTTCTTTTTAACAGATGATGTTAAGACTGTTGATAAAAATAGAATTTTACAGAAAGATATAAATAGAATCTCTATTAGAATAAGAAACTGATGATGCCTATTCATAAGGCGAAATCTTAAATTTCTGTATATTTTTAAGAAATGATTTTAGGTGTTATACCCGTTTTTGTAAACAGTCTTGACATCATCTGTTACTAAACCAAGAATCTTTCTTTTGCATTTCATTGTCTGCGGGAAATTCCTTACTTACAAAAGTTTTTCGGCTCTTCAAATCAAAGTATAGCCACCGCCTTCCTAACCCGTTTCCAAACCCTAAAATTAAGCAGATAGGTTTTCTTTAAAATCAGCAATAATTGGGATATGGTTGGTGAAGGTGGTTATCTGTCGGTTTACTTTTAGTGCTGATTATAATTACTTTGAAATATCTGTTTTGTTTTAGTTTATTTAGCGAGTTTAAACTGCGTTTCTGCGACCGAATAACTATATTTGAGCGTGGCAATCTTTAGGGGCAACATTACAGCAAATTTGAATAAAATAAATATACAAACCTGTAGTAAGGTGGATGGTAGTATGATCGTATCAAAGTTAACGCCTTTTGTTTCGTTAACCCGATAACAAAGTTTTCTTTTAATTTTTTATTTTAAATGCCAATATATTTGCCATGAAGCTTCTACTTGCTTTACCATCAAGCTATACTATTTTTAAATCTTTTGCTAATTGAATTGACTTTTCATTAACAGACGAAGCAGACAAACCCAGGTCTGTTGTATCAATGCCGAACTCTTACAGATCAAATACCAGAAGAGACCAAGATATACAACGTTACGATGACCATCGTGGCAATTACGGTGGGTCAACTCTGATTTGCCCAAAACGTTGTACGCACAAAATTTCGCTAAACTTATGAGTGGGATCAAATGGTGCAAAGTTCCACCATTACGCGTTTTGTGTTAAAGGTTCCTATTCGTTTCAAAACAGTTTTGGATTATTTTTACCGCGGCACCCTTGATAAGGTTTTTATTTGTGTGGACCAGGATCGGCAGGAATTTTTTAGGGATGAAGTCTAAATATATTTAAGGTGAAGGCGCAAAACCTTTTTTTATTAAACCATATTTTTGCATTGTGTAACCTTTTTAAACATGTTCTTAAACTTTTAAAGCTTGCAGCACACTGATTACTTTTTTATAAAACAGGTTTCAAAACTGCTATTCTGCAAAACATAACATAGAGTTCATGCACTCCAATAACTAAGTGTTAGTCAGCGTGTAGTCAACATGGTAAAATATGGACTTTTTATTTCACCATATACCATTATATAAAAATCAAAGAGAATTATACCTTTGTTATTATTTACTGTGCTTAAGGCTACACTTTTGACTCTCTTAAAAACTCTGGTTGGCGAGAGTTTCACACTCACTGTTCGATAGGGTTCTACTAGTTTTAAATTCGCCCTGATGAGCCGTTATATTCTCAGCAGATAAATATGGTCAATCTAGCAAATCCGGTGCAGCCCCTGTACCGAAACCACGACGTTCAGTTGCTGTTTCTTCAAAATCAAAGCCCAAAAATCAGGACGAATACACATCCAGCCAATCAGGTAACACATCGACTTTATTAGTTGATAAAAAAAACACTATGTTGTTTCCTATTGGAGCAACGTTTATTTTTATTTTTTGGTGATAATTTAAAACAGAGTGGTTCATAATTGCAGCATCTAGGTCCAGAATACTATTCCCTGTTTTCAAGCGGCTGCACACAAAACTTGCCTGCTGATAATTTGTATTTTATATGTTTAATTTGTTATACTGTTTTTAGCTTTTAGATTTTTGAGACTTCGTGATACATAATATTTGCGAGCATTGTAAGAAGCACATGAATGTTAAATGACTTGAGAATATTTAGAGCTTACTTTCAGGCTAACGTCTGACCCTTATTTTACCCGTTCAGTTTCCAATCTTGTTTTGAAAATTCTTGCTCAGAGGAATTCGACGAGTGCAGCGCCGATGAGATTCATGCACCACCTCGCCAAGACGATGGTGATTTTGGCGACCAAAGTCCTGCGTTTGACAGCAGCATCCACACTTGGTCAGAGCTGGTGCTGAAACACAGCGGACTTTTCACCGGCGACCCCGACAGGTTTGTACCAGTAATGTCCGATAATATGGGATCGTAGCCTATACCCGATGCCAAGTGTTAGTATCGGTACTTGCCCGTTACTTGAGTGTAGGGATGTCCGGGAGCCTTCAGAGGGTCTAACCGAAATCAACTGAATATTTTTTGTTATTTTTTGGTGAGGGAATCATAATCAGATGATTAAAGCAATTTTTAAGGCTTAACGTTCTATTTTAATATCGATGGCTTAAATTGAAATCGACTTACTTTAAAAATGACTTGTTTGACTGGGACTTGACTTGTTATGTTTTTAAATGACTTGAATTAAACACAAATATTTATTTTTACAAAAAACTTGACTGGGAATTAGGTCATTTCAGAATGACAACGGAAACAAATGTTGTAAAGTCGTGCACTAGATCATTCAGAAGAGATGATTTATCTTACTTTTTTACAGATGTGTTTTGTTGCAAGCCACCAGTGGTGAAATCCAGGTAGACGAATTGCGCAACTACCTGGACAGCACTGACCTTCAAGCGAAGCACAAGGGCATTTGGAACTTGCCGGACGGGACACTTCTTGAGCTGGACAATCAAGAAAGTAGGGATGAATTATATTGGTGAAAAGCAGCACGGCAGAGTCGGTTAAAAATAACCCAAATCCGACTCAGGCAAAAAAGATGAACCCGAGTTCGACTTTCGAGTCCGACTCCGGCCAAAAAAAATAAACCCGAGTCCGACTTCGGCCAAATATGCGATTTTTGTCGAGTCCCGAGCCCCAGTCCTACTCTACAGAATGCGTTTCATCTATTTACGTAACTAAAATACGGTTGATTTTAAGCAATCCACTCATATAAGTGTCATATACTTGGTTGGACAATATTCCACCATTTGCCATTCCACTTTTATAATTTAAAGGTTTGATGCCGTATGAGTTTCGAAATTTGGAACTGCGCATGCGCACGTCAAACCGGCTCTATCGAGTCCCGAGTCCGACTCCGCAGCCCTGATATGTACAAAGCAATGTACAACATGAGAACTACGCAAGCGGTGCGAATAAAAATATAGGATTTGTTGGATAGCGACTAACCCTATTTAATAACGTAAAATGATGACCTGCAGTTAATTTAAGTGAAAAATCGCAAGAACAGCATAATATAACATCGTGCAGTTAATCGCCTTTCTACATTTTGAAGAACTGGAAAGTCAATATAATTTTTTGGCATTCTGAAAAGATATTAATGTCAGAATTACCCAGCACTCCGAACAATATTAAATTCAAAATACTCAAAAGTAAATTCGAGGAAATTACCTTTAGTGAAATAATCCCTAGTATGTGACTTTTTTCGGTCCAAATGTATTGTGTGTAGTGCATGTCCAGCTAAACTAATAAACTGTCTTACTTTTAAGCTGCCTCAAGATTCCAAAAGAAGGGCAAGATCAACCTTGGCGATCTTCAGATCAAAATATTGAGGAAGAAAGTTCCAGAAGTGTTTGAAGATCGCTTTCTCTTGCAGGTTTTTAACTTATTACTGTGTGGACGATTCATATTTTAACTGCGATAAGCCAATGTTCACTTTGCTTTTTGTCTGCTTTATGATTGTTGTTCGTTTTTTTTTGGATTTAGGTTCTTTTTGCTTTTTTGCATCAATTTGTTTGCACATGATATAAGCAAAAGGGTAATACCCTAAACGTAAAGTGCGTAATATGTAAGCTAAAATACGGTTAAACAGATAAATACAAACATGACCGAATCAAACGGTGACAGAATTTTGAGCTATGACCCATGGATTGAGTAGGCCTAACACTGTTTTATTAAAATGATCTCACTATAACATTGGTTTCTAAATATGCTTTTAATTATTTGTTTGGTTTATTAAAAACAAAGCAACCTACTTCTAAATGGCTTGAATATAGGCTAATGGAAAGTTCAACTTATTAGTGTGGACGTTTCATATTTTAACTGCGATAAGCCAATGTTGACTTTGCTTTTTGTCTGCTTTATGATTGTTGTTCGCTTTTTTGGATTTAGGTTCTTTTTGCTTTTTTGCATCAATTTGTTATTTTAACGACGATAATCTGGTTGCTTTTGGAATTCTTTGCCTTTGCCTGCTTTATAAGTTGTTCGCTTATTTTGGGATTAGGTTAAGTATATTTATTTAACAGTTGAACACGCCTTGAGCATCCCAGCAATAAAAATATTGTGTTCCAGCTACTATTTGTTGCTATCAAAAAAGTGTCGCGACTTATCTAACACTTTTGAGTAATATATTTTTAATAGGCTAATACAACAACTAAAACAATTATGATCGAGGTATTTCTGTTGATTTTTGATTATGTCTTCTAATTTTTCAAGGAAGTGAAAGTAATCGGCCAGGGCGACAAAGTTGCCAAACGCTTTTTAAGGTTTATTTCGATTGGAGTATTTTCAAGAAATAGAAGTCTCAGCAACCAAATTTAATTTTAACGAATTAAAACTCTTTAGGGCACATTTGAAGACAGCGAAGTGGTAGAGACCTTGCTCGAAGGTTGCGATTTCGATGATGACGTAATACCTGACGTCACAGAATTGGATGAATCGAAGTACCTGGTCGAGTTTCACAAGAAAATTGGTGAGTTGTGAAAATTTGGGAAAAAGACCGAATGCTTTTTTTAACGAAACCTGTATTCTTATCACTATTAGCAAAAGTAGATTTTCGAATTAAATAACCTGGATTGCTTTTTATAAAGAAAGGAAAACGATATCATTTAGAATTGCGTTGAAAATTGCTGGCACTTTACTATACTGTTTGTCATAAGGGCCACGCATGATATAAAGCTTTTAACTAAGATAAACGGAACTATCAACGAATAATTCAATTTAACATCCTAATAATGCCTTCTTAAGAGTGAATAATGAAATTTGTATTCATAAGTGCAAAATTTATGTTTGTACATCTCTTAAAGCTGTATCATTCAATTGATCTATATAGCCCTAAATATAGTAGTTCAATCCTCCTTTAAACCAGTGGTCGGCAATCGCCGGTGCCGGTCCGCGAGGAGTTTATTACCGGTCCGTAGCAGGGTTGCCAGATGATATTTTGATAAAAATCTAACTCCTCGTACGTACAATATATCGAAAAACGGGCCATATATAATGTTTTTTTGATATTTTAAGCGTGCTCACCTCAAAGTGCAATATAATCAAATCATGCAAACAATGTTTATAAACAATGTTGATGTTCAGACAGGAAATTTTAGAAAAAACGCATGCATTTTAATTGGGACATTGAAAAAAGTTGTTCCTTTACTGAACATTTGTTGCTTTTAAGGCCGCTCCGCGACAAAATTTCAGTTTTAAACCGGTCCGCAGTGTAAAAAAGGTTGCCGACCCCTGCTTTAAACAATCAACAACACAGCCTTTTTATACAAAGGGTCGCATTTTTATGGTTTATTTCTGCAGATGTTCGCCAAGTAATGAAATCCCTTGAAGAAACGCCACTTGAAGAAGTCCAGCTTAAGGTGACGTCCTTTTAATTAGAGTAATAGTAATTCTTGACTTTTATATACAGACGCTTGTGCATAATTTTTTATCAAGCTAAAATTTGAGACTGACCCAACCAATTACTTGGGTCTATATTTGTAAACACGCGCGCCATAAAGCTCAATAATGTGTATTATAGGAGATCCCTTGTAATGACGTCATCAAACAGAAGGGCATAATTTTTGCCTTAATAACAATGGTGCCTATCGGAATATAAAAATTATAAATCGTATATGTCTACAGAGCAGAAAAGTCTAACAAAGCTCACAATTATGGTTAGATCACTATTTATAGATGTTAAAAATAATGACATTCTATTTGAAAAAGATAAACTGACATTGCATTGCCGGCGAAACATTTATAATAGTATCTAACCTAGATTATTAGCTTTGCTAGACTTTTCTGCTCTGAAGACATATACGATTTAATAATGGGTTACAGTACTACTAGATAATTCTAGTTTTCTAAATCAATGAATTGAAGCAAACTGCGATTTGTTATTAGTACACCGAAAGCCTTCGCAGAATCAAATTAGGATTGCTTTTTTAAGTGATCGACAGAATCGGTTAGTTTCACGAAAGTATTTCTTTATAACCTATTGTAGTTTAATTGGTTGGTTTTATGGGTCTAGAGTACTCCGCTGTAAAATTGTTTTTAGGCATAAGACACTATTTATAAATGGTGAAACATCTGTATATATATACACTAAATAGTGTCTGATCTGAATTACTAGCTATACTCGACTATTCTACTGTTATTGATCAGAAAGTGAGGTCGACATTTATCTTCCAAGGGTCAAGGTGATTTCGAATATCACATATTTAGTACAACATCGTATTTTTCTCAACTTTTTCGTCGTGTTTTAAACATTTTACTTTCCGCCAGGTGTCGCTCGTGTGCCGCAGCGACTGCGTCAAAGTCGAAAACCTGGACGATGACGTAACTAATGACGTCATCAGGATTTCGTTTATGAGCAAAAAGATCGGCGGCGGTCCGGTGACCAAAGTTGAGAGGCTCGAGGAAAATGACCTTGTGCTGGTGTTCTTCTCAAACTTTCAAGGTCACACATGGTTTGCTCGTAGCAGATGATGTTCCAGCTCTTGTTGTACAAAAACAGCCAGACTTGGACAACTAAATTTGTTTTATTTTCTAAAGGAGAGAGAAACCAAATTAGAGCATTTCACTTTTTCCCAATTAAATTATAAATGAAATTAATTTTTTTTTTTTCAAAATTAAATTAGAAATTAGATTTACCAAGTTCTTGAAAACTTAAAACTTGAATTTGAGCTAGAATTACATTTAATTAATTTAAAATCAATGTGGTTTAGACATGTCTAATTGTCCAAGTATGGTTTCGACACAATTTTTTATCCTAGTGTGATTGTATTGGATAATTCAATGCATGTGGCGTAAAACGAGTTTCTTTATATGGGGAAATGCCTGTCAAACGTTTATGAATAAGGAAGCGCGTTTTACCTAAAAAGAGTAACTGACAAAAATTAGCACGGCAAAATGGGCACAACAAATTTATGTAATATAACAAATGTTTAGAGAGATACTTAACTCATTCATAGATGCCGAACGTTTGGTGAAGAAGTCTGAAAGCCAGGACATATTAGTCTCCAAGCAGCCGGTCTTGGTTTCTCTCTATTATCACAGCTTATCTGACGACCACGTGCAACCACTGGAGGCACCAAAGCGCAAGGCAAAGTCCAAATCGAAATCTGGCAACTCGAAAAAATCCGTCGTAGCTCCGCCGACCAAGCTTGAAAAGAAAGTTAAAAAGGAAACTTCGTCTAAGAAAGGTTCCTAAATATACCGTAGAACTATAAAACTTTGTTAGTTTTGAAGCATAATGGTTGGAGGTGGTAGTAATAATTGTTGGAGGTTGTAGTTGTCACGACGAACATCACTAATCGACAAACGTAGTAAGAATATCAAAGCCCATACAGAAGTAGGTAGCATTTTAAACGTTTCGAATATTTCATTTTAAAAAAAAGTTGAAAACGTTCAAAATGTTTCCTACTTCTGTATGGGCTTTGTTACTCTTACTACGTTTGTAAGTTATGTACCTCAATGATGTTCGTCATGACATGATGACACATATGCATTCTGTAAAGATTTTTTTTTGTACAACATGATTGAGGTAAATCTCTAGTATTCCAGCAAAAACGCCTTATATAATTTTAATAGCATACTTTATTATTTTTAACCTGTACCGCTAGACATGTAGATTAATTTAACTCCAAATACTGTGTGTTTTTATTTTAGGTTAGGGGTAAAATTGTAGATATATTTTATTACGATAATTTTTATAGAACTCAAATACAAAAAAATGGTCGCATTTTCCAAAAATATGAAATATATACACGCACCGTGTGGAACATACAAAAACTAAAAATTTTATAAGGATCCTGTGAATTACTGAAGAACAATCTAATTTACAACAAATGCTGGTATTATTTAGGCATGGTAAAAGAGTTGTTAATCCTTATAAAACAACGCAGTATCGTAAGCTTATAAAATAATCCTAATTTCTCAACAGACTTGTATGTTGATCAGGCGCCGGGCATATCACAAAAAAACAAATTCTGAAAAGTTTTTGCTAAAAAGAGGAAAAAGGCGTTAGTAACATTGTTGAAAATAACTAAATAATAACAAGTTTCGAAAAAAATATATTCACAAGTTTCGAAATAGGCCACTAGTCTTACAAAAGCTTTCCAAACGTTTAATTGTATTGATTTGCAGCGCGACTGGTGGTAGAGTTTAGGGACACCCCCGAACTGGAAACCGACTTGGTACATTACATTCGCAAGTCAAGGAAAAGTTTCGAAGCATTGTACAAATATCTTGAAGATCTTGCAGAACTTGAGATCACTGAAAAAACGACCAGCAAGGGTCCTAGCTTTATTCTCAGCTACAAACCAGAACTGAAGGTATAACATATTGAAGGTATAAAATATTCCAGCCATAGCCCAATGCCCTCCACGGGCGCCTAATAAATTTAAAAAAATGCACAACAAATGCTCTTAAAAAAGTAAAAAACAAGCTTTAAATGCTGTTGAAGTCAATTCGTAGTCTTGACTTTTGCTTTTTCTTTTTTCCTTTTGCTTTCTATCTTATGGTGGAAATGAAAACGTTGTTCTGACAATTTTATTTATTAATAAAATTCAAGGTAAAGAATCGAGCATAAATAACACAAGTTTAACATTCAAAAAAAAGGGGGGGCACAGTTGTTGAGGGTTTCTGTAAAGAGTTAACGAAATAAAAACGGGATATCAGAAATGCCATCACCACGTGTAATAGTGTACAGTTGCATATTTTATAAACACTTTATCGCTAAGCCCATTTACAGCTATTGCGTTATGTTCTAAGCCAGTGATTATCAAGTAGCCTAGGGTGTTTAAATATCACAATGAACCTAAAAACATTTTAACAAGTTTTTTTCGAGCATTTTTTCTGGTATTCGTGTTTGTCAAAGATCTCCATTTTTACGTCCTACTTCTATTTTCGTATATTTACTATAAGAAGTATTAATTTTTTTTATTCTTAGGCAAAGTTGAATGTATATTTACTACAAACAAGTATTAATGTGCCTAAATCCGTTTCGAGATGAATGGTTGGTAAAAACTAACGTTGGTGGAGAAATATTTTCACCACAAGTGTATAAACACTACACCATTCAACCAAAAAAAACTTATTTTTTGCAGAAACTGCCGGACAACCTAAAGCAAAACCAGAAGCGTTTTGAGACAACTTGTCGCGAAATTTCGTCCAAGTTTTTTGGAACCTTCGTCTCGCGTTCTGCCACATACGACAAGGCCAACCTTGCAGCCGTGCGAAGGTCAAATCGATGGAACGAGGACCATGACCTTCTCAAGGTCGAAGTAGAGGACGAATCTTTCGCTGAAGCTTACGTCAGGTGTGAAGAGACCTACTTAAAATAATAATGTTCACTTTTAATTTGATGTTTTGTGTTTATAATATAAGGCAAAAAAATAATTGTTTAACAAAAAATGTTTTTATAAAGTAATTATTAGGCAATCTAAATTAGTTGACTTTTTTTAAATATACCAATTTACTTATAGAAAATTATGTTTGGCCAAACAAATATTCCACATTAAAGTGTCTGGAAATGTTAAGTAATTATGAATTGGTTACCTTTTCTTCCAAAATAACCGTCTACCGTACGTTTCGTAAATTGTCTTAGGCTAAAATAATATTTAACAATATACGTTATTTTAACCGATACATAAAAAAAATACTGAAAAATATCGAAATTAGTTCAATTACTTTCGGAATGAAGTCATTTACCTTAGCAAGTGAAATGTGACAAAAATAAAAATAAAACGTACAAAATAAGGCACAAAATTAAAAAACAAGAACACCAATAAGAATAAGATAACCATGTGACACCATAAAGATACAATTTATCTTTTTATAGTGCCTCCTGATTTCCCTTATTTAAAATTAGACGAATACTGTCATTTACAAAGACCAATAAAAATAACCATAAATTCTGTTAATAGAAAGAAAAATCTCGGTACATTTTTAAGTTTTTGTTTTTTCATTTAAGATGGAGTGTAACGAACCCCGGTCACGTGATAATAACTGGCTCAGAACATGACGTCACAGCTGTGCTGACGTATTTGAAGGACAAGTGTGACATCACAGACGAAAGCGTGCCGTTCTTGAAGTGGCAATACAGGTGTGATTAATGATTATTGGATATGTGTAAATTAATCTTTATGGATACAACACTTTTCACACTAAAAAAAGCAAATAAAAATAAAAATTGCTTAAATATGCCATGTAAGCGTTATATTTTTGAATTCACATGTTTCAGCTATTGCTAATGTATTTAAACTGCGGTATGCCTTCAAATTGCAATACCTTTAAGAAAGGATGCTTGAGCATGCTTGGCCATATTTTAGTTTAGTTTGTTGTACAACTTTTAGTTTGTTAACACCACTATTACCTAACCTAGCAGTTCCTTACTTTTCGGGCTTACCTAACATATAAATAGTTCGCAGCACCCTGGCCATTATTTTCGATGAGCAATTTACTGTAACGTCATATTAAATAAGATTTAAACCACATACATCAAATGTTTACATTGTAGGAAATTAGTTTTGATTTGTTGCACTGTGGTCCTACACAAAATGTTGTTTAAGAAATAGTTTCAAGTATATCTCGGCACCATTGAGAGTCAAAATCCCGTTTCGGAACCTTTGATCTAACCAAATAAAAACGTATATTATTAATAACTAAATGACAGCAAAAAACAGATTTATTTAAAATCAGTATCGTGCTGTTTTGTGCAAGGTAAAACAGTAAAAGGACAATCAATTGGAGCACGGGTACAGTAAGAACAAGAAAACTTTGCTGCATTTCAATGTTAGGTTAAGATCTAATTCTCTTTTAATATTTTTTTAGGGCCCTGGTTGAATGTGACGTAATTAGGGAAATCACCGATCAGCTGAAAGACAAGGTCAATGTTAAGCATTCGATGAAAGATGATGGTGGGTTGGTGACATTTCGTGGTCCGAGCACTTGCATGCACGAAGCAAGAACGAAACTCACCAACGCTTTAATGGTAGGCGACATTTTTTAATATTTTTATCCCGTAGAACTACTTTATTAACACAAAATATGTAAGGCTAAATAGTTGTGTTATTGAAGAACGGGAACATCCGACCTACACTCTCATGGTGGGCTACATTTTTTTCGAGTTGTTATTTATCAAGTATTTTTTTATAAATCTGAATCAAAAGTGTTGTATCACTTACCAGAAAATAATACTGAAATCTCAACGTAAGCGTATAATGTACGTAAAATTCATTTCGGGAATGGTTGTTTTTAAAAAAAATCTTTTTGTTTTTAATCATGGTAAAACGAGTTGTAAAATAAAAAGTTAACCCTTTGTTGCCTGAATTTGTTTCTATAGGCTAAAAGTTTTTTTTTCCTCTTTACACTGGTTTGGCCCTAACTTGAAGAAAAAAAAAAAACTTGATGTTTTTTAAATAAGAGATTTGTGACTCTCAACCAAAAAAATGCTAGAGCGCTTGCAGTTAACATTCAATCTATATCACATTTATCAATTTTATAAAAGTTTGTTTGGACAAAGGCATCTTTAGTGACTTTTCCCGCAACAAACACACTATTTGTGTGCTTCACCTGTGTCGATAAAAATGACACTTCGAAACATTTGATTGAAATTTACAGAGTTGTTATGTAGTTTCTGTGCTCAAACTACAAAAGTGATGATATAACCTACCTACTTTCAGTTAAACTTAACAATATTGTAAGAGATGTTTTCACTTAAAACCGTTGCATCTCGTTTAACATGCACGTATTGGAGACTGGTAAAGTATGAGTTTTCTGATTATTGGCAGAACGTTACAACTTCGCCTTTAAGAGAAGAAGGAGGTCGAACTGAGTTTCTTCTTTCTTCTCTGAAAAGCGAGAGAAATGGATTGGATGAAGATAAGGTGGACGTAAGACAGAGGATTCAGGAAAAGTTTAAAAACGACAAAGTTCTCGGTGAGTTCATGTGTAAAGCATACAAATATATACAGTTAATTATTAAGAGTAAAATATTTATAAATTTTGGGGGGGGCCATGGCCCCTCAGCCCCCCCTGGCTACGCCTATGCTATAAACCAGACAAAATGTTTACTTTAAGGCGTAATGGTTTTCGTTTGTAGTAAGGCGTAATATGAATTCGTGAAAATGAATAAGAGTTATTCGAAACGTCCAAAATGATACCTACTTTTGTATGGGCTTTGATATTCTTATTACATGTTTTCCTTTACAGCTTCGCTCCAGCTTAGAGGGGAAGAGGTTTGTCTCCTTTACACGAATCCGGAACAACATCGTCGGGCTCTTTCCTCCTTGGAAGATCTAGTGAAGATCGACTTGATGGAAGTGAGCGAAGGATTTGAAGGGGTGGTGGCATCCAAGGAGTGGAAACGACTCAGTCAGAACGTTTCTGCAACTGGCAGCACTCAAATCTATCTCAACGTGAGTTCTGCGCAAGATTAACAAGTTTATTACCAGGTTTTTGTGCATGTTTTTTTACTTGCTCCCCTCTAATCCTGCGTAGCTCAGTTGGTAGAGCGACGTTCCGGTATGACCGAGGTCGTGAGTTCGAACCTCAACGCAGGCTAGTTTTACGAACCGGATGCAGCAGGCAACGGCGCATGGTTGTTTTTAGATTCGCTCCCCTCTGAGCCTGCATAGCTCAGTTGGTAGAGCGACGGTCCCGGCTTGACCGAGGTCGTGAGTTCGAACCTCACTGCAGGCTAGTTTTTTTTCTAGCATGTCTTACTTTCATCATTGTTCGACCGATTCAGTGAGTCTGCATTGGCTTTCGGTGTACATTTAACTAGAAGTATGTCTTCATAAGGTAAAAAAGCCTGTAAAAACCCTACCTTTTAACATACAGAAGCGAACTTCCACCATCGAAGTGGTCGGCCTCTGCTACAACTTTGACGAAAACCTGCGCCGCGTCAGAGGTCACGTGGGCCAAAACGTCATCGTGACGTCACGCCTTGAGGAGCGCCATGTAGTGGTAAGGTTCCTGCGTGAGTTCCGGGGGGTGTTCCGGGACGCAGCCTCCCATTTGGAGGGGGTGCAGGTGGATTACGTCACTGAGGAGAATCCGTCCATTGTCCTGAAGGGAAAAGCAAGGCACCTGGAAAAAGGTTCGGTTTTTTTTTCGGATAAGTTTTTGTTTTACCCGAGAAATTGTTTGTTGTACTGCAATATCTTTAAGTAATTTATTCGCTTGATAGAGATTAGACGCGTAGAAGAATTATTCAACAACTTGTGTGAGCTTCGAACTTACCACTATAGAAATACGCAACCATTGTCGCGGCCCAAACTCTTTTGAGAGCTACTGAAGGCCCAATACGTAAACCCACTACGAAAACAGTGGCGGATTCAGGATATTGGATTTCAAAGGGAAATATTAGACGGCGCGTTAATGCACAAAACACTGCTATTATACCAAAATGTTAAACATACATACGCGCGAAGTGCGAAAATTTTTCAATTACATATAGTTAAGTTGGAAAAAGTAAAGTTCGACAGCTCTTAGGATCAGATATGGCACGTGGGCCTTTCCAAGCTAAGCCAAACTAAAAATTCTATGCCACACCAACTTTAAAAATAAAGTGCAATGAATGTACGGCTATCACGCGGCCCAAAACTACATGATAACACTAAACTATTCAAAAATAACTCGCGGCCCATTAAAAATGTGTCATTTAGTTCGACTCTTACCCAGCACTAGTCTTTTAATGACCTGATAATGCTTGGTCATACAAATACCACATCCATAAACTAGTCTTACTTCCTTTTATTTATATTTTTACTAACCAAACGAAAGCAAAGAAAGTATGAGTAAAGTAAAGGGTGAAGGGGTAGTGGCTTCTTCTTCCAATTGGCCAAAAGGAGGCCGGGAATGTGTGAAGTGTCAGTAATAGGTTCTGGCCCAGTCCTCAGGACAACATTTCTCCCAAAGGGAATGCCAGGACACAAACCCCACACTGTTCCAGTTAAAGACCCCCGTCAGGCTAGTATCTCTTCTTACTTCCTTCCAGCAAAAACCTGGCTCCTAGAGCAAAGCCGCGTCATCCAAGTGCGCAGTCACGTGATCCAAGATCCGGGGATTCCCCGCTACTTCCGGGATCGAAAAGGAAAAATGGAAGTGGAAGAGATCGCTAAAGGGCAGCAGAGCATTGCGATTGTCGATCCGTCGGAGCTGGAACTATCAAGAGGTCGGAAGAACAAGGTAAAAACTTCCTTTACTATTAAAATATAATTTGTTTTGGGTTAATCTAAAGAAGCGGTTCCAAAACCGGGGTCCGCGGACCAACTGGGGCCGTGCAGTAATTTCAGAGGGTCCGCATTGGGAATTAGTCTCTATGTTTTTAACCAATAGGCTTAGCGAGTGTTTTTGAATATTAGTCTATGTTTTTAACAATAACTATCATCAATATATATATATTTTTTTGCTTTATTATTCGATAATAAGCGCGTTTTTATGACGTCTCTTGTGAGTTGCGCCTTCGTGGATTGTTTCACCACTGTTTGCTGGGTTTTAAGCTCTTCTCCAAATTACCTACTCTCCTTCATTCTTTTAAAACATGTTTTCGTTTACCTTTAACGAACGTCGCTTCGAAATCATCAGTTTCTTTCCGCAAACTTATTTTAGTCGAGGCGTTAAAAATGACTTAAATTAAAATTCTACAAAACTTTTAATTACAGCGCACAAAATCTTTTCGCGCAAAACCGAAGTTGATGGTTCGAATCCCGTCAAGCACCGTCACCTTGCGGCTCATCCAGTGTGACATCACAGACTCCGATTGTGACGCAATAGTCAACGCGTCTAACGCCAAGCTAGAGTTGCGACCTGCTGGAATTTCTGGAGCAATAATGAAGAAAGGTTGGATTATTTGTGCTTGTCAAACTAAACACAAACTGATGTTTAGACTATTTATGAAAACAGGTATAGAACATGAACTCATTTCTTAAAACTTTACACAATTTTTTTTCGTAAAAGTTTTTATTTTTGTGAAATTTTAGGAAATTGTTTTGTGTTTTATATCTGTTCTAATAAACAGGCTCAACATCATTTGACACAAAAGCAAAAATCTTTCTGTTAAATTTTATGTTTTGCAGAAGGTTCCTTTGTTTCAAAGGTATTTCAGCGTAAATACAAACTGCTAATTACCTGCTTTTGCAACCGAAGTAGGCTAAATTTTTAGGAAATCAATCGAGAAATTTAAGAGACCGTTTTGGTTAAGTCCTGTCATCGAATCCTTCATTATTTTACTGAAACTTGGTTTCCATTCAAAACAATAAATCACCAGCCTTTGCAGACCAGTTAAAAGTAAACAGGTCACAGGCCGTATCAAAACATTCGAACAAATTAAACAGTAAGGCTTGCGCTACCTATGACAGTAATTTGATAAAGGATTCTTACGTCAAATCTTGACCACACAAATTTAACCTTTTCTATTATTCAACGATTCAGCAGCTTCATTCAGCGAAATACAAGATACATAAATTTAACGGAATGGGCCAATGGTAAAAATAACTTATAAATACTAGTATTTCAAGGTGGCGAAAGCTGAATAATAAACAGTCATTATAGCACTAACTTTACGTAATACTTCAAGGTGGCGAAAGCATACAAAGTGAGATGACCAAGTGGAAACATAACCATCGGGGTGATCTCAAGCCTGGAGAAGTGGCTGTTACTAACGCCGGAAGATTGCCTTTCAAACGTATTATACACGCCGTTGGACCAATGTATGTATTATATGGTGTATTACGAATGTACTATGTAGTATAGTATAGAGTTTAAATAATCCTATAAATTTTTTTCGTCCAGTCGGAGGTGTGCATAAATGGTGTCAATTTTGTTGGTACGGCACTCTACTGAACTTATTAAATTAATTTAGTAAAGAAAAACTTACAATCAATGAATTACATTCTACATAGCTACTTCTACATATTACTAAAATATTTCTACAGTCTCACTAAAAGCTTGATATTTTAAGTCAAAAGTAATACATATTTCGTTGTAAAATGTACAATGACCAGAAGCAGAAGGCACAACAATAGTACTGCCTAGATAAAAAACAAATTAATTCTATTAAATTTAGCCTTTTATTTTGTAACTGTGGCCATTAAACTTTTTTTTCCATTCTTTCTTTCTCTTATTAAACTATTTTGACTTAAATTTAGTTGGAGACAAGGAAACACATTTAACAGCCTTGGCCAGTTGCGCAAATGCGTGAAAGAAGTCTTGCGAGCGGCAGACGCTGACCATTTAACATCGATTGCGATTCCTGCCATTAGCTGCGGCGTGTTTGGCGGGAAACCGCACGTGTGTGTTCCCGCCATTGTCGAAATAGTAAAGAACTTTGCCGTCAAGAACGAAATGTCGTCCGTGAAACGGGTAATTTATGATTTTTTTTAGTTTATATATTTTTTAAAACGACGCTCTCCTATCAAAATCGACAAACTGTTTTATCCGCATTCTTGTTACTTTCAAGGAGTCGAACCGTTTGACTTTTCCGGTTTAGGTTCGGTTCGGGTTCAAGGATTTTTTCGGAATCCGGTTCAGCTCCGGTTCGACTAAATTTATTTTCAAAACCGGTTTATATAGTTCCAGTTCGGATGCAATGTGAGATGAAAATGTGGGTCAATAAATGTAAAGTTACGCGGCGTAAATAAGCTGCTCGTTATTAACCATCTTACTATTCATTATTTTTCATAAAATTTCGAACATGGCATAGATTAACTCTTTAAAATACAAGTTGTGACGTCATGCTGGAGTGAACCGCTTTTGTTGACAGGTTCGGGTTCGGTTAAGGTTCAGATTTATTCAAAATATCGGGTTCGGTTCCGGTTCGGCTCCTTAAAATCTTACAAAAAACGGTTGAGGTTCGGTTATGGTTCGGAAAAAATTGACCCAAAACCGGTTCATAAAGTTCCGGTTCGGTTCCGTTTCGACTCCCTGGTTAATTTGGTTCTAGCTATTCTTGTTAATTTGGTTTCAGCTATATCCTGTAGTTAAATATAATCCAGATATTTTTTTAGAATATTTTCAATTTGTGCGATTAATAGCCTAAAGCTCATGTTGATTTATTGTTTTTTTATAATAAAACTCATTTGGTAAACAAGGAAAGTTCTAACATGTTTACAATGTATTCTATATTTTGTACTTTGAATAGCCATGTTTATAATAAGTCACTTCTAACGTGTTTTTTTTTTCAAGGTGGATTTTGTGGAACGTTCGAATCAAACAATCGTGTCGGAATTCCAAACTGCCCTTTCCAAATTGGGAGATCCCCTGGATGAGGACGATTCAGAAGATTTTTACGAGTGTGGCCAAGAAGTTTACGAGACACGAAGTGGATCGCCACCCAGCCATACTCGAAAAGAGGTGCGAACTAATCCTGGTTGTGTGGCTGATTTAAAAGTAGTCAGACTTATTTTGCGACTTTTTATGTTGCAATTTTTTAATCATCGTTATCAATCTTCAGAAAAGGGAGTCGAACTGTTTGACTTTTTAGTTCAAGCAAAATCAGAAGCAACTGTTTAAAATGGCTGCTGTTAATTCCGTCGGATGTGTAAACTACCCCGTAGTTTAAACGAAGCCCCTTGCAACCTTGTTATCACACTTTTTTTAATGTCAATACTTGATGTGGAACATTATGTTTTGCTATAATTTTTTTTATCAGGGAGCTAGAAATTTGGGAAAACAGCGGTTGAAAACAGAAATACAAACCGAAAACCTTTCTGAGTTTTTACGAGTGCTGATTTAAATGTAGTCAGACCCTTTTTGCGAACATCATTTTTTGTCTTTAAAATGATCATTATTTTTTGTCTTTGAAATGATCATCATTATTTGTCTTTAAAATGAACAATTAATATGGGAGAGGAAGTGAAATTGACGTAACATGCTAAAAAGGTAGTTATTGTTTGCCCTGGTTCGATGAAATGGTGTTTAACATAAATTACATTCCTGTCACGGTAAAACGCAAAATCAGAACCACAATTGTATTAAATTTACTTTTTTCACCTAAACTTATGCTATTTATGCCGCTGTCATTTACGCCTGATGTGTAACCTACCCTGTAGTATAAACGAAGCCTATATTTGAAACCTTATCAATTTTAAAGGTTAATGCTTGATGTAAAACATGTTGTGCAATGAAATGTTTTTTTAATAGAGAGCCAGAACTTCGGGAAAGCAGCGTTTGGAAACGGAAATCCAAATCGGAGACCTTTCTGAGTTTGAGGTAAGTGAAAAAATGTTTCTATTTTGTTTTCTTTGCGGGGTGGGGGACGAAACCATTAATGCATTTTTGCCTCCGTTTAGGAATACTTGTTTATTTTTAACACATTAGTTGTTTGAAAATAATCTTAAAAAGGGAGCGTGGGTAAAGATATCCTATACTGCATTCCGATAGTGATGTCCCTTATAATCGGGGCAAAACGTTTGGCCGTTAGATCCGATACCAAATAACGTCATTATTATGCTAAAATTTATTCAAATTGCGACATGGTAATGTTTTCAGCTTACTGGGTTATATTTACTTTTCTGAAGCTTGTTTATCTCCAAGTTAATGTAACTAAACTTCATCTTTTCGCTATAGCAAATTGTGTCCTAAAAACCTGAAGCGAATTTCCTTCAATTTCATCATTTTGCTTGTTGAGCATAATTACGTCATTTGGTATAGTATCCGATCACGATACTTTCCGCCCAATCAGTATAAAATTTATATGTAAAATATTAAATGTTAAAAATCAGACATCCTTAATCGTAACCTCTTCATAATTACGTAATTTAGTAAATTTTTTTTTTATGTTTACCAGGATGCTGACGTAATTGTGACGACAGCTGCTCCAGTAAATTACGTCACTGGAAGAGGTTCGGCAATATCAAGAGCCTTGTACGACAAAATCGGCCAAAAACTTGAGGTAAACATTGGTGACGTCATCTACTGCTATTTAACTTTAAAAATGTACCTTAATAATTGATGTATTTCCTAATTTCGCTCATGCGAAACCAATAATTGTAGTTTGGTGTAGAATTAAGTTTAAAAGCGTTTTGTCAGACCCACTTTGATAAGCACTGGGATAGCTTATTCTAACCAATGTTGCACTGAATGTGTGATATTGGAAATCACCTTGACTTTTGATAAAAATGTCGACCTCAATTCATGATCCGGAACAGATATAGTCTAGCAAAACTAGCAATTCATATCAGACGTTATTTGTAGATGTTTAAAAACATATGTATATATATTTCGCCGACAAAGGCATCGTTAGTATATTTTAATTCGCATCAAATGGAGATATATAGTAAAATATAAATACTTTTAACATCTATAAATAGTGTCTGACCTGAGTTACTAGCTTTGCTGGACTATTTTGCTGCTATATTAACCAAGTTATTTCCCAACTTTTGCAGAAATCTTGTCGAAAAAGCTGTAAGAACTGCGACCCCACTGTGGGTCAAGTTTTATCCACTCCTGGGTTTAACTTGAGCTGCAAAGAAATTTACCACGCCATCCTAGAGGACTACAAACCAAAATCCGCTGAAGATCTCATCAAAGATGTCTTCGAGACTTGTCTGAAAATGGCTGACGTCCAAGGCTACACTTCCATTGCATTTCCTGCTCTTGGTGCCGGAAACTTTAACTATCCACCAGGAAAAGTTGCACGCTGGTTCAATGAGGTTGTGGGTGGGTTTGAACCCTACACCCTTGGAACTGTGCACGTTGTCTTGTTCCCAGGCGACCAGGCTTCTATTGCGGTCAGATTTTGTTTCTAAATATGATTTGCTTTTTTTTAACAAATTGCTTGCTTTATGTTGCGTTTTTCTTGTTTTTTTGTTTAGTTATTGTTCATAATCGTACGAGTTTAAAAATTCTAAGAGTGTAACGTTTTATTTTTATGACAAGGACTTGAACTTGAAGTTGACTTGTTCTAATTATGACTTGACTGGGACTTGACTTGCGCAACTGATGACTTGGACTGGGACTTGACTTGTTATTTATTGAAAAAGACTTGAATTGGACTTTAGTTGTTTTACAAATGACTTGACTGGGACTTGAGTCATTTAAAAATGACTTGTTTACAACACTGGATATTTTACCGTTGTTTGTATTTACATTTTTGTTTATTCTTTTGACAGGCTTTTCAGGAAGATTTTGATGACGACACTTCAGGCCTTGTCAATCAACAATCGAGTCAAACACCTGGCGTCATCACGGTAAACGTCACACAAGGTGACATTACCGCTTCTACGTGTGACGTCATAGTTTCAACCACCATCAATTTGTCAGGTGAAATGTTTAGCAAGGTCTATATTTGTAAAACTGTTACCCCATGCAAACCGACTTTTCTAAACGTTAGTTTTTTGGCCCAATGTCATAGTTAATATTCTAAGCCAGGTGTTCTTCAACTTTTTTTCACGCGGACCACTCAAAAAATCTTTGGTCCGCGTTGGTCGACATGAAATTTTTAGAGATGACGTCATAAGACAACCACTTAAACGCTGCTGTTTTCGATCCAACATATGTGACGTCTAAATACATTCTAAGAGAAGACACCAAAGCGTTTGTTTAATTTATATGTTTTCTTTCAAAAACTCATTCCATTTTTAAATACCACGCTAATATTTGAATGAGGTTTCCATGGACTCCTTAAACTGGCCCAAGTACCCCAAACCCAACAGACTTCCAGTTTAAAAACTCCAGTCCTAATCTTGTGATTTTACTCATTGCCAATTAAACTACAAAGGCCGTTATATTTTTGAAAGAACTACACGAACGAAATAAAAGCAGTCATAGTCGAAAGTAGGATTAGTGGTATACTCGTTCGCAAAAGTCGGAATTTAAGACATTTTTTCATTTCTAACAATTCACCGTACGAAATAAAAAAAACTACAATCAATGCTTGAACGTTTTAGGTGCTATCGGAAAAGCAATAGTAAGCAAAGGTGGCCCAAGCATCGCAGCCCAACTGGCGAATCGCAATCTGACTCATCAGAAGCCCCCGTCTCGTCAGTTTAAGTCCCAGACTTCCAACATGATCGTCACAAATGGAGGGAACCTCGCTTGCAAGTACATCTTCCACATAAACCCTCCAAACTCTCAAAGTGTCACTCAAGTCTTGCTCGAGTTGTATAAGAATGCAGACGCACTGGGAATGACCTCGTTTGCAATGCCTGCTATTGGAACAGGTAACTTGCATGCTATCAGTATCAAACTAGTACTTTGCTGTATTTACCATGATTGAAAAATCGCTTCTGTTTTACTTGCATAGGGACCCTGTTTAATTGTATGACATTTAACTGGATTTTTGTTCAGGGGGGGCAGGTTTGAATTGCCAACACGTTGCAAAATGCTGCCGAGAGTCGATCATCAAGTTTGAGAAAAGCCATCCAAACTCATCACTGCAACACATCGAAATCGTGATCTTCCAGCAGAATCTGGTTTCCGTGTTTCAGCAGGAATTTGCCAAACAACAAAAGCAGCAGCCTACCGATCAAGGAGGCGTCATCAATACTATAAAGGGGTGGATGGGACTTGGCGGTAAGCTGTTTTCCCCGGTATTTGTAATACAGACATTAATCAAATGCAACTAAGCCATGGAATACACCGTGGTACATACTGGAATTAGTGCAGGATTAACTATCAAGCAAAATAAGCAAGTGATTAGAGGACCACAAAAGTTTACAGAGCTGATAATTAGGATAATAGTGTTGTAGTGCAAATAAGGCAAGGCTAGAAAAATCTAGTCCGCGGTTAGGTTCGAACTCACTACTTCCACCAAACCTAGACTTGCCTTACTTGCAACACAACCCTGATTTGATTAAATGATTTCGGTAATACCATTCCCGAACGTATACCACGTGTATTTGTTTAAATTAACTTACGATCATACTATGGCTAAACCATTTGTTCTACGATCCTTGAACCGCCAAAAAAGATAGACATCCTGGTATTTTTTGGTAATGATTGAGTTGTTCGATGCTTTAAATTTTAATCATATACCGATATCCAATATCATTTGTCAACCTACTATATTTTCTGGTATTGCCGGCCATCTCTATTCGTTATCACTTCCTTCTATTTATACTATGACTTGGATAATTTGCCTGATGTATTCAAGTTATAGTATATACAATATAATTGGATGAAGAAAACAATATACTATACTTATAGTATCTTAAAACATTCGAATGATTCGATTTAAGAAACTGACGATGCCTTATAGGCGTAATATATATTTCTGAAAGATTTTAAGAAATGATTTTATGTTTTGTCTGTTTTAATAAACAAACAGTCTTAAGATCTTTGGATACGAAGACAAGAATCTTTCTTTTACATTTTATTGTCCGCGGGAGATCCTTACTTTTCTAAAGTGTTTCAGCTTATACTTATAGTATATCATTTCTTTTTGTCCAATTTTATTTAGGCAAGTCGCAAGCCATCAAAAAGGAACCTTCAATTTTACCAAAACGAGGAAGTTCTGTTGACTCGGACTCTGTAAGCATCCTCATCTGTTCAAAGAACACAGAAAGTGCAAACAAGGTTTGTACCAGTGTTGTAATAACTTAACTCAATGACAATGACTTAAGTGCACTTGAGTCGCTGTTTTTAAATGACTTGAATTGACTTAAGTCTTTTGGACAAAATGACTTGACTTGGACTTAAGTCATTTTGTCGAATAACCTGAGTTAAAACTAAATGCTTTTAATAAACATTTTTAATACAATTGGGTTGTAATTCAATTCGTGCACGTGAAACAATTTTCTTGCTGTATATTATGTTTTTTTATTTTTAGGTGTGTTTTTGCTCATAATTGACGACTTTACAGTTTTTCATAGTTCAATGTTTAATTTTTACTACAAGGACTAGACTGGTACTCGACTTTGGCAACTGAACCGTTTTAACCACACAATATCACATTCTGTAAGACCTTTTTACTGCATTGATAAGTTGGCTTTACTTCAAAATTGGTGAGCCCTGTGCCATGTTGTAACGTACCTTTATTTCGTTCAAAGGTTTGGAAGTCAATCCAAAGAAAAATTGACGACCTCAGCGCTTCGAGGAAGATTGAGGATGAAGCAGTTGAAGAACTGGATCGGTTGGAACAAGAGGAGATCTTGAGAGTCATGAAGAAGAGAAGTGTGAAAATCGAGAAGACTAAAAGAAAGTAAGTGACTAAATCACAAAACACTCCAGTTTGAAAGACAAACCTTTTGCGATTACAATGCACTTATTTCTTGTCTTAACATACTCATTACATTAATATGCAAATTTTACCACTTTTAGTAACCTATAAGAATTGAATATGTAATGGTTTAACGTTCAATCTTTTTTTATAATTGAAGAGTTAAACACGCTTGTGTGATTTAGAGAAAGTTCTGTGGTTTTTATGAAAAGCTTCACACACGAAATGTAAAAGCACTTTATTTAGTAGGCAAAATATTACTTTTTTAACATACATATTTCTAAAAATTGAAATTTAGGGCATTATTTTAATATCTTTTATCGGCATTATTTTAAAATATTTATTTCAGCCATATTGGTACTGCATTCCAACCGACATTAATTTTCAGATTTGTTTCTTTTTTTAAACTACCTGAAGATTTCGGGACAGCAGACAAATGTTTAGGAGCTAAATCGTTTCAAAAATTACAACCTTCTTAACATGATAAAAATCATTTTTACAATACCTATATATTTCAGTACTTTTGTTAACTGTCTGCATTTTTTATACGAACTGATCTGCGGTTGGAATTTTCTTTCAAGTGTTCTAAAAGTTTTGTCATTGCGGACAAATGTTTTAAAACCAGTGAGAAAAAAGCACTGGATTTTTAACTCATTAAAAAACGCTGGGTTTTTAACTCTGAAGAGTTATTTCAACATCAGTATATCAGCGTATTTGTTAACTTTTTGCAAACCGGCACTTAATTTTCACTGTACATTTATTATTAAGCGTCCTGACAATCTCTGGACTTCAAACGAACGTCCTGGAAACGTGCAACGACGTTCAGAGTCTCATCCACGAGTTTAAGCAAGCCCAAACATGCGCCCAGTTCATTCAGTGGAAGTACGTCGACCCGAACGACAATGTCGCCAGAGACTTTCCTCTGAGAACCAACCAACAACTGGAACTCGATTTTAAGGTGTAGTATTTTTCTACTTTCAAATTCAATTTTTACAAAAACTCTATAAAATTAAACAAAATTTGTAAAAAATCGATATGCAGTGAAATATTGAAGTCTCACCGACCAACGAAAACAGCGCATATTTCATAACCGAAAGCTATTAAGTGGCCTGACCGACGTCAGATGATCCATAAGGATTTTGTGCAAGCAAGGCCCGACTGGATAAAAAACTGGCCTGTGATGAGGTTCGAGCTCACGACCTCGGTCATACCCGGACCGTCGCTTTACCAATTGAGCTACACAGGCTCAGAGGGAAACAAGTCGAGAAACAACCTTAGCACTGTTTCCCGCTGCATCGTGTATGTTAAACTAACATGCGGTGAGGTTCGAACTCACGACCTCGGTCATACCGGGCCTCTACCAACTGAGCCACACAGTTAATGGTGTAATGCTTGTTTCTCGACTCGCTCCCCTCTGAGCCTGATAGACCCACCAATGGTTATTTTCATAAAACGCACTGATTAACGATAATTTGGGACCTAACGGGATTTGGGTAGATAAAAAAAATTCTATAAAGAGTATAATGGTTTAACTCAAACATATGTGAAAATAGACAAAAAACAATTTAAAAGTTGTTTCATATTTAAAGTTGTGACGACCAATTGTGTTTAGAAAAACGAGAAAGGAACGATTGCACTTGACGTTTACTTGAACCAGAGTTTTGTTCGATATTCCATCGACTTTAGCAAAATGGAGCAGACTTGCCTTAACGACCAGAAGACGTCCAAGATTGAGAGAACTAACCTTACTGGTGAAGGTATGTCCTAGAATCATATGATATGTAATGAAAGGGTGGCTACCTCATACTGTTGCCAAAAAGGGAACTTAAAATATAAGCTGGTATGGATGTCCAAAAATATCGGATCGGAGCCGATATCCCGATAACAGTGTTGTAATGACTTAAGTCAATCACTTATTTATTTATTTCAATTTGTGCACGTAAAACAATTAGCTTGTTATATGTTTGGTTTTTGTTATTTTTTATTAGAGTTATCGCTCAAAATCGAACTAGTTTATTAATTTTAATAGTTTAACGTTTTATTATTATATTAATGACTTGACTTGAATCTGGCTTCCTCTACATCAGTGGTTCTCAACCTTTTTTATCTTAAGGACCGGTAAAATTTCAAAACAAATTTTGCGGACCGATGAACATTCAAATATCAAAATCAACCCAAAATGCAAATATGACAAAAGTATGCAACTTAGAAGCAAAGAATGGAAACTTAAATTCAATGAGCAATTTGCTGCTGTCTTTTCGATATCATACGTGTTATTAAACGAGTTGTCGCCTACTTTGAAACAGTTGGGCACAACACTTGCATTGTGTTGTACGATAAAGTCCAAATCAGATGATAAACTCTATGTTACGTCACAATGGTGCAAATTACAAAGCTGGCGAAGTTCTAAATTTAATGGACAAGCCTTCAGCATCTTGCATTTTGTAGTTGAGATTTAAGATAGTAATATATTTGGCGGACCGGCGGTTGAGAACCGCTCCTCTGAATGACTTGGACTGGGACTTGAATTGTTTTTTTTTTAATACTTGACTTAGACCTAAATTATTTTTTAAATCACTTGACTTGGATTTATGTCATTTCAAAATGAATTGTTTACAGTCCTGCCGGATACCTAGTGGTGGTATACTCGTCCGATACAAGGTGGTATCACTGTCGATCAGATACTAAATTTTTATTGCTATGTTCACCTTATTTGCAAACCTAGAATCCTATCATATGTGATGTATATAGCTTGTACCAGGTATAAAAGTAGATTAATTGTTCTCACCAGAACGTGGGCCAATGTTGTTTTTTACAAAGTTACGTTATAAAGGGACGTTAAAATAACCTAAAAATAATTATCGCTCGGTGTGGTGCACAAATATGCAACTGAAATCTTAGTTAAAATACCTTTTAAAACATGGCGGGACGGCCTGATAAAATAGAACATTTTTTGTCTGTACGGCGTAGCTGCAAAATTCACACCAGGACGCATTTATGGCATAAGGAAGAAAACACTGATTTGTACGGTTAGTGTTGTATACAGGGGTTCAAGTTTATAATAACATTTGCTTGAACAAGGCTATGCGTAGGTGGCTTGATAGTAAGCAACCTGCCTGACAGAGAATCTGTAAAGTGAAGCCATTTTATATTTCCCGGCCTGCTAAAATAACAATTAAATCAACATTTGACCTGTTGTTTTATTATTATAGAAATGTTTTCAGATAAAAAAACATTGTACATTTTTAAACCAGAATCTACTTAATGTTTTTCAATTATGTTGTGGCAATAGACTACATAACTTTCGCGTAGGACTAACCAGAATGTAAATCTGAAATCAGAAGACGTGCTAAAGCTTTTACATACAATAAGATTAAAGTTTAATAAAAAATTAGGTTTTTAAATCTGTCTTTGCATGTATGCCTTATTTAAAGGCAATTGTTACATCCACTTATTGTTAAATAGAGCATTTTTTGTGTGACAACTGCATACCCTTACAAGTCAAAAGACACGCTTGTCAGATATTTGTACGTTTTCAGATCCGGGATTTCCCCCGACCTGGGAAGACATGGGTAAGAGCCCTTGGAAGAAAATTACTTTGACCCAAGGAGCGGAGTACAATGCAGTATTGCAAAAGTTTAAAGCGACACTCCCTAGCATCAGGGTCGTGCAGGTTTGTTATTTTTGCATTGTATTTTAACTAATTTACTGGCAGAGATCGTAATTTAACAAAAAATAATCACAAAACGGATTTTAAAAAGAACGATCAGTGAAAAAAAAAAACTTTTATAACAGGGTACACTTTTTTAAACGCGTAAACAGTTAGCACTAGAATTTTTCTATTAACATTGTAATTCAATTTTAAAGTGATTGACAAGTAAATAGGCATAAAACCAAAAGTCTTATCAAGGTTTTAGGTCCTTCCATCACTTTTTCTAAATAGTGATTCGAAAAAATATTCCTAGCTTGTATTGGAGAGTTTACAAGTTGGTTGGTTACTGACTGCCACTTAAAATTAAACATACCGTCAAATAGCCTAAATGTTATTTTCTCCTTTAAATATTAAAGTTTCATTTTAAACATTGTTGTGGGGATAAAACGATCAGGGCAATTATTAATGAAAGTGCGTTATGGAACCAATGTATTTAGAAGTACTTTAACAGGATTTTTTAAACATAGCTTGAGAGAATACAAAGCAAAGCACTGTACAAGCAGTTCCTGGCCCAAAAAGCAAAGGTGGAGTCAAGGATGGGCGCCGGTTCAAATGTGGTTCGCGAGCTCTTCCACGGAACAGCCGGCAATGTTTGTGACAGCATTTGTTATAACGGCTTCGACAGAAGTCACGCAGGAAAGAATGGTAAGATTTTATTGAGTCGAAATACTTTTTGGAATTAAGGAATTTCCCGCAGACAATAAAATGGAAAAGAAAGATTCTTGCTTTAGTATCAGATGATGTCAAGACTGTTTATAAAAGAGATATGAAGTTCCACTTTTTATTCCTATTTTTGTAAACAGTTTTAAAATCAAAATTAAAATGCTGAGATTTTCCGAATTTGCTGTTATCTGGCTATAGTACTCAGATGATTTTATTGTAAGTAAGAAACATATTTGAACATGATTAGGAGGGTTTTTAGTACGGTGTGGCTTTTGTAAGGAGTTTAAAACCGGAACTATTTTTATCTTAAAATGTCAAAATTAGCATTGCAAATTGTCGCAGACTAGTTCGAAAAACGATCCCCAAAGTAGATGCTAAGCATAAGGATTGACATTACTTATATTGCACCAATAGATGTTTTTCTTTTTTAAGAAAGGTGAAATATCAAATATTTACAGATTAAATTAGTCTAATTAGGTCTCATGCCAGTGTAGAGAACCTCATAGCTTGGCCATAGCATGAACAATAAAATTAACCTAACTACAAGAAAAGTTGCTGTTCAACATAACATGTGCGTTTTACGTAAATTAAGATGAAAATGTATTTTGTCATTGGTTCCAAATAAACAAGGATTTTAATGCTTGCAACATCTAGAAAGAGTATACTTGATTTGACTGAAGTCGTTTGGGTCACTTGACTTGAGTATTTGTGATAAATGACTTAAAAAGTCTTTTGGGCAGATGACTTAAGTTAAAATGAAGTGTTTTCATTACGGAATTTGTCATAAAATTTGGCTATTTAACCTAATTTTTCACGTAAAACAATTAACTTGCCATAAGTTACGTTTTTGTTTCTAATTGAGTTTTTGCTTATAATCGGACAAGTTTACCAATTTTATGGTTTGCCGTTTTATTTTATGGCAAGACTTTAATATTGACTTGCTCTGATTATGACTTGAATGGAACTTGACTTGGGCAACTGATGACTTGGCAATTTTTTTAAAAGACTTGACTTGGACTTAAGTCATAGTAGAAATTATTTGACTGGTTCGTTTGAAAATGACTTGTTTGCATCCATGAATACGTCCAACAATATATTTAAATAAAACCATTGGTGTGTGACTTGACCACCTGTACGAAAAACGGTTTTACTCTTATAATATTTTCTATGTAGCAACGATGTACGGAAAAGGAGTTTATTTCGCCGTTGGTGCGAATTATTCGAACGGATATGCGACAAGAGATCAAAACAATCATCAGAGGATGTTCCTAGCTGATGTAGTAACTGGTCAACACTGCGTTGGAAACCAAAGCATGAATGTTGCTCCAATGCAGGCCAATGGATCCCCATACGACAGTGTGACTGATAATAACCAAACTCCTGGCATTTACGTTGTCTTCAAAGATGCAAGTGTCTATCCAAGCTATCTTCTCACTTATCAGTAAATTACAAGCAAAGGAGTATTCAGGGCTGGGGGATTTCATCACACCCTCAAAACTTTGCATAATTTACTTTCCTAAATACCACATTTCAAATCTAAATTAAGTTTTTTGTATGTCGTAGCCTATTTTGATCAAATCATTTAAGTCTAAAGACGGCATTTACGTTGTCTTCAAATATGCAAGTGTCTACCCTTGCTATCTGCTCATTTATCAGTGAAAGTTTTTAATGAACATTTTTACCAAGATAATTCTTCATAAGTTGTATGGCATTCACAAGTGACCAAACTTTTTAAATATTTTGTATATTTCCACTATTCTTTTTGTGTCGCAATTACTTGTAATTTCTTTTAACAATATTTGCTATTGCTACTGTCAATTTTATTTGCAAAATGTAGAACATCCGCTAATTTTAAATGTATTTTGTTTAAAAAGAAAAAAAAACACTTAATTGTTTGCTACAACATTTCCTTTTCACCTTCAATTTGTCCTTCTAAGTGATTACACTTTCTGTAATTATTACTTCTGATTGTCCATCTTACAATGTTTTAATAAATTAGATTAGATTAGCTTGATTGATTTTGTGTTATTACAGATTATTTTAAAGCAATTGGCAAACAAATTAGTTAAAATAATCATTGTACCTATTATTATCGAGAAAGGGCAAGATGTTGAAATTTCAAACAATAACTTTTGCGCATTATGTATGCCAGTCTGAGTTGGTTCTGGCAGGTTGCGCTGGAAAAACCTGGTAAACTTGTAAAACAACAAATACATAGAACAGTGGTCGGCAAACTGTTAAAAAAAAAAAAAAAATGTAGGCGCAGAGCCATTTTTCGTGGGCCGCGAGTTACTTTTGAATAGCTTAGTGTTATCATGTAGTTGTGGGCCGCGTGATAGCCGTACATTCATTGCACTTTATTTTAAAACTACATTTGGCTTATAAGTTTTATATTGTCTCAGCGTGGTTCTGGCCCACGTGCCAAATGTGGTCCTGAGTACCTGTCGAACTATATTTTTGGCCAACTTTAACTATACGTAAACGCAAAAAATTTCAACATTTTCGTCAGATTAAAACACAGTTCGGAATAAGGCCAAAATAGGACTAATACTAGTCGTAAAAACGTTTAAATCGAAATAAATAAATAAATAAATAAATCCGTCTGGATAAGATCTGAATGGTAAGATAAGACCTGAATGAGCTAAATGGTAAGAATCAGGCCTAAACAACACTTTACCTAACCCCTAACCCCACCCCTATTTTTCTAAACCCCGTAATAATTTGAACCCTAACCCATTTTCTAACCCACTAATTAACCTACAATAACCCCAAATAGGAACAAAAATCCGTTACCAAAACAGCGGCGCCAGAGGCGTTATTTTGGCCATTTAGGCCTTATTCGGGTACGATTTTGATCTTATTCTGTACTGGACAGTATGCGTGTTTGACTTTATTATGTCGTTGGTTTTATTACTATGGTTTTATAAATTGTTCTGCTTTAGGTTTTGTTGCTTTGTCTTATTGTGTTTTCCCAAATATAAATACCTTGTGGTAAAATACAATAAGAAATTCATTGCATTGTGCTATTAATTTCCGGGTAATTTCCGTTGTTAACACCGTTATTAAAATCGTCGGCGCTATTTGTGAGTAGCAATTGGTTGGCTATATAATAAAGTGTTTACTGAAATTACGAGGTAAAAGTGATTAAACTTATAACAAACAATGGTCTTGTGAAAAAGGGGCGCTGGTCTAGAATCCTACCACTTTTATTTAAAGCAACAAAACGAGCTGTCAAAATTGTACCACCTCCACCACAAACAAAAGGTTTAAACATTTACCACTTATACCTACCTACTAAATCAACCTAGCAGCACATACAAGTTGTGAAACTGTGAATGATAAAACTTGTAATTACCATGATGAAACTTGTAATTACCGTTTGAACTATTTGAAGAAAATAGAGGCTGTTTCTCACTACCTGTTCATTTTTTAGTGTTTTTACCCTTTAATTTGAAAAAAACGTAGACTCTCGCTATTGTGTAGAGATAATAAAAACGTGTTTATTACATTTGGATAACTTCTTATTCGGTACCAAAACATATCTATATTTGCCTATTACGCGAAACGTGGCTACTTTTCCAAAAAAAAAATCCCCTACTCCGCTTTGCAATTCGGACCCTACCTTCGTGGTGGCACCTGTTCCCTGGTAGAGACAGGTTTAATAAAGGGCTTGGCTCAGACCATCACTAACCGTGTTGTGCTATTTCCGGCCCTTTTTTCAGTTGGAAGAATCGAGCCAAAACGCTTACTACAACTTACATTCTATCAGCTAAGTTCCGCAGGCGAAGAAAAAAAATAATTTTACGTTCTATAGTTGAAAAAACGCACTTCGCTTTGCAACAAACTGCAGGTATCTGCATGTTGAGATTTGTTTGTGACTATCTTGACCTGAATTTTTCAATTGGTTTGCTTTAGTAAATTAATTACAATTTACCAAACTCATTGAAGCAGAGCATTTTAGTTAATTTTTGCTACACTTTCCACCAACAAACGAAAGTTTTTTCATACAGTTTATAACCGTAATTTAGCATAGAGGTTTTGCATTACAACAAGCTAATAACACCTGACTGGTGGCTTTTGGGCGCAGCAAATTGCTTCCGTTAAGAGCTTCACTGGATTGGAATGTATTTGGCAACTCGGTTAAGTGCTTACTGTTAATTGTTGCTTTCTAACATTAAGTTTTGGCAGTGAATTAATCTGCACGCAGAAAATCTGACATTGTCAGAATGAATAATAAATAAAATTGTGAAATGATAATATTGAAAAAAAATTTCCCGGAGATTTTTTTCGGGGAAATCCCCGGGGATTTTTTTTTCAAAATTTCGCAAAATTGAAAAAAATCAAAAAAACTTTAAAGTCGTTTTTTGGCTTTATTTTAGGTGTTAGGGGGCTGAAACTTTACCATGTTGTTTCTACGCCCAAGGCGCATCTACACACAAAGTTTCACCCAAATCGGAGAAGGTCGATTTTTAAAAAATGCCAAAAATCGCGTTTTTTTGGATAATTTTTATAAAAAAATGTCTATTTCTCGTTAATTATAAAGAATTGGACTATATAAGTATCGCCGTTGGATTCATATTGTCCTAATGCATCTTCTGTGAAAATTTCAGCCAAATCGGAGCAGGTCGAAAAAAATTCGAAAAAAATCGCTGGTATATGAGCGTCGAAATTGGCCGATTTAGCCCTATGTTATAAGATAAGGAATACTGATGATGTGAAATGCGCTATAATTAATAGTCAAGCGTTATATCAAACAGACAAATCTCGTTCTTATAACTAATTTTAGGCTGCGATAAGCTTCATGTCGTCAACCCGTTATTTAGAAGTCGTTTTGGGAAATTTGTTGATTTTAAAATCCAACTTAAGAACTGTGTATATTCACCAGAAGTCTTTCAACCACCAATCTTTAGGATCCACAAACGCTACTGTTTTTGAGAAAATCACTTCAGAATGAATAAATGATAATTTGCGGTTTCTCCAAGTGCGTTTGGACAAACTGCGAATTTTTCGGCTGGCTAAAAAAATATTTTGTTTTTTTTCTTACTATAAAACAAAATGTACTTTTTATATATATATATTTTGTTTAATATATTTTTTGAAGGTTTTTTTTTAAATTTAAGTTCGTTTTTTTCGAAGATAGTCTTAAGTTTCTTTAGCCGAGTTTTTTTTTCGTTCTTTAGCCGAGTTTTTATAGTGACTTTATAAGCGCGATGTTTGTAACTTTGTAGTATATAGTCTGCAACATCTAGAAAAAACGTTGTCGGTTTGGTTTATGAAACAACCGTTTTCAGTGACTTCTTCTCATTCCATGTAGAGTAGTAGTAACTAACAATTATAAACATGCAAGGCATAATGCCACTTGACATAAGAGCAGTCTTCTCCCAATCGCCCATCGAAGTTGCTAAACTTCCTAGATCGGACAAGCTCCTTTAGCCCAACGTTTAGGGCTTGACGATATGTCAAGCAGCACTCGGCAGATCTGGAAGAAGACATCTTCAAACCTTAAATTTCGTTTTAAGTAATCCGTGATTAAACTTTCGTTTGTTGGTTGGCGACGAAAAGCTTAGTTTCTCAGTGTCCAAAACTAGACTGAGAATTCAAAGTTGTTTATTTTCGTTTTTCACAATTATATTTTTGCAGAAACCGCTTTCACAGTTTGAAGCAAATGATGTCAGTTGAATAAAAAGTTAAAACAAACACTTTCAATTTTACCTTAAAACGTTACTTTTGAAGTCCACAATGTAATGGGCGTTTAACATTCTTTTCTTCTTTAATTAATGGGCCGTATAATAACTTATTTTTATCTTTTCTTTTTTATTTTAACTAGTAATAATAGTGATAATCGCGCCTCGGATAAACCTCACCAGTACGATATCGCCTCCGCTCAAAAGTCAAACTCAGTCTGTTTACTTTTTATTGTCGGGGAAAACCGGATAGAATATTTGTTTTTCGTTAACAAGTAATCTGCGTTTAAACTTTAGTTTGTTGGTTGGTTCTCGTTAAAATATGAATGAAAATATTATTATTATAATTACAACGTTTCACGTAAGCGACGACGCGGTGTTTTTTTTATTTTTTTATAACGCAAGTTAGGTTCAATGTCGAGGACAAGTATATATATATATTTTTTTCATTATTATATAGAAAAAAACTAATTATACCCATATGTTTTTATAAAAAATAAAAACGCTTTTCATTATTTTTGAAGAACAGAAATGCGAAAGCTACAATTCTACGATAAATTAGTGTTATTGCCTTGGTTATGGTTTCCTTCTGGGTTTGTAAATCAGTTTTTTTTTTTTTGTATGTATTTGTGGGCCGCGTAATAGTCGTGCATTCATTGCACTTTTTTTAAAAGTTGGTGTGTTCAAAGATTCCGGAAAATTCCCCATAAAAAAAAAATTTTTTGATTTGAATTTCCCATAAATTCGACATTAAACCAGTTTAAGGCGTTTTTTACAGGTTTATGACAAAAAATCCGGTAAATTTCCCATGAAAATTGGATTTTTTATATTGTCAAAATTCAAAAAACAACAAGGCTATAGTTTTGCCAAATTCTCTAATTTTACCAAATTTTTTCATTTGAATTGCTCCGAATTCTGGATAAAACCAGTTTAAGGCGGTTCTAACAGGTTTTTGAAAATCCGTTGAATTTCTCAAAAATATAGGATTTCTTTATATTGTCAAAAATATTTTGTTAATCCTTAAAAATCGAGAAAACATGAAGTCTATTGGAAAAGCTTTTTTGTCTAAATTGCCCCAAATTCTGGCACAAACCTGTTTAAAGTAGTTCAAACTGGTTGCTTCAAAATAAGTTAGTGATATCCCCATAAAAATTAGTAAATATTAAAAGTCGAAAACGGGCAAGACTTGCCTTAATGTCAAATTTCCTTATAATCTATTGTTCTCTAAATTGAACCGAATTCTGGCTCAACCCAGTTTTAGGCTTTTTCAAATGGTTGCTGAATAAAAACCGGTAATTTCTCAATAAGGTTGTATTATTTGAAACTTTTAAATAATGGAAAAAAGTCAATTGCCTTGCCATTAATTTTTGATTGATTTTAAAGCTTGGTTTGCTTAATTGCCTCAAATTCTGGCACGAACTGTTTACTGAAAATCAAACCAAACTTTCCCTACTTTAAGTGGATTTTTCAAAAGCGTCGGCTAATTTTACAATTTTCCTTTAAAACTTTGTTTTTCTAATTTGCCTCAAATTTTAGCACTAACCAGTTTGAAGTAAATAAAAAATAACTTCAACCTGAAAAGCGCAAATTTCTGGAACTTGAAAATCGAAACTTGGGGCTTCATTTTCTCACTGAAAATTACTTTTTACTTTTTCGAAAAATGCATTTTATTTTTCGCTATAAATCTTGGTTTAAATTCTTTAAAGAAATCTGTTAACTAACTATCTTTTGAGAATAACACCTGGGTAATCGAAAGATTTTTTTTCGACTGGCCTTGTCAATAAACGACAAAAATTAAGATCAAAAAGTTTTACAGCAGTTGCAAAAAACATACAAATGACATTATCTTGTTTAGCATAACTTTCTTAAGCGAAAATGCGAAAATATTTTAAAACAATATTGATATAAAAACTGGAGCTTAATACAACATCTGTCCAAAGCTTGTTTAAAAATGGTAAATTATTTCTTCAAGTGTATTTTTCACCCTTCCATCCCTCGGAAGTCTTTCACGTTTTGCTTGGAGTTGCCATATAGTCTTTCTGTTTCCAGTTAAAAAAAGATGCAGTTGAAAGCTTCTTTTATGGCTTTCTTAGCCTCACTGAATCACTGACAATTTTCCACATTCCATCCACGTTGGTTAAGGTGAAGTTTTGAGTGAAAGCCTGCAGTCCCTGACCATCGTACTTTACAGTTCCACCCACAGCCACCATTATCGTTTCTTTTCCGCCTGTGAATTTTGTTAGCACTGGCTGCGAGTCCATCCAATCGACGTTGTGAAAACATCCTGGAAGTTCCTGTAAAAAAAAAATACATTTGAATAACTTACAGTGGGTGAAAACTTGGGGCTGATAAGACTACGCAAAACTTAACAAAATAACTTAAAAATTAGATGTTTAGCTCATTTATTACATGTCAAATATAACTACCAGCTTTTTATTTCCTCTTTTTTTAATTATTATTTAATAAAATTTAGTTTCATTTAAAAAAATGAAATACTTGACTGACAAAGATTTAAACACCAAATTTTATGCTAAAACAAATGACGATCAAATTTGTGACACAATGACACAATGTGTCAAATTGCTGTCGATAGATCCATAACACTCTGTATATTTAAAGGGGTTTTTAGATATTGGATTGGCAGAAAGTTTTTAGTGTAATATTTGTATTACTTGCATAAGAATTATGACACATTTTTGATTGCTCTTCAAAGTAAAATTGCAAAATCTCTACCAAAAAGTCAGCTGCTCCTTTTACATAATCATAACTATATGTCATAGCAATAACAAAATAGAAAAAGTGAGGGTGAAAAATAAAAAAAGTATTAGGTTGCATAAGATACTGACAAAAGTAAATTCTAATTAATCCAGAGCTGTAAAATAAACATACAGGGCAGTCTGCCATAATCAGACAGGCTCACAGAACAATATGTTTTAATACAATGTTGGAAAACCTTCAATTTAAAGTAATCATAAATTTGACCTCAATTAGTAAATTTGTTACTTACTTCCAGGTATTTCTGGATGGCCTTGTTTCCTTCAACACCATTTCCTTCCCAAACTAGCTTGGCAGAATCGTGGTAAAGCTTTCCAATTTTCTGAAACATTTACACAAAATATAAACAGGTTCTTAACTAATTTTATATGTGGGATATTTTTAAGAGTGTTTGTCATTTAAAATTGCAGAAACCTAAATTCTTAACTTAGGCATGACCAAGTATACCATATTCGTTAGAAAAACATTGGTAGCACTACTGTACGCATAATAATGGAAATTTCGGAAAATTGTACTTCGTTACAATATTACAGATAAACAATATTTCGGGCATAAGTAAAGCAGTAGTGAAAATTTAGTAGCGAAATATTTTTATCTTATAACATCCAAACATACTGATTTTCGGTTCACTAGCTTCTGTACTTAGTTTATTCTTTAAGTCAGCAAGAAAGCAGCAGGCCTATGTTCAATGTGCAATGAAAATGACCAAGTATACCTTATTCGCTACAAAAACATTGATAGCACTACTGTACGCATAATAATGGAGATTTCTGAAAATTTTAATTTGTTACAATATTACAGATAAACAATATTTTATGATGCGATACAAATAAATTAATTTACAAGGTTTAAACAAGTACCAAAATACACCACTTTGCATCGCACTGATCTGATATTCTCGATTATATCTGATTACAGCTAATGTTAACTTACATGTCTTGTTTTGTCGTATGTTGTGTAGAATAATGTACAGAACTTTGTACCAGCTTCGGCCGCCTGCTCAATTTGAAGCTTTAATTCCGGGGACTGAACCTAAAAAAACAAAAAATTCAAACTTTTCGCGTAGATATTGTGTCATTTTCAGGTGTGTAATTAAGGTACTTAAGCCAAAGCTCATCTCAACCGTCATTTACCACTGTGGAATGGCAAGTGCACCCTGCAAAAATTCTGAACTGCACCCCAAATATGTAAAACGCATGTGCATCAGACGTTTACAGTGCAATAAATGCATCGGAAAATGATAAAGTGCACCAGGAAAATCGAAAATGCACCCGAGGTACACTTTTTTGACCTTTGTTACACCCGGTTGTCAGGATTTTTTCGGCTGTGCACCCGCGAGATCTCGTCGAAATCTGCCATACTTTCCAGGCTGGGTCATTTACCGATACAAATTTGGCAAAATGTTTTAAAATGAAGGTGGGTATATTACTGAATCAAGTGTACGCTCATAAATTGCTTTCAAGAAAAGTCGGTTGTGTACCTACCACAGAATGCAGACTGGATACAAGTTAGAAATAAGCACAAGTCAGTGTTGTAAAAAAATAAATTTAAAATGACTAATATATCTATAAGCGAAGTCATTTCCAAAATTACAAGTCAAGTCCAACTTATTTGCATTAAAATGAAGTGTTAAACTATTAAAATTGGACAACTTGTGCCGTGTTTGATTCTAAACTATATTGGGCGCTGGTCTAGAATCCTACCACAACGAAACACCATTTGGGTTAGGGTACAGGTTAGCGTTTGGGTTAAGGTAGGTCAAGTATTATTATTAAATTTGGAATATAATAATACTTGACCCACCCACACCCAAACGCTAACCCGCATGCTAACTCAAATTTTGTGCGTTGATTTTAGAACTGTGGTAGGATTCTAGACCAGCGCCCTATATTGTAATAAGCAAACAATTAAATGTAAAAAATGTATGGGGTGAAACTAACCAAACTTTACTAAAACTAATTCAACGAAAACATATAATTTCACCTTAATATCAACTTATCAAGCCTGTAGAACTGGATTTAAAAAAACAACAAGTGTTTAAAAAGCTTCGTTGTGGGAATAGTTTACTTACCTTTGTCATAGTGGGGACATATATCGGTATGCAATTCAAATAAAATCTATAAATTCAAAATACTTTGATGACAACTTTAAAAAAATACTATTGCGATTGTTGTTAGTATTCTATGGAAACACAAAAAAATACACTAAAACATAGAATACTTATACGCATTTTTTGTTTTCTATTGATACATGTTAAATTTTGATGAATGATGATTGATGGCGATAAGATAAATAGTTTGTTACATTGAAATTACGTTAACGTCGTATTTTATACGTTGTTTTACCTGGACGGCTCTGATCCGTTCAGCGACACCTACCACCTGTAGCCACGTGCCAACTACCTCGTTATAAAAACAAACTGATTTGTGATTTTACCACAGATACGCTAAACCTAATTGAAACATGTGTTTTAATTGCAATGATGTGCATAGTTAAATCAAGCTTTGTGAGTTCGACAAGTGCGGAGGAAATGGACAACTCTTGTCTTACCGTCGGTTAGTAAGCTTTGTCTTCCACCAGATGAGATAAACTTCTAGATTGGTTGTAGGCAACATAACTGCATAAATAATCCTGAAAGAAGTTTTAGTTAAAAACACACTCAGTACAAGAGCAAGCTTATATAAAGACTTACATAGTCATGAATTGAAACGATACTATCACGAATTTTTAAAGCGTTCCCAGTTTTTGAAAGGTACAACAAGTGATGTTATGCATTTTAAGCACTTTTAGTGAAGATAAATGTAGAAAAAACATCTTAAAAGTTCAACATAGTTCAGATTACTTATTACAACCTGTCATGACCCTACTTCTTTTTTATATCTTTGCTATGCGAGGTATCGTTATATATCTGTTGTGAGTTAAACTTGCAGTATTTTGGGAATGGTTCTCACACTAACACAATACCTATAATATTACCAAACCACAGTACAATATTGCAAGGTATCTTATTGTATTTGTTTGCAAGCTACCTATATCTATATTAATGTGTAGCTAGACTTCTAAAAATAATTAGCGTTTAAACCCCAGAAATAGAAATGGCAAAATTGTACGGACAACGCAAAAAGAAGCGCAGCCTGATCTCGCGATTCCGCGACTGTGTAAAAAGCTTTCTCTGGCTGCTGAACCCGAGGGTATTTTTGCCCCCTCTGTTGTTTATGGTGGGGATCCTAGGGTTCCTTTGCTACTCGGCCTTCATTTTCTCAAGTATGGTGCCCATTCGCTTTTCAACTAAGTTCACGAACGGAGGGAATTGGAGCGGGGAAATGAAGATCAACAACGATCTATTGCACGTCAGGAGGTAAGAAAAACTTAAACTTTAAATTAAGTAACAAAATATACATAACGTGTACAACAACTGTGATCCAGCCCTTTTGAAGTCGCATTTTGACACAGTGCAGACTCATCGTATCAATCGATTAATGAGGCAAAGCAGACTGAAAAAACGACTACCGGTTTCTTTTAGAGGGGTTCGAACTCACGACCTCCGGTCATACGGGGACCGTCGCTCTACCAACTGAGCTACACAGGCTAAGAGGAGCTGATAGAGAAACAATCATGATTCAAACTTCACATTGAAGGGGATCCACACTACCATATCGTTGGCTCCACTATTACGAGTTATATAGAGAAATTTACACCGGTCTGTTTGTCCTTTATTTACATCAAACAAAAGGCTACATTGTTCACTAATTAAATGACTATATAGGAAAGTCCTGAAGTCTAAACTGAATAAATGTCTTTTATCGTCACACGGCAAACAAAGCATCAATTTAAATTAATTCAAAAGACTTTAATTTACCTGCAAATTTGAAAACTGATAGCGTATTTCACTTATCCCTAATTCCTTCAGTTAATATGCTTATGGTGTCTTACTATACCTAATACATTGTTCATGTTTAGAAAATATAATAGTTTGAGCGTTGCACAAGTTAATTAAATGTGAAACCTAAATAAGACTTAAACAATACATCTGCTTAGGATACACCAGAACAGGCTTTCATCCCCAAAGGCTCTTGCCTTCAATTACAAAAGAGAGAAGTTGTACGTGGCAGAGGCTAGTGGAAGGATAAGTGTGATCAAGAAGGACTTCTTCGGCCAGCCTGGGATGGGTGCCATAAAGCAGCTCTCCTACACATACGGAAACCCAGTCGGTATAATCAGTTTTGAAAGTAGCAATAATTTGATAACTGAAATATTTTCAAATTTTACGTCACAAATTATACCAAAGTAGGCTAAACATAACTCCAGTTTGGCACTATCTGATATTGCAAAAACAAAATCAACACCATTTAAGTGTCCGTCCTAAAACAATGTAACCATGATAACTGCTGACAAAATGTTACCTAAGCTGATTTGCATGTGAGCTAGAGATCATCGAATTACGGAATTTAATAAGCAAGCAAAACAAAGCACCGTGAAAAGTTAAACAAAGCTGTTGTTTATAAATTTTCTGCTAAATGTCTGTTTGACTTCATTATAAAAATTAAGATTGAAAAATGTAAACTATAGTTTGCATTCATTTTAACTCTAATTATTTATCAACATTTTAATAATTATGCGAATAGAGTAATATTTGCCTACAAAAATTATTGCCGGATTCTGCCCGATCTTAATTATCTTATAGAATCGCTCAATTCAAAGCTACGCAAAATACTTGCACTTCAGATTTCAAGCAAATTACACTTATTTTAGGCCCTAAATAAACCTTGCATATGGTTCAGGAATGCGCCGCATGATGGGAATGCTGTGGGTCGCCGACTCCTACAGCGGAGTTTACACAGTTGAAGAACGAGCGAGCAGGCAGAAGCAATTCCTTAACCTCTCCATAGTAGAACCTCCCATCCATGCTCTTGCCGACATTACGATGGGGCACACTGGGATGATCTTCCTCGTTGATTCAGGGCTGAAGTATTCGACTGGAAACCTTATGTCACAGATACTAGAAGGTAAGGAGCAGTGTTAGGGGTAAGGCCAGTGATTCTCAGCCTTTAATGGCTTACGGCACCCCTCAAAAATAATAAATAGATAATCGGAACCCCGACTGGAATTTTTGTTGAGTATTTTACTGAAATGTAACTATAAAGGGAACTGGAACAATACAATCAACTTAAAATATGTAGGAAAGTACAAAACACTTTCGCCCTAAACGCGCGACTTATTTTTTGTTATAATTATAAAAATTATTTTTTATTAAATTATTAAAATTATTTTTTTGTTAAATTATAAAAATTATTTTTTATTAAACTATTTATGCCGTTATTTCGAGCAATATGCAAATCTGACTTAAGTGCATGTTTCAATTTGAAATTTTTGCCAAACGCTCAGGAACAACAAGTGTTTTAAAAATAATTGTGACGTCATCGCTAAAAATTGCCATGCCCCACCCCCAATATAAAATTTTCAGTCCCTTGTACGTTCACTTGTTTAATGTATTACTTATTATCTATTATAAAAAATGGTGTCTTAATCAAATCTCGCGCAACTCTTTACACACAAAGCTTCCTTGATCAACATGTCGTATAAGTTAGGCTTATAAACTATTAAAACAGGGGTATCTTGATCAAACATTATACAACTCAGGTTCATGCACTGGACGAGTGATCGTGTACCAGCCAACAGACGGTAAGACCCACGTTGTGAAGAGCGGACTATGTTCCCCGACCTCACTTGAACTCACCGCAAGCCAGGATCACATCATGGTGGCTGAAGCTGGAAGAGGAAGAGTGATCGTTATCAACCTGGAGGACTCAAAAGTCACTCATTGCGTCTATTTCCCAGGTTAATATTTGTATAGAACGAAGTGAATCTAGCTCGGGCTCACCAAACTTTTTTCATAAATGGCCGGATAGCTGTAGGGCTGATAAATCGCTCAGTGGGAGAGTTAGACGCGATGGGCTCAGTGGGAGAGTTAGACGCGATGGTTGAGTCTAGGAATGTTCGATAATGTCGAAACGGAGCCGAGACCTGATGTCAAGTGGTAGTGTCGGTACTTGCCCGATACTAAGGTGGTATCGGTAATCGTTAGATACTAGGGTAGTATCGGTACTTGCTCGATACTAAGATAGTAGCTATATTCGTGCCGTACTAGGGTGGTATCGGTGGGTGGTAGTATCAGTACTTGTCCGATACTACGATACTAAGGTTGTATGGTTGCCGATACGATACCAAAGTAATATAGGTATTTTAGGCATGGTTTGACATCAAGAGCTGTGTGATTACAATAGCAAGCTAATTTAAGATAAAGAAAAATTGTTGTAAATATTGCTATACATAGTTTGTGAAATATTTTTAAATAAAGTTATTTTTAATAATTTTTAAACAAAGTTGTTTTTACATAATTTTCAAAAAAGTTTTTAGACATATTTTATTTTTTGTAACAACACAAAAGGATGCACACATACAATCCATATTAACCTCTGATTATACCTTGAACACTCGTATCCTCTCATTTAACAGGAATTCCTGGCAAACTGCGAGCCAACAAGAGATCAAGCGTCTGGCTTTCACTTCAGGCCGTAAACGTCGAATTGTTCGATTACCTCTGGCCCAGGCTCTGGCTCCGCAAGATAATCGGCACGCTGCTGCCACAGTTTTGCTTGAGAAGGTAAGCCAAAGTAAAACACCAGGTTGCCATTTATTTATTACACCGTTGTAGTGTTCCAACCATGGTTAATCTTTCAAAATAAACGGCCCTTTTTGTCAAAAAAATGACTTTTTCTATTATACATTGTGTCACAATTTTTGTCCCTAGTTTCGCCAAACAATCTAAGGTTCTTTATTATACCTAAAGATTGTGTTAAATGGATTTGATTCACCATCACTTCCACCATAGGTCGCAGAATTCACGTGGGTTGTCATGTTTTAAGAGTTTATAAATACAGTTGCCTAATAAACTTGAGTAAAGCCAAAAAAGTTTCCTCAAAAACTAGTTTTGAATTGCATTTGAAAACACTTAAACTATACTTAGGCTAATCTTCATTTAGGAAATATGCCGCGGCCGGATTAGCTGTTTCAGCGGGCCGGATCCTGTCCGCGGGCCCCAGTTTGGTGACCCCCCTGGGCCAAAAGTTCAAGGTTTTCTGCTTGTTAAGGCTTTTATTGCTTTATTTAGTCTCCTCCTGAAACCTCACGTAGCGGTGATGGAGATCCACCAGAACGCGACTCCCATCGATTCCCTCCAAGATCCTTCCGGTTCTGTTCTCTCTTCCATCACGGATGTTGTCGAGGGTCCTGATGGACTTCTCTTCTTCGCGAGCGACAACTCAAAGTTCCTCGGAAAGATAGGCGAGAAGAACGTGGACAAAGTTCAACCTCCGGAAGCAGAGAGTGAGGAAGGATCGTTGGGAGATCTAAGCGATTTCTTTGATGACTTTTCGTCGGATGCTGGGAGCCAGTTCTTGGATAATGTCGAGCTTTAGATTTGCGTTTGAAAGATGGGTGTAAAGCATGGGTTAGATTTATTGTCTGCTGCTCAAACATACTGAAAAATATAGTAAAACTATAAAAGCCCATACAGAAGTAGGTAGCATTTGGTAAACATTTTTCTAATATCTCTTCAAGAATAGAGACATCTTTGAAACGTTCAAGATGATACCTACTTCTGTATGGGCTTTGATATTCTTACTACGTTTTACTACAACCTCCAACCATTACGCTCCAAAGTAGCCTACACTGAAAAATAATAATACACCTGAAATATATTTAAAATGAACGTGCTTTGTAAATTTATCAAGATTTGTCTTTAGATTTATTGTCTGAGCCTAAACTTTCAGCAGATATGAGCAACATATTCTAAATACAATAAAAAATCGAATTTATAAACCGGTTTATATAGTAACTTCAATAAAAATATCAAAGCCATAATATTTAATAAATGCGACATTTCGCAATTTACAGACGTTTCAGCAATAACTCATGCCATCATCAGTGTAAAAATCAAGTGAAGATAAAAGCGATAAAACGTAAAAAGAAAGGAAAAAAGGGACAAAAATAGCAGCGAAAAAAAGAGGCGATGTATGGGTCAGTGCGTAGCGCTAGGTATTAAAGATATAAGGTGCCGACGTTTTATCGCTTTTATCTTCACTTGATTTTTACACTGATGATGGCATGAGTTATTGCTGAAACGTCTGTAAATTGCGAAATATCGCTTTTATCAAATATTATGGCTTTGATATTTTTATTAAAATTACTAAAAAAACTCGTGTATTGTGTTCCACGGTTTGTATAGATGTATTGTCTTTGTAAATATCTAAGTTATTGTATATTTAGTACGTTATGGCCATAATATTGCAGAATTGTGTAGGTGACGTTTAGCCTTGCAATTGAACTAAAATTAAACTTGCATAAATAATAATAAACTGAACTGGTTGTCTTTTGTATGTGTATCATAAAGATAATATAAAAACACATTTGTCTACGTCAGGTTACCTGTTTAATTTGCAGTAAACTAATACACATTTTACGTTTCGCAGTACCAACTATGTATAAGTGCAGGTATAAAACATTCTAGTCCCGAGTCCGACTTAACAGACCTGTTTTAAAAAAGCCATTGTTGGTATTATTCCTGTTTAGCTGGTTTTTGCAAAATATTTTTGTATTTGAGGAGCTGAAATATCACGATTTAAATATTAAAGATAACCAGCAGTAACAACCGCACGGTGTCGCTAATGCGTCGTGCAAATTAAAGTTGCGCTTTTTCGATCAAAAAAACGAAAACCTGCCTAAATGTATAAATGTGCCGTTATTTTGTTTTCCTAAACGCATTGATTTCGTATAATGTTAGGTGGTCCAAGTTTTAGTATTTGTGAAAACGACGATTTTACAAATGTTGACAGTATTTGTGAGTTCGTTTTCCAACAGGATTTTTTAATAGGTTTAGTTAAGTGACATTCCTTAAAAACAACTTAACTTCATATAAGTTGTAGAAAAATAAAGTGTTATAATCGTCATCTGCAAAACATACCTTTCGCCATAACAGTAACTGTTTAAAGTTTAACCAAGAATTCATGCAATCATATATTATTTTAAAATTTCTAAGAATCGCTAAACCGTAATACGTATAGTACAAGTATGGACGCCCGCTGATATAAAAGTAGGTACCATTTTAAACGTTCGAATATCTCTTCATTTATGTTAAAAAATAAAAGTCATTTTAAAAATCATTTTCAACGTGAATAAAGAGTTATTCGAAACGTCCAAAATGTTTCCTACCCCTGTATGGGTTTTGCTATTCCGACCACGTTCAACTAAAATTACCAACCATTATTCAGGTCTCAAAGTCATTGTACTATAAATAAAAGTAAATTAATCGGCGGCAAAAACGTAAGCAAAGCACCTAGGATTTTAATTTATCCACGTGAAATTTCTCGTAGTTTAAGTAAAGCCTACTTGTTCTATTATATTTCTAATGGAACTTTAACCGAATCAAAATTTTAGGTCTGTGCCTTTATACAAATTTTTCAAAGATAACGAGTTCTGGAAGGTCTGTAACTGCATTTCTTTAACTCAAACATTCGGTATTTTGAGTAAAAGAAAGTTGAGTAAATAAACACCAAGTAATGTAGTTGGCCGACGCTCCTCTTGCATGGTTAGTTTAAGTAGTAAAGCAAGTAAACCAACCTCTACAAAGTTATAGGTTGTGGTCATTTAGCATGCAGCAACAACGACGTTCCTGGCGAATTTGAGCGCTCGCTAAAACGTTCTGCTTGTGGTTTTGGAATGCGCCTGTCCACGTTCGAAATGTAAAAAGCAAAGAAAAGGCCGCGGTTTTTGCGAGCCTAAGCCCAGATCGGATTTCACCGACTAAAAAGTGCTCAAACAGACCCTTCTTTCTTGACTTGCGCTTTGGCTCGGGTTTCGGCGTTTGCTGAAGAGGTTACGTTATCTTGGAGTTACTTTTTTCTAACATTCTATGATGAGGGTAAATGCAGCTGAACATATTTTTAACCTGCAAACGGTTAGAATTAACCTCTTATGCGATAAGAGTGCATCTGCATCAATACAAATTTCTGCTTTTTAAGCAGTTCAAAACTGTTACGGTTTTAACTAGCATGAAGTGGAGGGAAATCACTGCTTTATAACTTGCCTTAAAGCGAAATACTTTTAACGTGCTATTTGCATTGCCGCAAATAACAATACAAAGAGGAACTATATCTACACCGTCGGAAAATAAATTAAAAGTTATCTTTACCTTGGTAACTTAAAATCGCCTATTAACAAAGGTGCAAAAACAAATTTTACAATATATTTCCCGAAATGCTGGATGTGTCCAGTCGTCCATTTTACCGCTTCGTGCGTGTGTAACGTCAAAAAATGAACAAGCCGTTGATTTTGAGTGAACGAATAAAAAATTAAAAGCAGTAGTTAAAAAATAGGAATCTTTTGCAAACCACCATTGAAATTGGTCAATGGGTTAAATAAGGAGTCGGCTGCTTTCTATAAAACTTTTAATTGCGCAAATCGGGGTTTGCTGCTATAAACGGATTTGTTGAAAAAACTTAAGTCAGGTTATTTAAAAACAGTGACTTAAGTGCACTTGATTCATTGCATGTCTGATGATTTGAAAATATGTTGAGCAAACCACTTGAAAATTCCCCACGACCAAGTTTCAGAACCGCAGCTGAAGTTGATGTCGTCCGGGGTTTCCAAGGCGACCGCAACAAACTTGTCGAAGTTTGAGCAATCAAGTGGCGTTAATATTAATCTCGAGTCTTTCCTGGCTCGGTAACCAGACACTTCTGTTTTTGCGCAGCGTTCCGCATCGCCGCACACCGACCACGCGCGGTCACCCAAGCGTGGAAGTTAAGGGCGTAAAAAACTGTGTTCTAGACGTTTTGCTAACCACCCGTAATTTTCCACTGTCGACCTTAGACGAGTTTAAAAGCTACTCTTATTTGCAACGTTAAGTGGGTCACTCTTAAAATTAAAGTGACTTATTTTTCCTTTCCTGTTTTTCGAAAAGAAAATACTAAGCACATGAGTTTTGGGGCGGTGCTGACTTTTTTAAGCAAACGCTTTAAAACATTGCAATACAATACACGTTTTTTTTAGTAGTTTCAATAAAAATATCAAAGCCATAGTATTCGATAAAATCGACATTTCGCAATTTACAGACGTTTCAGCAATAACGCATTTACACTGATGATGGCATGAGTTATTGCTGAAACGTCTGTTAATTGAGAAATGTCGATTTTATCGAATATAATGGCTTTGATATTTTTATCGAAACTACTTTAAAACAAATACAAAACTAATGGGAAACCCTTTAAAAAATTACCTAACATTTTCTTTAATCCTCATTTTGTATTTTTCCTTACAGTTCACAGATTTGTCAAATTCGCCTTAACAAAATGCGAGTTCAATTTTATCCGTCATGGTAATGTGTCTTTTTTACATCCTATCAAAAGTTTAGATAGAGTGTTCAGAATGTCATTGCGCGCCAATAAATCACTTGATATACGTCACAAAGCCAAAAAAAAAATCTTTTTACGGGAAATTTCGCGCCATAAAATATTTTTCACGACAATCATTGTGCGCGGTTTAGCTTTAATAAAATAATATTTTAGAGAAATTAACAACATCTGTCGCACGGCCGCATGCGGGACACTCACCTTCCAAGCACAGACAGAACACATTGAGCCGAAACGCACAGACTTTAAAACAGCGGGAAATGTTTACAAAGTCAGGTAACAGCAATAACGTCCCACAACTACGTAGTCCTAGTCCTAGAGGCAGACGGCTTCAGCTGTTGCAAGAATCGAAAGCGTGTATCCCGCAATATTTATATCGGTCCCGCCTCTAAATGTGGTGTTCAGATCCGTATTTACAAGCTAAGGAGGTCAGTTAACGCCCCGTTGAGAGACACACACAATTACCCATACAAATGTCCAGGGGTTTGGGTGTCCATGAACCACTTAGGATATACGCATTGGGTATAGTTATTTTTCCAATCTCTTCCATGTAATCATTTTCCTTAACCTGTTTCGCCCTATTTGTGAATTTAAAAATGGGAAGATAATCGTAATTGATTTGAAAATCAGTTCGGAATGTCTTTGTATTATTTGCTGCATCCTTGGATTATAGGCTTACATCAAATATTTTAAACCGTTTTAAACCCAGAACAGGTATTTTGAAATAAAATTCATTAAATTACCTTAAAATTTGAAATGGAAACAGTGAAAGTTATTTGTCAACAAAAATAATTTAATTTTTTGGTTTTAAAAATTCCGCAAACAGTGGGATTTGGACCATTCGTATAATGGTAAACCCATTTTTTGGGTTCAACGGTTCTAAAAACACCATAGCCGGGCAACCGAAAAATTGTGTTTAAAGAAAAACGACCAATTGCGCAAAGCAAGTACGACCAATTGCGCAAAGCAAGATACCTTTGTATTAATTGCTGCAACATTAACTTATATATCAGTTGTTAAAATATTTGTTAAGAATTTTGCATCATAGAAATGACTTAAACGTGAACTGAAAACACTGAAAGCTATTTGTTGAACATAAATTTTTCAATTGTTTTGTTTCAAAAAATTCTAAAACAGTGGGGCTTAGATTATTTGTATAACGACAAATGGTAAACTTATTTTTGCGCCCAACGGTTCTAAAAACACCATTGTCGGGCATCCGTCCAACCGAAAAAAAAATTGTTCAAAGAAAAACGGCCAATTGCGCAAATAAATCGTTCCGTTGTCCTTAAGCAAGTCGTAGCGTCCAGCGTACTGTCTTGAAAAAACAACCTAATCCGCCCACAACAAGCCGAACACGCTTTCCCAATAGAAGGGGTTAACTGACACCTCATGTATCGAATCCAGGTGACACGCATTTGCCGCAAAACGAGCCCGAATAACGGCGGAGAACAAAAGACGCGGCCCTTGATGCAACAAAGGCTCCAGGACTGGTACATGAGGCCACCACTCGGCCTACGGGAACTGTGCACCGGTTCTTTTCATCAACGCGCGATTGTATCAATGTTTGGACTTTCTAGGGGTCTTTTGTCGCCCCGCCTAGTACACGATTGGGTGAATGGGGTACGCGGGTTGGGTAACGCCCCTCGCGCCTTACAAGCCAAAACGGAAACATGGTTTGCTGGGGAACGTTGCTTGCTAATTGGCGACGTCTGTTGCTGTTCCCACGGATGGTTTATTCTGTTTTTTGGTGAAAGTTTCCACAGGGATTCGTGTTTTGGCTTGCTGCAATGTCCACAAGCAAAACAGCGCCTGTTTTTCGCGACGTAGCGGTTTTTCCAACGGTTTTTTCGGCCGCATTTAACCAAGTTGACACTTTGAAACACTTGCTTTTGTAATTCCAAAAGATCAAAATTCGTCTAATTTTAACATAATTATTTGCATCTTTTAGGGGTTCGTTAATTTTACAGTAAATCCTGAACTTTTACTTGTCAGCATTATTTTTAAGAACCGCCTTAAAACGAAGCCTAACTTAGTTATTTCAATGAAAGATGCACACATATATGCGTTTTCAAAAACTGCGATCTAGCTCTTCTGAAGCTACAATTTGACCAACGATAAAGGCTTACATATCATTAGTACACCGAAAGCAATCGTAGACTCACCGAATCTGTTGATTAATGATGCAATCAAGACAGGCTAAAAAAATTAGTATGATGTCGTTGTTAAACTTTTTGTGGATAAAGCACCTCATTACTGATAATATTTTATATTAACCCACGTTGTTTCTCTCCACGGAGCTTCGTGTTTTGGGTGCTGCCCTGTCCCAAAGCAAAACAGCGCGTTTTTGGCGACGTCGCGTTGTTTCAACGGGATTAGTTATGGACATGTAAATAGTTAAGGCGAGTTGTATGTTGTGCACACCTAGAGGGTTGTTTGGTGGGAAATCCCGGGCCAATAGAAAGTTCCCAACTGTAGATCCCTGGGAATTTTACGAACGTTTCTCTTAGTTTTAATTTTCGCACGTTTATGCCTTGTTTTCAAAATAAAGTTTAAATCTGAAAAGTTGAATCTAGAGTTTTAACAAGCTATCTTTGTCTGCATTTCTTAACTATTTAATGTCACTAAATTTGAATGATACTTCATTTATAACCAGGAACATAGTACCAATGTATATTTGCCCTAAATAGAGCAACTATCAGTCCTACAAAAGTCACCAAATACGAGTTTTATATGATACTTCCATTTAATATCAAACATTAACCGTTCTTTACCCAAATCTCTGCACACTTTGTCATGGCGGAAATAAACTTTTCCTGCTGAAGTATTTTTTTTCACTTGAAAATCGTTGGCAGAATTCAACTAACATTAGCCGATAATATTACAATAACTGTCAACGTTGGAAACAATTCATTTAAAGGTTATGGTGTTTCAAAACATCTCCTAAAGGCAGTGATCGGCTTCTTTTTTTTTAAGAAAAGCAACAAAGACTAGATTATTGTATCCTATACGCATTTAAAGCCAACTAATCGCAAAACGTATGAAAATCGTAAAACCAAAGACCTTTTTCAAACCATCCTTGTAAGTTTTTATGTTTTTGGCCACAAAGTAAAAATGTAAATTCGACTTTTTATTTCGTCACGTCTCAAGTTCAACACAACTAAGTTTCGGGCGGAAAAATGGATGTTCCAAAGTAAAAAATAAACCAAACGTGCAAAATGCCAGTGTTTTCTTGAACGAACCACGTAATCTGCTTAAATTGAAAGAAATCAATAAATCGCACGCACCACCGCGTACGAGTATAATTCGTCACTTCTCACGTTCTACACAAAATAAGTTTTTCCAAATTTTAAAAATACACCAAAGTGCAAAATGCCAGTGTTTTCTTAAACGAACCACGTAATCCGCTCAAATTGGTAAAAATCGATAAATAGCACGCACCACCGCGTGCGAGTATAATTCTGTGGCAAATTTCGCTCTTCGCAGCAATCGCCCTCAACCCTCCGACACATGAATGCTTTTATCGGGGCCAGGAGAACGCGGGAAAGGACAACAAGCGGCGAATTAGGAATCATAGCGGGATCCAAGGATCGATGAAGGCTGGTTGCGGAACGAGACGGCTCCGGGATTATTGATTCCCGTGAGGCGAGCTACAAGACAAAGATTAACGACGCAAAACTTCGATTACGCTAAATTTCTCGCCCCCTCCCCCCTATACTAGGGTTCAGCCCTCGCTCTTTCGCTCTCTCTGATTTATAGCGACCTTTTGGAAGCGTGTGGGGTTAAAGGTTGTGCTAAAAGTGGTAAAATTTAAACCTCTGCCGAAGAAAACTTAAGCCGCGTTTGACACGACTGTGGAAATATATCATTGTGGTTTTTCTGGTCCGCTGAGAGCAATTTATTGTGGTTGCATTAAAAATTTCTATTTTTACATCGGTGTGTTTCTATGGGCATATAGACCTTTCGGGGAAGCACCTAACGTTAAAGGTGGTGCTAAAAGTGGTAAAAATTTAAAACTCTGATAAAAAAATTGATCCGCGTTTGACAAGACTGTGGAAATATTCCCTTACGATTTTTCGGAGCTGCTAAAAGTAATTTACTGTGATTGGATTTAAAAACTATGAGCCATGTCACTATAAAAATACAGTAGGGTACTATTGCTAATTCCAAAAATACATTTTAAGGTATTTTAATTACGAAAAGGTAGGCATTTGTTTCTATTATCGTTTTACATTTCTTGCGGGACTTCACAACAGTGTTACCTGCTATAAGAAGGGAAAATCATTTCATGAAACACAATATTATACTGCTTTTAATTATGTGATGGGTTAAATTGGATATCTGTGATTTAACAAATCAAAAATGAATAGAGGTGTAAAAATCATTTCAAAACCTTTTTTCTAAATCATTTTTTTGTTTTAGCTTATAGTACTGAGTAAAAATAGTTTTACTGTATTCAATTTCAAAGTAGTCCTGTTTTAAGTCGCGTTCATCGCTTTGTAGACAAGTGCCCAATTAAGACTATATCACTAGCGAGCAAGCTCAGTTAAACCCTGGCCTATTTTGGTCGTTTTTTCTGGCCGAGGAACACAGCCAATAACGATTGATATTACGCCTCTGTCGCCCGTTCAAGAAGCGAGGTCTTTGCTCTTACATTTGGCCGCAGCTTTACGCAGCTAGCAACACAGAGAGAGAAAAAGCTGCAATTTGTGTTGGGCTTAATTCGATTACAAGTTCTGTTCGATGCCGCCAATCAGGGGAAACTTCGCTAATTGCGAAACTTTGATTTTGCTCCGGCCTTTTTGCATTTTAAAGGCGGATAATTGGAGTAGGGCCGTGTCATGGTCCCTGCGTGTCACTTGAATAATATATTACTGCAGAAATTTTGTTTTTGGTGAGTCATCTGGCAACAACCAATGCCATACTAAAACGCGGTGTTATAATGACTAAGTGCACTTAGGTCACTATATTTTTAGGTATTTTGGTAAAATTACTTCACTTGACTTGAGTCTTTTGGACTACTAATTTCACTTAGATTTAAGTCATTCAGTCAAAAGACTTAAAGTCAGGTGTTTTCGTTTAAATTTGTTTAAAATTGAGTTACTTATCTTAATATTGGCACGTAAAGCAATTTTCTTGGTAAACGTTGCGATTTTGGTATTTTTTTAAATATTGCTCATAAACGGACGAGTTTTTTTTCTTTTCCACATTAAATCAAACTATAACCTAAAAACTGCGGTTAGCTCTGGAAACCATTATTTTTTGTTTCCTGTCTTTTATTTTGTCCATGTTAAACGAAACTTTTAAGTACAATTATTACTTTTGAAACCAGAATAGTCTCAGTAATGAATGGTAAAAACGGTCTGAACTTACAGCTGCCAATGCTCTATTTGGTTAATAGGTGGCAGTTTTAGAAGAACTGTTTATTCCACAGCTAAATAAATGCAAAATTAGCGGAACACACGGTTTATGTTATCCTGAAGTTCTGCTGCAATAAAGTCGAAAACAACATGACTAAATGACAAAATGACCTTTTATCAATAATTAAGCCTCACTTTTAATCGATTATTTGCCAAGCGTGCGCTAGCGATCCACCGCAATTATTTAAATACAACGATGTTATTTATAATTGTTTTTTAGATCCCAATTAAACGATGTACGATATTTTTAGATCGGAGGCTACACCTCACATTAGAGGATAGAAAACCTTTCCGATTCTAGGAAAGTGTTGCCTATACACGATTCCAAATTTATAGAAAATTTCACTCATTGTTTGCCATAAATAACACAACATTTTCTAAATTAAAAAGTAAATTTGTGAGGAAATTAAAAGATTGAAAGTATAATTAAACTTCTCGAACCTTAAGCGTAAGATGCTTTAACAACGGCGTAATTGAAACGGAGTCAGCGGTATCGGAATCAACAGTATACACCAAACATACAATTTTATATTGTACTTATTTCAAAATTCCCAGCAATATTCGCCCATTACATTCGATTCTAGTATAATTTACGGTCATAGGCAGTATCTTTTGGTCAAATGATACCTTTCGTGCAATCATAATCAGAGAAAAGCCGGGCGCTGATATACACAGGAAAATTTCTTCACTTTAACACGGTATCATGTTTAATTCATGCTATTGTGGATTTAAAATCACGCGCGATAAAGAGTAGGTCGCTATTGTTGGTGTTATTACCAGTGGAAGGACGACAATGTTTGGGTCGTAAAAGCCACAGTAATTGCGTGTTATGTGTGCTACGCTTGGATAGTCCGAATAATACGCTTGATCTGGAATTGGCGAAATCGGGAATCATAATTCAAACTTTCGTTTGTTCTGTTCGCGCATCTGAAAAATTCATTCTCCTAGACTTTTTACTATACTTTCCATTCGCTAACATTTTCGTCTAGACGTTTTTGGCAATAATAACAATAAATATCAACAAAAAATTACTTTAAAAAAACGCCAAAAACTCACAATCTTATTAAAAAAATTAAAAAAAAAATTGTGCTACCATTTGGTGAACATCACTAGAATTAACGTTCATTTGGTTAATATATAAAAGGATTCCCGTTACCAAAATTAGAAGAATAAAGTTGTCAAGTCGTCGGGAAAATAAAAGATTAAACCGTCCGAAGGCGAGTAGTTTTAAAATGGCTTTATCTGGATTGAGGCAACTAAATGAAATATAAGTTCAGTCGTTTTCAAAACGAGAAAGTCAATTCTTACAAGTCATTGGCATGCAGAGTCAACAAATGCTAAACTGTCAAAAAAATACAAGTATTAAAGAAGTTTAAAGCCAAAGTCAAATCATTTATTCGCCTAACTTAAGCCAAGTTGAGTGATTTTTACCGTATCTTACATTTTAGACGTCGTAAGCACTTTGGACCTCGCATGGTGTATCACTCAAAATATAAACACAATGAAGCACACAAGATATTATCCAACGAAATTAATCAATACTAACAGTAAGAAAAAGACGGCCATTATTGAAGTGATAAGAGCCGTCTCACCAACTCAAATTACTTCAACAAACAGTGAGTGAGGTACCGTTGAAAGTTCGGCTTGGAAAATTTGTGTAGCGTCCCTTTTTGTGCTTATTTTGCCTAATGGTTAATCCGGCCCTAACCACAGCATACAGCATTAGACATTAAATAATTAACAAGAGCGGCCCGTAATTTAGAATCGCAGAAAGCCCGACTTGATAGGCAGGTTTGAATGTCAAAGGTCTTTGCTGTCAAACCCCATCAGTTGTTTTGCGCGCTACCCCAATGCTAGTGCAACTGTTCATTCAGCGTAGCGCGCGCGTTCATTGTCGTGTCATACATACATCGAGAAGAATTACTGCCTCGCCTCTACACGTTTTATTGATTTGATCCGAAACTTCAATGATTCGGTTAAGTTAATTACAAAATTACGGACGACAGAAGAAATTATTTTCGTTCCAGATAAATTGGGAAATATCGGTTAGATATTGCTTTTGTCTAATTTAATATAATTATTTAAACATACTTTTAGTATTTTTCTTCTATGGTCGGAATGTTTAACTTATCAAATAACTTTGTCGGTTTTGGAGCATAATGGTTTGAGGTTGTAGTAAGACTTTTTTAAATTTTCTTACTACTTGGTCAGTTATATTTCTAATCTGCGCCTAACTTTCGGTATAAGAACACCCTTATTTCATACTAACTCCAATTTCAAAGAAAATCAAATAATTCCATTCAATTTATTGCGAATTCCAATAAACTTACTACGCTTCAAATTTCGTGCCTCGAACAATCGCTGAAGCAAATAATCGAGGCCAATTCCCCGAAACTAGATATTTCCAAGTGCTGACAACACAGGCTTGTTGTTTCGAGCCGCGCGATTGCGATTTTGCAATTTGCGTGAGTTTCTTGAGGAACCAACTGTCAGCAATACTTCAACAATCGCTTTCCCGGCCCTTTCGTATTAGCGGATATGGCGCAAGGCGAAAAAACAAGAAATTGCTTTCTCGGGTTACGAAGTGTGTGTGTGCGGCTGTGCGTGTTTGTGTGTGTGTTTGTGTGTGTTCTTGTTTGTATGCGTGTGTTCTTGTTTGTATCTGTGCGGCTGTGCGTGTTTTTGTGTGTGTTTGTGTGTGTTCTTGTTTGTGTGCTTGTGCGTGTGTTCTTGTTTGTGTGATTGTGTGTGTGGCCTTGTTTGTATTTGTGCGTATCTCTTGGTCATGTTAGTTTATGGTGTTTATGCGTTTGTTTTCCTCTTAATCACGTATGTTTGTGTGTTTGTGTGTTTGTGTGTTTGTGTGTTTGTGTGTTTGTGTGTTTGTGTGTTTGTGTGTTTGTGTGTTTGTGTGTTTGTGTGTTTGTGTGTTTGTGTGTTTGTGTGTTTGAGTGTTTGTGTGTTTGTGTGTTTGTGTGTTTGTGTGTTTGTGTGTGTTTGTGTGCGTTTATGTGTTTGTGTGTTTGTTTGTGAGTGTGTTTGTGTGTGTTTGTGTGTTTGTGCGTTTGTGCGTTTGTGTGTTTGTGTGTTTGTTTGTTTGTTTGTGTGTTTGTGTGTTTTTGTTTTGTGAGCGATGTTGTCCATAGTGAAACAGCTCAAGTAAAAGTCTCCCGACGAAATAACACAGGTTTAAACACAGGTTTTAAAAATCAGGACCGCGTTTTAGGCCGGGTGTTTTGCTTGCAAAATATGCGTTGTAGTTTTGATCAATCCACCCATAATTCCACGTTCAGGAGTGTGTTTAGGCGTACAGAGGCGGCCTAAAAGTTCGCTAAAATCGATATCAGTGTCGCCCGTGCAGTTTACTCCCGGGTATAGTTAATGAGCGAAAATATTATTCGCATGCAAAGTAAACAATTCGCTCATGGCTGATGCCAAAACTCCGTTGGAAACAAAGTTTTTTTAAAGGTCAAAAGCCTCTATTATTTGGTGATTGCTAAATGGGCGCCCAGGCGAAATAGTTTAGGGATGATAACTTTTTTATTAATTAACCCTTCTTTATACCTTTTTTTATAAATTAACTCTATTTTAGTTAATAAAACAAAAATCACTCAACATGGGAATTCTTTAGAGGGAAGACTGACTATAGTCAAGAGAAAAGGTTACCTAAATCATAAGAAAGCTTTTTCCTAATTTTTTCAAAGTTGAAATAACTATACTAATTCATCCAGCTCTTTAAACTTAGTCACAAAATGCTTATGGTTAATAAAGAAAAAATTACTTAATGTTCTTTTAAATGAAACCCTATAATTCTACATTTAGTGCCCTGAATTACCTCGTTCAACTTCATCTGTACATATCAACGTTATAAGTTTAATAAACTTTGTTAAATCTTAAGACATGAACTCTTACTTGTAATAAAGGCTATGTTAAGTCCAATAAGCGGTTTGATCACGGTGGGAAAGTAGCGTTTAGGATTTAATCTTTGCTTTGGCAAGTCTTGTAAACAAGGTCTATATTTGGAAACAAACATGCGTTTATCCTTTGGATCAAATGGATTAGAATAAAGGAATACCTTTGTAAATTGAAATTTCATAATCTACGCAAACATGCATTGGACAATGAACAAGATAATTAGGATTACAAAAATAATGCTTTGATTTTCGAAATACAGCAAGTATAACCAATTAACGGATTCTCGTCTGGGTTTTAATCTTAGCTTTGCAGGTTCTTATCAACATTTTGTTTGTTTAGAAAACAGATGATATGAGACCAGTTAGCCTGTATACAAAATTCGATTGAATAAATTATGATTAAGCAATTCGTTTGTAAATTGCAATTGAATAATTTACGAAACATGTATTGTACAATAAACAATATAACTATAGGATTACAAATAGGATACTTTGATTTTCGAAAACAGCTTAACCGACTCGTATATAATATTTGCAAGTTTGTATAAAGATTACAGACAAAATCGCTAACATTCGCACAACTTCTAAATCTTTCCGCTTTCACGAAAATCAATTGTCAAAGAGTGAAATTATATTAATCCAATCAAACACTGTTAGTATTGGCGAACAGCGCTTCGCATATTACTCGTTAGAGGCAAATACACGGATATATACCTTCTAATCACCATTACATTTTGCACACTATTATCTGGTGTCAAAATGTACTAACGATATGCCTGCTTGATGTAGCGTAACATTGATATCCGTGATCTTATTGTTTCTTCATTAACTTTAGATAGATTAGATAAAAATTATTTTGTGAAATGTTGTTGACCTCTGTATAGGATAAGTTGAGAAGCAAAAAGGCGTCTTACAATACTGCCTATACTTGTTTAGCTATACGGCTGAACGTTCGCAGTTAGACTTTATAATCTAAGCGGTAGTTGTGGTCAATTAAATTTCTTGAGCACCAAAGCCAAACTTAAAAATGAGGGATTGGATATTAATTCCCAGTAACATTCAAAATTGAACGTTGCAGTATACCCTGTGTAAAATTGCACATATGTTACAATCAACAAATTATTCGGTGTTGATCGCAGTAAATCTATATATAAGAAACGTTCAAAATGTACACCTGGTGCATTACAAAGTATTACCATGTTTTATTAATATATATGCCCGATGTATCATTGATGTTCTTGGGATAATAAGATTACAGATATGCACGACTACACGTGTATATTTCACATGGTAGTTGCATGTGTATGGTTTATAGTCAAAATGTTAGGAATGTTTTTGTAAGGACTAAGGCAGCGGGTTCAAACTTTTTTTGTGGACGGCGCCCTTGGAAAGCATATTAACAATCGCGGCGCCGTAAAGAACTCAAAACTTAAATTTCCAGTCATATTAAAAATGATATTATAAAGTCATGTTTGTTCAAAATGCAATTGAAATCCACTAGGCTACGGTATTGATTCTCCATTACAACATGAAATCTTGTATATTCCTAGGCTAATTTATTATAAAAGCTGTTGTATACATTGATTGGCATGTGTACCGTGTATACCTGTCTGAACTTAAGAAAATATTGCATCACAAACATCTGCTTTGTATAAATTAAATATGAAATTTTAGCAGTAGTTTTCAAAAATATTGGCTTTTAGTAGGAATTTTGGAATTGATTGCCCGTTCAAACCAAAATCCTAAATCCAATCGACGCTAATGATTACGGTATTGATTTTTCTGTTACACACCAAAGTTGAAACTCTACACACCACGCATGGTTCGACTTTGATTGCTGTTTATTTGAACAACTGCTACTCTTAGAGGGTCTACAAGCCAGCAGCCGAAAAAACGACAGATGTAGTTTGTTTGTTATAAAGGTGCAAATGCGACACTTTGAACTTGCGATAGGAAAGTTTGGGGACTTTGCGCAGCGCGGCCGATCCAATAAATCCGGTCTGCAAGGCAAAGGCGATACGAGCGGCGCAAGTCTTTTAACAGGGAGACACTTCCGTTTGAGCTTGTATAAGAAACGAGGCCCGTGAGGTAAGGGAGGTCATTTACACCTTGACTAGGTTACTGGAGTTACAGCTTGGAAAGCTGGGTATTTATATGTAGACTGAGGTAAAATCCTATAGTGATGTTACAGCTTAAAATATTGAAAAAGGAGAACTTGGTATTTATAGTAGAAGTACTTATATGTAGAAAAAATAATGAAAATGAGACCAATACGTATATACAAATATTTATAGGCAGACAGAGCAACGAAAGTAGTGAGTTATATATTTAATTGTAATGAATGAAGATCGAGGTTTAGAACTTTTGTTTTGTTATTCAATACTGTACTTGTGCAACGAAAGAAACAATTTTATATAATAGGGATTGGAAGACAAAGGTTATCTGGATGTTTGCATGTAGCTATGGTATTTATATTTAGACGGTTCCAGGAATTAAAAACAAAATAAAATGTGACGGTAAAACATTTTTAAAAAACTTTAAATCATGCGTAGAATATTTTCTGGTTAAAATAAAATAAGTGTATATAACACTTAAAATTAGCTGTTTATAACGGAAGAGTTTTCAAGACCCAAGAGGTCCTATTTGTTTGATGTGTAATTATTGAACGATCAGTGAAATGAAAGTGCGGTGTGTAGCTTGGTGTTTAGTCACACAGCTGTACAGAAAGCAAACAAAAACGACAGATTCGTCAGTGCTGCTAGCAACAGACAGGGGTGTTTGCGTCTGGAAAATGTGTCGTCTGCACACATTCTACTATGGGCGGTTGTACAACAAACCAGGGGCGAATCCAGGAGGTACATGACTGTTTATATCTCCCCCTACCTCAACTGTATTTTTTCCTGTTTTAACCACGTAAATGCAAAAATTTTTGATTCTTATTTATGTTTATAGTATGTGTTGGAGCATAATTATTAGAAGTTGTATTTAGACGTAGTAAGAACATATCAAAAACCATACAGAAGTATAGGTATCACTGATGTTGAAAAAGAATAAAGAGAGATATTTGAAACGTTCAAAATGATACCTACTTCAATATGAGCTTTGATATTCTTATTATACGTTTACAGTATGTCTTTTCCCATTTCGATAAATTTGTTTCAGCCCAAAGGCGTACGTCTCATCGAACCTTTGAAAATGAAAGTTTGAGCAATTTAAGCAATATAAAGACGCTTTTGCGCGATACCATACCATCTTTGTATTGTAGCTTATGTATTGAACGAAACACCTCTCAAACTTAAAACTTAAAAAAAACGAATTGTGAGTGTTTTATGATTAATTCTTAGTGACGTCACGTTTTGACATGATTTGTGACGTCATAACTGAACATATTTCATGACCTCCCCCGCCCTAATAACTCCACGCGAGAAATAAACAGCTTGCAAGCAGAGCAAGTGGAAAAGGGCGAAAGCGATGTAGAGGATTCCATGCGCACATATCAGGGGTTGAATCACCACGGCCGTTCATCCATCAATTGTGGATAAAACCACGCTAAAGCTCTCGCCATACTCGCAATACCCTGGTGTCAACCGACAAACTAAAAACGAAACATTTTTTGAGCCGATCTGACAACTTCTGGGTGTCTTCTAATTTAACATTTCCCATCCAAAGCCGAGTAGTAGATAATCGCTGTTAAACTAGCAGATAGTAATATACGGCTTATTGCGTTTTCGTTATTCTTTTCACGTTAGAATTTAATTTTTCTCGGTCTTAAACAGAAGTGCGTATTTCGAAGTTCAAACCTCTATGAAATTATTTTGGGGGGTTAGTGCCAGGCTTAGTATTATTAAATATATAACCTCATGTTTTGCTTTTTATTTATGATATATGGTTTATTCATGATTGTGTAAAGCATAAGCATCTATGATCGCAGACCAGTAGAGCAGCAGATATCTACTGCTCGGCCTAAAGGCGAAAGAAGAGAAAGTTTTTAACCCGGCTCGCAGCCAAGTTTTCGATCTGCTGATTATAGTCAGGAAGCGAAAGCCTTTTTCGTCGCCCAGCGATTTCCACCAACGCTATCCAAGCGAAGGTTGGCATTTCATGGACGCCGCTCCAGACATAAGACTGTGGAGTAAGCGTTGCCAGGTATAGCAGGGTAGTTGGCCGCTATATGGGCTCGGTTAGCGCTGGTTTGGTAAACATAAGATCCCGGCCATATTTTACCTCGTGTAAATCTCATCCGCGTTGGTGTTTTACGATTTGTTTATTCCGTTGAAGGCTTGAATCGTTCTGAATGATTTTTTAGCTGAGATTTGAGCCCATAAGAAACGAAAGAGGTTTTGATTTACTTTTTTCAGGCTGAGCCTTTTTTTATGTCTCTAGGCTTAGATTTCTAAACTCCGTTTTTTAATAAAGTGAAGCAAAATTTTGAGTTTAAATCATGGTCGCTAAAAACGAGTTCAACTTACCTAAATTGATTTGTATTTAGTTTTCGTTATGTTTCGCATTTTTTAAAAACAGAACGTCGAAAATCGATCGGTTATTTATTTTGAAGTCTGTTTGGACATTTCTATTTTCGTCAAATATTTAAAAGAACTAATAAAAAGTGTTGATAAAAACGCTTTGCTGATAAGTCCGAAAGTAGAAATTGCTACAGAATTTGTAAAGCAAGAACGGCGAAAAAAAACGTTGCTTTTCTTTTTACAATCCAAGTGACATTCATGATTCCGTCCATTTTGAAGCAGATATAAAATGTTACAAAACATTTATTAAAGTCAAGTCGAAATTGAACAAGGAGAATTTGCTGCACAAAACGCCGAAAAAACGATTGCTTATCTTTTTTCAGATTCCAGATGACATTTATATTTCCGTCAAGTTTCAGATCTTACAAAAAAAATAATAAAAGTGCGTTTGCTCTTCAGTTAAAACTAAAACTAAAAAAACTCAACAGAAATATTCCAATTTTCTGCAGTTGTCGGGGGGTGCAGTCAACGGTAAAGATTTCGGGCAAAGCAGGTTTAGGATTTCAAGTTTAAAAAGCAGAGAATAAGAGAGTAGAGGGTGAGGTTTGGGGCGATATTGTGCGCGACGCGTGTAACAGCCCCTTCCGCACGAAATCAGCCAGCGTAAAGAGCAAGTCTGGTTTTTGTTTTAGCGCCGCCATCCCTGTCAAATATCGGGGCCAAAAAGCCCGACTGGTTGCCATCAAAGGAAATACAGTTCTTCGTTTTTTAGTGAGGAAAATACGGCTGTCTTTTTAAGTGTACACTGTACAGTCTTGTTTCGTTAAAGTTTCCACTAAAACCTGTTAATTCTGCATTTAGCGGTTCCGTGAAAGATTGTGTAATAGCGGAACTTATATTCATTATTTTTAAACACGTTTTTAATGTCCGAACTGTCGAAAGCGTTTTGTACGTTGTTTTACAGTTCCCCGCTTTTTAGTATGTAGGAAAATGCGACTGGATTGAGATAGAGTACTGTCTTGTTTCGTAAGTTCCTACTAAATCTGAATGTTACTATTGTATTTAGCAGTTAGGAAAGTTTGTGTTGTAGTAAATGGAGGAACCTTTATATATGTCAAGGTAGCGTTACTTATTTAACCCAGATCAGATGGTGTTTAAGTCCTTATTGCGATTATAAATTGGAGTTTCCTTGGAACTCAAGTTGTTCGGCCATTTAGGGAATTTAGTGTTGCTAATAATATTTAGCTTGTTTGGAAGTGTAACGGTTTGAGAATGTGTACTGCACAACGTTAAAACATTAGAAGGACGTTTTAAACAATATTGTTTCCGCTTTGTGCGTGAGTTTACCATTTCTTTTACGTTTTGTGTGTAATTAACGTAGTTTTACTTCGTTAGTGTGCGGCCGATGCGTTATGAAGAAGTTCGCCCAATTTTCACGTCAACCTATTAACGTTCGTAGTTTAGAGTTTCAGAAATGAATGTGTGATAACAAAGTCGGTTAAAAAGTATAAGTCATGCTTGTGCGTTGTAAAAACAACTCTAACATATAAACAGGACTTTATAAGAATACTACACTCATTCGCTATTAGCGGTCTTACAAAGGCCTTGATTCGTTTGGCCGCATTTTTTTGCTAATAAGTGTAAAAGGCACCCCAGCGTATTATTAGAGTTAAAGCGACAATTTTATACATAAAATTTAAAAGGAAGATTCACAAAGAAATGATTCAGGTTTATAAAGTTATGGTTTTGGTTTAAAAAGTAGTGGTTACAGGTTACTTAATCCCAGCTAAACTTGAAAAAACGTTGACTTCACTACAGTATTCCTTAAACGCATTTAGTCAATCAGTGTGGTCCAGCTTGTTTCTCGCAATTTTACCAAACGACGATCGCATTCAGGTCAAAGTTTTTTTGACGTTTACCAGACGTTTCCAGATTTTTTTTAAGTTTGAAAATACAGTCTGTCAAAAGTGCTACTTATTTGCTGCTGTATTTCATAAATGCTTTGGGTGGTACAGTGATGGCACTTTCCTTTGAAAATACGTTCGTCAAATTTACTACAGTATTACATAAACTTACTACAGTATTACATTGTCAATCAGTGTGGTCTACTTTACTTCTCGCAATTCTAACGAACGACGATCGCATTCAGGGCAGGGTTTTTTGACGTTCACCAGCCGCTACAAAGTGACGGAAGTTACATACAGTTTCGGCACGCGAACCGCTGCTTTCGGTGGCGCAAAATCCCAGCAATTACGCGTCGTGCTCGACTAACAGCTTCCTAAACGCGTGGACAGCGCGCTACAAAATAGGGGTCGCTGCTTACTGGAATGAGGGACACCCGCCAATTGCAAACCCCCTGCGGATTGCAGACGTTTGGGCGGCGGTGAATTATGTATGCGCCTTGCCGGGTACGCAATTAACACGCGCCTTGCGTATCCGTTCGTTTCCTTGTAACTGCGCCACCGACACCGACTTGACAGCTAACATCGTTTTGCGGGACGGTTTTGGTTTTTGTGGCCGCTTTGGTTACTTTACTGGAACAGTTGCGTATTGCTGCTGTTTTGTGCGCTTTTTTCGGTGAAATAGTTTGCGGATTTGCATAATAACGTCTCAAAGTGTAATTAGAACCGTTGGTAAAATATTTTGCTCATTATAGAATTCTACCTTTAATTGTTTAGTGCTTTACCAGAAACGTTTATAAATTGTCGTTTTTTTTTCAGTGAAAACAGTTTGGAATATTAACTGGTTATTACAGTTAGAAATTCTTCTCTATTACAGGTATAACTTATCTGTAGACCTAGAACCGTATAAAATTTTGTCTTTTTCAGAACCGTTTTTTTATGCATTACCGCTGCATTTTTGTACAAATTGGTTTTGCGAGAAAATGGCATCTTACATGGAACTACAGAAAAACTAAGAAAAATCAGTAAAGCTTAAATTGTCATCAATCTTTGGTTCTGAACGCGAATTTCGTTCTTTTATAACTAATATGCATTCGACTAAAATGCTTGGTTTTGGTAACGATTATGTGCGTCCACATTTTTCTTGGATAATTTAGCAGCAATATTTCTGAAATCAGCAGACCGGTGTGTAAACTTTAGACTCGGGTTGATAACAAACAATGCCAAAGCTAGGAAAACACGAAATCGCAAAGAAAATGTTTTCACAAAACCTTGCCCTGGCCCCCAAACTGGCATTGTTAATTTATCCGTGAAAAGGTGTCGCACAAAAACAGCGAAAGACACCTATACTGTCCTACAGCCTTTGAAAGCAGGCTAAATAAACAAGCCGTTGATTTTATTGGCGAAGATGAATCAGACTGCCGGACAAAACACGTTCCCGAAGCTGTGATAAAACTGGGCGCGGTGATTTGGGATTCAAAAGCCCGCAGACGCCGCTACAGGTTTCGTTTTGTTAGTTGGCGCGCTTGTTATCATTAACTAGGCTCCTGTAACAACTGATTATGCGCTGTGTGTTCCTAGTACGGGTTTAATTGGTCAACTGCTGTACGGTGTACGTAGTGTTACGTAGGCTTGTACGATGGTCAACTACTAATCGGAGCCAGACACATTTGTAATTAGTAAACATCGCAGCCGAAATGAGCCCCTTCCGTATTAAATTGTGTCAGCTGTTTGGCAAATACGACGAGTTACGGTGTAAGTTGTTTGTGTACCGTTGCCTGTTTCGACGTAGTACGACGAAATGTATTCTTAATTAAGTTTGGCGTCAACCTTTCACGTTTGAAAGAAAAAAAGAGTTAAGTTTATTCAATGCAAGGTTGGACGATGGACGTATTTTCTCAATACCGGCTATACAGTGAGAATTACTAACGTGTATATTGTTGTAGCCTACTTAATAGCCGTTACAGCAATTTTCTGATCAACCTAATAAGTTTGTATGTATATTAAAAGTTGTATAATGTAGCAGCACCATAAATGAATTAAGGCTAAAAAATCACTTGAAGTCAATAAAAGTATAAAAAAATGACCCCGATTCTTGTACAGATGTCACATCGAATTAGTAAAAGGTTTTTTTTCATAAAAATGTCATTTATTTTATAACAGCATTTTGTTCAAGATACCAATAAAACTTGCAGCAGCATACTGTATATATATAAAATTCAACAATACAAGTTTAAAAGGCACCAATTGTATACAATGTGACCCTATTGTATTTTCTTTTACAGCTATACAAGAATAAAACATAAATATTTTGATTTCGCTGGAGACAAGGCAAAGGCTTCTTTCGCTACAGCGACAGTCCGAAATACACTTAAAGCGAAATTTCTACAGCGTCGTCGTAAAATCGTACAGGAAAAGCTGCAGAGGAAACTGTGAAAAGGTGAGAAAATTTACAGTTGCTCATAATTCGCTTGTGGCAAAACGAAACCATCTTGTAAGCTGCTGATTGCTTTACCGGATACCCAAAACAGTTGTCTCAAGCAACCAGCTGTTAGCTAGCACGATGTGGCCTTGCCCTGGATTAAATTGCCTGCCTATCTCGGCTTGTGCTGGGGTAATTAGGCCCAATACCCTGAAGTGCTTAGTGTACAGTGGTGATTGGCTAACAGCCTTGTCCGAAATTGGTGAGCTGTCACTTTGACGCTAGCGAAAGCAATTTAATACAAAATACTATGGAGCTTGAAATATTTTCAGAACACCTGAAACAGACACGTTTCTAATTTTTAAATTGAACCGTAAAAACCTAGCATTGCTAAAGACTTCATACTTTTGGTTGCTAACACTAACTTTTCCCATAATCCTTAATATAAAAAGAGAGGCCAAAAAATGCCAATTGCGTTTTATATTTTCCTACATTCCTGCATTCCGCAAATTGTTTATTGTAATATGACGTAACAAACGAAATACTAGTTCAAACAATAACACGGTAAAGTTAGAAATTGTGTTGGTTTATCTTTCAAAATAAAAATTCTAAACAGAAGTGCGTATTCCAAACATGGATGAATAATAAACGCTCTGCTGTGGAAAGTAAAATTTACTTTTTGCCCATTGAATGACTTTTTGCTTATGCTGTTTAAAATAGAAAACAATTGATAAACAAAAGCAAAAAGTGAAATGGGCACTAAATTATGCGACTTTAATCTATTTTGTCGTAGTTTACTCTCTCTGTAAAACCCGGTATTCAACAACGGACATTTCCAAAAGTTGAAATGCTTTTAGAAAATCATCTTGGCAACCGCGACATTTTAACGTTGAATTCGAAAGCAGTGCATTTCATCGGACATTCAAGTATAAATGTAATCTGTTCTGACATTTATTGCCCGGCAAATAGACAAATGTGTAGCAAAAAGCGATTTACGTTCGCGGTAGCTTTTAAACGATCAAAGGGCGGCGTTTCGAGTGCCTTTAAAAGCTTGACAAACTAAATTCGCCGAATGTTTTCACAAGGGTGTTTATGCTAGCACGCGTGGGGCAAAAAACTCACAAAAATTCTGCGCGCACTTTGCCATAAGAGTGTTGCTGGTGAAGCCTCGTTGACACACATAGCGCGTTGTAAAAGGCCTGGCGGTGTTTTAAAAGCGCCCACAACTGCTGGTAGAAAAGCCCATGGGATTTCACACGTTCGGCTAAGCACGGTGGACATTTTGCGGCCGGTTATACTTAAGCAACTTGCAATTAACGGGCCTAATTTAAGCCTAGCTTAGCCAGAAACAAGTCAGTACAAAGTGGTTAAAGTTATTTTGGCGGCAAGCCACGAATTTGAAACTTTCGCCACTCTTGTTTTTCCCACCGCTTTTGACAGCAACCGGGTGCTTAAACGTCCGACTACTGTCAAATATGTGAATACTGGGGTAAGTCGACACTTACGTGGGCCGACGTATACACCAGGGGAGGCCAAGAACTGGATATTTCCCGAATCGGACTGCGGGGCGCCGTGAAAAGACCAATTAAGCAATTACCGTTCGCTTGGGGGCCATTGTTGACTTTTGACGGCTAATCCGCGACTAGTTTCGCGCGAGTTTTATTCGCTCGTCGCCCGAATGAGCTCGCGTAATCAAGCTTTTGAACGGCGATTGGGAGCGAATGAACAATGAGGGCAAATTTGACGGTTTTACGTGTTGCAATCGTGTGTAGCACGTGCACCACACTTTCATGAACGCCCGTGTGCTAATTGATTAAAAGGGATTTTCGCTTTTGTGAAGCTTTGGCTGTGAAAGCCGTTTGTCCTTAAATATATTAAAGCACACGCTTAATACAATCTCAAAGACTATTGTACTCCATACAGCGTTGTATAAATTGGAATATAAAGCAAGAATAATGTTACTACTTGTACGGTTAAATTCATCCAACCTTGTTGTACATTAAGGCCCATCGTAACGCAATGCTAAAGGGTATTGTACTTCATACATACAACGTTGTATAGATTGAAATATAAAGAGAACCGAATATGCTACTTTCAGTGAAATTCGTTCAACCTTGTAACATATTAAGGCCCACACTTAACAAAAACAAAGTATATTTAAACCACATAAGGTTATGTGAATTGGAATGTAAAGAGAAGCCAATTTAATATGCACACTGAAAGTTGTCCAACCCTATTAATAGCAAGCCAACGCTTAACGTAATGCTAAAGTACAATTTAATCCACCTATAACGTTTTGTGAACGGAGGCTATAGAGCTGTAGTTCTTGAAATGTTGTATACATACCACCAGTAGTATACAAAGGGTTTTTAAATGACATGGCAGCAGCTTTCAGGTCTTGTCCAGACTTTAGAAAATAACGCAAGTGTAATAATATTACGACTGATGTAAGTTATATTTTTGCTTTGCCCAAATGAATCGGCCAATAGCCGAAATCCATAGCTATAGGGCTAGGACACTTAAGCACCACGCGTCTAACGTTTTATGAATTGCAATACATAGAGAACCAATGTACGACGCAACCGTCATACAGCGTTCCAACAGTGTAGTCTGTGTGTAATGACTGTAATGAATGTGCGGCGAATACAGCAGACCACCGCTGCGTTGTCTGCCGCTTAATTAGAGATGATAGTTGTTGCGTCCTTCGAGTACCCGCCAAAGTGTAGGGAGAGAGTTTGAACAGCGGCGTGTAGTTTTAAATCCTTGTTTGCCTCTCTACCCGTTGCTGTTGTTTAGTGTCTACTGTGGGCAGACCCCAGAAAAAATCGCGCAAATACGACCAGGGTTATAGTAGGTGCAACTTTTTCTCGCCAAGACAACGCCGCACCCAAAAGGGCCCTGTCGTATGTTTGGTCAGCTTACTCGAGTAGCTTAGAAGTGTCGAAGATGCGCAGTCATTCTTAGTCGAGTTGAGATTTCAATAGAAAGACCCCTGGTTTTTAAGTTTACGTATGTTTGTGAAAAGTTCAAGCGACGATTTTAATTAAATTTAGAAGAGTTTTGCGCTTAGTTTTAAACGCAATGAAACCGCGTTTTCTGTTTACTTTCAAGGGTGCGAGGTTTGACTTTTAAGTTGGTTTGAAATGTCAGGATGCTATTTTTGCAACTAAGTTGAGGATTTATAAAGGTTTTGGCTTCTGGTAATGTACTTCGTTGCTAAACATATAACTTTTTGTCTTATTACTTGATTAAGCGCAAGATTGACGATTTTAGTATTGCATTTTGTATTACCTAAAACATCAGTCAAAATGAAATTATTTTAATCATTCAAGTTGATATATCTTAATACGAGAGTTGCATGTCAAAAAATAAATAATTAGGTATTCTTTTCTATTAATTAAAGCATCAGTCGAAATGGAATTATTTTAACAACAAAACTGAACCCAGAATGTTGGCTATTTTTTGTATGAATTACATAATCATACAACGGTCCAAACAGGTTGCGTGAAATGAGCTTCAATCAAAATTTCACGCAAAACGTCGCATATGTTCAAGCACACATCGATCATAGCAAGACAGGCTCGCATCCCGTTGCATTGTTTTCCACTTAGAAAATTCTCACGACGGATTAAGCACAATGGACATGCTGCAAATGCTTCGTGAACCGGGACAGTGATAGAACCATAGGGAAGTCCGATAATCTCGGATCGTAACCGATAGTCGATACCGAGTGATAGTCGTCCGATGCTCGGGTAGTATCGGTGCCGATCCAATACCAAATTAATTCGCGCATTTTAGCAATGTTCGGCGATCCAACATTTTCCATCCAAATATTTTAGTGAAAATATTACTTTAAAAATGGAAAATAATTTAGCTTGCTTACGATAAAAAGCAAATTTCGGTTTAAAAACTTGGAAAACATTACCACTGATCTTTTCAATTTAATTAAATTGCTTATTATAGTGACGACGTCATTTGGTAACTTTTTAACGCCGAATCAAATTTTAGCCTAACAACGCCAAAAAAACACCTTCGATCGTTTCAATTTAATTTTTTTGCTGAAGCGTATTTATAATGTCAATTGGTACCGGATGGTATAGTTTTAGGCCCAAATATCGGTAATCGGAATAAACCATTAATTAACGGACATTCCAAAACTCGAAAGGTCTCCAGTGGCGCTGGGAAAGAGATACACTATCAGAATGTGGACAAAAACTGGCGTGAAATTGCAAAAAATCCCGTTGCGTCGGCCAAAACAAAAACACGAGCGTCGAAGACACAAAGCGACTCGAATCGCGGCCAAATCCTTTACGCTCCAATACGGAATAAAGCACGAGCGAAAGGAACTGAGAAAAGCGAGCGAAAAAGGCAGAAGGGGCTTTGCCGTCCTGTGGTGACGATTTCTTACCGGCAATTAGAGCAATTGGTCAGACTGGGAAAAGCGGGTCATTCAGATCGAACGTCATTCTGTGTGATTGGCGTTCGCGCAAATGGACGGATTTGTGTCGAACTTTTGCGGCTGTGGTTCGATAAGTTGTTTATTCGAAGGTCAAGGCCACGTTATAGTTTAGTTTTGTCGGTTGAAAAGCTTGAGGTGTTTTAAGATGTGTATTTTGGTAACAGTTTATTTAGAAAGTGGTTTGTTTTAAAACTAAGGTTATCATGGTAAGCAGAACTTAGTAGAACTAATGATGCCGTTTTGGCAGAACTGCAGTATTTTATTAAAGTTGTTTAAATATTTTTAAACCTTTGTCATTCTGTTGGATAAGTTTTATTGTGAGGATTAAAAAACTATTCGAAATCGAAAAGAAGTTGTTTTAAATGACGCTTTAGTAGATTTTAGTTAAAAAGTCTTGTCGAATTTTTACATCAGCCGTTTTAAATTTCGGTTATTAATTCGCGCGTATTAACGTTTAGCATATTCAGTGTCCTGGTTAGTAATGATTAGATTTTGGAGAAAATAATGTGCAACGTAGAGGTAATTTTCATGCTAAATTGATTCTCATGTAAAAATATCAGCAGCAGATATCAGATTGTGGTCGCATTTCGACAAAAAAACGTTTAAATCCTTCACAGGCGGTAAATAGCGGCTCGAAAGTCCCCCGTGGCTCTAGGCGGGGGTCTCAGCACCCTTTTGCACCGACGGTGCCGATTCCTGTCCTGTATCTGTCTGGCCACAACGCATAATAGCACCCGCTCTATTCTGTTTACGTCGCAGCAAAACCGTCAGTTTTTAAGTGAATTTCAGTTGAAACTGAGTTAGGTATAATTAAATATGGACACGACCTTTATCGCCTTTTGCTGATATGTGTAACCTCAAGGAAGACAAGCTGCGCATCCCAGCCTTAGGAATTAGATTAGGCTCTGAAGGATCATCTTAATAAGCTTTGCGTGTTGGATGGTATTTGTGTGCATCTGTTTGGTCGCAGAACAACAGCAATGCCTGGATAGTATTGGTTGCATGTTGTAGAATTCGATTTGGAAATATGATACGCCGAAAGGTCCAAGTAGGTTGTAAGGTTTGGTGAAAAATAACTTTATTTTTATAAGTGAGACAGGTAATTATGCTGGACTACAGTAACACTTTTTTTTTGAAATTTGTTGTGTAAAAAGTTGATTTGTCAATTGTTTTATGTCAGAGCCTGCTTTATGGCGTTTACTGTTATTACCGCTGTAAAGTAAAATAAAGAATCCAACGAGTTGTGAAATTTAACATAGAGGATTTCGTGCTAAACACAGTGTTTGAAAATAGTTGTGTAAAAGTTGATCATTTGAAGTTTGAACGTTTAATCAAAGTATTTTATGCAGTCTGCTCTTACAGCACTTTAACGTGATTTACACATAGCGTTGCAAGGGATTCAAATTCAATACAGAGGATACCGTTAAGTGCTTAGGCACAGACCCCTAGGGACAGCCTTCCACGCTTGTTAGCGACTTTTTGCAAATTGATGAAACATTCTCCGGCGTAACACACTGCGTCAATTTGCGAGCCAAATCCAGTCGATATATCGGAGATGGAAATATTTCATTAAGCGCTGCTAGCACTACACAGCACTAATCCAGCTAGAGCCCTTGACTGCTGGGCCGTTGAGGGAAAGACAGACGGTATGGCTTTGTTCTACGAAGGATGCAAATTGAGTATTCTGTCGCTTTTCCTAATCGCTGTAATTGGAATGGCGGTTGCATTGTGCAGGTGGCGATTAGCGGAATTCGCGGCGGCGACGTCGTTCTTAAGAAAACCGAATTAATCCGCAAGAAAAATATGCCACGCTTTTGCGTCGCGGGAAAAGTTTCCCCTTACTTATTTGCGCACTGGGAACTCGTGCTTCTCTCTGCGTTTTGTTTTTAAAACGACATGTGTTTTTTTTGGATGTTGCTTGTTTTTGAAAGTCGTGAGAAAGCTTTTTACACTAAACTTTTGTTGTTGTGTTTCGGGGTGTTATAGCATTTAACTTTATTTTGAGCATAGTTGTTAAAGGTTTTAGTTGAACGTAGAATGAACATAAAAGCCGATACAGAAGCAGGCAGCATTGTTTGAACGTTCCATTATAACAATGGGCATTCAAATGAAACAATGATTGTGGATTGTAATTAAAAAGTAAAACTTACACCTGAAAGAAAGGAAACTGTGCAAACTGAAGTTAAAAAGTTATTTCTTATGCGTTCGCACAGCGTTAGCTACTTCTATATGGGCATTACTACTTTCTTGAGGCTGATTTTACTTAGTCTATGTGCACCCCCAACTGTTAGCCTGTACTAACTAACAGTGGTATTTTTGCGAAGTGGCCTTGAATATATTAATGACGTAAATTCAGATTAGGCGGACCCACCGAAACCATACGGGTTATGTAAGGATCTCTAGTACATATCTGCATTAATAAACTATAAAGGATTAAGGCATATGTTCCAATGGAAAAGGCACACCCGGTTGCCCTTTGCTTCTCAAGTCATAAGCGTAGATGCATTCCATTAACGGAATTAGATTTTTCCAACGAGAACCATCTCAATGGATTAAGGTCGCACGAAATGCTACACAAGTACACTAAACTCGATATTTTGACTGCTAAGACCATAAAAAAATCGTTACCGTTTCCTTGTATCTATCATGCCTTGCCTAATCCTGCTACAAATGATTGATAGTCCACCCACAGCTACTAACGGTATACATACTGCGTCGGTTGGTTTGATGGCGTTTTCTGATTTTCGATAATGCGATATTTAAGTTTAGCAAGTTGCAAGGAAAGTCCATTAGGGGCCGGCGGGAAATTTTAATTTACTGTCAAGGTCGACGGACCAACTTTTCAAGGTCGAAATATCAATCAGCGTATTACTCCGTGAAGCGACGTTAATTTTTAGTAATTTTACCTGTGAAAATATATTTTTTCGCAAATTATTAAGCATTAAACACACTATGCAAATAACAAAACGACTTGCATGAAATTAAAAGCTTGGCTGATAAACTGAATATCAAGTTTTATATTTTTTAACTTGGTCCATAATCCGTTTTTGAAAAAAACGAAAATCGTTATTTTTTGACACAATATTAACACGTAGTTTTAAAGCGCATGTACTAACATTATAATTATATTTTTTTATGTAATAAAAAAACACTTTTTAGTATCATTACGATCAAGACCTTTTGCGATCGCATAACACACGCCGGTAGGTTTGCAAAATAAGACAAAAAATTGCAAATTTAATCAAAATTCGGCTCACTGTCACAAAACGTCTTTTTCCGGTCAAAGAGCATCCCATAAGGCAACCGCTCAGGGTTCCACAAGCCGGTTCGTCAGAGCGTAATTAATTAACCGCCTGGCATCGATTGGGCGCCGCTCAAGACGCCAATTTACGGCCGGGAACTGGGTCGGATTTTCCCGGCGATTGGGTCGCGCCTTCGCCGTGTATTCTTGTCGCGAATCGATCGAATTTTCGAACCGCGACGTAAGAAATCGAAGCAGTTTTGACGCAAGCTTCGTTTTGCACGAGATGCGTCGTTTTTGTACTGTTGTATTTTCGAGTTTGATTTCAAATTGCTTCACCTCAAAAATGGGTAAAATTTCGATTTTTGACAGCTAGAACATAAGTATAGATACACGATTTACGCAGTCACCTGTTAATGTAAGATTTTGCCTTCGTTTTCTGACGCAAATGTTTGGTTTTGCGCAAGAAAGATCGTTTTACTGTTGTTGTTTTTTTATTTTCAACCTCGATTCCCTAAATTACTTGCTTATTAGGATAACCTAAAAATCAGAAAATGTTCCTCGGGGCCGGATACCACGATTAAGTAGCACAATTACTCGCTTATTAGGTTAATCGCTTTACGCAATCTCGCAGTAACGAAGCGAAACAAAATGTTAAAAAATTGGGGCAATGCGCCTTGGGTATAAGATGTACAGCGTAAGAAATAGAAACAAATCAGAGAAGTTTAACTCCAATTGACAATTTGTTTTTTGCAATCATTGCCAATTTGCGTTAAAATTTAAGCGCGTGGTTAAGTACAGAACCAGGCAGTCTTGAACGCTAAAGTGCTAAAGGCGGCCACACAGCAGTTTGAATGCACAATGTAGCATCTGTCCTCGCAGCGTAACTTCGCACCATAGCAGCTGGTCACAGCGGGCGAACCATTCTTAATGCTCCAACCACCTTTCCCTAGTCTAGCTGAAGCTTTTAACGATGCCGGCGTTTGTAGCAAGTTTTTTTGAAAACTCTGATTTGTGGCTCTTTTAAACCCTCACACAAACTTCAGTACCAATTTAGAACTTTTGTTTTTGTGTATAAGTCGGATGCGGAACATAAACATTTTACCCCTTTTCTAATGATTTCGCGTGATTATGGGATTATTATAACAGTTTATCCCTTATTTAGCTACGCTTTATATATTTTTTGGGTTTTTTTTGTATAGGTTTAATATTTACCTAAATCATTGATATTTTGGCCTTTACCCATAATTTAATGTCAGGATTAAAAACAATAAGTTACCGCATACCGCTAAATATCAGTGAAAATTTCGTAAGGGGAAAATTTAAGCAAGGGAAATACTCATATTTTGAACTACAGCAAATTTAAGGACTTATCTCTAAAACTAACCGTCTTTAAAGTTGACTTTTTGCCTCCAACCGTGCGTCGCAAATTTATTTGCCGCGTCAAAACAAGCATTTTGACTTGCTTACCGTCAGCTATTCATTCCAGTCTATCGCGTTCAAATTGGCCGCGTTTTTAAGCCATCGAGGTTTACCGGGGCACATCAAACCTAACTTGTGCTGCCGAATGTTGACATTTTTGTCGCTTTTTTGTTGAAGTTTGAAAGCTCACGCCTCGCTGATAACGAGAATAACCTCTCAAGACGTTTAAGGCCGGTGGTCTTGGTCAACTCCCAAAAAAGCCTAAAAACTGTTGCTTGTGGGGTGTATGTATAAATCATAATGAAAATAAAAGAACGACAATCTTAACATTTGAAACATAATGGCTGAAGGTTGTAGTAAGACGTAGTAAGAATATCGAAGCCCATACAGAAGTCGGTTGCATTTGGTAAACGCTTAAAATAAATCTTTATTTATTTTTAGCATCGGATTTTATACAACGACGTTATCTTTTCTTTAGCACAGTTTATATCTTAAAAACGCATAGGAAATTCAATTTTAGCCATTTTTTGCTAAAATTGTCCGTTTTTTGCTGTTTTAACCCTAACAAGGCCAAAGAGAAAACCAAACATTCGGCCTACTGTTTCTTAAGTGGTCTATTTAACCGGCAGATTGTGAAACGATGAATGTTCGCCATTTCACCTTTAGCAGCGGTGCGCGAAATTTTTCGACCCGTTTCAACGACAGCCACCCCCCGTGTCTAGCCCACGTTTTTTTGGCTGAACGGATTCGGTTTTTGGTTAAAAAACGCTTTGCTTGTAAAAGCTAGGACCGCTGCCAATTTGCCGTATCGGCGCTTTTCAGGGGCGAACAAAATGTCGGACTTTTGTATTTCTATTTTATTGTATTTTTAAGAGGATTATTTTAAATGTCAAGGTTATAAAGATTTAGAAGCATTTCGATAAAAAACGTGAACCATTATAATTGTTACGGTTGGCTGTGAAAACTATTTAGTTGGGTTTTGAAGTTTGCTCTTGGAAAGGATTTTAATTAGTTTAGGCGAACAAGATTGTTGGCAGTTCTATTTATAACTCCATTAGTTTTAAGAGCAATCTGTTAATGTTTATTTCAATGACACTTGTTTTTGTTTATATTACTTCAGTGACGTTTTGTTTTGTTCACGTTTAAACGCACCGAATACGTGTCGCGTGTCGCCGCGGCGCGACGCAAAGAGATGTCGCGTGTCGCGATGAACAAAAATCATCAAATTTCGCAACGAAACGACCTATTTATTCTGCTTTTTACGCCCTAGCCTTCTACAGCAAAAGCAATAGCTTCACCCAACTCAGCGAAAGTCTGCAAAAGCGAGCCGATAATGTAGATAAGAATCTCGGGCGTTACCGCTTCGCTAGCTTCGTTTTCTGGCAATTTTCTCGGCATGAATAATTTCCAATCCCCGGCGTTTTGCACGTGATTAGCGCTCGGCCATTATGAGGTCACAATCCGTCGCGCGAGCCTCTCTTTCTTTTGACTTAGCAACAACAAACGATTTCGAAAATGACCTGTTTAGTAATTTTCGCCAATTTCACTTAATTCAGTCGAAATCGCCATCTTGTTACGATTGAACACATTTTGAACGACTTAAATTTAACCTTTTTGTTTTTGTTTCTTCAGCTGCGCGCGAAACTTAAGTGATGGCGCCGCCTATTATTGCGTCACTGTTGCTCTTGATATTAATGACGTCATATACAAGATCTGCCCCCGCAAAGAAAGTCTACAATGTCCCCTACCTGGAGGAACAAGCCAGAGGTAAATAGCCAATAAAACATCTTTAAAACAAGTAACTTTGGTTCCTCTTGCAAAATAATTGATGTAATGGTTGTTCATTAAACTGTTCCGGAAAGGTTAAAACTAATTCTGTAGTTTCTAACAAATTTCCATGATAAAAAAAAAGATTTCACTTTATTTCTTCTAAGTTTTTCTGTTTGTTTTAAAACCTTTAACCCACTAAGTGATATTTTTTTGTTTATAAGAATATTTACAGCACAACAAAACAATTCCGAATCAATTTTTACTACTAATTTTTGTTTATTGAAAATTATAGCTTTAATTTGATTTGATGTTAACATAACTGCGTTAGTGTTTTATTCGTTTTTCATTCATTCCTTTAAAAACCGTGGTCCTTTAACTGCAAAACGGAGTTTTTAAATAGTGTAGAAAAACTCATACTTCGGATTTGTGAATAACAATTTGTTTCTAGTGTCCATTTTTATAATCAATAATCACTTTTTTACCAATTTCCCTAACTCACAGGAACAGAGATTTTCAACTTGATGCGTCACGTGGATCAGAGCCTGCGCTCTACCGCCACCTTTCGACTGCTCAGTCAGCAACTCATTTCCGGGTCTGACGTCGTGAGTAAGGACATTAAGTGGGTGGAACTGAACGACAGGACTGGAGTGTTGTCGGTAAAACGTCCGGTCGACAGGGAGGTGGACTGTGGAGAGGACGATACGCATGACTGCGTGATTCGTGTTTCGGTAAGTTTGCCGTGATTAGAATATTTTTAATTTTTTCGTAAATTGTATCATAAGTAAACTTACAAAGTTTACAGTCATTATAAATTTCTACAGCATTTGTTTGGTTGCCCTACAAGTGTGAATGTATTGTAGTAACCATGTTTGTTTTTTGGAATGTATTCCTGTTTAAATTGCTTCTGATATATCATAATACACAGTTAGATTAACAACAACATAACCACCATACGGTGTACGCTATTCCATTCTTTTAACTCATACTGGCTACTCTTTATTTTAGTTAATATATTCAATATCCGAAAGTGACAGAAAAACATAAAAAAAGGGGAGTGTCACTTCGTAAAACCTAACCTTATTTTCTGTCTTCCAGCAATAATAAATTCGAGCGCCATTTTGTGTCCACAGATCATCCAGTACCCTCAGCAGAGCATCGTTTCAATCACCGTGAACTTGGCCATCACAGATATTAACGACCACTTTCCGGTGTTTCCCCAAGACCCAATCGTTGTGAATATAAGCGAAACGGCGCCAATCGATTCTAGAATTTCGTTGGACAAGTTCATCGCCACCGACCTGGATATGGGTAAGTGTACCAGGTTTTCAACTTTACTTTATTTTCTTCTGCTAATATTTGAACTCACAAAAAAGCATAACCTTTTTCCATTCAGCAAAACTTATTACAATTTTTTTCAGCGATTAATAAGTTATAAGGTTTTTTTAAAGCCGCATAAATTGTTTTCAACTTTTTTTAATCTAATATTTAAAACATTTAAAACTATTGATTCATTTTCGCCAAACAAAATCTGCCCAAAAATTTTCTGCTGCCAAAATGTTGCTTTACAACCACTTATAACAAAATGAATCATTTTGATCAAGTCATGTTCGTTGGTAAGCACAGCCTAGAATTTATAAATGTTTCTCAAAAAAAACCTAATCCAACGGTGACTAACCCTCAATCCTTTTGCATACAAACCGCATAAAAACATGAGTAATTTCTCTCAGGCGACCACTCGCGAATCACCTACTCGCTCACCCGCAACCAGTACTTCGGACTCGACTCGAAAGAAGACGAAACGGGTGCGCCAAGACTCGACCTGGTTCTACTCGACGATTTGGGTGAGTTAAAAGGTCGAGTAGACACAGGAAATAACAACCATGACTCATCAAGGAAAAAAATGCAAAAAAGCGAAAAAAAAACGTAAAGAAAGTGAAAAAAAGCGATTTACGGATGCTTGAATGGCGTTTCTAGTCCGCATTGTTTTGTTTAACCTTTACGCTTTTGACAACAGAAAAGGTTTTGGTGTATAACTTCATTTAAGTTCCACTATAAGCATCAATATTCAAACAAATGTTTGTAAACGCTGAAGTAAATTTCCAATAAAACGTTCTCAGTTTTATGAATAGTGGTTTAGTGTTAATTAATGTTTTTTTTTTTGTTTTTTGTTTAGTAATGTACGATTGGAATGTTGAATCGGTTGTAAAAACGATATTTAAAATGCAATCCTAAAAAAACGCTTAAAACTGTGTCGAAATGAAACATATAGTATAAAAGGAATGGAAATGCAAAAGCACTACTAAATAAATACAAAAAGCGTTAATTCAATTTGAAGCAAACAAAAAAGTTGCTATCATGAATAAAGACGGCCTGTGTCAAAGTTAGGCATAGCACTATGAACAACTAAGTGAGGCACGGAATTATCAGGCTTGTTATTCTTAGACTACTGTAAACGTCCAAATCACCATAGAATCGGTGAAAAAAACGGACAATCAATTTAAAAGGGTTGTTTTTATTTGCAGACCACGAGAGATCCAGCATTGAAGAGTTGATTCTGACTGCATTAGACGGAGGTCAGCCTATTAAGTCACAGACTGCCCGGCTCGTTGTGAACATACAGGACGCCAACGATAATTCTCCAGTCTTCACCAAACCGGTAAGTACAAGAAAATAAAAAGTGCTGTTGTACACCATAGTATTACGCGTATGCATTATTTAAAGCTCAAAAGCGTGACAGTAGCTTTAACCCGCGGCTGTTTTGACGCCGTTCTGGTGCGACAAATATTGCCGTTGTATTTTTGAAATAATGATTGCGAAGCACACGTTTAAAGTTACGTAAGACAGCAAAATGGGTGATTCTGCAAACTACGTAAAAATGCATAGGGACTGTAAAGTACAAATGTCATGTTACAGTTAAATTCCCGCGAAGTTATATAAATGTGTTGCTTGAGTCATTTTTCAAATCAAAATTAAACACAACATATGTCCAGAGAGTCACTATTTTAACCAACCTACTGTGCATTTTTTTTTAATTTGTTGTGCAACTAACCAACCTGTTCCAAAATCAAGCAGCGTACTTTTAATTGCGTCAAAATCTGTAACAAATCAACCTTAACAAACCGCAAGTACTCAACACCCTGAAAAAAACACCCTGCCTAGTGTAAGCCTAAACCGTCTTAGTCTTAGTTGGGCCAAAGCCCTAACCTAGTTGCCTGCTGCTTGACATCAAGGCAAGGCGTCAGCAAAACAACAGGCTTAATTCGATTTTCTCGATGGCAAAATAACTTGAGATCGGGTGACGAAGTGAGTGGGCGAGAATTGGACTCCAGTTTCATCGTTTTCCGTTTTTGTGGCAATATTAGGGTTTAATTCGGGGATTGCGACACTTTTATGATTACTACTGAGGTTGTAGTTGTAAAATGTGATGCTGGGTTTTGTGTTCTTTGTTCCGAAACAAAGGCAGTAATGTGACGTCGCGTCATTTTGAATCACAACATGTTCCAGATACTGCTTTGTTGTGATATTTAATTACTGTGTAGGTGAGGAACATATTCGCCATTTTGTCCATTGTAAAAGTTCGGCCTTTGAAAAGAGTAGACATGTGGATACAGTAGTTTACCTCGAAAATGTATTATTAAGAATAAAGGTAGTGTGAATATCAAAGCCCATACTGAAGTATGTAGAATTTTGTGAACATTTCGAATAAATCTTAAAATAATGGCTGGAGGTTGTACTTTGACTGAGAATAAATATCAAAGCCCATACAGAAGTAAAATTCTAAATTTTTATGGAAATAGTCGAAATTACCCCAAATCATCCTTAAATATGAAAAATATTAGCATCATGCTTGTCCTTTTTTCCCAAAATTTGTTAACTGAAATACATTTATCTACATTCCCTTAATTTAAACTCAATCGATTTTTATTATCTCAGGTCACCGTCATTAGTCTCCAAGAGAGCCTTGCAGTTGGTGACGTAATCACTACCGTGACGGCGCATGACGTAGACAGCGGGCGATTCGGCCAGGTCCGCTACTTCGTGCCCAAGGGGGGCAACTCGGCTGTGGGGCGCCGACTGGTCCGGGTGGACCCTAGGAGTGGTCGAGTGTTTTTAAACCAACCCCTGAACCACGCCAAGCATAACAAGTGAGTATTAATTATTTGTGAAAACTTTAAAACTGTCTTTTGTTTAAATTTAATGTGGAAAGTTTTTTGGTAAAAATGCAATTTATTGAAATTATAAATAAGTTGAAAGTTAACTTTGTTAAACTTGTCAATTAATGACATCCCCTGTTTTGGTCATTTTGACACATATTTCATGGTGTTTTGTTGCTTTAATCAGAAAAAGTATAAAGTTTTTACATGGCTCTCGAAAAGAATAACACTGCATTTTCTAATTCTTATTTTAAAGTTCACAAAAACTAAAACCTAAACGTCGAAAAACTACAGCAGACACAAATCAGCCACCACTAGTTAATTACTGACTTAATTAGTCGGTGCATTCTTTACATCTTGCATTGTGATGTAGTTCTAAACTTAGCTGTGTCGTAACAAACGTCTCAAATTTGAAACAAAACAACTCGTTTTTCTCAGCATTCGAATCGCAATCGGGGCTCGTGACCTTGGAGAAAAGTCGAGGGTGGGAAAGACCGTCCTTGAGATCAAGGTCATCGACGTCAACGACAACTCGCCCGAAGTGCGCATCGACTTCATTGTGACGTCACAAGGAGATACCGGTAGGTGGCGTCAGAGCGACTAGAAACCATAAATGTTTTCCTTCTAGTTTTTGTTTTAACTTTGCGTGATGTTAAGTGATAATTGTTACAAACAAAGTAATTAGTCGGTATTTAGTGATTTTGTATAAAATGTGTACAAAAATATTTTTTTTATTATCAGTAAACATAATAAAATATGTAGAAAGCGTAACACTGCCTGAGGAGACCAGTTTCAAGGCAAACAAATCAAATTATTGTAATAAACGTGGTATTTTTTGGGGGTTATACAATCTCAGAGCTTAACTCATAAAACAAATTTTATTTTTTGCGTTGTTTGTAATATTTTATATATTTTCCATTTTCTGATCGAAAACAACCCACTATGTTTCAGCCTATGTGCCTGAATCGGCCGAGGTCGGGTTCTACGTGGCCCAGGTTGTGGTCAGCGACGCTGACAAGGGGGTCAACGGTCACGTGGTCACCGAGGTGTCCACCCGGCCCGTGATGACGTCATCAAAGGACGAGGCTGCCCGCCTGGGGGCGCCGGTGAGCGGGTACTTTGAGCTGAGCGAGGAAGGTTACGTGAAAACGACGAAGAAGTTGGACCGCGAGGATATTCCAGGCTTCTTGGTGGAAGTTAACGCGTGCGACAGCGCCACCCCGCGGAGGTAGGTTCTTGTGTTTTTTTTTAATTACGTTGCATTTCTAGATTTTTACCTTTGAATTTACGAATTTTCTGGTAATTTGAGACAAAAAAAAAATAAGTTGTGGTAAGAATCTAAAAGCCAATACAGAAGTAGGTAATTTTTAAATTTCTCTTTATTCATTTTTGAAACCTACAGAGTGCCACCTGCTCCTATATGAGCTGTAATATTCTTACTACAACCTCCAATCATTGTGCTCTGAAATTTGAGTCTTATGCTTAATAATATTGGTTATAATATTGGTTTTGGTAAATAAACACCATTTTTTTCAATCTCGGAGCAAAGAGTATCATTTATTTTGGTCTAAGTCTGAAGCCACTTATTAAACCAAAACACTACTCTCAGTGTTTTTACACACAAACTGTTTTTATAAAACCCTTTATAAATAACAAACAACTTAACAAACACTTTTGTTTGTTTTTTTCATATGACTGATTTTTATATGTTTCCTTTTCGCCCCACAACAGTGTTCCTAAATTTTTATTTTATGAACCCAACTCAAGTATCACTTATAACTACGTCATCAGATGTACGTCCAAGAACTTCACAATCCAGCTTCTTGACGTCAATGACAACTACCCCGTGTTTCATGACGTCACAAGGCAAGAACTGAAGGAAAGCACTCCCATTGGCTCTCGCGTTGCCCAGGTAACGGCAACCGACCGTGACCAAGTTTTTCAACCAGCACTCAGGATGGAAGGGGTGAGTGTTTGGCGTTTTTTATTGTTTACCGCTTTTGTTATTTACAACAAAATGGCGATTTTTGTTAAGTGTAACCTGAGGAATTTGAAAATGTAGTTGATTGCAATCATTTTCCCCACATTTACATATCTTAAAAATTCGAAACTATATTTTTGTAGCTTATCTTAAGTTGTATGTTTTCCGAGTAAAAAAAAAACACCCAGTGCTTTAGATGAAAACAGGTTTCGTTAGCTTAGGGTCGCATACTCCAATCTTTTGTATACACGTTAACTTATTTCTTTCAACGCAGAACGACCGAGTAGTTCCCTCCACGAACGGCGTGATCGTTTACCTGCTAGAGGGCGGTAAAGGGGTGTTTGTGATCGCCAAAAAAACCGGGGACATTAAGTTGGCGGGAAAGCTCGACTTCGAGACCAAAGCACAGTGGAAGGTGGGAAGATTTGAATGTAGACAATATTGCTCACTGTATGTTGCTAAAAGTGCAATAAATACAGTTATTTTTTATAGTTTCACAACTACTACTAGCTTTTGTGTAATTCTTTTTAAGGAAGCGAAATGGTCTCCTAAATTTTTGATTTAATTCTTAAAGAACACTGAAAATAATTTGTATTTGCCAACCAAGATTTTTTTTTACAAATTTCAAAGTCCAGCGTACGTTTTGTGTTTTTTATGAAGAAAAGTCTTTAACACACATAGGTAATAATCTTTTTAAAGAGCTGAAAAATTTATATTTTGAGGATAAGTTATTCAAGTGTCTATATTTTTTTTTTATATTTCAGAGGTTCTTTATTTTTTAAACTTTGGGAGTCAATCCTTAAAAACAAAAAAACATCAAACACTGCTTTAAAACGACTTCAAACATTAAATGTATACATTTTTCTCAACAGCTGACCGTTGTTGCTCGCGACGAAGGCCCTTCACCCAAATCGACGCGCACTGACGTCATCGTTGACGTCATCAACGTTAACGACAATAGCCCGGTGTTCGTGAGTCCTTCGGTGACCAACTCGACCATTTACGCGACCATTAAGAGCGAAGAGGCGATCACAGTTTTGAAGGTAGGTGGTTTTGGATTAAGGCGAATTAAAAGTTATTTTCAGCTAATTTTGCGTTTCACGAACTTTTTGCAAGTTGAAAAGTATATTTTTTGAAATTTAGCGCAATATGTTCTCTGGGTTATTTCCAAAAAATGGTAATTTTGGCAATGGGGCAAACTCGGACACTTTTTCTGTAAAATATGTGAAAATGCACATTGTTTTATGAGAAAGGCGATTTTTTCATAATAAATATTAATTTTAACCAATGAATGGCTAACCGGTGCTTTTCAAGGTAAAAAAATTAGTTATTTTTACACCATGTGCGCGTTAAAATCAGCTATTTTCCATCCAATGCTAAGCAATCATCACAAAAACGCATTTTAATATAAAGCATGGAATATTTTAATAGGTACTGTTGAAGTTTATATAAACACTTATCTTCAATTAATCATTGCTTGCAAAAAGAGTTCACATTTTAACCGAGTTTATTTGATTTCAGGCCAAAGACGCCGACAAAGACCGACTCCGCTTCAGCATTGTGCTTGAGAACGGCAAGAAACCAAAAAGTGGGGGAAAGTTCATCGTTGAAGCTCGGACAGGGACCCTCAGGTTGAACTTTAGTAACCCCAACATCGAGGACATGCTTGGCGATCACAAGCTCACCCTAAAGGTTGGTCATTAAGTCTATTTTATTAAATAGCCCCTTAATAATTATACTAAAAGCTTAGGAAAACAATTCATTGTAGGACATTTATGTACGTTTGGGAAAAACATCTGTTTTTTACGTTTTGGAAAAACCTCTGATTTTTTTGTAGGTTTTGGAAAAACCTAAGTAAGTTACATTTACTTCGCCAAACACCCTCAGGTTATTTTTTTTATTGTACAGCTTGAAATTGATTTCATAATTTTTCTGACTATTAAAAATGAACACAAAAATCGACAAATAAGTGAACTAACTATTTATAAGACAAAAATAGTCAAAATCAACAATCCAACTAAAACCCTTTGTTTCCCTAGGTTCAAGACCAGGGTGTCCCTCCTTCTTCAAGCATGACCACCTTAAACGTGAGGGTCACCAACTTGCCACTTCACCAGATCATCAGCATGCAGGAGCGGCTGGACAGTAGCGATAAGCTTGCCGCAAGTAACCTCACCGTGGTGCTCATCGCCTCGCTGGCTGCTGCTGCTGTCTTGCTCGTTATTATACTCACTGGAGTGGTTGTGAAGTGCAAGAGAGAAAATAAGGTGAGTTTTTTATGATGGTTGGTGTTGTATTTTTTTAATTTGGGAAGATTTTTGTTCGGCTTTGATTTTTTATTTTGCAAACTTTAAATGGATTAGGTACAGTTTTTGGCTGGGGTTTGACTGTTCAATAAATGCGAACGATTTTAAACAAACCGTCGCCACTTTTTATGTATATTTTGGTTGTTTATGTGGATGGGGAAATTTGTTTTATGTGAAAACTGGAACCACCTTGGTTTTACCACTTGTTAAACAGCTCTTAACTTTATTTAAAGTAGATAATTCGAACAAATGACTTCATAATAGCATTTTTTAGGGTTTGTCTTGGTATTTTTGATGAGGTAGCAAACTCTAACAAAACTACAACCAAGAATTAAGCCACAACAAGTCAAGTTTTTAAATTCCCAACTCCTTTTTTGCAGGAAATTCGCACTTACAACTGCCGAAACGCCGAAACTCGCAAAGGCTGGCAGCTGGGCGCGAGCCAGGGCACACTGACCAATGACATCATGGTTGCGTCACCAAAGCACATTATGGCGTCACGAGATTCCAACCTGAACAGCCTGGGATGGAACCCTACACCAGCAAGAAGGTAAAGAAATGATGTGAAAAAAATAAAAAAATAATTAGAACACAGATAAATAAAAATTATTTACTCTCAATAAAATCGACACTTGAAATGATAATTTTATCGATTTTCCTGACTTTTTGTTTTTATAGAAAAGTTAATTAATGGAAACAATACAGAATAATGCACACTTGTAAATATTCAGTAAAACAGTTAATTTTAAGTACAATGTTTAAACTCTTTTTTTTCAATTATGTAGACTGCACATGTGTATAGTGTAATTTCGTCATCTAAAACTCTGATACAATATTTCGAAGTGTTATGGCAGGGTGTTAATTATTTCTGCCTTTTAACACTTATTATTCGTTCAGGTTGTCGTGTGACACCAAGGAACAACTATTAGGATCCGGTATTTCTCGCAGCACTTCACAGATTTATCACCAACATACACTAGAACGCAAAATGACAAGTTTCTCCAAGGTAAGACTCGCTTCGCAATAAGGGTCAGTGTTGTGATGAAAAGGCTGATTAAATAGCTTTTTCAAAGACCTAATATTTTTTGTACATGTACAAGCTTCTAATCACAAACTTAATATACAGAAAATGTAAGGCTACAAAACACCCCAAAAATTAAATTAATAAACATTTTATATTATAAGGTTTTATTCTAATACTTTAGGTAAGCCCATATTCTGTTTTTTTGTATGGGTATAATTTTCGTAACGACTGCATTCGTCGATTATCAAAAGTGACCATTTTCCACACCTCGATATTAATTTCTTCCCTTAACCTTTTTGTTTTACCCCTTACAGCCCACTCGATCTGAGAGCGCGCACCCCCTTACCCCCCAAATTGACGGCGATAGTGGAAGGGGAGACAGCGACCACGACACCGGTAGCTGTGAGGATAAAGGTGAGACTTTTTGAACGTTTTTAAAATGATTTATTTTTATATTGTATATAAGACGTTTTAAATTTAAATGTATTTTAATTAAATCCAAAATAAATTATTTGTTACGTTTACGCTTTAAGGCGATTCAATATACTTATATACTCAAAAAAAAATTAAGTTTTAACAAACGTTTTATGTTTTACATTACATGATACTATATTAGCCACGAGTTTTAAGTTTCTCTAAAATGACAGTAGTATCGCCTTTATAAACGCAGGCAGGCGACCGAAAACATCTGGACGGTTTTGCAAAGCCAGCGTCCAAAAAACACACTTTTACCGGGTATAGCATTCTCTAAAACCCTAATTTATTCACAGACGCCTTGCAGCAACAGCAAGCAGACCAGCATCACGTCCAACCTGTCGTGGTCAGTTACCATAACGAGCCTAGTGACGTACAAGTTATGGAGGTGAACGCAAGCAACGGGGAGATGGGACCTCTCTGTACAAGTAGCTGCCTGGAGTACGGACACAGCGATAAATGCTGGATGAACGTTTACGGTGAGAGTTGGAATTTTTCGACTATTCTTTTAATATTTACAGAAAAAGTGTGAATGGCTAAGTCAACAATCCGCTTTTTAATGGACTCTTTCCTAAGGGCTTTCCAAACATTTGTAAGTAAGCCTGCATCAATTCTACACAAAGTTTACTTTTACATAAATTATACTTTTGTAAAGTTTTATGTGCAACCGTTAAACCTTAGAAACGAAACAATGCCAAAGGAAGATGCTAGAAGTTTTCATCCATTATCGAAACAGTAACGCATTACACATCTACACAAAATGCAAATATTTCCATTTTTAAACCGTCTTTTTTATTCCCTTAGACGCACAAAGTGAGGACTACCCTGACTCGCGGCGCTGCAACACTCCATCGTACGCTTACCAGCAAATAGTCAACAGTTCGCCTATGACTCCCTGTGGTTTGGAGACAATCTGTGAGACGCAACCTCTTCATTCTGTCCTCGGAACAGATGAAGAAGCGGAAGAAAGTTACTTGGCCGAGAGCTCGTACCTCAACCGCAGCCAGACCGTCCCTGGAGCTTATATGTACCAACAGGAACAGGATCAGATGTACCCCAACACTTACACAATCCCCTACACCCACCACCAGCATCACAACAATGAAGTGCTTCCTCACTCAAGCAACTACGAGACAATCTACATGAGCCAGCAGCAATATCCCCAGCAGCTGCAGCAAAGCTACACAGCCCCCGACTACCGCCACTCCGCCTCCGACCTCTTTCACGACGGTTTAAACCAGCAGCAACCTCCCTCATTTTACCCTAAGTTCTCCCCAACCAAGTCCATCCCTCGATGTTCAAGTCCTTCCTCCAAGAGCGACTGCGCTTCTTCATCAAAGCGAAGATCAACCGCCTCTTTGCACGGCGAGCTCCTTCATCGACGTTTCCTCGCCGTCGCGCAGGGCAACGACGCTATGACGTCACGAGGTGATGACGTGGCGCTGATGACGTCACGCGCCGAGGCCGCGCGCTCGATGACGCCGTCCCAGTACGGTCAAGTGAGCATGCAGGAGACGCAGCAGATCATCGACGATATCGATCAGCTGATCGAGCACTGACGTCAATGGGATACGTAATTTATGCGTGTTGACGTAATACGCGATGACGTAAGCGGTGGCGAAGTTGGCCGAGAGATTTCGAAGAAGGATGTCGGATTTAGCAACTTTTCGAATGTTGCGGCTTTAAAGCAGTGGTTTCAAACCGTTTTGGCTTTCAAAAGAGTTAACTAATTTAAAAAATCTTCCAGCTATTTTTACTGAGTGTTTTTTTGTAGCGTCACAGTTAAACAAGGTTATTAACACCCATTAACTGTGCGCAATGTACAAAAATGCTTCGTGATTATTTTGCATGCCAATCGTACTCAAAAACTTGCATCTCAATGCTTTACAATAGAGCCAAATTAAGTCCAAATTAATCCAATGTATCTCTCGGCACCCTTAAGCATTAAAAACGTCACAAAGGTTTTGAAACCACTGCTTGATGTAGTGTTAAGTTTGATTGAATTCGTTTATAACCGAAAAAAGTTGCCGAATATTTTGAAGGTTGGATCGATCATCTGTTGATGATACTAAAAGTTCACGTTGATTTACGACTGTATTTATTACCAAGGGTGAAATTTCATAACAATCTTATTTTTGTGCATCGAAATTACACCCAACTAATTGGACAACCAGCCATTCAGCGCTCAATAGTTATTTCTATACTATTTTAAAAGTGTTGTTTTATGCACGATTCCAACATTATAATTAAAGATGCTTTGTGTTTTTCGTTTGATTCAGAAATAAGATCCAACTCAGATGATCATTTAGCGTCAACTAACTATTAACAAATCTCGTGTTGAGATTTCTTTATGCATTTGCAGCATTGAGACTTGAAGACGCATTGTGTTTCTGTTTGTTCGTGAGTTCCAAACTCTTCTTCAAGGCATATTATCTCTTTTCTACTTTAAAAACACGTTTTATACACAAGCCATTTGATGGCAGATTGTTTTCCAAACTTCACTTGACAATATTTCACGATTAATGTTGACGTAGAATAAATATAGTTTGGAACAACTCTTTATATTTTACTTCTGTATGAGCTTTAATGTCCATTCTACGTCGAACTACAACCTCTCTCTCCGATGTTTACATCGTTTGTTTAAAAACATAATTATCCCATAATTGAATAAACGTTTAAAATACTAATTTTAGTCAAGTAAACTCTAACATTTGAGGCTTCACCCGTTTGTCAACAATCATTTGTTTCTTCGAACTTTTTTATCAAGTTTAAGTTTGTGTGTTTTCTGTTTTTTTGCTGGTTATTTTTCTTCCGAAATCATTTAGTTTGCTTTTTTATTTGTGTAATAAACTATCTCTAACGAACCAAGGCGTGTTAATTTGTCGGAAGACAGGAATCAAGTCGATAGTTTGAATGTGATTTAGATGTGAACGCAACAATTCTCAAGTTTGGTTGATTGCCATATTTGTCTTATTCAAAAACTAAAAAAATGCACTTTTGACAAATTGTATTTAATAGTGACGAGCTTTCGCACAACCGTGCTTTATCAGGCCAGAGTAAGAGTCTTCGTCACCTTTAAACATAACCAGTGTCACTTGTTTTCAATTCTTAGGCTAATGTGTCGGGAAGGCTCAAACAGTTTGATTCAGCGACGAAGTTAACTGGAAATGCGTAACAAACAGCTTCACATGATCAACTGTACACAAGGTAGAAAAATCATTCTGGATTCGTTGCACACACAAAAAACAATAGAGCGAAAAATGCAAATTCTCAAAATTTGAAATATTTTTGGGCACCCTTGACTGATTGAAACGGCACACCTGGGTGCCTGGAAACGAAGTAGGAATTAGTTTATCATGAAACCTGTAGGTTTAGCAACAAGTTCAAAATTCAGCTCAGTTGCGATTAACGAACCAATTACTTGTTGGAACGCGAATCGAATTTTTAGGTCCTCAAAATTAGTAAATGGGAAAGCCATCTTAATAAACTCAACCATATTGTTTACTTTTATAACATGTTTTTTCACATTTATTTATTTATTTGCAAAGATTTATTAGAAGACACTTTTTTAGTGTTACAAAATCGCTGTGAAATTAGATTTCTAACATGCCATTTAACATTCATCTTCTACAAAGGTTATAACACTAAGTTAATTACACCAAACTATTTAACTTAGTAAACAAAATGAGTTTGTTTGAACGTTTTATGATAAACATATTTCGCTCCTAAAAGTAGCATCGGTATATTAATTCAAATGAATCACGTTTTCTGTACTTGGTTTAATAGTTATTAATACACTTCACTCATTAATATATTGCTCATTATCATTTAAACCTCACCCCATATCAGCAACGCTGCATTCAAAACTAACTGTCGTCTCATTTCCGCAAAATGTCATAGTATCTATTATGAAGTACAAATATCCCGTAAAATGACTCGAATTTTTCACACGAAGTTTATTGCTTAATCGAAATATAAGCGCTCTTTGATGCATGTTACTTGGTGAATATATAATTGACATCGCTATAGTCTGAACATTAATTTAAGTTTTTATTTTTATTTTTTTTTTATATTTAAAATTACTCCAAATATACATAAACCTCTTCAAAAGGTAATTTTAGCCGCAAATTATAGCTTTTCTACCGAAAGCCTATTCTCGTATTTGAAGACATCTAGGCATATTTAAATTATGTACGGATACATTTAAACATATGAGACCAAAGTTAGAATAACATCAAAGTCGAGATAAAACACATTTCGGAATAGCATCAGCATAGGATCAATATGTTAGTCGTGATAACGCTTAATTTGAAATGAGACTTAAACTTGTCGTAATAAGACCTAAATGGCCAAAATAAGTTCGAAACAAACTTTACCTAACCCTAAACCACGTTACTTTCTTCCCTAATAATTTTGCCATTTTTTGCCAGTACATAAGAATCATTCCGCCTTATGTAATTTAATTGAATTTTATATAATCTGCAAATAAAACACAGTCCATTTAAAAGTTACGCCAAAAGATCTGAGTGGTGTGATTAAGGTTACTTCTTTGTGACGTCACGTATGGCATTACTTTATGACGTCACATCTTTAAAAAATCGCATGACTCCCTCAAAACAAAAATCCTGTATCGCTTCTTTTCTTGTAATACCCTAGTTCCTAAACCCACGTTATTCCAACTCAAAGAATAATTATATGACCAAAGCTCAATCACTCGGCGGTTTTTAATCGAAAACAAAAGAGTATAAATGCTATGATAAAAATGATGTCCTCAATGTAGGTCGATATTTATGATTTATCGCACTAAACTGGTACACAAACTGTTGTACAGAATAAATAATTGTCGGAAGAACCCTCTTTATAATTAATATAATGCCTGGCAGCAACAGTATATACAAACTGTTGTATAAAGAAGCTTAGAAGTTGAGCAAAAATATAGGTTTTAAAGCAGTCAAAATATGACTCGGTGCCTTGCAACAACCGGTTTTGTGTGTAAATTACGCCATAAGCTACTGCGTAGCGTACAGTCGTACACTCAAGGCCAAATATAAGCGACGCCAAAACCGCATCTACGTCTCTCTAACACCACAAAGTCTATTTGAGATGACGTACGCGCCTTGCAGGGCCCGCGGCATTTTAGTCGAACGTTAGTGTGAGTGAACTGCTATACACATTCAAGGCGCCGTAGAGAGAAGCGAAGGGTTAACTAGCTGTCAATTGCATTAGCAGCGCCAGAGAAAAGGGCACATTAAGGTTTAATGACTTCAGTTAGGTTGCTGTCGTTGTTAGTATGCAACGCGTTGTGTATATGTTTATGTGAATTGTGCTGGCAGTTACCTTTATATAGCCAAATCGATCTACATGTTTATCAGTTGTATTTTTCGAGTTTACTTTCCTTATGGTGTAGATTAGGTATTTTTAGGTTAAATTTAGTCGTTAAAAATACATTAGTTTAACCCGTGTATACTCTTGTTTATAACGTTTTGTTTCTATGCTTTGTGCTGTGGCTAACAAATTTACAGTCTTTACAGTCTTTACAGTCTATCGAGGTCTATTTGTATTCCTTGTAGCTGTATTCCCAAGTTTACTTGCTATAGAGCGTATATTAGGTTCTTTCAGGTCAGTTTTCTATGTTTGTAGGTTTATGAAAGAAAATAAGGAATCGCGGTGTAAAGTTACGTCAAAACGTGACGTATTTCATATGAAAAGATGAAAAACACTTGCATGAACCTTGATAAGTTAGATTTCCGCGTAGCTCGAAAAAATGTGCAAAAACGTAGAAATATGCAAAACATAAAGTTTTGTGGGGGATCCGCCCTGACATGTATTAGGTTTATAAAGGTCAACTGTATTTCGTGTTCAGGTTCGCGGTGTTGGCTATTCGCAGTAAATTAATTAGCGTAAACGTCAGGCCAGGTACCGTGTGGCAAATCAATCAGAAAACATTTACTCATTTTTTCCTCAACAAGAGTAGAGTCAACCAAAATGTTCAAACACATTTTTTTTTTCCATTCGGGTTTTTTACTTAGCCAAAATAATCTTAAATCTGAATCGCTCAGTTGTATACGTACTTGTGCCAAATATTTCAGCTTTCAAGCAAAACGTATTTCACAAAAGACAGTTTACTAAATGTTACGTAAGGCAGATACATTTTCTCATTTGTCAAATATACATATAAGCTGTAAAGTTATACAAACCAATATCCAGCAGGCAACAAAAAAAATATAAAAAAATAAAATAAACGGCATTTTTTTCCTATTTCAGACTTGAGGATGTGTTCCCTTAAAAACTTAAAGGAAAGAACTATGAACTTAAAATCTAATCCGCTATTTGCTATTATTTTTAATTGTAAACTTTTCTTAGTACCTTGAAATGTGAATGTAAAAAAACAAGTGTAGGTTAAAAATTGAAAACAAACTAAATTTTAGTCTAACCACCTGAAAATTACCTTTGAATTTTAAAAATTAAAGTTTTTTGCTTGTTTAATCGCAGTAGTGACGTCATTATGTATCGGATCAGATCCCGGAACCAAGTGTCAACTAACGGACATCCTTAAGTATATGTAAAGCATTTCGTTGAGCTTATTCGGAAGAGGCAAGCGCAGAAAATTTTCCAGGGGGGATATTAATGCTTTCACTTAATTTAACTTCAGTGCCCTTGGTATTAATATGTACATAGACTTCACATCAGTAGAAATTTTTACACAAATCAATATTACTCCATAACCTTCATAAGTAATACATATTACTTTTATAAACAATAATAATAATCGCGTTTTGAAATTGCAGAGGGGGGGCAAGTCCCCCCTCCCCCTTTCCCCCCGTGGGGGCCCCCGTGTTCGGAACCGATTTTGTTTGTTAAAAACCACGAAACGAGACAAAAATCCCCTAAATTCGGGGGTTTTACGTATTTTGTTGTCGCGTCGATTCGTCGCCTTTGTTCGTCGAACTTGGACGCGCGCGAAAGCGCTCGAGCGCGTCGTGACAATTTTCTTGTGTGACGTCACAAAGAACGGCCAGCGACGAACTGGGCGAGAGAGCAACAAAGAAAAAGCACGTGAGTGGCAAAACAAGTCGACGAACTGCTGGTAGAGATGGGTTGGTGGCCTGGCGTTCTCAGCGTAGTTTTTGAATAGCGAAGCGAAATAGGGGAAAATGCGTTACTGGTACGTTTTTCTGCTGGCTTGAAAACGAAAAAGCGCTTGTCTAGAATCCTATCACATTTTCTTCCGCGGGTTTATATTGCTAACAATATTTGGGTTAGGTTGAGAGTTAGCATTTGGGTTCAAGTAGTATTATTATATTTATTCTCCTATATTTATTTCATCCTTGCAATTTCATTTTTGACAACTCGTTTCGTTAGTGTTAGTGTGGGTTTCTTTCAAGCGCCCGAGGAAATTTAGGCGCCGAGAGAGTTTTTGTTTAGTTTCCCAAAAGAGACAAATGCAATAAAGGCACGTTTTAGGATTGGAAAGCAGTAGGACATTTAGGCCCGCCTTGCGCAGCACCTTACATCAGCAGTGTTGTTTTAATTTTCGAGATGTACGTTTTGCAGCTGTTATTGCCGCCTGGTTATTCAGCGATATTTGAAATGCAGAGTCCTAAACTTTGTTGGCGCAGACTTACAACAACAAGAATGAACATTACGATACCCTTTGACATGTTTTTGTAGACTATGCGTTTTGCAGCTGCCAACGCTGCTTCATAATTCGGCATAATATGCGCAACTGAAAAAAGAAAAAACGGGCTAATTGTTCGTTTTTTTTGCGATCCAAAAAAAGAGAAAAAGGAAATTTAGACTCTTGAAGCAACAACAGCGGCAGTTTTTTTTTGTTTTTTTTTGTTTAATTTGTTAAGTTGTTTGCGTTCTATAGCTGACCACAAATAATTTGCACAACGTTAATTGTTCGTTTCTTTACAGGCTTAAAAAAAACAACGTTTACGCGCTTGAAACAGCAGCATATCAGTCGAAACGAAAAAGGGAAAAAACGCTAATTGAACGTTAGACCGGGGCTGGGCGATATTTGACTATCGACGTATAATAATTTGCCCGGCAAAAAGGGGGAAAAAATACTCTGATGTACGCTTTTTTGCAGGCTTGAAAAAAAGAACTTTTAGGCTCTTGAGGCAACAGCATTTGTTTTTTGTTTAATCTGGCATGCCGCTGCGCTTGGTTCGAGCCAGTTCGCTAATGAGTGTAAACCCGCCAGTGGTCAAGGCTATGGAGGGCGAAGATCAGCAAAAGAAAGGCGAAGACGACTTAACCGGCTCAGGAATAAGCCCTGACGTTTACCAGTTCGAGAATGCCAAGCATGCTGGGGAGGTTCTCACCACATTCAACCAACTCAGGGAGAGGGGGCTTTTTACTGACGTCATTTTGTCGGCAGCCAATCGCGAGTTTCCCTGCCATCGATCGGTGCTGGTTGCAGGTAAACGTTTCGTGTTTGTCCGATAATATCGGATCGAGTTGATACCCGATACCAAGTGATAGTATCGTTATTCGTCCGATACTAAAAAATAAGATAAAAAAGCAATATCGGTGTTGGTTGCAGGCAAAAGTCGCGTGTTTGTCCGATATTATCGGATCGAAGGAGATACCCGATACTAAGTGGTAGTATCGGTACTCGTCCGATAATATCGGATCGGAGCCAATACTCGATACTAAGTGGCAGTATCGGTACTCGTCCGATAATACCCGTTGTATCGGTGTTGGTTGCAGGCAAAAGTCGCTGATGGAGTATTTTTCCCTAATTTGTCCGAAAACTTTTCTTCAATTAATTGTCGTTCAGCTTTAAATTTAATGAAATTAGGTTTTAAATTGCGCCCAAAAAACACTTTACCTCAAAACTATTCCGTGGGCCGGTAAACTTAACTCTGCTGACCAGATGGTTTGGTGACCACTATTGTAGTGCAACTTGGGAGCAAATAAATCATCTAAACGTAGTGAATTTTAACGTCCCCTGTCACCGAATGTTACGATGGCATTCTCTGGGTGACATTAGTTCCATCACAAACTGGTACTGCCTTGTGTTCCAACGTCCAAAACACAAACACTTTTCCAATATTACAACTTAAAGCGCTGAAATGCTTTACGAGCTATAAGCCTCCTAAATAAAGCTTAATGTGAGGCTGCCGGACATTACACTGCGTAAGTGTATTTTGCGACCCGCTGTTCATGACTTGCAATAAAGCGAATTGAGATGACGTTTAAGTTTAACGATGGACGTTATTGCATTTTATATCTCTGACATAATGGCGCTATGGCGAATTAGTAAATAAACGAAATTAGCTGTTTTACTAATTTTGTCAACTAATTTATGAGAAATGGTACTTTGCGTTTCGTGACCGCTTACTTGCGTCGCTTTTTTTCGTCGAATCCTCATGCGCATATTGAAGGCATTATCGTTTATAATTGAGGCTAAATGCGACAAATCTTTATTACTGTACAATACTCTCTTTCGAATTATGCAATATATTACCAATAAATACGTTTCTTTTACTGGAAACAAACTGCATAAAAAAGGTCTTCAGATTTCAGTCAATTTTGCACAAATTATTGGTGTACGGATTCGATATTTTCAAATTACATCTGTTTTAATTGCGAATTTGTATTATTTTTTTCATTTTTTTTTCGCTTAATGTTTTAAATCCGACTCGTTGCACACCAATCTTTTGGCATTAACGTTCGTACCAGTTTTAAAACCAATGGAGAACTATCTAACATATTTGAAAAATTGTCCCCGCTTCAATGGGTGGATAATAACCCATATTTACATTATCCTACAGTCCCGGAAAACAAATTCCGGTGTTTGAAACCTATATCGTCCCTTTTAAGTTCTTTACAACACCATCATCATTTATCACAACGTTTCGAATCCAGCTTAGTTTTAAGATCTTTACAAATACGGTGCAAAGATTTGAAGTCGAACCCCAATTTTACAGCATTCGCGCTTTTTCGATTTATCAAACTTTCTGTATCGGTTATAAATCCAACGACTACTGTAGCCTTATCGGTAAGCTGATAACACAAATAAGTACATTTGAAGGTCGGGCTGCGAATAATAATTCAACTAAGGGGAAACGTCTTTGCAGCATTAGCACAAAAACTACGAATTGGACCGCCTTGACTAGAAAACCTTCACTCTACCGCTGTGCTACGCAACCGGGGTGTCGCGGCTTTTAAATTTTATTTCAATTTTAATCATAGTTTTACCTTGTTGTGTTTTTTTATTTAAATTTTTTGTCTTTTTAAGCAATTTTTGGTTATTGTTTTACCTTAGTTCAATGTATACCCTTTTTCGTCGTATTTTGCCCTATGTATTGTTTACCTTTTATAATGAATTTTCATATTTGGTTCTTTTTTTACAGTTTACCATTTGTTTTAGTTTTCGGTTTTATTTTGATCGTTGTTTCTTGCAACAATTTTATATTTTGTCTTATTTTACTAATTTCAGTTAATTTTGTTCCTCGTAGGAAGCAAATACTTCCGCGCGATGTTCTGTAACGACCACAAGGAATCACGTGAGATGCTCGTTCAAATCAACGGGATGCAGGGTGACGTCATGGAACTACTACTCGAGTATTTGTACACGTCACGAGCGAGCATCACCGCAGACAACGTACAACTGCTTCTAGAAGCTTCCAATTTGTTCCAGGTAAAAAAACATCTTAAATATTTTGATCTTCACTGTTTCGAAGTTCTACGCAAGTCAACCGCTTGCCCAATATCATATGATTGGCACTTTATAAATAAAGCAAAGGTTACTGACAATAATTTGACCGCCCGGAAAAACACTGATGCAGATACATTTCAAGCAAGCACAGTAGCTCTTACATACCCTAATCCATGCTTGTTAATCGCATATCTAAAATTTGGCGCAACCTTCCGCGGTAAAACAAATTATTTCACTTCCATTACCCGATATAAACGGCAAAATTGGATTGAACATCCTAAACATGGCTTCACGGCGGGTTTGGATTTTTTAAACCGGGAAAAAAACACTAAAAAGTTCAAAAGGTCGCACAAACAAATTTAAGTACTCTTATTAGAACGTTCAGTTGCTTCTAGAAGCTTCCAATTTGTTCCAGGTGAAAACGATGGTTGTTTGCAAATAAATGACCTGGTAAAACTTTTGATCTCCAACCTTTCGACGATCTGCACAAGTTGATGACGTTTGTGTGTCTCCAAATGATCAGAAACTTTAGACTACTTGTCTTTGTTACGCGAAAGTTTACTTCATTAATAGTGTTGTGGCAAGCCTACTTCTTTCGGATCTTTTGTTAGGGGCAGATCCAGAAACAGTCCGTGACCTTCTAAATAATTCAGGCCGGCTCAAACAGAAAAACAATTAAAAAAGGTTTAAGGCAGTTTGAGCCATACCAAAGATTTTTATCCGAAATTGGCGAACGAGGAATTTGCTTGATTGCATGCCATAAGAAGGTTTACATCATTAACCGTCCACGACCTGTAATTATAGCATTGCCTAACCTGTATTTGGATTAACGGCTTGGCGCGCAATTCAAAGCCATATGCGGCAATTCGGCGAAACGCGCCACTGGAAAACAGGAAAACTTTCAACGAAGTCCGGAAATCGTATTTCGTTGTTAAGAACGTAACCGCCAATTTTATCAACTGGCATATTTGTCTCGGTTCGCCACTTCAATTGTAGAGTAATAGTTAGTCGCTAACCGCCAATCTCAATCACGTTGGCTTTTATTGACATTGGGTTCTATTATTTTCCGAATGGGTTTTGATTGTCCAATTCAGTTCAGCTCCCCATACAAATGAGTCGAACCAGCTATACAAACAAATAAAACGGAAATTGTATGTGAAGAAAGATTGGTCATATCGTTTATGAAGTACAACTAGAATGGTGTTCGTTTAAATTGGCAAACATCTGCACTTCTCGAGAAAAATATTGTTTTGCGTTAGAGATTTCCCTATAGTTTTCCCATTTTTTTCTAATTCAATCCAATTTTTTAACGTTTATTCCACTGTTGGTTTAATGCATTTTTAACCCATTTTTACCAAAATTTCATGATATTTCTTTATTTTTATCTTCTCTAAGTTTACCACATTTTTTTAACTTGTCATATTTTTCAATGAATTCAATCAACCCATGATTCTTTGAGTTAAACCAATTTTCCTCCGAGTTTGTAACTTTATACTCTGACTTAAACCCATTTTGTACGAGTTTCACCGTTTTCCTCCGAGTGCCTCTTTTTTTTAGATATATTCTATTTTCCTCGTAGTTCTTCCTATATTTCGTATTGTTTCTTATCATTTTTTCTCTCTCCTATAGTTTCCAGTTTCCAGTTTGTTTCCCGCTTTCTCTTTTTCAGATTTATCCTATTTTGTTTCGATTTTTTTCATTTTTCTTCGATTTTTTGTTATTAGAAATGTTTAAAATGCTACTACTTCTGCATGGGCTCCACAATTCTTTTTTTTTTTCCTCCAAATAATTGCTCATATCTTCCCTATAGTTTTCTCCAGTTAACCTATTCTCCTTTTATTATTTTCCAGATCATTCCTCTTGGGGACACGTTTTCCCTAAATTCCTTTATTTTTCCTGCTTTTCTTCGTTGTTAGTTCAAATAACTTGAGGTTATATATTCTTCCTCCTCGTTCCAACAGATCCTCCCACTCGGAGATGCCTGCACTCGCTTCCTTGAGGCTCAACTTGATCCTTGCAACTGCATTGGGATGCGAGAGTTCGCGGAAGCCCACGCTCTCTCAGATCTCTTCACAAAAGCTTCCGACCTCATCATGGACAAGTTCGCAGATGTTGTCGTGGTAAGCGATCGGTTTATGCGGGAAATGGAGACTCGAAACGCCGCAGTTACTTTTTTGCATTTTAAATCCTTTGGAATTGCTTGGTTTTTCATAAACGGAAGACCGGATTATATTTTCTATTTTTGTGAAAAACCAGGGCCCAACCAATATAATTCTTCATAAAAGTAAACCATCCTTTATTATGGAATAAAATATTATTGAGGCCTTTTTTATTACAACAGTTTAAAATGTTAATCTTTATATTTTACGTCCTGTAAAATTAAATGGTGAGAATATCAAATTTCCAAGGACTTTACACCTCCAAAACATTATATTTTTATATATTATTTTTTAACTAATTATTTTTTCTGCTCCAGCACGAAGAATTTCTCGAGCTTCCCAAGACGCGCGTCATCGATTACATCACTGATGACGACATAAACGTGGTTCGCGAGGAAATCGTGTACGAGGCGGTTAAACGCTGGGTGGCGCACGACCCCGTGGTCAGGTGGGTCAATGACACGACTTCAAATGGACTCTGATGTCCCGACTTGGTCTGTGTCTTTTTTGTTTAAAGGGAAATTTTTTGAGTTAACGGTTAAATTTGCAAAAAATGCTCCTAAATAAAAAAAACACAAAAAAACGTGAAATTGGAGTACACAAAACTCTGTTTTCAAAATTGCGAATGGACTATGCGGTCCCAACGCAGAGGGTCTTTTGTCTGGTTTGGCGTTTTTCGTGTAGAAAAAGTTTAGAACTGACGGTTAAAACACACAGCAATGCTCGTGAACGGAAACAGGAATTTGGACTGTACAAAACTGTATACAAGCACGTAGTAGAATGTTTAAGACCTTAAAGAAGTAGGTAGCATTTGTAACCCTTTCGAATAACTCTGTATTCATATTCAACATGATAATTGCGCAACGTTCAAAATGCTACCTGTATGTGCTTTGATATTGTTACTAAATCTTTATCCAACCTCCAACCATTATGCTCCAAAAAATGTATGCAAACATAAATTGGAAAATATAAAATCAAAAAGGGAAATAACAAATCTCAAAAGGGAAATAACAAATCTTAATACCAAAAATGGGTAAATGTGAAAACGGGCGATGTGTGGGCAAATAACCTAATCGCTCTCACGCTTTCTATCGCTTTATTCTTGTTTTAATCATTTTACACCCAACTATGGAAACAGGTGCCTACGTAATTGGAATTTTCCACCAACAAGTCAAGTTATTTGATTTTAACTTCTAGTCTTGTGTTAGTTATTCGCCTGAAGTTAATCAACAACCAGCCTATGCTGGAACAGTTTCAGGATTTATGATCAGGCAAGCGTGACGTGGAACTCGAATAGCTTGGATCTATATTTACTTTGCCTTGTGTAGATGTACTTTAACACCATAACCTTTACGCATTGCGCCATGCGGTTCTACAACCTATACTATGTCAGGGGTGGCCAAAGCTTTCAGCAACGCGAGTCCAAATTTTGAAATTCACGTGTTTCAAAGAGCCGCATAAAATGGATAAAACTTGATAAAATGGATTCAAGTACCATATTTTTGTTCCATTACGTGTAATTGGGTTCTAAAGACCACAACAGGGTTAAAAAAATGTATGGTAACAAATTATGAGTGGATTTTTTACAAGGTTTGGTACTTTGAAACAACAACAATGCAATGGTACTCTCGACTTGAATTTCAAAACGAATTCAAAACGCAATAGGCTACTCTTGAGTTGCATTACGTCAATAAATCAATTAAATAGACAACAAGCATATTGTGTTGATCGCTGTCAAAACTAAAAGGTAGCAAATCTTTTTGAAATTTCAAAATGATTACAGATTGAAAGTTTGGGAGACTTTTCCTGCTAGATGTGTTGGTATGGTTTTAAATGTTGAGCACAAGAACTCTAGTTCTGTGAACTGTTTTTTTAGGAGCGTTGACCTGTAACCAAACGGCATACGCGTGAAAGAATTTTCCTTGAATATGGATAAACTTAGATCCTTGTGGGTTATGTGGTACACACAATTGTGCATTAGTTCCCGGAATTCAATTGATTGAATTTGTTTTCTATCGAAAGTCGCCTAATTCATATAAATCTTCATGGCTGTATATAAAGACAAATTGTATTAAATTCTCGACAGGTTACAAAAAAAGTTTTCCACTTTGACCTGATGAAGCACGGTTGTGCGAAAGATTGTCGAGAATTCATTTTCCTAATTTGTTTTTAATTTAATGAAAGGGAGTTAAATTTTCTAACGCTGAAACAATTTCTTAAAAAACGGTTACTGTTTGTATTTGTTTAACTAACTTCAATTTTTTCTAAAGTTTGGTTTCCCACCTGACACGGAAGACGGTATGATGCCTTTAACTTGTTAATTACAGAACGGGGGAAATTTAAACAGAAATATATTTTCGATAACATTACTCATATTAGGTTCATTATTTGATATCGTATTTTTGCAATATCGGAATAAAAACAGTATCGGTCATCTCTATGGTCAGTTCCACCACTCAGTCAAAAATGGAAGTTTGTTTTTATATTGTCTCAGTAATTTTATCTATGCCAACTTAATTAGGCTTTGTATTTTGTCAACCTGACAAGCTGCATAACAGGCATTAACATAAAAAAACGCTAATATTATTGCGTAAGGTAAAGCAGCTATGTCAATTCCTAAATATGACACACCCGAATGTTGGTGATGTGTTCAGACTTAATATGGAATTCAATGATCGTTGAATGCTTAAAACGCCTAAGGCTAAAAACTACTTAAAACGATGGCAAGACGTTTCTATTAAACTGATTCATAATCGTTAAACTGAATTTATTCCATTGGATAATGAGTAACTCAGTACATTTGTCAAAATGTGGAGTTTTTTGTTCCTATAAATGTGTTTTTTATTTGCTCATCATCGTAATTACCACGGTTTATGAATCAGGTGTTTTACCAGTCAAATATGATTTATACTTGTTTTAAAATGTGTTTTCGGGTGTTTAGCTCATGCACAATCTAGATATGTAACCTTTTATTGTCTTAATAACTATAAATGTAATATCAAAGCCCATACAGAAGTCGGTAGCATTTTAGAAATCTTTTTAATCATTCTTTTATTTTTCACGTTAAAATGTTTATTTCAAACTCTCATAATTGCTAACTATGTCTGAATGGGCTTTATCATTTATTCTACGTCCAATTAAAAGGCATTATGCTCCAATGTTATTTTACCTCTTCAGGATTTAATTTGACCAAAATTCTGAACTTGTTTTCATACATTTTTGCATTTCCCTATATCCCCAGGCTACCGATCGGCCAGTTCAAGTTGCCTAGTGCTTTCTCTTGCCAGTTTGATCCGCTTTTTTGCGCGCCACAAACACTTGATACTGAGCCAAACACGATTTCGGATCTTATCTTCAAAACGGCCAAATTGCTTTTGTTCAACGGAAAAATATGAAACACTTGAAAACACTATTAAAATAAAACAACTCTAGTTGTAGCGATTTCTGTTAGTATATACCAAATCTGTCATGGGGGGTTTATAACTGTCTTTCTATTTTGTATTTCAAACTTTGGAATCGTTTTTCACAAACGTCCATCCTGTACCTTATCTTATATATATTCTAGAATGATGTTTCTTTCAATTACGTCGCCAAAACAGCCGATGCCAGGCAGGTGTTCCACATTCGTCCCATATGCTCTCCCTACAGTTTTACGCGTTATTTGTTTATTTTTGTCTTATTCCGATAAATTTAGGACCTAGTTCTACATGTTTAGGTCTTATTCAGACGATTTTAGATCTTATTCTGTCGTGGACATTACTGCATGTTTGGTTTCATTTGTCGTTACTTACTACTATGATATTATGGAGAGTTCCAATTTAGATTATTGCTTTATTTGTCTTGCTGTTGCTCCCGTTTTTACGATTTAAGTCTTAACGACGCAAAATTTACACGAAACGCAAAATTTACACGAAAAATGCAGCATATACAAAAATTAGTAGAGTTGGTTTTAGAATAACACCAAAAAAAAAAAAAGATTTCGAACACGGACATTAAACAGACATGAACTGAGTTGTATATTGATGTTTGAAGCGTGATTATTACAGTAGGCTACAAGAAGTCAAATGTATTAAGTTTTTAATTTGTTTTTCTTGTGTGTTCCCAGTTGGTAGTAGTCAGACTCATAATACTCAGTTCGTCAACTTGACGCAAGCCGCATTACGGTAATCTATTGTATACGTCATCGTGACGTCATACGCTTGTAATCCCGCCGGGAATTCACATTTCCAGATTAGAACGCGCGCGACTGTTTATATGTAGCGCACAACTATGACGTCATAGACCTTATTGTTGTCGAGCGCGGTGCCGGCTGTCTCCATGACTAGCAACTCGGGTGACGAAAATGTTGTAATTGTGAAACGAAAAAAATGTTATTCTTTATGAAAAATACAAATCTATACGATTGTATTCATATAACAACGTTGTATAAAAATATTAAAAAGCTCCGAATCAGGTCTTCTTAACTGTGGCACCCAGTCTTGTAAACAAGTAATTTTAAAATGACTAAAGTCCCAGGTCATTTCTAAAAACAACTCAAGTCTTTGTCAAATATTTTTTTAAAACAAACAAGGCAAGACTAAGTCATCAGTTACCGTGCCCAAGATAATTCATTATAAAACCAATCAACTTTAAAGAAACAATGCAATTTTAAACCCCATGTTTAAACTACTTTCTGTTATTGTCGCAGGTCGGAAGATTTCGCTGAGCTGCTGTCGTACGTTCGCCTTCCTCTCATCCACCCAAGCTACTTTGTAAATGTTGTTGAAAGTGATGAACAGGTTTCATCAAACCCTGCCTGTCAGTCAATTCTACAGGAGACCAGGAAATACCACATACTTGGTGAGAAATCAGTCGTTTGGATCAGTGGTGAAAGTAAGCCGAAACGGTCCCAAGGGTACTCCCCCGCAAAAATGTTTGCGGCCACGCCTCTAGATTGGCTTAAAAAGGTACCAAAAATGTTTTAACAAATGTCAACCATGTCATTTTGCGAATTTTTTTGCATTTTTTCGTAGCTCAAGCCCTACTCCTGTCGGCCCTGTGGACTAGTAAAAGTTTTCACGAAAAAGAACAATAGATTCTTTTGTTCTATTGTTCTCTTAAACAATAGAAAATAATAGAAAATTTAAGAAACCTTTAGTACTCGGCTTGAGCCAAGTTTCTTATAAAAAAATGCGTGTACAGCACTGCTTTAAGATTTCGTCGCATAATGCATAACATTTAACGTTGTGAAAGCAATATATCATTTTTTTCACGATTCGCGCAGGAAACGAGATCAACAGCGCCAGGACCCGGCCTCGACGTTCCACGGGCTGCAGCGCCGCAGTGGTCATCGTGGGGGGTTACGACCGTCTAGGGGGGTACAACATGCCCTACGTGGAGGCCTTTGACCCCGTTACGTGCCAGTGGGGCTCGCTGGCCAAGTTGCCGGCCTTCACCAAGTCGGAGTATGCGGTGGCGTCGTTTCGGAACAGCATCATTGTCAGTGGAGGGAGAATACATTCGAGGGATGTTTGGCTTTATCAGGTAAGAGCTGTTGTTGTTTTTATTGTAAGGTTATATTGTAGTTTGCTTATTGAGGAAATTAGGAAAATGAAAAAAAGTTAAACAAAGGCAGCAGCATGGTTTAAATTAAGCATTGTTTTGTGTCCTATTACGCCTGGCTATACATCAGTTAATAGCTGATGTTTTTAAGGCCTTAAGATCTGGGTATGTTTGAACGAATAAGCAGAATTTTCTAAAGCTGTCCAACAAACGAAAGGTCATAGAAAAGTTTGGCAGCGCGCTTATGGACTTTCCGACGTTTTCACGCGAATTTCTACAATCTATTGAGATTAAGCCTAATTTAAAGTAAACCTTGTGAATTGGTCATTGGCTGCAAAAACGGCTGAAGCTCTTGGTCTTTTAAATTATAAAACAAAGAGGCAGGATTAAAAAGAGGGCTATTTTTGTGAATAGTGCAAAAATCTGGGCTATAGTGATTTTAAATTACATCAAATATACATTGAGGTTTTTTTAAGATTGGTACACTTTCAAACAGATGCAAAATTCCATTAAAAAGAGGGTAGGTCTGACAAAAGCCTGTTTTTATTGTTTCAGTCGCACCTCGACAACTGGGTGAAGATCGCGCCCCTTTGTAAGGGCAGATGGCGCCACCGTATGGTGACCTTGGGCGGCCACGTGTATAGCGTTGGAGGTTACGACGGCAAGAACAAGCTCAAGAGCGTGGAGAGATACGACAGGTGCTGGTTGTTGCTGTTGCTGTTTTTGTGATAGCTTTTGTGATGGCAGAATCTCGGAGAATCGACGTGGTGTCGTCACAGAAACTCGTTACAGTTTGCTTAGCTTCAAAACTGGTTGTATTGTATGGTGTACCTACTAACGTGGCTTTTTAATTTCTATGTATGTAAATGATCACGTCTCAAAAACAACTGTTATAACACAAGCTGTGAAAGGTTTAGTCTCGTAACTCAATTTCCAAAGTATCTATGAAATAGTGATCTGTCCCAGTTATTTCAAATTTGAACTTGAACCACTTGGTTCATGGAACGCAATTTTTCTTCAAAAATTTAGTGGCTCCACAACTATTCGAGTAATTTAAGTCTCGAAAACATTTTTTTTTCTTAATTGTAATTATTTGTTTTTGCTCCACAGTTTCTGCAACTCGTGGCTCGAGGTCTCTCCACTGCCGCTAGCGGTGAGTTCGTGCGCTCTAGCGACATGCAACGGAAAGTTGTACGCCATCGGAGGAGGAGGGGAAGACCCTAACTCGTTCAACAAGGTAAAGCCATACCCAGTGTGTTATTTTAAACGCGTGTTAAGGGTGCTTGAGCAGGGCTAACCAAACTATGGCCCGCGAGCGAGATCCGGCAGAGTTAATTCTACCTGTCCGCTGCATATTTTTTTAATAAAGATAAAGTTCTGTTGAAATATAGTCAATTCCAAACAAAATTTTAAACGGAATGAGAATTTATGACAATTTAAATCTCACTACAGTTTTTGTTGATTTTTCTTGAAGTTAAAAAAGTTCGACACAATTTTTTTATCCAGTCCGCAATCGTAAGGCCTTGAAGTTATCTGGCCCTTTATGAAAAAAGTTTGGTGACCTCTGGTCTAAAAGGTCTATTGAGACGATCGGCGTTCCAGTAAACTAATTAGACCTTGTAAAAATATATCTCTTTTCAAGTGCCATGTCCCAAAACCATGTTTGCCTGTTTCAGTTGCATATTTATGTACGAACCCGAACGTTAAGCCCAGTTGTTTAAGGCTACATGCTTTATGAGGCCTATTTAGAAGCAACTTTGTGAGGCCATCCCTAAAAATTTTATACGTTGTGGTAAGAAAAGTATTCTTCTTTCACCCCTGAAACTCGCGACCCCCGCAGTTTGCAAAGCCATAAAACACAAAAGGTTTAGAACCGCTGTGAGCTAAAACAAGAAACTGCCGCAACAACACACCAGACAGAAATACGCCCACGACGCTAAATCGGCGTAACCCTTGTGACGTCACAATGGTTAATTGCAGCTGCTCGCTCCACGCATCGCGGCGCGACACCAAACCACGCGTCACTCAACGCGATTAAAACAAACGGGAATAGCGGGGTTGGACGTTACTAGGTGGGAAACCGAGTGAACTACACGCGACAGTTTGTTGTACAACCGCCTCAATACATTGAGTCATAGATTGACGATGACATTTTTTGTCAATTATCGGGCTAATGTTGTCTGTGTGATGTGTTATAATACTCCGGGGTTACGCGGATTTGGGCAGTGGTCCATAGACCTAAACGTGTAAAAAAAACACAACTATGTCTTGCAATAGATCAATTTTAAACAACACAAAAACACGTAATACCTGCTATTGGAATATCTGTCAAACAATTAACAAGACTGTAACTATTTAGTGCTTCGAACTTCAATTGTATTGTTGAAGTAGGAAACCCTTAAAAGTCGAATAAACGCATTTAGTTATTTATTGACACATTTTATAAACCACTGGCTGTCTGGGTTTGTGGTCTAAATAAGTTGACTTAAAAATCACAGCAGTCGCCTTATTTTACTTCCGATTTTAATATTTAGCGTTAAAGAAAGACGGGTTAGTTAAAGGCAATCCGAAAGTTTTTATTTCGAGGTGTAGCGCTCCATTTTAATTCGTTTTGTTTTAAATAGAACGGGGTAAACTCGTTTTTGTTTTATGTTTGTAAAAGATTCTCTGTTTCTTTTAACCAGGAGTTCTTAAACGTTTTCGGTCCAAAAAGTTTGAAACTTTAAATAAAGAGCAGTGCATGAGTTTAAATACATTTTAGGGGAAGACGCCAAAGCTAACTTTGTTATTCCAATAAACTCTGTTTTTTAAATATAACCAAATATAAGTTTTCATGTCCCCCTAAAACTCTTCCACATACCCCCAAGGGGTCTACGGAAGCTAGTTAAAGAACTCCGATTTCAACAAAAGTAGCCTACCATGAACGCTTTAGTTTGTATGCGGAAGACTAAATCAAATCAAACTAAAGTGTTTCATGATCCTGTAGGTTCAATGCTACAATCCCGACACAAACATGTGGAGCCTGAAGTCGTCACTTCCATCTCCAAATCATTGCGTATCATCTGCAACCATCAGCGGCAAGATTTACGTTCTCGGTGAGTCATATTATAACGGGACAAGACTGTTGTGTAACGACATACATTGTTGTGCAAACTAATTAGAATTTTTGGAAAAAATACCATAGAGAAGCACTGAAACATCCATATACACAGTGTGTATAATTTAAGATCAAACCCTTGTGGAGTCGCTTCCGCCTTCGTACCATAGTACAACAAAAGCCATGGCAGACTAATTAAATCTGTCGATCAATAATGCACACAAGGTAGGCTAGAAAACAACTAGCCTGCAGTGGTGTTCAAACTCACGACCTCCGGTCATACCAGGACCGTCGCTCCACCAATTGAGGTACACTGGCTCAGAGGAGAGCAAGTCGAGAAACAACCATAGCACCGTTGCCTGCTGCATTATGTACGTACAAACTGCGTACATAATGAAACAACCTCGGTCATACCGGGACCGTCGCTATACCAACTGAGCTACACATGCAATTGGTAGAGCGATGTTATTAAAGAATTTTAAGGCCGAAAACGTTTGTTTATGTAAAACTGCTAGTTTGCTGTAACATATTCAGCAACAGAATAATGATATTGCTCTTAAATTCGGCAAAATATGACAATTTCCAGAGTAATTTCCGCTGACTAAAATTTAAATTTGAGGAATAACTCCTAATTTTTCTTGAAATATTTGCAGATCTAAACAAAGTTCTTTTTAAATTAAGGTACTAGCGAAAAGATGATGCACTGTTACGATCCGCTGAGCGACGTTTGGACTTCATCCTTACTGGCCGGTGATAAACTGGACAATTGTGGGATCACTGTGTGCGGTGGGAAGCTCTATATCACTGGTCAGTGACAAATATCGTAATAATGTGTTGATTCATTCTATAAGATAATTAATAATCTATAAAACTGGTAAATTTGGAGTAAATATTTAAAAATTTACTCGAATGGAATTGTTTTTATCAGGGTGCCTATAAACAGTATGGGAGCATACTGTGAACGAACTGTTACCACTTTTTGTTTCTGGCTGAGCGTTAAAATGGGTTCTTTGCGTATGCCCAACATACTTAATTCAAGTTAAGTAGGTCTCCCAAAGACTTGAGTTAAGTCAAGTACCGTGCCAACAAGACTTAAGTTAAGCCACATAATTTGCTAAAAAGGCTACAGCTAAACCATTGGTCTAAAAGGCCTAATTTAAGTAATTTTTCCCTGTCAAGTTATGTCAATTTAAAAAAGTGATTTGGGTAGGCTTAAGTCAAGTTATTACAACACTTGTGATTGCACTTCAATATAAATTTAGGTAAGTCAAGTAATTTGCTGGAAAGACTAACCTCAAGTCAATAATTTGCTCAAAGTTAATCCAATCAATTTGTCCAAAGGCATAAAGTCAATAAGCCATTTGTCCAAATTGGCCTAATTCGATTCAAGCATTTTTCCCTAGGTCAAGTTATTTGAACTTAAAACAGTGATTAAACTACACTTAATACGAGTCATTACAACACTTATAATTCCACTCTAATATTTTCACAGGCGGAAAAGGCGAAGGCTCTGAGGCTAGTGACGTCATATTCTCGTATGACGTCACTGGCAACAAGTTGGTCAAGGTGGCCAACATGCCCCGGCCCTCGTTCCACCACGGTTGCGTCACAATCCACCGATTCGCTACGTCACAAAGCGAAAGTTCGACGTCATCGTCATCAAAAACCACTCGAGGAATTGAATTTTAATTTTTTGTTTTTGTTTTTAAGAAATTTTCGTTTAGTACCAAATTTAAAATGAAAATAAGGTTTGCTGTAAATTTGAAATGTGTTTAAACACTTTGCTGCTCACTGAGATATTTCTATTAGTTTTATGTTTCATGCCTATCAAGTTTAATGTTAAGTCAAAAAATTGAAATCTAACGCTTACGTTACTTGTTTTTTCGTATCTTTATCTTCTTTGTTTGTTTGTATTTAAGTTTTTAGACGTTTTCTTTCTACAACTTTCGCGATCTAAAGTACTGACCTTATGCTTACTGTTTTTGCAACGTTTGCTTCTTGTTTTAATACGTAGTCTTACGGTTATTTAATTGGTCAAATATCGGAGCCGTGCGTTACTTTTTTATATATTTCGACAATGCCTTCCTAAAAAAACATAGACAATAAAGCAGCATACCTACCTTAATATTTTTAAAAGTGCTCTTACTAGGGCTACTCAATTGGTAGTTCGTATTTCTAACTTTGTGTTGAAAAACGGGCCTGAACATACACTTTATATATTAATTGCTTAACGGTACGACTTGACCACTTTTCTAGTAGCCTAACTTGTAAATATACAAATACATGCAATTTATATCACAGGTTACCAGCAATTTCCAAGAAATGTTAAACATTTAACAGAACATTTGAATTTTTCTTTCCTGAGCTTTACTATTGAGTAGCCCTACTCTGGCCAAAATTAAATTAAGCTTTTTCCATTATATCGCTTTTTATCATTTTGTGGCCATGTTAGTTGCCAATGCTTTTATGTCTTGCAATGCCAAGTGCTTTGAATCTCTCAAGTTGGTCTGAGATTTTGCTGCTTTGTGGTGTTAGGAGTATTATGGCACTGTGTACTGCTGGTAGAGAGATTGTTCCTTTTGTAAGTGAAGGTTTGGTATTGTTGTGTTAACAGGACCGCTTTGAAGTATTTTAACAACCATGTTGTCAATTGCATGAAAACTTGAAAGTGGAACATACATATACACAGTTGTGTATATTCTGTGATCAAGCCCTTCTGGAGTTATATTGCCAATCATAACGGCACCCATATGTAGTATAAAGAACACAAGATGCCTTCAAAGAGGATTTTCGAAATCAGTCAGCCTGAATGACTGGATGACTGATTTCGAAAATCCTTTTTAAAGGCATCTTGTGTAAATTAAAATGGTTTAGCTATGAATTTAATAAACATTTTTCCACACCGTTGATCTTGAAAACCAATACAATCCCGGGTCAGTTCATATGTTTTTAGAGCGGTCCTGTTGAATTGCTTGTTATGAGGTTCTTGGTATTTATTTGTTTGCTAACGTTTAATGCACTTTAAAGTGATTGTCTTTTTAGTTAACAAAAAATATCATTGAAATGCGTTGTATGTGACGCGAACCGTCTATTGTTAATAAATTTAAATAAGCTTGAAACTTGTTTCCTTTTGCTCGACAGTTTGTCTGATTTCCAAAAGTGTCCACAATGCTATTTTGTTAGTCCATTCAGTGTGTCTGCCTAAGGTATATACAGATTTATTAGATCTTATTAAATCTTCAACAAAAAATGCATTATGATTGTTTATAAGCAACAAAAGCATTAAAATTTGAGGAAAGTACATGCATACGCGTTCCCATGTAAAAGATTTTTTAAACAGCTTGATTTAGGAACAAACACAATTGTTTATAGTAACCCCTTTTTTCTAAATTTAATCAAGTTATCCTGAGCAAAAAGAACATTTTTGAAATATATTTTAATAAAATAAACTTTATGACATAAAATGATACAATTAGTTTGCTTTTAAACTAAATATATTTACCTAATTAGCAAAAAATACTTCGCAAGATAGTTATTTTTGTTTATTTTTGAAGTTTGCGTTGTGAATTTTGCAACGGATTAAGGTGGCTTTGACAAGGATGGAGAGTGGAGACTACTATTGTTGGTTTTTGATAAAAGTAGTCCAAAACACTTGAGAAATGTTATTAAAGCTTTAATAAAGTTAACAAGTGGATTTTGCGATAGTTTAAAGTATCCAATCTTAATATCACTGAACTGTTTATCGTAGATGTTGTAATATCACCGCTTTTATCATGGAAGCAATTTTGGACAACGCTCAATTTCTGAACGGGCCAGATAAGTACGAAGAACATTACTGTATCACTTTAATCTCTAACTATATAATATAAGATTGTTGTATTTTTTAATTTTAGAAACTTTTTGAAAAACACTAGATTTATCAATAACAAGAAAAAGTTATTTATATCTCATTTGTGTTTTAACTTTCCAAATCTAACAGCAAAGTAAAAAATTGGCACTGGTCTACAATTCTCACCCTTTTTCGTCAGGGGTTATTTTGCTAACCATATTTGGGTCAGGGTGAGAGTTAGCGTTTGAGTTCGGGCTGGTCAAGTATTATTATTATATTGATTATAACAAAGTTATGCCTTCCTTGCAATAAAATGGTGGCTGTAATAAAGTTACTGCGAAAATTTGGCAGCTGTAATTATATTGTTTAAATTATGGTGACTATAAATGATTTACTACGAAAAACCTTAGGCATGACTGAAGTTTTGCGCATTGAATTTTCACAGCTAAAAAATTTTTATTCTTTACAATGACTATACATTCCAGTATTCCCTTAAAATATGCTAGTTTTCATGTTTGCGATCAACACACATTCAAGTACTGAGTTAAAAACATATGTGGGAATTTAATAAATGATTTGTGCCAGGGTTGTTTATTAACGGACGACTAGTGTCCTAAATCAGTACGGGATATCAGCTGAGTTACCATATAAATGTATTTGTCATTTTCTGTTTACTGAAGATGCACTAGCGTCACTTTTATTTTTTCTGAAATGTTTTGTAATACTGGTACGGCGGTACCAACTCTGACAAAGATGTGCGACCACAGCGACATTTTCCACTTTAGCTTTTATATAAAACTACAGGAAGCACTGACTAATACTTGTAAACATATCAGCGTATATTCATTTTTTTTTTATTCAATACAAACAATTTTTTTATGAAAACTATTTAGTTCAAGTCAATGCGATGATCCGAAACATTTTGGCAAGCGTCCAGCTTGGAAGATGGATGAGCTTGACAAGCTGTCAATCACACCTCAATCAGATCTTATAGTGACACATGTCAATCAAACGCATGATTTGCAAGTAGGTTAAGCTTATGCCTTATATGTGCAATGCAGTTTTAAATCAACTTACCTAGCTGTAACGTAATAATAAGGTGTTGTTTTTTTGATTGTTTTTTAAACTAACTTGATTCCCTAGGGTTAACTAGCTTGCTTAGTTTTTTTTTACTTTAAAAACTAAATTGAATGTACTATAATAACTTTCTCAAGATTGCAAAATGATACTATATGTAATTGAAATACATCAATTTTGCAGAAGCCAATGTGGTTTCTGTATAATACTTAGACACTATAAACTACCTAAAACTGCCAAAATTTTAAAAAATTTTTTAAATTGTTTCACTTAAACAAATCACTTTGATGAAAAACGTGTATTGCATATTTACAAAAACTGATTTGATTAACAGAAAGCCAAAGCTTTTAGCGCTGTCCCGAACAAAAGTCAGACATCAGAAGAATGGTTGAGCAATCACAGCATTGAATATCAAAAGTTGACCCTCAAAGATTTGTTGGCAAAAGGAACCCAAGTCAGGTAAGTCAAAACACTCAAAAAATATGAACATTGTTAAAAATGATCAGTGAATTGAACTATAATTATGTGTAAACAGAAAAGGCCAAGGAAAGCACATGACGTTTGATGCAACTGTTATCACTGAAATTGAATACAAGCTTAATGTGTAAGTTGCATTCTTCATACATACTTTTAAATCTTTACTTTTGTGAAGTTTCTACTTTTGCTTCATTTGCAATTTAAATAAAAATATAAATCTTTACACAAATTGAATTAGGAAATTACTCTGACCATCATTATTATAAATTTAAGTGACTTTCATATTTTAAGTTAATTAGCAAAAGTAACTTGTGTATTGTGTTCTAAATTTACAAAATAGTTCCTTACCTAACCATGTCAGATAATAAACTCTACCTTTTACTAATATTGTAAACTCAATTAAACACTACAAAAGGCATAACATGGGCCTGTATAGTAGGTAACTGGCCACTTCATATTACCAATTGTGTTTTTAGAGCCATAGAAATGTATCACAAAAGAGTAAAATGGCTTTTGGAAGGAAGCAAAAAGGTAATTTTTATATTTTTCTGCAATTCAGCGAGCTCTTTTTTAAATATTATAAAACCTAATTTTGCTAATTTCGAAATACAAAACATTAAAGTAGTATAATGTTGAAATTTCATAAACTTCCTAGAAACAAAACTTGTGATGAACATCATTAACATATCCCAAAAATATATGTTAGGGAAATTGTAACACTTTTTGTGGCAAGAATGTTAAATGATATTGATCTCATTTAATGTTATAATATTTATTTGAAGCTGTTTGGTTTGGTCAAAGGAGACAGAGTTGGTGTCCTTATTGATTCATCCGATGCAAATACTGGCTTCGGAAGACTTCAAGATTTTCAGCAGTCTCTTTTGGTAAGTTATTCTCAGAATAGCAGTTGGTAAGAAGTTTATGTTTAATATAAAGCATAAAGTGCCCTCTTCTGCGATTTGCGTTTTTTGCTTATGTTTTTAACAGAACTATATTTTTATGTGACTTTTCCTGCTACAGGACTAATAATTTTCTTATCAATGTCCTCCCTCAAAAGATTAAACGGAGACAGCAAATATTCGGGGTGTAAATCGGACAAATATATTAAATTTTAGTGTGTATCTTGTATGTCTCGTTTGCTGTTGTGCTAAATATGCGTATAGTTATACCAATAGAGGTAATAAATTATTCAAAGGAAAAATCCATTTACATTGTGCTTTTTTTCCTCTCTTTGGGTGATGAAAATATAGTATATCTGACGTACAATATTGTTTAATTTTGTTAAATATGTGTCACAGAGTTGTTTCAATTTTTGTGGCATTAAATTATTTGGTGTCTTATATTAGCCTTATAATTCAAACACAGATACAAAAGCATATGTTTTGTGTTGATACAGTATCTCATTGACGAACAACTACAGCACAAAAAGTCTCTCTATTTTCTTAGCTTTGGATCAGAGTTGGAAAACTTATGGGAACATGCAAGAGACATCAATATACGAATGTAACTATGCTAACTGCAATACTAAAACTAAAGTTTAACTTGAAAACTGAATTTTAATTGTCTTTAGAACGGAAATTTATTTTTCAAATGTTTAGAAGCCCCATTACTTATAAAACTTTGTATAAACAATTTGTTTTAATTTTAATTGGTTGTTAAAATTTAGAATGCTTTTTTCTACTGCAAACTATTATTTTTTAAACGAAGCCCAACTGCTGTTTCATTATTTTGTTCAGGTCAACTTAAGGTTTTTTATTATGTATTGTTTTTTTAATTTCTATGATTACTCATCGAAAAATAAACTACCAATTTAATAATAATTGATTTAAAGAAGAGGTTAACGTTTCTTAACTAAACTCAACTGTGGTAGTAAAACACCACAGATGATAATCCCCTGACACATCGAAATCATTGCTACGAAATATCTACTGGGATTAATTTTAATTTTCTGTTACAAAAATATAAATAAATACAAATTAGTAAAATTCTTATCCCAAAACCAGCATTTTTTCTTAAAAGAGTCGCAGGAAAAAGTTTCATAACCACTGTTTAAAGAAGATCTCGTTGTAATTTTTACATTTTAGTTTAGAGGAGGTGCGTGATTTTGTAAGAGGTCTCCATCCTTCTGGAGGCTGCAATTTGTTGAAAGCCTTCAAGAAAATACTCAAAGTGGAAAGACTCAACTCAATCCTTATCATTCTGGGAAACTGGTAAGACGCTAAAAATTAAAATTAACTTCTAATATAATAAAAAATCAACTTTTAATTTGCGACTGTTATATAATAACTAATTTAGATATGTGAAATAATTTTGAATCGAAGCTCTCCAATACTATCGGATAAACTAGCTTTTTAAAAGTCGAAGTTTTAAAAAAATGTCATATATTTTGTTGTAGCTTTATGAACTAACTTTCCCACAAATCCACATATTTTATCAACATGTTTTAATAAAAAACAACGATATTTACATTCAGTTTTAAAATTGAGGCAAACCGATTTTATCATAACATCATCAGTTTTGTTAATTATTTTCAATAAAAATCTCCACACAATTTGCGTTTCAGCCCGGACCAGACATCCACAATCCTGTTCGACCACGTTCAGCAGTTACTGTTGGGCAAGAATCTCCCGATCCACGCGGTGGCGTACGACACTAGCAACCACCTTACACACGAAACACTCAGCAAACTAGCAGAATGCTCGAACGGGAGATATCACTGCTACAATTCGTCCGACGATAGAGAGGTCTACAAGGTATTCGGTCGCTTGTAACTAATCATGAAGGCGATTATTTTTTAACGTAAGGGTACCGGCTACGTGGTCCAACTTGAGTGAGATCTCACAAAAACACAGAGTATTTAAACTAGCAAATCAGTGTTGTACTCAAATCATTTCAATATGACTTAAGTCAGTTTAGTAGAGCAAGTCAATTTCGTCAAGTCATTAACTTTAAATATTAAGATAAATAACCCAATTTAAACAAATTCCCTGTAATGCAACAATGAGTCAAGATAAAAACTCTTAGCCACACCAACTTTTAAAATACAGTATAATAAATGCTGCACTATGACGCGGCTCACAACTACATGATAATGATAAACAGTTAAAAAATAGCTTGCGGCATAATAAAATTGGCTCAAAGACTCACATTTTGGCCGCGGCCCACAGTTTGCCGACCACTGCATTAAACAGTGAGGCTTATAGTTTAACCTTTTGTCTTAACAATTCACAACTTCGCAGAGCTTTGACATCCAACTATTGCTTCGTGAGGCGCAACGGGCTGTCGACGTTATCTCCAAGATCAAGCAAATGCGAACTGGAATGCTGGGAGACGCTCTGGTCAGCATTGAAAACGAGGTTTGTATTTCCGCAATGTTTGATGTTTAATGAAAGATTACACTGACATTCGTGTTCAACAACTGTCATCTAGCCCTTCTGAAGGGTTACGTATCATTAGTTAACCGAAAGTCATCGCAGACTCACCGAATCTGTCGACCAATAATGCAAGCAAGGAAAACAACTGGCCTGCAGTGAGGTTCCGTTGTTTTTCCTAGCTTGTCTTAATTGCATTCAGTTAGTCTGCGATGGCTTCTGGTGTTTGCTATTTGATCCGTTTTTGTTGTTTGTTGCAAAATTTTGCTCGAAATAGCATCAATTTGCTATTTTTTTAATAATAATGATAATAAGCTTGGAATTGCCTCACTAGCATGATAAAATCAAAATATTACCACCTGCCATTTCTAACGTTTTACCTCCTATATAGGTATTCCTATATGTTTTACCTTAACACACAAAAATCAGGCTTGACCGGAGGTCGTGAGTTCGAACCTCACAACAGGCTAGTTGTTTTTCTAGTCTGCCCTGCTTGCATAATAGATCAACAGATTCGGTGAGTCTGCGATGGCTTTCGGTGTACTAATTATACGTAAGCCGTAGTCGTTGGTCAAAAAGCAGCTTCGAAGGGCTAGATCTCAGTTATTAACACACATTTGTGTTCATGTTTCATTGAATAAATGATATGATACTGTGGATCCCCTTCTATGAGGTTGCTTGTACTAATAGATTGAGCAAGCATATGCGTATGGTTGTTTCTCGACTCGTTCCCTTCTGAGCCTGCATAGCTCAGTTGGTAGAGCGACGGTCCCGGCTTGACCGGAGGTCGTGAGTTCGAACCTCACTGCAGGCCAGTTGTTTTTCTAGTCTGCTCTGCTTGCATCATTGATCAACAGACTCGGTGAATCTGCGATGGCTTTCGGTGTACACACAAAAATCATTGTGTATTTTTTTTCGACCAGATTTCAATGGAAGTGAACCGCTTATCGACGGCCCGGTTTTTACCCCGACCCCCAAACCACCACCGCCCCCTAAGCATTGAGACCCCCAATTTTCACCCTTCAACCTCGGTGGACTGGTTGGCTGAAAACGGGCTGAAGCCAAGAAACCTGAATCTATTCCAAGTAAGTAGTGTTTAAATGCATGTGAAAATAATAATTTAGGCAATATATTGATTTTTTAGCAATTACGATATTATTTGAACTTATTTAAAAAAACGCACCTTAAAAGGCAAAAGTGTCACACTTTCCTTGTTTATTTGCTTTGAAAAATGCGTTATTGTACTTCAATTTATTTGAGAATTAGCAATGTTATAATACTAGTCTGAAATAAAATGAAGGAGGCTAAATTGTTTTTATCACAATCACAAAATATCTCGTTAAAAGTGGATTTCTGCTCTGTTTTTAAGAAATAGCGCTTTAAAAAGCAACAATGATTTTTTTTACTAGTTAATGCAACCTGAAAAAAACTTAATGGTTTTCCTAAATTATTTCCATCTAGTAATTCTGGCCAGATAAAAACGTTGGTGCTTACAACGCGTGTAAGCATGACAATTATATGTTTTGATCCTGTTTTCGTACATTAACGGGCACTCGGACAGGCTTCAATTATGACGTCATTAACGATATTTTGCATCATTTAAATTTTTCGTTCGACGCAGATCCTTTCTCCCAACGCATTCGACCCAGTTCAAGATTTCGTTCCAATCTTGCGGAAGTCTGTCGGGTCGAAAATACACGGGGTAAGACGATTTTTTCTGTCAAACTAATATTCGTAACCGATTACGAGTCCAACTATTTTATTAAGAAGGTCAAGTTGATACAAAGCAGTTTAAACTTATACTTGTAAGTTCCTTGCAAACCATATAATTGTGCCATTATTTGTTTTCGCAGTAACAAAATTACTTTGTTTGTAGCATATTGGTTGGAGGTTGTAGTAAGACGTAGTAAGAATATCAAAGCCTAAACAGAAGTAGGTAGCATTTTGTGAACGTTTTAAATAAATATTTTTTTGTAACGTTTAAAATACTATATACCAGTGCTTTTCAACCTTTTTGCTGGAGTGGAACCCTATAGAAACATTCCACTGGCTCGAGGAACCCCAGTGTAATAAACACACCTCAATTAGCTAAAGAATTTAAAAATTGCGGCACCCTTGGACAGTACTAGCGGAACCCAAAGGTTCCGCGGAACCCTGGTTGAAAACCTCGCTTTGCTATATAACTATACTGTACTATTATAATATGGGCTTTAATATTGATAACTTGGTGAATTACTCATTTTCTAACAGTAAACGGCAGTTATGTCGTTGAATAGTTAAACATGATCAAATTACGAACTAATTTAGCATTGGATTGGTGCCGATATAGGATTATTTACGTCAACCTACTGTAGTATCTTACTAGTACCCGATATACAACGACCTGGTATCGGTAATATCGGCCTCTTACCGATACTATCAGAGGTTCTGAAGCAACAAGAGCTATTCCACATCCTAACATTAAGTCTTACGGAAGTTGTTTTGCCGGAACCCAGTTGTGGCTTTCACAAATGTAAAAAAAATCATCGGATCCCTAAAAACGTGTTTTGTTTGCGTGGAGATTCGACTTCTATCGTGACTAGCACCCAATTAAAGCGGTCACAGATTTCTTACCCCATCCTAAGCATCATATTTATTGATTGCAGCGAGCAATGCAGCAGGTTGAATGGCACGATGGGAGTATTAAGAACGTCCACGTCGATGTCGCCATGCTGTTTGAATACCAGGTAAAACTACCTATTTACAGCCGCATTTCAGTTAGTAGAAAATTTCCAGAAATGCCGTCAGAAAGCTGTGTAATAACGTGACGTCATAAAATCTGGAAACACCTGTTCTCTGTTTTACTACCTTATCCCAAAAAAATTCTTCGTAAGCCTAAAGTTAATAAAACAATACCAGGTAAAAAGTATTTTTCGTTTTGGTCGAAAATTTTACGAGGCTGTTATACGTGAATAATAATGGCTCGTTCGGAAAAGCTTGGTCGCCCGCAACAATTTTTCTTAGGTATAAGTTCAAAAATCTTTTTTCGTGCCGACTCAAATGTTAGGCGTAAGTATAACACTGAAGCTTTACCGACCTAATTCTCTCCACTAAACTTTTTAAGTTTAAAGTGAATTGTAAACCACAAATAAGATAGGAGTAACTGTAAACCACAAATAAGATAACAGTAGGAATAAACCCAGTTTTAATTATTACGAGCCATATCATTGTATAATCCTTAACTTTATTTTCTTTAAAATAAAAAAATTTAGATAGATCTTGCTCAGGCTCAGAACCAATCTCAATAAATCTAACCATGTAAAAGTACCCCAGTCGACTTAAACTAATCACACGGTGACCCAAGTTTAAGTCGCAATCCACAGGTTGAGATACAATTCAATATAAAAATTTTGCAAGCCAGATTAAAAAGTATTTTTACCATATTTCTAGAAACAACTTGGCGCGGCTGTTAAGGCTTTCGAGCGGAGAGTTGAATGGTTGGCTTCTGGAAGTAGAACATTGTGGGGAACCATCTGTGAGAAGTGGTGAGACATCTTGTAAAAATTTAACCCAATGTTTTAGTTTTAAAGATGAAATTAATACAAATATAGGCGTCGATTATATATTTTTGGCGTCAGCAAAATGTTTTTTGTAGTTTAATGATGTTTTAACCGTGATTTTTGTTTATTTTCGATTGAGTCAATCCTAAACAGCGTTGTTCATTTTTTTTTAACGCACAGCTTTAAACAATATATATTTAGATTTTGTATGAAGTTTTTTTATATCTGTTTTTAGGCATTTTTAATTAAAGACTTAATGTAAACAATTCCTACATGTTGTTTTACAGCGTCATATTTCTGATCGACACTTCACTTTCTAACAAAGCTTACATGATCCACATCCAACATTCACTTCGGGTCTTGATGGAACAGCAACTCGCAAATAAGCAAGCTTTCAACATTATAGCGTGAGTTTTACACATTCTGGTACGTTTCTTATGTTTTGTATAGTAGGTTAACCAAAATGAGCAAGGCTCGAAAAATCTACAGGGTTGCCACCAAGTCTTTGTATGTATTTGCGTTACAAAAAGTCTTTGAAAAACGTTCATGTTTTAAAAGTCTATAACTATTTTTCATGCCCAGCTTAAGGTTTGAGTTTCGAAAGTGTCTTTGTATGTTGCACTGAATATGTGAATAATAGAAATCACCTTGACCCTTGCAAGATAAATGTCGACCTTAATTCCTGATCAGTAACAGCAAAATACTCTAGCAAAGCTAGCAATTCAGGTCAGACACAATAAACAGATCTTAAAAAAAATAGAATTCTATTTGAATAAGATATACTGACGATGCCTTAGTTGGCAATATATATATATATATCTTTTACGATCTGTTTATTGTGTCTGACCTGAATTGCTAGCTTTGCTAGATTATTTTGCTGTTGCTTAATTTTTGTACATAGAACAATTTTGCGTGCCATATGATGGTGCTTGGTATATTTCAGTTAAAACAATCATTTTACTTGAAGTTGACCTTCTCCAATAATGACTCGGCTTGTTATTTTTTTATCAATATGACTTGATCTGTACTTCAGTTATTTTACCAATAACTTGACTTAGACTTATTTAATTTCAAAATGACTTGTTTACAACACTGAGTTATACATAAGTAAGCCTATATAAATTTAAATACCTTTGGTTATAGGAAAACATACTTAAATGTCACATTTTGCTAGTGCTGTTATTCAATGTTGTACATTGCACGCAGATTTGGAAGCCATCCTAAGATGTGGAAGCCAAGTATGGTGAAACCTACACCTGAAAGCTTACAAGCCGCTTGGAAGTAAGTTTCACCATTAAATTAAAGGTTGTTTTTCTAATTTGAACGAAATATACGCGTCGTTTCGCGCTTCTCTCGGTTAGACCAGTGGGGCATGGCTCACTGGTGGGCCATAAAAAAATTTGAGGTGGGCCACAGACCAATTTAAAAGTTAGATTTAGTTTTATTTGTGTCACCATATTTAATTTTACAGGAATAAGTGCTTGGGGAGGAATTTAGAAGGAATGTAAATTTACTATTGAGTCGCAAGTATCTCACTAATGCACGGTTGAATAAATAATCTGTTTTGAACATGTGTTCTGCTGTGTTTTGTTCTAAACCTATTTTAAAGTTTTTTCTTTCATAAAAAATGTATTGGGCCACAAGAATTTTTTTGCAACGTAAATGGGCCACGAAAGGAAAAGGTTGAGAACCTCTGGGTTAGACTGTATTTTAGCTGCTTATTTACGTGCGACTTTTCGAGAACGATGGGTGTTTTTAAGACTAATTGTTTTGTGAAGTAATCGTGACATTGTGATGCTTAATTATCGAAGCAAAATACGGTTAGGACCAATAAAGTGTGTTTTTTTAATTTTAAAGTCAATTATTCAGCAACTATTCCACGTTGTAAAGGATATGTTATTGCATCCGCAGTTGGGTCCAGCACCTTGAAGCTTCAGGAAGTCGCAACCTTCTCTCAGCTTTCAGGGCAGCTGTTGAGAATGAAGATGACATGAAGGTGTATGGGGGTGTCAAAGGGATTTACCTTTTCACGAGCGGCGTCCCAGATCAAGAGGAAGTAAGTGATTGAAAAAAAATACCAAAAAGTTCAGCGATAGTTCGTTATCTTTAGTCCATTTTGAATGACTTTTTTGATGACTTTGTTTCCAAAATCTCTACAACTATTATTTTTGTGCAGGTGAGTTTTCGCCTGTTTTAATATGGAACAAATAGGACCAAGAGTATAAGTGGTTGCAAGAGTCAACAAAAAATACCAGAAAATCGCAAGTTCTGCAATAGCGTAGTTTGTTATTTTAGGTGTATTTTGAGTAAAGCAATAATGATTATTTTTTATAATTTTGTTTCAAAAATCCCGGAACTGTTTTTTTTTGTTATTTAGGTGCCTGTTTTAAAATGAAACCAATACCATTTTTTACGAACTCTGGTTATTAGTTGGCTTTTTTTCTTTTTGTTTGAACGAACTTTCTCTTTTTGTTTCGGTTGTTTTATATACATTTTTTACATAAAACACTACTTTCGTTAAGGTGCACGTGTTGACATTAAGCTTCTGTTTTAAGTGACTTGTTTTAAGTGAACTGTTAACCTTAGTGTTTTATTTAATTAAACAGTGCTCCTAGTGGCGCGCTTTTAACATCAGTGTAAGTTATACATCATTGCCAACACTTAAAAAAACTCCTACCGCTACTAATTCTAAGTGTCGTATATACAATGTTAAGGCCAGGGGCGGATTCATAGCCCCCCCCCCCCCCCCAAACAATGGCTTAAAAACAATAAATTATGCAATGTTTTCTTATTAAATTGCTCTCTGCCTTGTAGGACGTGATTTGTTCTTACGTGAGTGAAACTTCTACCGGATCGGAATTAAAGCAGCACACAGTTCTGTTCAGCATCGACGATTACACAGTAAGCTGGCCACGCAATACAACCCAGTCACAGTTGGTAAAAATTGTAAAATTCATGTTACCGTGTAGGGTTGTCTGATAATATCTGAACGGAACAGATACCCGATGCCAAGTGATAGTACTCGTCCGACATTTGGCTGTATCGGTGCCGATCCGATACCTTATTTATATAGGATTTTCAGCCTTAATTTGTGCGCAGTGATTTCTACCTTGAAACGTTGTTAAAAGACAGTAGCTGAACTACTGGAGGTAATAAAACTTCCTATCACTTAGCTTAATGTCCTGGCAAAATAACCTTCGTTAAATTTCAACTTTATTCCTGCTTGACCATAGTTATGACGTAATTCGGTATCGGTCGTATCGCGATACTTTTGTCCAACATATCGATTATATTATTAATATGGGAATAAAATCTTAGGTATCGGTCAGTCGTAATCTGGTTTGCCAAAAAATTGAACAAAACTCTTTTTCACCAAGCTGACGCTAATGCTATTTAAAAACAACTATAAATCGTAGAATTTTAAATATCGTGATGTTGAGTGGTATGTAGATGCAGTTTTGGGGGTTTAGACGTTTACTCCCTTAGAATTTTTGTTTAGATAAGTTAATTTTTTTACCAGCGCAAATAAGATATTTTTCCGCTTAGGTCAGCGAAGAAGAATTGCCGAGCAGATACGCAACCGTCCAACAAACGGTGGATTGTATAAGAAATGTGGCTCACTGCGCTCGGGGAAGATTCCACTGGTTCAGGGAAACAGGTGGGTGAAAATATGTGAGAAATAATAATCAGAAAACTGTTGAATTCGGTTAAATGAGTGGTCGTAGCACGATTATAGGTCGTGGGTTCAAACCTCACCACAGGTAGTTTTTTAAGAACAGTATGCAGCAGACAACGGTGCTATGGTTGTTTCTCGACTTGATTCTCTCTGAGCCTGTGAAGCTCAGTTGGTAGAGCGACGGTCCTGATTGGCCGGTATAACAGAGGTCGTGGTGGTTTTAAGAATATGATGCAGGAGACAAATATGCTTTGGTTGTTCCATACTTCTATAGCTCAGTTGGTAGACCTTCAGTTTTCGCCTGTAACTTAAAACCTGTGACTCGTACCGGTCGGCGAGGTTTTCCGCGGTTAGGACCTCAACTGAAAAGCCATACTGATCATTTACATTCTCCTCCGCGTTAGAAAGTATATTGGTATATTGTTATCACTTATTCTCACAACACTACATTCTCCAGGCATAGTTGAAAGCGACGACATCCTAGCGCTTACAACTGAGATGGACCAAGCTGTTTACTTTTCCAAGCGATGCGCAATGTTGGTTGATTCGGTGAAGGAAAGGGACGACTTAAGAAAGGAACAGAAAGCGCTAAAGCAACTCGTGAGTTGGAAACTATACCGAATATTTCATATACATTTTGTATAAGTGTGAAATATGGCCATTATTCTTTCAAGGGTGGGGTGACAGCAACGAAATATATTTAGTAAAAATGGCGATCGGTGTCATTTGTATAGCGTTTAAGTTTTAGGTCGTCCGAAAAAGCTGTTTTGGTTAAAGTTTGCTTGGCAGCAACATTTTTATGATGTTGTAATGATTTAAGTCAATATCATGATAACTTTTTAACATTTGACTTACTGTTACTGTTTCTATATGACTTGCCTTTACTTAAGTCTTTTAAGCAAAATGACTTGATTTGACATAAGTAAGTATTTTGGACAAATGACTTGACCGAGACTCAAGTCACTGTGTCAGCACACTGAATTTTAAAAACAAGTAGCCACAAAAAGCGGACCAAAATGTTTTTAAACCAAAGTACCATAATTTGTTTTGTATTTTTGTATTCCACAGATGTTGTGTGATACTCCAACCAACGCGAGACGAAAACGACAAGAAAAACTCAAAGCAGTTGAGTTTATCGAACCGAGGCAGACTGCGCTGAGCAAGGCGAGAATGGTAAGACGTATTTCCTCGTAGAAGGCGCAACGTAATAATAGTGTGTGATTGCTATCGTGTTATAAGGCGGTCTTTTGCTTTTTGTTACGTAAAGCAGTGGTTCTCAACCGCCGGTCCGCGTCAACTTTCCTGCCGGTCCGCCAAATATATTACAATTTTCTATCAAATTGCAAGCAAAATGCAAGATGTTGAAGGCTTGCATCAAATTTAAAACTTCGCGAGTTGCGTAATTTGCAGTATTATGACGTAATATAGAGTTAATGGCTGGTTTAAGTCAACTTTAAGTCCCAGTTTTTGTATGTAAAAAAACTTCAATAGGAAAATAAGCTCCTCTGGTAATTGTAATTTGGAACCAACGTTTTGGCATGCCAAAAAGCTGGTTAACACTTACAATATCTGAAGAGCTGTTTCTGATTAATATTGCTATTCCTAGTAGCAACAGTTGATAGATAGTATATTTATGTAATACTATATTTAATAAAACTAATACTTTTTTGTGTGTAACTACAACTTTTAGTTTCATGTTTGCTCTGACTGCTGTCGTGCATCGTGCAATACAGTGGTTCTTAAACATTTTTAAACGCTAGCCCCTAAAAAGGTATATTTGTTCGCGTGGACAAATTGCTATGTTTTAAACAAATTTGAAAACATATACTTTTATTCACGTTTATTTGACGTTTTATTTTTGTGTTTTAGGAAAATGATTCTCCAAAGGCGCTTGCTTGGAAGGTATCAAGCAGAAAAGCGCCTCTACCAACCGGTAATAAACTATTTACTGTGCAAAGTAATAACTGAGATTGTTTTCTGTACATGAGAGAAATCCGTACTTGTTTTGATTTTTTTTGCTTACAAGTATTTAATAGGTAATATAAAGTTGTTGGAAAAATTTCGTATATTTTGCTAGTTTTAAATTGTTCACTGTTTATTTGCAAAATATATGAAGTTTTTGGGATGTAGTGTTCATATATCTTTTAGGCAATTTAGGTTGATTAATTTGCGTTTTTCTTTCAAATTATAGAGTAAACCAGCTCACTGTTAATACGCAAATAAAGTATTTACCGTTCAAATCAACGATTCTGTCTTTTACCCCCTATTTTCAATGTTACCTACTTCTGTGTGGGCTTGATAACTTCTACTATACTTATAACTAAAACCTACATCCTTAATACTCCAAAGTTTTTATTATAATTTTCATATTAATTAAAAAATATAAAGTTTGTATAAATCGACATCATCTTGATTAAGACGTTTCGATACGAACTTCAATCATCTTCAGTTAATCGAAACGTCTTCATTAAGAAGATGATGTCGATCTACTCGACCTTTTAGCTTTGCAATCCATTTTCAAGCTTCATTACAGATCCGTGCATAGTGTGCCTAAATATTATAATGTAATCTAGGTATCCGCAACACGCAACTCTCGCTTTTGTACTCCAAATTACCTCTTTCACCCATAACCCCCTATTTTCACCCCTCTAGCCCCCTACGGAAGCCCCGAAGAGACCCCACCGCCCCGCAAGGGTTCCGCGGCCAAGGGGGGCAAGAAAAAAGGCCCCCGGGCCCAGCGCCAACCCTTCTACGTTGAGGACAAGAATAGCGTGGGTGTGGTTTACAAGAACTACCCCAAGCAACGAAGCGTTCGTAAGTCGGTGCCTGAACCAATATTTCCGCAAGTTGAGGAAAGAATTACAAGCAAACAGGTTAAAATTATGAACAGTGTTGTAATGGTTTATTTTAAGTTAATTTATTGCCTTTGTAATTGGGGGAAATAACTTGAAGTCTAAAAACTGAATTTAAAGTGCAATTTTGATAGTTAGTAAGTCGGTTTCTGAACCAATATTCCCACAAGTTGAGGAAAGGATTACAAGCAACAGGTTGGAAATAATAACAACAGTGTTGTAATGGTCAGTGTTTCTTAACCTTTTATCGCGTCGATATTTTACTAACCCTATTTACTAAGAGTAAGTACACCAATGAAGTTTCAGCTGCCCAATTCTATTTACTGTGTTGTAAGGAACTCAACACAATAAGACAATAGCATTAGTAAACATAAATTGAATTAATATGAGCGGTATCTTAGCATTGCTTTCGCTATTTTCTTAAATATCGGAAACATCTTTCTCAGAGCCAATCTCAATATCTAACCATATAAAACTACTCCAGCCGGCGACCCAACCAAATCAAACGGCGACCCACGTTGAGTCGCGACATAGTTTAAGAAGCACTTCAAAAGTTAACAAATTAAATTACCGCTTCCCTCTGGGCCGTGTTTCTATCAGTGGCTTTCTGCGGCCGCTACACGTATCGCATGCTCCTTTTGCTTTTGTTTTTACAGTAGTGGTTGGGGTTTTTACGCAGATTGTCTTTGTCTTTGTTCATCTTGGATGTATTTCATATATTTTAATATTTTAATTTTTTACTATTTATTTGTACAGACAAACTGATGATGCCATTTATAGGCGAAATGCATATTTGTATTAAAAGTTTTAGACCTTGCTGACTGATTTTTGTTCGGAGCGGTGCGCTTCTCAAGCTTTTATTAATAAATTTTAGAACTTTTATCGTCGGCATTATGTGTTCTTCTGTTGGAGGGCCAGATTCTGTTGTGGATACACATACAAAGCAAATTAAATTGCCTTTTGAATTCGGGGAAACTTTAAAGTGAAATTAGCAGAGTTTGTAAGTCGGTGCCTGCATCCATCTCTCCACAAGTCGAGAAGAGAATTAAAAAAATAGAATGACGTCACAATGGTTACGTCAATACGTGACGTCGTAATATAATTAGTCTCCAACACTTGTTGCTTTTAAACGACTTTCCTAATAGCTTCTTTACGTTCACAGTGGTTGAAGAAGTACGGCATCAACAAGTTAAAGCTGAACTTGAATCGTTATGTGTCGGGGCCGGTCTGCATCCACGACAAGTCCAAGGTTAAAACGGTTGGATCGCACACAACTTCAAAGTGGTTCTGCTCAATATTTCCAAGCGTAGAGATTGATGTAAGTACAGCATTTTGCAGAGATGCGCGAGATCTTGCATTTGCCCTATTTTATGTGAGGAAACTTGAAAAATCTTGTTTCTAGTAGTTACGTAGACTCTATTCGTTCCTTATTTGCGTTATTTTTTCTTATTTAATCCAAATAAATAGCTTTTTGCAGTATTTTTTGTTCGGTCAAAGTCAGATTATGAGCAAATAAATTAACAATAACAAAAAAACAAGATATAGCAACATAATTGTTTTACGTGCACAAATTGAGATAAACAACAATTTTTTGTGAGATTACTGAATTTCAACCTAAGTTGTGTTTCGGAATACTAAAGTCAAGTCACGTCATTTAAATACAGCTATACTTTAGTTTTAAGCATTGCAACACCGACATGGAATCTAACGAGTTACGATACAAAGTCATTATCTGTGTTATCGGACATCGGCGTCGATCCGATATCACCGCACATTCTAACAATGATCCCCTGTTATTCTTTAGGGTTCAGTTCGTCACATCGACATGCAAGAATCGGAAATGGAGGAGTACGAGCTTCACGTCACTTCCGCCATACACAGATATCTTAAGAGGATGAAGTGGCTCTTGTCGGGAAGTAGGACTCTGTTTGGCAACATCATCGAAGATAATGTGGGTTTCATAAAAATTTTGATGAAATGGAAACTTTTTAACGGCTTTCTTTCCTTTATGGCTATTTTATTAATCTTCTAACAACTGGTCAAGGTGTTTCTTTCTAGCAATATCCGGGTTTGTGGCATACTTAGTTCTACGTTTATTAACCCGAATCCAAGCTAATTAGGCATCAACCGTTATAGGTCTATTTTGGAAAACTAGTTACAAATATTTCATTCAGGAAATAAGCGGCATTAGGATAATTCGGTTTTTATGCATAATTCTTTCCAGGTGATTATTTTGATTGACACCTCTGGTTCGATGAGCTCATATATGGACGAATTACAGAAGGGGATGACGTCACTAATCTGGGAGCAGTTCAGCAAAAATAAGATAAAGTAGGGGGCTTGCATTCATATTTCCGATTTTTTGCTTTACAAATTGTGATAACTGATAACCATAGTATGTTTCCAAGAGTAAAGCATGGTTTTTTGGGACGCTATAAAATGCTCTGTGTTTATGTTGCTGTGCTAATTTGTGACAAGTTATGTTCGTTAGGTTTACCTAAACCTAATAATGTATACAAGTTTAAGTATTGGAGTGATATAGCTGAATAGTACATCATGAGCCTTGGGGTAGGCTTGGCGATACTATATATCGAGATTTGTTTTGTAAAAGAAGGGTAAAAATACCCGCCCGCGGTGAGATTCGAACTTAAAACCTCCAGCACATCAGGAAACAAACTGATTAATAGAACTTAAAGCAAGCCAAAAACTAGCTACGGCTACGTTGCTTGCTTATTGCACCTACAACAAACTAGGCCTAATTTTAATGTCTTGCTGAAATCGATAATCACGTGACCTAATCCTATTGGCTCTCAGCTTCAACCTGATCTCGTTCTCGAACGCGACTAACCAATGGCAGGAGAGCGTCACTGAAGCGAACGAGACCACGTGCCACGATGCGGTTCAGTGGGTTTCAACGCTCAAGGCCCACGGAGGGACGGCCACACTGGAAGCTCTGGAGGTGGGAATTAGTGACTTTATTTTGTCTATTTTCAAATTACTTGACTTGATTCATTCAACGAAACATATGAATCTAGCCCTTCTGAAGCTGCTTTTTTCCAACGATTACGGCTTACATATCAATGGCTTTCATTGTACTTGACTTTGACGACTTCGGTGGGAATTAAATGTTTTTATTAAGCATTTTATTATATAATTTTGGTTTATTTATCTTAACACGATTGAATGCTTTGCTTGTTATTTTACGATTGCATTGACTTAAGTAATTTCAAAATGTCTTGTTAACAACGCTGGATGCCCGATATCACCAGATCGGAACTAATTATACCAAATGGTAGTATCTTTACTCGTCCGATACTAGGTGGATATCGTTGCCAACCCGATAACAAATTGATAGAAATGAAGGCAAATTTACCAAAAAGGTAAATTCAAAGAAGATATTGCCTTAACAACTAGAGCTGACTAAATTGCCTAACGCTAGAGCAAACTTTTGGTATTGAGGATCGCTATATTTTTCCGACAAAACCTTAATTTTTAAATACCAATTGGTTTGACCTTAGGTGATTTTACAGAACCAAAAAACAGCCCCCCTTAAAGCAAGGCAGGTTAGAAAAACAACCTGTGGTGAGGTTCGAACTCACGACCTCCGATCATACCGGGGCCGACGCCCCACCAACTGAGCTACACAGGCTCAGAGAGGAGCAAATCGAGAAGCAACCATGACGCTGTTACTTGCTATGCTGTATGTAAATACAACCTCAATTACGCTACAACTTATATATTTTTTAGTGTGCGTTTTCCGACTCTGAGGCGCAAGCTGTGTACCTTTTGAGTGACGGAAAACCTGACACAAGCGCTAAGCTTACTCTTGAGAGATCCGAGCAACTCAACACCAAGAACATCCCAGTGCACACAATATCCTTCAACTGTAGCGACGCGTAAGTTAAACCAGGTCAAACGATAGTGATGGAGGCGTATTTTGCTTTATATTACTACACAAAGTTAAAGCATGTAAAAATCCTCATCTCATATGTGGTTTTACTTTTATTTTCTGTAAAAGTATTAATAAATTGTAGATCAAAAATATTCAAATTTTGTGTTGTAAAATGATTTTTTGATGTAAAACCTATGGTTTTTAGATGTTAGCCTTTCAATTTTTGTGTAGAATATTGCATTTTATGTTTGGGGTTGAAAATAGGCACATTATTGGTGTCCGTGATATGTGTATTGTAGCTGATGGTCATTCATTCATGAGTAACAGTTCAACCGAATGTTGAAAGGCCTCGTAAAATAGAGCCCAAAATTAAGATAAAACAATAAGCTTGGCATTTATCCGACTTGGTTCCTGCTTAGCAACTAAATCAGTGAATTAAATAACCAGCCCAACTCAAATAAATCAAACACTGGGCAGTTATTGACGTGCTGGGTGGCATGGATGTTGAAGTTTTCAACATTAGAGCAAAAAACGAAGAAAAATCACTGCTGTTAAACTGTTTGTACCCTAATGTTGTTACAGCACCGCTAACGGATTCCTGAAGCAGCTAGCGTCGTCCACCAGTGGGCGCTACCACCGCTCTCACGGGGAGGCGGATGCTCATTTTGCTGCTCACAGACTTATGCAGGATGGATGCTTGGACGAAGACGTGAGTGGACAGATAGTCACTAACCTATGGCGTATACTGTTTTTACGAATTCAATTGTTAGACATTTTTCTTGGTATAATTTAGCTGAAGTGTCAACAAATCTCCTGCGCACAAGACTGATTGTGAAATTTAACACTGTAATTGTTGACTAACGCAAAAGTATTTTTTTAGAAAATAATACGAAGTTATAATCAGTATAGACATATTCTGTATCTTTCCTTGGCAATCTTTAAGCATACGGCCATTTTGCATAATGGTATGCAGCATAGCCCTGCACAGCTTTAAAATACTAGTTTTTATCTGCTTGTTTTATTACTATCCAGGATCCGAACCTTCCAGCATTTGAAGGCGACGACCTTCGCCGACTCAACATTGAAATCACCAAAGCCAGGAGATTCCTCACACAATCACGACATTTCAAGTAAGACCACAACTTACTTTTAAAGATGGTTAAGTTTGGCCCTTAAAGGTTTAAAATTAGGTTTAAGACCAGCGCTGCGGATTCGCAATCGGACTCAGGACCAACGAAGTCGGTTCGTTTTGCTGGAGTCAGACTCGGGACTCGAGTAAGACCACGTAAAACTACCCGAGTCCAGAGTCCGACTTGCGCAGTACCAAATTTTGAATCTGATATAGCCACGAACAGTAAATTGTAACGATGGAATAAAGTATGGTGAAATATTTCCCAATACATATTGCGGGTGTATAAATTATATGGCCCCCATATGAAGGGATTGCTGGTATTTTCACCTTACTTCAGTTAATTAAATCGATAAATACAGACTGTAAAATCAGAGCCAGATTTAGGAATCGACAAAATCGCACATTTTAAGACGATCTCGGGTTATTTTTAACGGACTCCGCAAATTTGGGCCGAAATATTTTTTTATTTCGGTTGACTCTGGTTGTTTTAATGAACTCCACAGCCCTATTTTGTATTACAATTTGTTAACTGTTCATTTTTTCAGGAGCGTTATAAAGGAGCACAACGATCAAAACCGGGCTCCCAGTCCACAGACTGACAGCAGCACCGAAGCCAGAAAACCTATTTCTACCAAACCTTTTCTACCGTGAGCAGCAGACTTGGACAAAGTTTTAAGAGACATTTCAGGGGGTAGGGAACATGGGTAGCACTACTTGCTAGGTGTTACGTTCATAATTTAATTAGTTAGTGAAGTTTAACGGTGAAATTAAACTGTAAGAATTAACTAAACTCTAATCCGTTTATAATCCTAAACATTCAACAAAGAGTTACCAAATAAATGATACCATGATGGGATAACTTTAAGTAATGTATACCTCGATATAAGAAGCTTTTATATTTTTATTTAGGCGTATTTTTGGTTGTTTTATTTGTCAAAACACAAACTTTTTTAGTCATGCTTATAGCAATTATCCCAATTTATTACCGCATCTTGTGCCTTTTTACTAATCGTGTAATTTCTTACATTAGTGGTGTCTGTGCTCTAAATATTGCTGTACTTTTATCGCGAGCACTTTACATTTGTGTATTAGTCGGATATCTTCAGCACTGTTCGTATTTCGTACTAATTCGCACAATAAAACAACAAAAGTAGTCGTACTTTCGCGCTTTAAGTGATAAGTAAAGTTTGCTTTTAAGGATTGTTTTTATTACCAACACGGATTTACTGCACAGGGGAAAAACAAAAAGCAGACGAAAGCGGAAAGCTACAGAGAAGCTTGCCATTTCACAAAAGCCACCGCTGCCGGATTTAAGGAGTTTCACAGCATAAGCAGAGTTGGCAAGCATCGTAATTTTCTACAGTTAGTTGAAGCTAGTTCAAACAGCACATTTAAAAAGGGATCAGTTTATTTTCGAGCTGAATGTCTGGAGTTGGTAGTTGGTGTAGAATGAATATATCAAAGCCCATACAGAAGTAGGTTTCATTTTGTGAACTTTTCGAATAAATCTTACATTATTGTAGAAGGCTGTAGTTAGACATCAAATGAATATCAAAACCTATACAGAAGTAGGTAGCATTTTGTGAACACAGGAATGTTGAAATTGAATAATAAATTATTCAAATTGATCTGGGTGCATTTCAAAGTACTGTTTTAAGCTATTTGTGTAGACTTTGCCATGTTTTAAGCAGTAACTGCCAAAACAGGTAAAATTTCTAAATTTTTACTTGCCGCTTAAACATGCCCAATATGAAATATATCAGCGAACAATTGGGTGCTGTTATACAGCAAGTCATTGTAAATGTTAACAATTGCAGAAACAAAGAATTCCAAACAAATTTTATCGCCATACCATGGTGTTGCGAGACAATCAAAAACTAATAGAATAGCCGTTGAGAAATAGTTTTCTCTTTCGACATATTTCGAGGTCGCTTTAATGTTAAGGAAAGCATGCGAAAAGCGCACCATTATGCAGAAGATATCGCTTTATAAAAGCAAAAAGTCGTGCCTATTTGTTCTTGTCAATTGACAAAGTAGACAGAAGAACCTACACATTTGGTTCGAAAATAGCCTTGCCCTTTATCGTTTATAGTTGAACATGAAGAGGTCCATTTAAAGAGATTCAATAAAGTATTCCCAAAATGTTTGCCCCTAAATATCCAGGGCATGCCAAGGACAAGGAGTGTAGGGCCTCGCATATTACAAAGGGATGAAAACATACCTCAGAAATAACTATTATACTGAGGCAACAATAAATCCCGAACTTTTTTGCTGCAAAAAAAAAAAATTCCTAAAACTTACCAAATATGAGACATGGTAATTTCGCATTATAGGGATTTCGTCAGTTTTTAGCGAAAGCTTGGACACTCCGCTTTCAAATCGGACGAGCGTCGTTAAAAAACTAAAGCACAGAAAGCTGTCAGGGATTTGATCGCAGGTGATTTTCACCAAGAAGCATTAGAGAGAAAATATGCGGAATTACAATGGCTGGTAAAGAAAGTTTGGTCTAACTAGGCCTATGCCACAATAGTACGAACACAAAAAGCCAGTATAAGCCTGTCAGGTCGAAATTTTGCGTTTTTTGATGGAGTTTGGTTGTATAAAAACGTGTGTTAAATAATATCTATTTTTCTAAAGAAATGTGCTTCAGAATTGCAAAGCTTAGAGAAGCAATAAAGTTGTAAGAACTACTGATTTTTGCCTCATTGAAACCCGTGGTAAATCAAGAAAGCCGGATTTTCTAGAATTGTAAACTATAATATCTACTTCTCACAGAATTCAAAAACCGGGTTTTGAAGTCATGCGTCTCAGCTATGATTTCTATACCAAGTAGATTTTTTTTTTTTTTTTTTGGAAAACCGTTGCATTGAGAGCACAACAGATTTTTATCGATATATGAATATCGGACAGATGCCGATACTTTACCTGGTATCGGACATTAATTTTCGATCCGATAAGATACAATCGGACAACTACCCAGAAAAAAATAATTTCGTAACTGAACGAATATCCTTGTTTCCACGGATCTTGCGTTTTTCGTTAAAAAAGAAGAAATCTCATTGCAATGCAGCTAAAACATCGCGTACCCGGTAGTGAGACGCAGTATGTCAAAAGCTGATCACAGGAAATTGTGTTTTTCTGCAGCCCTGGTGGGCTTCCAATGGTGGCCTTGGATGGATCATGTGGCGTACTTCTGCGTCCAGAGCCTTGATAGTCGATCGTGCTCCTGTCTATGCGTTAGGTACTGGGTGGCGATGCTGGCTACTAAGGGGTCGGCTGGAGAAAACACAGAATTATTGGTTAAAAAAAATGGGATTTTATAGTAGTGCTAACTCATGTTGATCAAGTGCATTTAAGTCACTGTTTTTAAATGATGTTGACAAATGACTTAGCTTTCACTTTCTGACAAATATATATTTTTTTAATTTTGAGAAATGTCCATAAAATTAAGTGTTTTAATTAAATAAAGTTTGGTCAAATCGATTTATCTCAATTTTTGAATGTGAAACAATTTGCTTGCTATAGATATTGTCAATTTTCACCTGATATATTGTTACTAATCGAACGAGTTTGCCAATTTACAAGTTTCCTAGTTTATTTTTTAATGAATGATTTTACTTGAGGTTGACCTGACTGGGACTTCACTTGGGCAACTGATGACTTGGGACTGGGACCGCAATTTTTTTAAAAGACTCGATTTATTTTACAAATGACTTCACTGGGACGTAGGTCATTTTAAAATAACGTGTTTACAACACCACAGTCCTAAATCTTTAAAGTAAAATACCTAAATACTCAACACCCCAAATACTCACATAGAAAGTCCTAAATACTAACACAGAAAGGCCCTAAATACTCACACAAAAAACATCTCAATACTCACACAAAAAACATCTCAATACTCACACAAAAGGCCCTAAATAATCAAAGAAAAGTTGAGCCCTAAATACTTACAAGGGTTGCAATCTGACAGTAGGGAGCATATTGAAAGTAGTACTTTGGACACTGTTAGTGCCGGACTCCAGTTGTCCTTGAGTATGTCCAAGCAGATTACTCCCTGGCTATTGATATTGCAATGATATATGCGAGTTCTAAAGGTCACCTGTTGAAAGGTTAATGCAGATTTCAGACTCCGATAAGAGACAAAAATACGCCCTTGGCATTTCAATACAAGGTACTTTTGAAGAGGTTTGTATTTTGGGAGAATAGGCATTGCAGTGTTATATCGACACATATTAGACCACAAGTGGTGTTTTGCAAATGTTCAAAAGAGATTAAATCACACACAGCTGCTGGAATTAAAATGTTTTATAAATATATTAGTCTTATTAATGAAAACATGTTTTCTGACTAGTTACTGTTTTACAAATTTACAAACATAACTTTGCCAGAAGAGCTGATTTGATTGATATTAAGCCTAGCCGCAACAGTCTATAATATATTAATTACCAAAACAAAATATTTTAAAATGAGTTTGCAGATTTCCTAAAAAAAAACTATTTTTTTTAAAAACACAGTAACAGCAAGTGAAAAAAATATGTTGTACACAGTGTCATATTGGCACACATTATAATACAAGTTGTTTTTTGGAAGAGTAAACGGTATTTAACAACACTATGCAGCTAAAATTAAAAGATTGTCCCTGTTTCCGAAATTACCAGTAAATCACTAATAATAAATAAAATAAATTATACTAAAAATTACTATTAAAGTTAAACAGCTAATATTATTAATATTAAAAGTAAGTTTTAAAACCTGAACAGACCTTGGGGGGTTTAAATGGATATTCTGTTGTGAAAATAATGTCGAGGAAAAATACGCCACCCTCATAAACTGAACCGGGCGGCCCCAGAATCGTTGAAACCCACTCGTACAGATTGTCACCCTTGGGGCCGGCACTGGGAAAACACGTTAGTTAAAAATGTAACTGTAGAGTAAAAAGAAAGGCTTATGGAAATCATCCTGTAAATAAAAATTTGATAATTTTAAAACGTTTTATACAAGTTTTCTTTTAAGTTTTTTCAGAAACATCAACTGTTACAAAATCGTAAGAATTTTTTTTTAAAAGGATGTCACCAAATCATGTCATGAATTGAATATTTTGATTGTAGAGTAACATGTAGGCCTATGTAAAGCATCCTGTAAATAAAAATCTGATTAAAAAGTTGGAAAGGCTTATGTGAAACATCCTGTGAATAAAATTTTGATAATTTTTAAGTTTTGTCAGAAATATCAACTGTCACAAAATCGTAACAATTTTTTTTCAGAAATTACGTAAATAGAAATTTGATAAATTGTTTTCCTAATATCTGATAGACTGTTATAAAAACCTTTTTATACACATTTTCTCTGAAATTTGCTAGAAAGACAAAATGTCTAAAAATTGTGGGTATTTCTAAAAAAAAAAAAGTGTATGTACAAATCTGTTAAATGGTTCTTTAATTTTATTTTACTGGACAGTTTTTTTTTGGTGATGTGAACAATAAGTTCAATGAATCTACCTAATATTTTTTTTAAAAACATGTATTCTGTACTACACAACACACATAATCGACAAAACCTGAGAATAGTTACATATTTACTCAATGGCAACAGGCATTGACGTTAAATATTTACTCAAGATTACGGCTTGTTGACATCTTGTGGGTCGATCTGTTGTAATTTTTACAACAAATAAAGCTTTTAATGTGCAACAGAAACTGTTTTTTTAGATTACCTGCAATTTGGTGGAGGATCAAGCGTAATTTCTGCCAACTCCTTTTGTAATCTAAACAAAATAAACATTTGTAGTGATATTATCTCACAAGCTTAGTGTGCAGTGCTTTGAACATCTGTGAATATTTAAACATTTTTGCAAATATCAAACTGTATGTTTGCTTGAAGGCAATGATTTAATTAGTAAATTCAAATAAATTGAAGTGGGATTTAATGTTACACAGTTTACTGTTATAAAAAATCAAAAGGTTTTACTGCTAAAGAAATCCAAAACTTTTGTTCAGATTTGTGGAGTGATAAGAAAGGGAAGGTATGAAGATGGAACTCTTGACAGTTTTATGGCGCAAGACAAAAATTTAAATGGATTTAAACCAAATACCCATGTGTAATATTGTTATCTGTCTGAGTGATTATGGCTGCTGGATCAGTTAAAAACAACCCAAGTCCAACTTCAGCCAAAATAATAAACTGAAGTCCGACTCCCGAGCCAATTTTCAAATTTCGCCAAGATCCAGTTCCAGCTCTGACTCTCTGGCCTATAACTAAAATTAGGTTGATACACAGCTATGCATTCAAAGAGGTGGTTGTACACGTTATGTATCCACAATATTAAGTGGGAAAATATTTAAATATAAGCTATGAACACTTTTGCAATTCACACTTTGCGTTCTCAAAGGGTTTTAAATTTTGGACTACGCAATATACATGCGCACATCAGACTCAGTAAAAATTCCATGGTTAACACAATAAAAAAACAAACTTACTTAACACATGACAAAAAGACTTTGCAGCAACCCTGAGTTAGAAGTACTTTATAGATAGATAGATGTATTTATTCGGAACATCGAGTGCAAAGGTAAAAAAAAACAATTCAAACACACTGTTATGAAAATCAAGGTTCTAAGTTTTGTACCTTTTTGCACTTGAGGTTAACCCTCTTGGGGACTTGGAGAGCCACAGTTTTGAAGCAGACGCGATTTCTTTGGCCCTCTTTTCTCTATCTCCCTTTCCCTTTGTATCATCGCTAGGTTTTGCGTCATTAGGTGCATCTCCGCTTCCAGCAGGTTGGGTCTGAAAATCACAGGAAACTTTAAAACCAGAAATAATAATAGGTAAAAAATATATGTCTGAAGGGTTTCTGAAAATGTCAAAAAAATTGTTTGAATATTTGAGTAATTACATTACAGCAATTTAAATTCATTTGGTCTGACTTTATTCAGTGTTACTGTTCTAAGGACTTAAATCACTGTTTTCAATAATATATTTGACTGGGTTTTTTTGGTCAAAATGACTTGGCTTGGCTTAAGTCTTTTCGGACAAGTGACTTGATGTGACTTGAGTTAATTTATTGTGTCAAATATTTTGGGTTCAAATTAGGTTGTTTTCAGTAAATATCTTTTAATAAAATTATGTTATTGATTTCAATTTGTGCACGTAAAACATTTTGTTACTTTTTATTTAAAAAACTGCTCATAATTGGACAAGTTTGCAGATTTAAATAAATTTATGTTTTATTTTTATTAATGACTTGACTTGCTCTAATGATGACTTGGCTGGGACTTTGACTTGTTATTTTACAAATGCCTAGAGTTGTACATTTTTGCTTAAAACAGTGACAATATTTAAGAAAAGAAAAATAGGTTAACCAGGTTAAAAATTTACCCTAATATACGTTGTATTAACCGAAAAATTATGTTATTAACCTGCTTGTATGTTGAGGTTTCAGTTTTATGAGTAGAGGAGCTGGGATCTTGTATTTCACTTGTTCCATTTTTGTCACTTCCATTGTACTTTGGCGTGGTATCACCACTTGTACTTGGACGTAGTTCACTTGATGTTGACATTGTTAGCTAGACTTCAAATTGCTGAAGTACTTAATGTCTATTTGAATGTAAAAAGTAAAAAGAAGGTTACCAACTTAATTAATTAAGTCCTTTTTAGTTTACATAACAATACTTTTAAGTATGCACTTAACAAGTGTATGAATCCAAACAAAAATGCTCAAAACATAAAAATGGACTTTTATACATTTTAATGTTGTTCAGAATAAAAATGCAAAAAAATAAACAAACAAACAAAATCTTAAAAAAACAAAATTATTAATCAATCTGTGAAGAAGTCCTTTAAATAGAGTTGCAAATTTTAAATGAAGTTAAATTTTTATAGTTATATAGACAAAACAGCTTTAGCAAATTGCTACGACAATTAAGTTTTGTTTTCAAAATTTCGCCAAGAATCTAAACCTTTTTTGTCTACCTTTAGCCAACTTTAAACCGCGGCAACGACTTTCGAATATTTGCACAAAACACAATTTTACGTAATATATTTTTGTTTAAACCTTTGTCAAAACAAAGTTAATTGTTTCTTGCTTCAAAATTCTCCAAAAATTTTTATCACGGCACGTTTTTTGCCGCACGCAAATTTGAGCGAGAACAAAAACATTTGCATGATACGATGTTTTACGAATTAAACACATGTCTTTGACAAATGTAACATTTCCTAACATATGTTCTCAATAATGATTCATATGATGAAAAATAGGTGGCAATCACACACAATAACACCACGAACGATATTCTATTTCTGACAAATCGTCTTGCGTAATCAAAACACTTGAAAAAATGCGCAGGCGAAAGAAATATTTGACGAGAAAGGCATTGTTAAAAAAAACGTTTTCACAGGTAGCCATTTTGTGTTTGAATTTTAATCTAAGTTCGCCAATTTTTTTTTAAACATACTTGCTTTAATAAGAAAAATTACATATATACTTAGAAATTGCTTCTTTTATTGCTTTACAGTACATTTTTAATCCTTTAAACTGGAAACACCCGAGATAATTTAAAGATGGCGGCCAACTATAGGTGGTTTTTCTCTAACGCGTTAACGCAATGAAACAAACTTTCATAACGGAATACGTCACTTCATCTGTGTTACACAACCTTGTAGTTTATTGTGATTGATTTGTTTAGAACGTAGTCTTGTTATAGCACGGGACTTGATTAAAAATGCCTACTGATAACACAAAAAACGCGAAATTCGCTACACATCCAACAAAGCTGTTTAGGAAATCAACTATAAAAAATCCAAGGAATAACAAAGCTCATTATAAGTACAAGTTTTCTCAATGACACATTACCGACACACAACTAATGAATTACTGATTGAATGTAATTTTGTCATTATTTAAGCTTCATTTTGTTTTGAAGGCTTTTTTGCACCATTTGTAAAGCATTTCATTTGCTATTTTTTACATTTTGTGAAAAAATACTCTCACATGACAATAATAAACATCACATCTTCTTGCACTGGTTTTTAACCTTCGGGTATATTCTCATATTATGATACTCGTATAGACATGCTATCTTTGACTGCTGTGTTGAGACCGAGCATCTGTAGTTCATTATTTAACGTGTTTGTTTGCGTGCGCATTCGAAAAGTCTGATTAAAATCGTTCTGGCCATTTCCTTTTACCGTTTGCATCCTGCATACCGAGGTTGTTGACTTACCAGTTAATCCCTAACGCATTCGCTTTTGTACGGTGGCCAATGTCTCACCTGTTGAAATATACAGCTGAAAATCGTAAAAACAGTCTGCTGCATTTTAATTCACATATGAACACCTATTATTTAATTGTTCTAACATCGTTTAAACTTCCAAAAAAGGGGCATTTTAAATACAAGTTTTTCTCTTAGGTAATGACACTGTAGAGAGCGAGCGTCTGTATTTGGTAGTTAATGTGTTCGTTTTGCGTGCGCTAAAAGTCGTTCTCGCATATTTCCTTTCCCGTACATCCTGCTCATTAACTTAATCCCTAGACATGCGTTTTCCTGGACGTTAGTCGTATCCCAATTGTACTGCAAAACCAGTCAACGATGCTCTCCTTACTGGCGACACGTGTTTTTACTGCGCTATAAGCTATTTCATTTAAAGCGAGCTATGCTGAATTATTTGAACGTACAATAGATTTATAAGCGACTTGACAGTATACACTTTGAAATGCAATGACAGTTTGTTTTAGTTTCGACATAGTGGAGTTCAGACAGTACGGTGGTCATGTCTCACCTGTTGAAATATACAACACTAATAAGTTTAATATCACTGACCTAGAAAATAAAAAAAATCCTAACATTCTATACTTAAGTTTTCACACTTCATCACATATTTAGGTGACCTACTTTTAAATATTCACCCTAAACAGACAAGCATAAATTTAAATGAACATTTGACAGCATGTATTGGTTTTTAGGGTGTACGTGTTCAAAAAAACTTTTATTGTTACATGCATAATATATTTCCAAACCTGTAAGTGCAAAATTTAGCAAAAGGCAACAAAACATCAAATGTACAGTTCACAAGTTAACTTACTTCTTGTTTTTTTGTTTACTGGTTCAACAGTTTTATACAAAGGTGGGGCGAATCAAAATCTAAAAAGGCTTCAACAACCAAAATGTAGTACCATAGGAAAACAAAACTACAATATGTTACAAACTTATACAGTCGTTTTGGTCCATGTATTTCATATAAACTGCAAGTTAAATATTTAAGAAAACATCTATGTTTTTAGTAAGTACATTATTACAACGTATGCAGTAGCGTAACACACATTGGCGCCAAACTTGGGTGTGCAGAGCGTTTTTAGATACCCTGCATTTCTCATAGGGCGTCAAAATGCCCTGCAAATCGACCAAGTTATCAATAAATGTGTAAAATAATTATTGTAAGAATTCCTGTAGCACACTTTAGTTTCCCAAAAGTGATTAAAACTTTCCTGAATTACCATATAGGTGGGCCATAGAATACTTTGTTTGTTCTGCAAAACATTGTTACGTTTTGCCAATATCAATGGAAACTTTTTTAGCCTAAAGGTGCGAAAACGTTAAATGTTTGGCTCAGTGATAACAGGTAACAGCTGTTATCTAAGGGCCCACATTTTTATCTGATTAATAAGCAATGTGAGGATGTTCAGAAAAAAACGCGCTGTAAAAGTTCGGCGCCCATGGTAACACATACAGGGAAATCGATAAGAATTACATACATCTATTAAAATAGCGATATATGTACATGCTATGAAGCTGCATCTAGCAGCAATTGAAGAAACTGTTGTTTCAGTCAACATTTCTCTTGATCCAGAATAAGTAGCAACTGCATAAAACTGTTTAGGAAACCGTACAGTGTTCGAGAACTTGTAAAATCAAAACTAAACAACCAGTTTAGGTTTTCTTTCTTAGGTTATCGAATCTTCGAGATAGATCATCAAAATCAACTTCTTCATTATTGTCCTGGCCACTGTTGTTCGGCCCAGGTCCAATCGAATCGCCAGGCATTCTGGTTGGTACTGACGGCAAATCGGGAATTCCAAGTCCAGGGGAGCCAGACCTCGGTGCCGCTACAGGGCCGGGGCCTCTACTGGGGCCAGGAGGGCCAAGAGAATCATTATAAGAGGGAAGGCTTTCTGATTTTCCAGGCGACCCATTCGGAGTTTTAGATGGAAGAGGTGGGGCTTGTTTTTCCTCGTTCGGATCCGTGGGTGAATATGGGGGTAGGGTCGTGGAAGAGTTAGGGGTGCTACCGGTGGGGTACTTCATGGGGGCTGGGTCATACGGAAGCTGGGGCTCCGGGTTGTAAGGGGCAGGAGCGACAAAACGAGAAGGCTGTGGAGCGAAAGGGGCAGATGCAGAAGCAGCATAGCTGAAAGATGGAATTTGTCCACCACCACCACCTCCGCCACCACTACCACCACTTCCACCAGCTCCGTCTCCTGGGAAGTCTTTGTTGTTGAAATCCATGAAATCGGTATCGACCCCCTCTCTACCTTCCTCCAACTCTTCTGCCATGACTCTAGGATCCGGCGTGAACTCCACATTGGCCACTTTGCAGATTTCAATCAGATATTGCTCAACCAGGACCTTTTTCGGCGGAGTCGGATCCAGTTTGACCATGACCCGCTCGCAAACGGTGCCCACCTGGTTCGAAAGGCATGCTTCCACATACTTTTTGCCATAATATGCCCCAAGCAGGTTTTGAACGATCTTCAATTCTTGGCAGTATTGTCCGAGACGAGGCGCTGCCCAAATCAAAGTAGAAATTGGCGTCTTTAAATTTTCTTCCAGGACTTTAGATTGCTTCATAAGCCCGACACGACCTTGAAGTAAATCCGCATACATTTCTACAAGCTCCATTGCTTCAACGAGGTAGTCTTCCCTGATAATGCTCTCAACACGGACCCTAGCTCTGTCTGTTTTCGCATTTCTGACGTACTCCGCGATTTCAGGTCTTGCTCTTAATGCTAAATCCGTTTTCTTTTTTTCCATGAGTTTCAGTCGAGTTTGAACCAACCCTAAGTTGACCTTTAACTTTTGCTCGTTGAACCGTGGTCCAAACATTTTGTTTTACTTTTATTATATACTGCATTACAAAAATAAGATTTAATTATTTAGGACTGAAATTCTACTTTTATTCAAATAATAAGTTACAGTAGAATTTTTTGTCCTTAGCAATTGGCAAAATTATGAAAAAAATCAAACAAAAATTATTTTTATTGCGAAAAATACCTGAACTCAAATTGGTTAGATGCTCATAAGTTGCATGTGTTAACTGAACAATCATGGGGTAATTTAGGAGTTGAATAAAATAAACTTCACATATCCATGCTATTTAAAAGACTAACCTAAGCAAGGTTTATCAATTGTGGCTAGGTCATTTAAAAATGGTCGCTTGCTGGTTTACAATCTTACCACACAAGGCACATTATTTGGGTTAGGGTGGATGTAAGCATTATTATTAAACAATAAATATAATATTATTTGACTCACCCAAACGCTAACTGACACCTTAACCCTAATATTGCATATTGCTTTAATAATAGTTTCAACGCTGTAGTAGGATTCTAGACCAGAACCAAAATAGTTGTAATTTATAGTTTGCCAGACTGAAACTAGTATTAGGTAACTTTTAAAGGAATTTGTATCTAGATTTATTTCAAACATTCAGTGCTTCTTCACTTTTTAAAGCTCCTATCTTACACTCACAGGGCATAACATTTACAAGACTCAATATACGATTACGAACACATGTTTAGTCCAAGTTTAAAATAGCGGCCTATTAATTTTCAGGTCATTTAAATAAGACCAAATTGACTAACATTCTCATATCTGAAACAACAGAAGACTATACGGCGCTGGTCTAGAATCCTACCACAATGAACATTATTTGGGTTAGGGTGCGGGTAGGTTAAGCAATATTATTAAATAATAATACTTGACCCACCCTCGCCCAAACACTAACCGACACCCTAACCCAAATATTGTGCGGTGATTTATTAATTATTTCAACGCTGTTGTAGGATTCTAGACCAGCGCCGACTATTCAACATTGCTAGATTATAATCTGAACACTATATACGGACCGCATGGGCATTAAAAGCGAAGGGTGTAGTTGGAATGAAATCACAACGTTCTAATATTATCAAAACACACCAAATGACGAGAGCGCATATGATGTATGACGTCATATCACGTGATGCACCTACCTTCAGTCATATGACTTCACTTCTTATAAAGACAGTAATGTGACTTGTCGGAGTATTCCTTAATTAAAAATTAATAAAGAACATTTTTCGGGCCTTTTACTGACGTGTTAGGTGTTTAACAAAGGCCACTCAGCAATAGCAACATCTTGTTGCTTTTTCGTGCAAAATACCAAATGTTTTATAGCTAAATGTTTCTGTATCGATGCATTTCGGATGGATAAATGATAAATTTGATTAAACTACGCAACTTCCTATAACAGTGTGCGTTTCATGATTGCTATAAACAAGTCATTTTTGAATGTCTTAAGTTCTAATCAAGTTATTTCTAAATTAACTTGAGTCCAACTCAAATCTTAAAACATAATAAGTTCCAGTCACCAATTGCCCAAGTTGAGTCCCAGTCAATTCATTATTAAAGCAAGTCAACGTCAAGTCGAATCACTGATATAAAACTTCAACGACAAACCATTAAAATTTGGGCGATTGATAAGCAATACCCCAACTAAAAAATAACAAAAAAGACAACAAAAAGCAATCTAACCGTTTTAAGCGCAAAATTTTATAATAAAATGTCAAATGAAAACACTTAATTTCAACACAAGTCATTTGACTTAATGACTAAAGTCCAAGTCAAGTCATTTGTCCAAAAGACTCAAGTCAAGTCATTTAAAAACACTGACTTAAGTCAAGTCATTGACACTGCATTTCATGCTATTTTAATTGTTATCACAAGATAATTAATGGCATTTAGTAACGATTTACGTGACACAGATTTGATTTTACTGAACTAACATAAATTTACTGAATAACTACAATTAAAGACGACTGTGGGGTAAATTCACAATAAACGCCAACTGCCAGTGTTGTAATGACTTAAGTCAATGACTTGACTTAAGTGCACTTAAGTCACTGTTTTTTTTTTGTTTTTTTTTTTTGACTTGACTGAAGTCTTTTGGCAAAATGACTTGACTTGACTCAAGTCTTTTGGACAAATGACTTAGGTTAAAATAAATTGTTTTAATTAGGCAATTATTTATAAAATTGCGTTATTTATCCCAATCTTTGCACATAAAACAATTTGCTTGTAATATGTTGTTTATATTTTTATTTTTTTGCTTGAGTTGCTCATACTCGGAAGAGTTTACCGGTTTTCATAATTTGAAGTTTTATTTTTTTGACAAGGGCTGGAAGTTGACTTGCTCTAATTATGACTTGACTTGTTATTTATTCAAAAAGACTTGACTAGGACTTAAGTTATTTTACGAATGACTTGACTGGGACTGAAGTCATTATAAAATGACTTGTTTACAACACTGCCAACTGCTATTAAAGAAAACAGCTGTTGCGAATCGCCCCATCTTATCTAACATACCATTGTAATAAGCCTTTCATTACTAAAAAATCAAACTGTCGTTTACTGGCATCAACTTTTAAGCAGTACATTACAGTGTTGTCATGACTGGACTTAAAAGTTGTCTTTTAAATGACTTGAATGCGAATTAATTTATTTCAAACTGACTTGTTTAAAACACTAAAAACTGTAGATTACAAGACTATCTAAAGCTGTTTATAAAATGTTTTGTCCATTGTTTATTATTTGTATTTACGCAAGAAAAACAACCACACTAAAAATGTGCTGCGTTAGCCTTGTTACAAAATCATAAAACATTTACCGCCTTAGATGGGACAAGACAAAAACCCAACATATAATATTATTTTAAAGTAACAGCTTTTACCAGTTAGGACTTAAAAATAACACGAATGACATTTCAGTTAAAAATGCGTTATGTACAGTTTTACAAATGTATTTGCAGAACTGGTCGAAATTGGCAGATTTAGAAGCCGTGGATCTTGACTTGGTCTTTTTTGGCAAGCCCAACCTGGAAAAACAAATGTGGTTGTACTTAATGACCAGAAAAATGGTCAATTAGGGAGTTTTAAAAATATTTATGGCATTATATTGACCCAGTGGCAACGAACTGACCTATTATTACCTTTAAAAAACTATTGTAAAATAAAAACAGATGAATGTAAAAAAATTGAAACAGTTTTGCCCACTTATGAGCAAGTTAGCACCATACTTTGGGAAGCATAAGTCCCACTACTCGGATATGACACCAAATTATTTTATTATTCTGGTTAAATGAGCAAAACATACAACTGTAATGTTTTGTGGGTTGTTCAGCAAATAATTTTTTTTAGCACTGGGCTAATTAGTTATCATTACTGTTAATATAAGATTCTGAAAAGTTATTTTTTAAAAGCTGAAAGTGCCCAGTTAAATTGTGGTGAAACTTATATGTTTAAATTGTCGATATGAATACTTTTACTACCAATTGTCATCAGAAATTGGCTCCAATGTTTTTAGACATTTGACTTGTTACCCTTTGTTCAAGTTTAACTCCAGTTGAACTTACATCCAATAAAAATTGAGCAATGTTTTGTCGTTGATCGCCTTGCATTTGAAGAACCTCTCCATACTCAGGATGGTCCACCACTGTTCCGTTGCAAGCAAACACCTACAAGTAGTAAAAATATATTAACTTTATTCTCTCTAAAGAAACCTTCACGAATTTCATTTAGCACCCATTGGTAAAGCAACTGTCAAACTTTGGTAGGCCGCCCATATTTTCTTTAGAATAAAAACACAACAGGAAAACTTTGGATTTTGTGCGGAGGAGATATCTAAGCAGCTTATTAGTTTAGTGGTTCTTAAACTAGACTCCACAGATTCCCTTAACTTCATTGGTTCGTATTTTGGGGACCCAAAGGCCTCATAATTTTTTGTGCACTATTTCAAAACTGTTATAATTTTTTCAAATGACAAGAGATAATTGAAACCAACACTTTGGCCTCTATACTGAAATTCATATAGACTAAACTGGAGTTGCATATTTGTACAGGAGTTTAACCAAAAAACAACAGTATCCTAATGTCTTCTTTGTTTAATGACAAAAAACGCAAAAATATTTAAGGGGCTCCTGTTTAAAAAAATCAAGAAACCCTGTATTAGATGCTTAACTTATGCTAAACAATTACTGACCATGTTTGCTCTAAATTAGCATTTAAAACAAGGGTGAGGGAGAATTTTGTAGAATTCTAAAACTTGGTGTGCAAACCATATTGTACACATAATAGCCTGGAAATTTAGTGCTACACGCTCGAGCTCATGGCAAAAAGAGCCATGAAATACAAGCTGGCTGTAACATATAAATGACAAATTCAAGCGTTTAATATAGCAATAATGCACAAATATGAACAGTACATTAATTGCAAATACTTTAATTTATTAGATGCTCACCTTTTTGCAAGACTTGACAATCTTCTTTTTGTCGTAATCATCAGAGATTCCCTGCACAGTGGTCAGTGTCTTTCTTCCATTTCGTTGCTGGATTCGAATGTGAATCACCGTTCCTTGGCTTCCAACGTCATTTCCTTTCCTGGCATCCGCAAACGGATCTGCAAAGCGTTTTGTAAGTTGTTTAAATAGCGATGGCTTTCGCGGTATTTTCTATCAAAACGTGACTTCAGAAGGGCTAGATTACAGTTGTTGAAAACATATGAATTGTATGTTGTTTAGGGCAGTGGTCTTGGACCTTTTTAATAAGCGACCCCAATTTAAAATCAGATTTAAACATTGCGACCTCATTTTTTAAGATAGGAATAAATTATAATAATGCTGAAAGCTAAGTAACCCGAGCAAATATGTGTAAATTATACACATTTAAGTGTACCAAAACGATTTCTTTCCTCCCTTTGTTGTGTGGTATTTTACTGTGGTGTTGACCATGGCGATTCCCTGATGTTCTGAATAGGTAGTCGGAGCGTTGGATTACCAAATGAATAGCAGAAGAACTTATTATCAGCACAATGATGTGTGTGTGTCTTTCTTCTCTTATTTTTTCATGCTGATATTTTTTTAAATTCACATTAAAAATCACATTAAGGTGAAATAAATATAAAAACAGACAAATGTAATAATGCTCAGTCAATCACAATGGCTTTATTTGTGGAAAAAACAGTAAAATTTTTTTTTTGTAAATAATAAAAAAGCATTTCAAATTACCTAGGTCGCTTAGAAAATCGTTATATCATATTCCTTGATTGACTTTTCACGAATGAATAAATTTTACAGCGATATTTTGCGCTCTGAAAGAGCAACTGCTCGGGTGATTAGACCTGAAGTGCTATAATTTGAGCTCTTTCATGTGCCCTATGCGTCACGTTTTTTTTAAATTAAAGTTTTTGCCAGTTCAAACGGATTATACACCAACGTCATTTCCTTTCCTGACATCCGCAAACGGATCTGCAAGTCGCTTTGTAAGTTTAAATATTGATGGCTTTCGGTAGTTTCTATGATACACAAACACAAGCCTTTATCTTGATCCAAAAGCAACTACAGATGGGCTAGATTACAGTTGTTGTAAACAAAAACTTGTATGCGGTTTAGGGAATTTTTATCTTCCTTTTGTTGTTTGTTTTTTACTGTGGTGTTCTGTGGTGGTGAATATAAAAACAAACAAATGTAAAAAATGCTCTATCCATCACAATGGTTATATATGTGGAAAAAACAATTAAACATTTTTTGTAAAAAATAAAAAGGCATTTTGAACTTACCTAGGTTGCTTAAAAAATCGTTACAATTATTATTCTTTATATTAACACAATGCCCTTGGAAACCAAATTTTAATTAGCATTACAAAAAAGATAAGACGCTTTTTTTTGATATATATCACATTTTGGAATGTATATACCGTTGTTTTGAAAAAAAATCTATCTATCTATATGTTGATTAGAGCTACTTCGATGAAGGGTTAAATAGCCTCATTCAAAGCATTATACTCACCATACTTTTCGAGATTAAGGACCTGGTCGCACATGAGATTTCTTGACTGAAGTTTACTTTTAACTGAAGCGAAGTGTTGGTTGGAGATAATCCCAGTTTAGTTTACAATTTTAGAAAAAAGTGGAGCCTAAAAGCAGAAAGATATAGGTTGGAACACGATTTGCATCAAGAGAGATATGAAAGAACTGTATACTGCACTTAAATGGCATTTGCATACTAAAATAAACAAGAGAAATATGAAGATAAATAGAACTTTGAAATTAATGAAGATAAAAGCGTTAAATTTGTAAAATTGATGTTAAAATTATAATATTTATTAGGTTAAAATCAAGTTTTTATCATTTCGGATTTGCAATTTTGAGCTTTTACCTAGAAAATAAGTTTTGGCAAGGCAAAAACCACAATATTTAAACAGAATAAAAAAATTAACAAGTTCTTTAAAAAGAAAGTTTGACAGTGATAATATGGCACAATTGGATAATGATCCTAAATAAAACAATAGCTGAGGTGTTTTTATATGAAAACAATATATAAATTTGTACAAACAGAGTAAAATATCACGTTCAAATATAGTGAAAATTTATGGAACAAAACAAGGTAAACTACACAATTTTATCTGCTATAAAAAATGCTGGCATTATGATTGTGTACCATTTAGTATCACACACAAAGTGAAAGAAAAAAGATAATGACATTAAATTAAAATAGGAATGTAGACACAATGACATTAGTCATTTTTGGATAAAAATTGACCCAAGAACAACACTTGTAGTAAACACTAAACAACACTGTGTATCATACACATAGTGAAAGAAAACAGATAATGACACTTGATTAAAATAGGAGCTGACAGAATGCTGTTATTCGACTCCATCGATTTTATACAGAAAAAGTAAGGCAAAAAAACGGTCTACACATCGCACATTTGGGTTAGGGAGCGAGGAGTTTAGGTTCGGGTGGGTCAGACATTAATAATAATAATAAATATATATTAATACTTAACCACCCACAGCCAACCCAAATAATGTGCGTTGCGGTATTTTCCTATTTTTTGCATTACTTTCTCCATACAAAATATAAATTATTCACTCTTGGATGCAAATCTGCCCATAAACAACACTGTGTTAGTTGGTTTGTGTACTATAAAAAACAAAAAAGGGTGATCACATATAAACTTTGGTTTTTTTGGTGGTGACCAGCAGCAGCTAGCCCCAACTATTGATGGCACTATAGTTGCGGCTGTAGCTTCTGAACCCTCTTCGTTAACTTCTATAAAAGCTTTGTGTAAAATAGAACTTAAGAAAAGGTTTTTCTCATTAGAGATATTTCCAAAATCAGCGCTTTCAGAAAAAGCTTCTTTGATTCCCATTTGTTTCAAACCAGAGTCGAGATCAAAACTACACTCAAGCAACATTTTAGGAACTTGAACTTTTATCCACCGCTGTATAAAGTTTTCACTGTTGATTTCGTTGATTAATCCTAGAACATACTCTGGGGTTAACTTTTTTGCTACTTTGAGCAAGCCAAACCTTTCAAATGGCAATACTATTAGCATTGAAACTGCTTCCCCTTTATACGGCAGTTCCAGTATCTCTGCCTTTAATTTTTTGTCTGTTCTGTGTCCATAGCATTTCAAAGCATACATCATTGACACCTTGCAAGATTTAAACAAACCAGTGTGAAAGACTTTCTGTTTAGTCTGCATTTTGTCAAACTCAAAAACCCAGTCTCCTTTAAAATACACGGCATTGGCAAGAATCATCTTTGTACTTGAGTTAACTGAGCCAGGGGGCATTAGATCCTTAATCTTGTTTCGTGTTTGCCTCTCTACCCATTGGTTGATTTCAGATCTAGAATTATCAGCATCACCACTAAAATCTAGTGTTGTAATATCGGCTTCAAAATATTCCTTACATTTTTCCACGAATTCCTGTCGCAATGTGAATGAGGCGTCTGGAAATAGTTTGTTTGCTGTTTCCAAGATAATGCTTTCTTTTGATGCATTAATTTTTTTCGTAATATTTAGGTTGGCATCGTCTAATTCCGCATCTGAAAGGTCTAAGTATCCAAGAGCCTCTTTTAATTCTTTCGCTGTCTCGTTTCGAGATCCAGCTAAAACCATGCTCATGGCAGAGGAAATGCTGTACGGCGAGAAAAATACATTTTTCTCACTTTTACCAAGTATTTTGTACAAGTTAAGGGCAAAATGCAAATTCCCACTTTCAACCATGGTTCAATTGGCAATATTATTTAACTGCTATACCTCTATCCGAATGGACGACAACTTCTCTCCTTCAAACTTCTAAAACAGGCAAACTAAGTTGAAAACAATAAATAATCTGCTTTTATCGCAGAAAATTCCAACACTTGTTTTTTCTTTTCTTTGAGTAAAAGGCTGCTTAAACATGCGCGAGACTACTGCGCTGTACTGCCTCCATGTGGCAGAATGGTTTCCTTGCCAATCACCTTAAGATAAAAGAATGACAATACGTAAGATAAGTAAGGCATAAAACGATGTCACAGCACTACTTAATTCCTGTTAATTTTAGTGGAAATTTTTTTTAGTATAATACATATTTTTTGTAAAAAATACGCCAAAAAATTGCACCATAAAACAATTTGGATAATAACACCAACGGCATTGAGAGAGTCTTCAATATGCTTTACAGTTTTAAAAAAGAGTTGTTAGAAAGATTGGTATACCACTTTCAAACTTTATTTCAATAGGTTCACCTGCAAGGCGGATCCAGGGTTAGGGGAAACCAGGCCTTGCCCCTACAAAAAACTATATTGCTTTGTCGAACTCTTTCCATGTAAATGGAAACATTTTGTTATGCAGTAAACACAAATTCTAAAAAGTGCGATTTCTGATGATTAGACCTTAAGTGCCATAATCAGAGCTGTTTCATGTGCCCTATGCGTTACATTTTCTTTCAAATTTGAGTTTTTGCCAGTTCAAACGAAATATTGCCTACGCAATTTTTCGTAGGCTACTCGGATCTGCCCCTCGTCACCCACTATAGTAATTTAGTTTAACTTCATTTTGTGAAGAACCTAAAACATTATTTTATTAGCGTTTGATTAAAAAAATAGACTTGAAGTTCGTAAACAAAATGGACTTAAATAAAAAAATAAACTTAAAGTAGGCTCACAGCTTTAGGCACTTGAATAAAGGAAATTATAAGTTATTACCATCTTATAGTGACAAACAGAGTCTTGCAATTCGTCGACGTTTTATGACCAGTAGCTAGTTCGACTGGAGACAATTAAATGAGTTAATAATGTTTGCATACAAACCAAATCTTCGGCGCTTCACAAATGAAAGTGGTCACTTAAAGGTCAAGACGCAACTTGCCTTAGGCATAACCAGTTTGTAACACCGGCCAAGCTATACCAATAGACCACAGACATGCCTAACATTTAATCACAGATTTAAAACTATATGATTTTAATAATCCCTGATATGAACTTGATGGTTCTCAAACAACGACTTGTAAAAAGAAAAAAATGAACATAAGGTGAATAATGATAAACAACGAAGAATATTTTCTTGCACTTAAATGTCTTTAATCTGAACAGTACAAATTGGATGGCTACATGGCATTTAGTTAACAACAGTCCAAACTTAAACAAAACAGCACCAAATTATTTGACCATGTACAAAAAAAACAGTAAGTTATTTTAGTGAACAAACCCATTGATTTAAAACTACAACTGAGAGAAGTCTTTCAACTTTTCAAAATCCAGCTTTAGGGCTAGAAAAGCTATTGCCCTCGACCTATTTTTGTCTGTAAAACTTTCCACAGTAGTTAGAAACTGAAACCACTTTCATTCACAAAAACGATTTAGTTATAATAGAATATTCCAAGTTCGATAACAATATATAAGTTTATTTACGCAATAAATGGATGCTTTGCACATATCAGATGGCAGTTTTGATACATGTACAACACCTTGCAGTCGAGTAGCCCTAAATTATTTTGCTTTGTATTCGTAGAGTCAATGGTTAGGCAGCTATAGGCAGTTTATCACAATATTGTTTGGAATGGTGTGAAATGAAAAATAAATCTAAACCAGGGCTTCCAAAATTGGGTGTCGCGTAACGAGAAAAACTGTTATTTTTTAGTTTTACACGCCAATGACAAACTTAATGCAAAATGTACACCGAAGCAGTACGTAAACGAGAAATGTTATGTTTTTAACTGCTAAACGTATAGGGGGTGCGGAAAATTTTCATAAATTAAAAAGGGGTCGCAGATTAAAAAGTTTTGAAGCCCTGATTCAAACAGAAGATTTGTGTGCACAATACAACTAATTAAATCAATATGGGCGTGTCCACAAGTCAACGTACAAATTATTACCAAATTAAAGTTTATTTTACAAAATATATGTTATTTATAGTGTGCGACAGTTTTTCGTAACCTTAGTGGTATCAATAAACCTGAGAAGAACTTAATGGATTGGCAGCACCATTTTTTTAGATTATATTAACAAGTTATAATCGATCCATTAGTGAATAGGCAGCAACAAAAATAAATGACCTAATAATTTGCATTTAAATAAAACTTTAATCGTTGTAAAGGTGTAACATTTCGATTGTTTTTTTTAGAGTTTAAAAGGGGTAACTCATATAAGATCCCGTAAATGGTTAAAGTAGTCGTTTTGACTGATAACCAACAGTCTTAGAACCGCTGAATACGGCAAATAAAATATAATACTGGAAATACCGAATATTGCGAGATCAGCAATAGCATTACAAGAGATAACAAAAATGCATAACTGGCTAGTTATTGTCGCAGTTAAATGGTGGCTGTTGACTTTGTGGGCTTTAAATGGAATAAAAATTTGAAAACTTTGGTCACTGCTGTAAAAATGATTGGCAGCTTTGAAGAACACAGAGTCGAAAAAACAAATAAAAACAGACACACGTAAAGGGCGTTTTCACACACAACGCACACAACGCGAATGTATGCGCAGCGAACACAGTGAAATAAGTAAGCGAATAAATAGATGTCAGGGGATATAGAACAGTGGTTCCCAACCTTTTTTGATAGCAACACCGTAATAAAAAGATAGGTAAATGGCGGTACCCTTTCTAGCATTTTCAAGTGTTTTGTTTTTACTGCAATGTCATTAAATGGAATTGAAACAACAACATAGTAATCGTGCAAAATGTAGGAAAATGTTTCTTGATTTATTGCACTCTAATGGAATAGTAAAAATTGTAGTTAACAATAAGGAAAAAATGTATCACCGTTGTATTGACTTAAGTGCATCCTTTGGGCAATTGACTTGACTTGGAAGTCATTTTAGCAAATATGAATAGTTTTTATAAAAACATTTCTTTTATAAAAAAGTCATTTATTTCAATTTCGTGGATGTTAAACGAAATGCTTGGCATAAAATCAAATTATTAATTTTGATGGTTTAACAATCATACGATGCTCGCGACTTAGGGGCAGCTCGACTCGATGACCGAATGGTCCTTTCGCTGTCCTTGTGTTATTATTTATGTTATTTTGTTTTTTCGATGTTTGCAAACATGCACAAAAATAAATTGAATCTGAATCTGAATCACGACTTGACTCGGGATCGAATGCAATGGATAAGCCGGGGCTCGATCTACATCTACGTCTTAAAAACAATAACTAAGTGCATTAGGTTGAAATATAAAACACCCACATGGTTGGGAACCACTGCAATAAAGCTAAAAAAACGCGCCTCAAAAACGCTTCGTCATCTTATCTTGAAGGCAAATCGACTTGGAGCTTTCGAAGAGCTCACACCGGTGCACAACAGCGCCACCGAGCGGTTTACGTCGGTGAGAAGTGCGTTTATGTGGGAAGCCATATTGCGCGAAGAATTGCTGCGTTCAAGGTGCTGAAAAGCAAAGAAAATGGCGTTTAGGATTGGGGTGTTGGTGAAATATGATGTAGAGCCTTGTAGCATACTGGCTGGAGGTTGTAGTAGGACATATTAAGAATAGTGAAGCCTATACATAAGTATAGTTATCACAATGCAGCGTCATATTGTAAGGGTTATCAAGCGGGAATTTTGAGTTAAATAGAGCCATAGAAGTAAAAAGCGCCGTTACAAACACTTCGACTAAGACGTGTAATGTTTTTTAGATTGCCAAGAAACTCTGGTTTGCAATCAACAGCAAAAGACGAAGAACCAGGTTAGTTAGAATTCCTGTGTTATTCGTCTAATCTTAAATGCAAGAAGAACGCCAACAACAACTTATTTTCAGGTTTTAACGTCTCGGAAATCTTTATTGATTTTCAACATCTGCATTTAAAAAATATCCGAAATGACAAAGGGCGTTTCACTATTTTTCCTGGACGGGCTAATTAACAAAAAGTTAAAAAATTGAAAGCAAATAAAATGGCGTTGGTTACGGTAGCATATATCACATATATTTGTTGATAGCCGTATTTTTGTAATTCTAAATCATGAAATCCAGTGACACTGTTTAACGACAAATTGTATATTGTAATAAGGCTCGGTTGTGCAAAAGCTTGCCAAGATTACAAAACAGTTAGTCGCTTAACCTGATTTTAAAGTATATATTAGAAAGAGTGCCTCAAATGGCGCAAATAAATGGCTTTAAATACATCATACTTGCGGACTAATTAACATATAAATGAAAATTGTCCTGAAAGTTTGAGCGAAATTTAACGTAAAATATAAGATTGTTTCGTTTAGTTGAATTCATTAAACTATAACACTTGAGTTGTATGCAAGTATTATCTATGTTAAAATGTACTACCAGTAAGTATATGTTTCGCCTAAGATTTGTAAAATATAAATATACTTTCTGCTGAACAAAAAAACGTTTAGAAATCTCACTGAAAATTCCCCAGACAATATTTTATCCAAAATAAATCAACCACTTAAACATTCGCACGCGCTAGACATAAAATGGAGTATTCCAATAAAATAAATTGAATTTATATATGGCACTATGAAAAATTAAACGCCATGAGAATATTAATGTTTCGGAAACACGCCTGAAAAGTAAAGACACATAACCAAATGTGCACAACAAATTAAAAACGATTTTTGCACAAATATTATCACGTGTGGCCCAGAATAAGTCGATCAAGGTCACACAAGGTGAAATATTTTTAGCAACAACGTGATCGTATTTGCGGGCGGATTTTTCAAGTATGGCTTTGGTAAATAAATTTAAAGCTCGCTAAAATGTCGCAGAGGCCGTCCTACGTTTAAGCTCGCTAAAATGTCGCCAAATATGGATAAAATAACCCTATAGTTGGTAAGTTATAGAATTACAAGCTATATTATAAGAGATTGTTTTAGAAATTTGAGTTTGCGATACCGTTTCGTTGATCAAAACACCTTGAAAAACAGTGGACATAAAATTTATAACAACATGCGGTAAAATCTGATTTGCACTACTTCCACAATGTTGTGAAGGTTACTGCCTTTTTTGTTATGTTAGTGGATATTAAAAGACGCAATCTTTTGAGATGGCTTATTCAAACTCATGCTTTGTCGCTTACACCGCCAATGTTTTCAGTTTGATAGACTATATACAAACAGAGATGACATTTATCGGATTGTTTTTATCTGTTAAATTTTGCGCTTATAATTTATCGCAAAACTGCTAAATAACTATAAGGCCATATTTTTTCCTTTCGCCGTTCGGTAGCTCATGAGAAAATAATTCATTAAAATGGCGGAGAAAATAAGTTTCTTGCCACGTTATATAACGTTGGATGTTTTACGATTGTTATGCGGAAGCCTTGAAAAAAGAATTCATGTTTATCGCATTGGATCCGCTATTGCAACAGGGTGTAATTTTTAGGTAAACGCTCAAACCGCAAAATTAGAAGATAAAATAATGTTATACGTCAAGTTTTCGGCATCTTAACGCGTTTAATCATAAATCGACCGTTTAATATTTACTTATGTTGTTTTATATCGATCGTCATACATTTCGTAGGTGTGTCAGACTTGCTTTAGCTCAGGGGTTCTTAAACTGGGGTCCATGGACCCCTTGGGGGTCCGTGAACTAGTTTTAGGGGGTCCATGAAGGTCTAATTGAAATATTAGTGTATATTTAAGAGGTAATCACATCATTAAAGAAAACAATTTAATCAAAAATAAAACGGTTTTGCACTTTTCACTTTCGCATTTTTGGACCAAAATCAGCAAATTTATGAAGTATATTCCTTTTGTGACGTCATTTTTTAATATTTTTTGCCTACAGCGTTCCACACGAGATGAAAGAAAATTTTAGGGGTCCGCGGTAAAAAACGTTTAAGAACCCCTGCTTTAGCTCTTTTGGTGTGCCGTAAGTGAAAAAAGATTGCGAAGCCCTGGTATAGAGAAACATTGCGTTGTGGCAACGTTTACATCCAGCTCTAAAGTTTCCAAAGCAACCGGCAAAACAAGGATGAAAATAAACCTTGTTTTGGCGAGAAAATAGCCGCTAAACACCGGCGACGAATTTTAACGGATTCTGTTTCATTGTGTCGGACGTGGAAATTGATACGAACTGGTTTTACGCGATCAGACGAAGCCTTTGTTGCCCGTATTAAAATTGCCAAGGGATGCGAAATTTTAAGGCGGCGCTATTTAAAGTGAGCTGCGACAATTTTTGACGAACAAAAAGTTAGGGCTATTCTTTATAAGTTAACCGTCGCCCGTGTTTTGGCGTAACAAAACTCATTCCCTGTGTAGGTCCGTCGTAATGCCCTAAGTCAATGACTTGAACTAAGTGCACTTGAGTCACTCTTTTTAATGACTTGAATGGAACTTAAGTCATTGGGTCAGGGTGACAATTACTTGTTTAAATTCATTATTTTTCAATAAAATTGGAGTATTTCTTTATATTTGTCTTTCTTTTATATTTGTCCCCTGTATTTTGGCGAAACAAAACTCTATCAGCATTGAGAGGCTAAGTGATAGACTTCCGTTTAGCGGGGAACTATTATCTTTATGATATTTACCCATTGTCTTGCCTTCTTTTGAAATACATTGGTAAATTTTTAAGAAAGTTTTAAAAAGCACAAATCTAAAGGCATGTTCAAGTTTTTTTAATTCTTAAATTAATGCTAAATTTTTATTTAAGCCAAATATATACAGGTTCATAATATGAATATCAAAGCCCATACAGAAGTAGCATTTTGAACGTTTCGAATAAATCTTTATATAGGTTCACATTTTTTAAGGTTCAATTTTTGAATGGGTTTTTATACGATACAGAAAGAGGTGAAAATTGAAACGCACGTCTTACACGAAAACGCGAATCTAATACTTCTAAATTACAGCGGATAACGTTACTATTTGGGCAAACGCGACTGGATCACCTACGTCATATTTCACGTAATGACGTCACAAGAAACGCAAAGCACGAATTATAAGACTTTTGCGGAAAGCGGCTGCATGCAGGTAGTTGTCGGGTTGGGAAAATGTATGGCGTTATTATTTTTCGCTTTTTTTTTATGTAGTTTTCGCTTTTTTTTTTAACATTGACATTGAATATTTTATCAGCATGACAAAAAATTCCATTATGTCGAAATTTAATGAAAGATCCATTACACATACACTTAAAACAACTGTGATTCATCCCATCAGTAGACGTTCTTATTAAACAACGATAACGGCTTAATATCTTGTTCGCTTATTCAGTAGTTTTGCATTAAGTTTTAAATTTAATAGTTTTTGTCATTTATGAAAAGGAGGATTAAGGCATAACTATTTTCTTAAGATAAACATAAATATATATTTAATTAATGCGAAGTAAAAATTTTTCTGTGGGGTCCGCCGGAGATTCCTTAAATATAATAGTGTTTCAATTAATTTTACAATTAGTTAAATTAAAATAGTTTTTCCCCTTTAAATGATGTTTATGACAAAGATTCTTACACAGCGATAAGGTTTCGAGAAAAATAGCAGCAGGATAATATTGCCCCTTATAAGATAAAGGCAAAAGTAGCCACTCTGGGCTGTAAAGTATTTATGCGGTAGCTCAGTATCTCGGCGTTATTTTATTTCGCAAACCTCAGCAAAAGCGTGCGTCGGTTAAGTTTTTCAGGGCGTTCACCTTACCAGCCTCTGGCTAATATGGTTGGCAAACCATGAGGTTGCGCCAAAAACGTTTTGCCCGTGGCCAATGAAGGAATAGCGCCTGCCAGGCAATATGTTTTACCATCAACAGGTTAGACCTTTCACAATTCTACCCGGAAAGTCTTACCTCAACATTTTGTGGCCATCTTCTTACATACGACGGTCTCTGCAAAAATAAGAAAAAACAGGGGTAACTACAGTGTTTAACGACTTAAGTCAATGACTTAACTTCATTTTAAAATTAAATTCGTTATTTAACAGCTATATCTCAATTAAATCAAAATGCAAACTAGAATATCAAATTAAAAAAGTATAAAGTTAATTACAGTGTTGTACTGACTTGAGTAAATGACTTGACTCAAGCGTACTTAATGCACTGTTAAAAGGACTTAAAATGACTTTAGTCTGTTGAGCAAAATCTTGACTCGACTTTAGAATTTTGGACAAATGACTTTGGTTGTAATCAAGTGTTTTCATTATGATTTTTTTTATATAAAATTGGGTTGTTTATCATCAGATTGGGGCACAAAACAATTAGCTTGTTTGGTATATGTTGCGTTTTGTGCTATTTTTTGGTTGAGCTATTACCCCAAATCCGACGAGTTTGCCAATTTCAACAGTATACCGTTAGATTTATGACTGGGACTTATTTGTTTAAAATGCCTAAAAAAGTTTTTTTGTAACACCTTGATAAGGGCTTACGTATTTTTGCAAATGACTTGACTGGGACTGTGACAATTGTAAAATGACTTGTTTACAACACTGGGTAATTAAATCGCGTCTAAGTAACAGTTGACGAGTTTTTGAAGCAATCTTAATAAAATACCACAACGTTCGATACAACCGACATGTAAGTTGTAAGTTTTTTTATCCAGTTTCATAAACTTTGAAGCACAATCAACAATTTTCGCAGCAATTTTAACAAACAGAAAATCAGAACATTTAACATCGACAATATTCAAACTAGAACATTTAACATCGACAGAATGTTGTTCGATTCCGTAAATTAGGGAAATTTTATGAGATTATGTAAACATATTAAAAATCAGAATTGTTTATTTATATTATAACCAAAATTGTGTGAAAAAAACAGGTTATTTCGTCGTTTTCACGTAAAATGTTAAAGCGCAAATTTGCCAGATCTCAGCGGCGATATACACACCGCGTAAATTTGCTGACATTGCATGAAAACTTTGACACAAGTTTTTATCGCTAACTGAAGTGATTTGCATTGAAAAATATCCTGGGATTTATATCCTCCTTTTTCCCGACTCACTCTTCTCAAAATGACGTCGTTTGCTAAGCATAAGCAACTTATATAACTATTTTAAGTTGCTCTTCTAAGCCCCGAGGCTTTATTGCATTAAGGGGACAGGCAGTGCCAGTTTCAAAGTTATATTGGGATTAAACATTTCAACATTTTTTTGTTTTCCGTTTACCATATCGCTTGTGGCATGGATTTCTATAAAAAATAATTCATGGGCGGAATTGGTGTCTCAACTGGAAAAATCCTTACTTTACGAACTATTTTTGCTTTCTAAGCGGTTATTTATATTAATGCAAGTCAAACCTAATACTGTCGCCCTAACGCTGTTTGTTTATCCTTTAAATGACTTTTTTTTTTTTTCTGATGTTTATTGTTAAAATTAGAGTTGTTTAAAGAGACGGCTGCAAAAAGTCGAAAAAGCTACCCACTTCTGTATGGGATTTGATATTCATTCTACGTCTAACTACAACCTCCAACAATTATGATCAAAACACTTCACTTTGATTTAAATCTTTATTTTTATTATTTTTTTATTTAAATCTTTTTTTAAAGTGAAAAACAAATGCTGTTTTTACCTGTAGTTTGAGTAGCTCGCCAAGTTCCCGGTGTACGTTGCGCGTTTTAAGGACCAGGGACCTGAGTTCACTTGGGTGCATGGCCCTGCGGTGCCTTCTCGCGTGGACCAGAAGAAATTGCTCGAAGTCCTCGAGAAATTCGATCGTGGCTTCTATCGAAAGCTCGGGGTTGGATTGCTGTTGAAACATAAGCGAATGTTTACGACCTTATGTACGGAGAAAAGTACAGTTTTAAACGGGACAGGGTTGCCAGAAAATCAATGTTTTCAATTGTACATATTAAAAATATTTGGAGCATAATGGTTGGAGGTTGTAGTAAGACGTAATAAGAATATCAAAGCCCATACAGAAGTATACCTACTTACCTACTTCTGCATGGGCTTTGGTTTTCTTAATACGTCTTTAAAAAAACATGTTTTTTGGTCTTTGAGAATCATAAGTTTTCAAGTCTTTGCGTAGTCCTAGTAAAAATATCAAAGCCGATAGAAGTAGATGGCAGTTTGAACGTTTCAAACAAATCTTAAGATATTGGCTGGACGTGACGTCATGTCTAAAGACAATGGTTATAAACGTTCACAGTTTTAGCTGCGTTATGAAGGACCAAATGAATAAAAACGCAAAAAATAGCATAAGATCAAAATAACACTTCTATAGGTAAAACATCCAACTTCGTCTAAATTATTAAACGAACGTCGCACATACTTAAATATCAACCAATGGACGAATAGTTATTTATTATTTTTAAAATAACCTGGTATACAACCCATAATGTCAAACAGCATTTAAAGGATAACGTCAATTTGAACTGGAAATGAGGTGACACTGTTTAAAGATGAATTGCATTAAAATCTTGACAAAAAATTGATTTCTACTTTGAACTGATGGAGCACAGTTTTAACACAATTTGTCGTTAAACAGTGCCACCTTATTTCCAGATTTTAAATTAGACAAACATAGCTATCAACAAAGTTCAATAAAAAACATGTACACTAAATCAGCATGGTAAAACCAGACTTGGACAACTTGACTTATTTTGGCTATTTATAAAAAAAGAATTAAAAAATAATTAGATTAGAATTAGAATTAGTCGCATTTTGCTCTAAATTATTGAATTTGAAAACTTTATTTTATCTAGTTGTCCAAGTCTGGGTACAACTAAAGCGGTGTGCTTCGTGATAAACGGTACGCATTTATAGCTAAGCTTCGAAATTAGCTTATGATACTACATCCAGCCGATTTAATTCTTTCAGCCCGCGGCATATTTCCCAAATAAATCTAACATATCGTTTTAATAACCTATTATCCGAAAAAATTCGTCGGGTGCAAAATCAAGCTAAATTTGGACGAAATTTGAACATAAACGACATTTTCTAAAAGCTCTTGTACTGCTTTTATATCCCCTTCGTCTTAAAATAAATTAAGTCAAATACCGTGAATACAAATTAATATTCCGTTCGCGGCCAGCGACCGTCAGTATTTTGAGTTATCCGGCCCTAGTTCAAAACCTTTGGTGAGCACTTTTCTATATGGTGGACTATAAAGAGCGGTTCTATCCCAGTTTATGAAAGTATTATTTCCGTCTTGAAAACTTATTTTTCTGTCTTGAAACTTCAATTATGGAACCGATATTTATTCGATTTTCTAATGATATAGTTCAATCATTAATTAGCAGCATAATTTAAAAAGTTTACTTGAACAACACCACTATTGGCCTACTTTTGTCAAAATCGAATAAAAATGCACATAAATAGTTTACAAAATTAAAAAAAAATGTATAGTCAGCTTTTTGAAATTGGTCGTTCAGTTTGGTTGAAATTTATCGTTCAATTTTATCAAAAAAATTAGTATTGATTTGTGTTCAAAGTCATTTTAACCGTATTACATCTTTATTAGAGCAATATACAGTATAAAAAACGCGTGAATAACGACTCCTAGGTTATTTAACTCAATGCATTTCTAACAGGTCAAAATTTTGTCAAAATAAATTATATTTAGGTCAAAATTTGTCAAAATTTTAATTTTTCAGGTCAAAATTTCTTAATTTTTAGGTCAAAAATAATCGCCCTACTAATAACTAAAGTGTTTTTCAAATACATTTAAGTTATGTATTATGATGAAAAATCTTAAAACCAAAAAATTTAAGTAAATCATCTAATGATTTGTAATCACATATCGAAACGTCTTTATCAAGATGATAACGATTTACTCGACCTTCTTGGCTTTAAACTTGAATTCCAATAGGTGAGAGAGAAAAAAAACATTACCTGTTAACTACTTACAATTGTTATATAGTCTTGAAATTTGTTTTATTCTGATCTCTGTACTATGTTTTAACATGACTGGAAAAAAGAGTAACGAGATTAGGTGAATTCAGCTTTTAGTTTTGGGCGTAGTATGTTCGCTTGTGCCACACAATTCAAATAACCTTTTTACCAATCAGAGCATGTCATTACTTAACTGTCTACTATTCCTTTCAGACGGGTGAAAGTAGAACATTTTTTTCAGTTCAATGGTGAAAAATTGTTCTAGCGGAACGGACAAACATTTTCAGCGGTGACTTCACAAAGTTACGTCATAGCGTGACGTCAAGATAGATAGATATGTTTATTGTTAGGGAAGTAAATTCAAGTTACATTAAGAAATAGAAGGTTCCCGTTCGATTGTGTAAAAATTCTATTGGAATCTTAATTTAAATAAAATTAAGGAGATTGCAAGTTGGCCTGGTAAAAAAGTATATGGCCTGGTAAAAAAGTATAGAGCCTGGTAAAAAAGTATAGAGCCTGGTAAAAAAGTATAGAGCCTGGTAAAAAAGTATAGAGCCTAGTAAAAAAGTATATGGCCTGGTAAAAAAGTATAGAGCCTGGTAAAAAAGTATATGGCCTGGTAAAAAGTATAGAGCCTGGTAAAAAAGAATAGAACCTGGTAAAAAAGTATAGAGCCTGGTAAAAAAGTATATAGCCTGGTAAAAAATGAGCTAAAACACTTAAATATATGTATTTTATTTTTATCTACTAATATTGGCATTTTTACATTTGTTTTTCTACAGAAACTGATAATGCTTTATAGGCGTAATATATATTTCTGAAAGATTTTAAGAAATTATTTTATGTTTTATCTGTTTTATTAAATAAACAGTTTTAAGATCTGGTAAAAAAATGAATTAAACCTCAACAAAAAGAAAAAAGCGTAACCCCATTCCTCCCCATTCCGGAGCGTTCCAGCTTACTTTCACCGCCGCATTTAGGTAAATAAACTCGCTACAGCTGACAGTAGAAGTTCTATTTTCATCATCAACGTTAAAGCTGGCAATGAAGGCCTGTCTTCGCCGGCTAATTTAACACTTAATTGGAGGGTATAAACCGACCGCACAGCAATGGATTAGGAGTGTCAATAATTACGTCGCGTTTGTAGCAATCCCTGCAGACACCGCGTTATATTTTCGTAGAATTCGGCGTTAAAGTTAAAAAATTTTTGACTTTGCGGCAATAGCATTTTTGAGACTTATTTTCTCTACCAATTAAGGAAAATCACAATGGTAGGAACGATTAATAACGGAATATCTTATATTCAATATATTCAAAAATTCAAAATAGTAATAAACACTTTATTATCTTGCAAAAAATCAAAGAAGGCAGTTAAATACTGAAGTAAGGCCATATGTATTAATCTGCTCAAACCTTTCACAACTTTAAAAGAGGAAATTACCTTTGTCAGTCAAGTGTTAAGTCCAAATTGTATGCAAAATAAGTTATATAAGATGTAACCACCCTAACGTAGTGGTTTTTAACATTTTATATCCACCAACCATTAGTGTGTTTCTCAACCTGTTTGCGGCGAGCCAAATACTAAAGTAAATAAAAAAAGAAGCTTTTGCGACCCAATTTTCTTTACTCTATACGCGTTGTATGCTTAATGTGAACACAACCAAGCAAGACAATAGCATTGTTAAACCAAGTTAAACTAATACTAGGCATGCCTTCGCATTGGTTCAACATTTTTTTTTTAATTTAGACTTATCTTGCTCAGAACTTAAATCAAATAATCTAACCATGAGAACTACTGCAGTTTACAACCAAACCAAACTAAACAGCCACACAATTTTGGGTCGCGACCTGTTGGTTGAGAAACGCTGACTTGGTGATTTTTTACTGTCTTTGAAACCTTTAAGTTCAACTCAATTTAAGCTAATTGGAAGCCAAAATGAATAAAAATACTTTGCAGTCAGCGCTAGCCGCAGATTATAGATTAGTGCTCCACAACTGGTGTGCCGCGAGACCATGCCAAGTGTGCCGCGACCTTCCCGGAGGTGTGTTATTTGCGTTTTAAGCGTGCTTGTAACTAATCAGTCCAATCAACGTTAACTCATCAAGGCAGGCATGTTGATCTTATGCGATAATCCCAGGTGTAGTTTTATGAGCTTTTCATAATAGTTAAAAGTTATTTTAAAACATATGTTACTCTCTATCACCATAAATGAAATATCAAAATAGTTTTTATAAATGACTTAACTACCAGGAGTATAAACATACAGCAGTTGTTTTCATATATAGTGAACACCAAATCGGAAAGGGAGATTAACCATACGCTCGAAACCCACAAAATATTATTGTGAATATACTGGCATTTTGTGACTGTAGACCTATATTTATTCTTGGGAGCTGTTTCGAAAAATAAATTAAGCTTAAAATCACCAACACTAATGTCAGGTTTTAGTTTTTCGAATTATTTTAAGAGCCCTCTGTTCCATAATCAGCTATTGCAAGGGGGTACAATTTTCAGGACTTTGACCGCTTCAGAAATTTTCAAGTCTGCAAAGCCGCAAAATCAGAGAATAAAGGAATGCAATTCGTAAAGTTGTTGCGTTACATCATTAATCGCTCATCCGACACCCCCCCTAGGATATTTGCTGAAGCTTGTCGGTTGTCGATCACATGTATTTCGTAGGTGTGTCGCCGAATTGATTTAGCCCTGATTGTGTGCCGCAAGTGGAAAAAATAATTCGGAGCACTGTGTTAAATTATATTACTCGATATCATTGAGCTAGGATAAAATGTAACTCAGGGAAACCACAGTAATATTTTTTATGATTTGTTAATTTTCTAAACTTCGCATGAGAACTGAAAACTATTGGCGTGCCACCTAAAAACACACTGCCCTAAGGCACTTTTGCGGTTTATTTTAATAAGCAATTCACCTATATTGATACTTATTTAGTTTTTACCTCTGCCATGATTGAAATAGTTATGTTTCATGCAAAGATATTCAGAGATCGGATTTCTTAGTTTAGAATTTTCTTAGTTTTAGAAAAAAAGCTTTTTTTACAATTTTCTACTAAACGTTAAACTTACTTATTTAGCAGAAATAAAAAGTATTTGGTTGTTTAGCAGCCAAAGTTCATTAAGGTTGTTGGGAAATAACCAAAGACTAAAAAAAGCATGCACGAATTAAAAAAATCAACTTACCGCTAAACTTTCGTGCTGCGCTGTGTCCAGGTAAATTCCATTTTCTATCCGCATTTCGTGCCGAAAAACCTTGGCGTTTCGCCTTAGAATTGTTTTTACGGCGTTAATGTCTCTCCTAGTCCTTTTACAGAGAGCATCGGCGGGTAAATTTTCGCTCAAGACACCGCGTTTAGTCCTCATTAGGTTGATATCGCTGAAAATTGGAAGCATTTTCTTGAAAACTGCACTGTTTTTAAAGACGCCTTGCTCCAGCGGGCTGATTTTTGTGTGTCTTGTCTTTGAGATGATTGTGGCGGCAGTTAGTACGACGGGTTCAAAACAGGAAGGCAGCAAAAGAAAAAGCAACAGAAAGTGAATAGCTGATTGTAAGAATTGCTGTTTCAGTTCCCAAACCAAACCGAACATTGTTTTCTGCGAAACAATACAACAGTTAATGGGCATTTGTGACGAACAATGAAACGTTTTTTAACTAAAAACACTTGCAAGCTTTGAATAAATGTTATTAGGATTTCTTACAAAGTAAACAGTCATTTTATAAGTGCAAATGCCCTTAGGCCTTGTTTTCCCGTGAAAAACAGACGTCCGTTATTATCAACTTGTTTACGTTTCTCATCTTTTAAAGCATTACAACGATTTGAAAACTACAATTAAAATAAAAACTTAAATGCCTTGATTGTTAAGATGCATTTTTTTTCAACTGATTGAGTCCTAAAAATATTCTTTGGCTTGTTAGGACCTTTTAGACTTGAGCTGTATTTATAAGTGACTGCCAATTGGGGTAAAGTTATGTGTATAAAAACATTTTCCACTTAACTTGCCAAGTAATACAAACCACGTGGTATCCTGTGATACACATATTAAAGACGAATCTAAACCTTATATCAGTGCTGGACTGTAGCCAATTACACAACTTTTTCGCACGCAGAATCCACAAAAAATACCAGCACTTACAAATCGTCGGATGAAGGGAAATTCCAGTCGTGCATTTTCTTTATTGCTCGTTCGTTGTGGTGCTGTTGAATTCAGCAGCAGTCGCTGCCAGAAACTCGTCCAAAACTAAGCTCGTAAGCAGCACATGTAACCGTTGGCGGCGACCGATAAAATGATAGCGGTATGGCGCGACGCGAGCGACATAAGATGACCGACACTCGAGTTCCCTTTTGGTGGTCTGGCGGTCCTGCTGAGAGCGTCGAATTGCCCTGAGGGCTTTTAAGAAGTAAGAGCGGGGCACGCGTGTCCCGAATGATAAAGTAAAAAGCGGGCAAAATGTTTTCTCTATCTGCTTTGCCAAGAATTCCCTTAAACAGCCGATGACCTGACGCAGCGCTTGAATTGTACGCGATTGCTCGGCTAACGACTGATGAGGTGTCGGCTGCAATTTCGGGCCAAGTTCGTGATATGGCGGGTAAAAATTGCTCCTGTTTTAGTCAAATTGCTGACGACTTTTGCAGGCAAATTGGGGCGGCGCATGCGAGGTCTATTCTAACGCCTTCATTAAAAGTTATGCAAGCGTTATTTTTCAGTATGTCAGAGCAAAAAACAGTTTATGTCAGATCACACAAATTCAGTTTTAATAAAAAGTGGTGATGTGCCATTCGATTGAGACGTGTGGTAAAAATCTGAATAAAGTAATAAAGCCTACATACGAGAATCATTCGAACGAATTTTCTCAATAAAACCACTTTAGGAGATATTGATAATACTAGCGATGAATAACGGCGTAATAACGTTATTTTGGGATTAAAATCACGCATTTCAAAGCACAAAATACAGTTTAAATAAAAATTGTGGAGGTGTTATATTTAAAATAAGCGTGACGCAATTTAAATGAGAAAAAAACGAACAAAGACTCTGAAAGAAAATATTTCGATAAAAAATTCTTAGAAAAACAACATTTTAACAGATACTTATTTTAAAATAACTAATGGAAACTCGTCAGACTTTATTGTCCACCTTAATAAATGTTAACTGCTGGATACCATAATGTAAACCCTGAATGGGGCTAAAACATTTTAATTCTGTAATCGATTTTTAATGAACTTATATGACGTAAGTCAAAAACGCCATTTTGGCCTGTCCAATATTTTAACATAAATTAAAAGTAAAAAAGATAATTAATTTGTTTCATAAATAAATAATTAATGAATACTGTAAACCTGTTTTAAAAGGCCGACAAGCTGAATATTGAAAATTCAGTAAGTCTCTGCCCTATTAAATAACAAAAAATTACCCTGTGATACTAACAGCCTGGTGTCACTAATCTCTATAAAATCTACGAGGTTTCATACAGATCAGTGCCTGGTCTATCCAAAAAAATTATCCATAAGTTATCTAGTCTGTTTCGCAAATATACATTGATGTGCATTTAATTTCGAGATACCGGTAGATTAGGCCCAGGGCTGTCGTCCCTTCATGGTACGTGCACAACCCACGTTCGCGTAATCGTCAAACAATCGGTACGCTCGGCGACACGCCACGTTTATGACGTCACATTCGCTGCAGAACACGTGGTTAGGCAAGGAGGGAAAATCGGACAAAGTTCGACTGAGGCATTTCCAACCTTTCTGGTCGAAAAAACTCTTAGTGGCCTTTTTGGTAACCTATTCGAAAACAAACTTTAGTGGATTTTTGGTAACTGCTAATATCCATGAGTCAAAAATTTGTTGTTTAAACCCAAAACATTTATTTAATTCGTTACAATAAACAAAACACGAAATCGATTAACTTGTGCGTCTTATTTTTAGATTAGTCTATTTTGAAATATATGAATTAAATAAAACGGCAAATTTTAACCAATATGTATACCATGCTTAAAAAAACTTTATACGAATGATTCAGGTAGCTTGTATTTGTATAAAATATTCGCTTAATTTATTAAGATGAAAGCAAAACGTGAATATCGTTTATAAATACTGGAAAAAAAGCAAAATATTCAGTTTAAAATCTTGGTATTTTACTGCAAAAATAAAAACATTTCTCCCATGACTTTCAAAGCATCACGCGAGTCTATATATTGCGACTATTTTGCGAATGACAAAATATTTATATTCGTCATTTTTGGCCCCGGAAAGCGGACCGCATTAAATTTCAAATTGTTAGTTGTAGCGCAATGGTCCTACACTTCCCCTTATAGAAGTTAATCGCTCATATCTTTCGGCATCGTCCGAAATAGAACAACATTGCGAAAGTTGTGTGTGCCATTTCGTAACGTTTGCAACGAAAATAAAGGCTTTGCTGACCGCATGAAGATAAAATCGCAAAAAACTCCGTTCTAAAAGAAGCCTAAACTACAATTTGGCTGCGTTTCCTTAACTTAAGTTGTTTGCGGTAGAAAAACAAATACTAAATGCAAATTGAACGGTTCTGTTCACTCCAATTTTGTTATTTGCGTGCAAAATGAAAGTCCCCTACTTGCTTGTATTTTGATCGACTTAGAAAATTCTCCCGGTAACATAAAACCGTTTGAGTCATGTTTTTGCCGACTAGATCAAGCTGAGTCATCCTAACGTATCAGCAGTGAACTTCAAAACCCTATACAGTCACTTATTTGTTTGTGATAAACAAGTATCATGATTTTGGCGTGTTTTGTCTAAAATTCTTCTTTCATTTATTTTAATAAAACAATATTTTTTTATTGTTTTAATCACAGTCACTAGGCATAACTTTGGAATTGACACTTTGGCTACAGAGACTTTTATAACACATATATTTGTCGGAAAATTACACGTCACAAAGTTACGCCATAAGGTGACGTCATGATACAAGTACCTCTTTTACAAACTTCCTGTTTTCGATTGAATTCTTGCGTAAGTGTGCAACGGAGACTTGTTTGAAATATATTCAAGGAAATGGGGCAAAACATTCGATAATTTGGTTGATATTGATAACTTTTCTTATTTAAACGGAGACGTGGAGCCTTAAGTGTTTCTTGAACGTTTTTTAAGTCAGAGTGCACCTGTGGACCTTTGAAAACGTGGTGGCACACCTGACGAGCAAAGCAAGCGCGATTTCTTATTGGTTTTTAATATATAGGCCTTAGTTCCAAGTATTTAAGGCTCAATCAGGCGCGGATCTACGATTTTTGATTGAAGGGGCGTAAAAATCAGAAATGACGCACAAAGCTACTTCAAAACGTGACGTCATTGTGAAGTAAACTTAAAAGCACCACACAATTTAATTTATTAAAGTTTTAGATTGGGCAGGCTTTAACTTAAATACAAAAGCTACATTATAGATTTGCGCCAAGCGAACAATACCTTTCTACTGTTTACGTTGCCCAACCTTTTATTTTTATGGTGCGATCAGACACACGACGCCTTTGGGCTAAAATGATTTTATCAAAATAGGAAAGATATACAAGATACATAGGCTAGATTTGTAAATACATTTTGGGCGGGGCCACAGCCACGTGTCGCAAAAAGAATTAAAAGCTACTACAAAGCCATGTGAGTTTTGCGCGAAGTAAAGATTTAACTTTAGGCAAAAAACATAGCTTGCTTAGGTTCATCCAAACTTAACTTAAGTTTTACATTCGACAAACTTTTTTGTTCTTAAAACCTAAATAATAGTACTTTGGGAATTTAACGGGAAAATGCCGCGGGCCAAAAAATAAACCGGCGGTAGAGCCAGATCACGGCGTTTAGATTCCCTAAGCACTTATCACTTCGGTTCCCTATGATTTTCATTAGTATTTAAAGATCAAGTTTAGATTAATTTACATGCTTTTTGTTTTGGAAATAGTTCCTATACCTACAAGTATTATAGGGAAGTTTAAGATTGTACTTTAGAAAAAAATTAGCAAAAAATATATTTCAACCGGGCCAATGTTAGGGTCTGAGTCGTCTGATCAACTCGGAATATTTTATTAAACACTAAGATGAAAATTTCTGTGGTGCCCCCTTTCCTCGGTGCCATAAGCACGTGCTTATTTTGATTAGTTATTATTAATCAAGCAATGGCGGTCCGAATCTGTCCAGCCGCTGAAGTTTGGTGACCTTTGGGTTAGGTCATATGGCCCTTATTCCTTAAATTTATCGAAAAACCTTGGCTACAAACACTCACACCTCGGCTAATTACAGTTTAATACAAATCGGGCAAACTCTGTGGAAATACAGACGAGATAATACAAATTTCTACGCGCAAATGCATAAAAACGACAAGAGAAGTACATTGGTGCTGCGGATAGGTGTGAAATGCGTCTAAGTGTACCGAGCCTTCTCATTGGCTAGAGCCAGTCTCCTTATGTTGCCAATGCAACCTGCGGCTGCTTCTTGTAACGCGTTGTCACTTGATCCAACCATGTTTAGAAGCATCTGTAAAGAAACGCATTAATAAGCTTTAACCCTTGCAGGTCTTGGTAAAACAATGTTATTTGCGTTTGTATGTTTCATTATATATGCTCTGACATTATTAGATGGTATCATGTTGTATTTTGCTAGACCCGACCATGTTTAGTAGCATCTGTGAATAAATGAATACTGAGACTTTAAATTTTACAGGTCTATAGGTAAAGTGTAATGTTATTTGCGTTTGTATGTTTTAAAATTTAAGCCAGTGGCTCCAATAGGGGTAGCGGTTTAAACGTTGAAGAGTGCCGAGAGATATCTCAAATTCGTTTAGATTCCACATTTTGCCCTATTGGTAAGTTTCTTGGTACTGTTTCCGGTGCACGGTCAGAGTGCAACAAATCGAGAAGTTTTTTTCTACCTTGTACACAGTTGATGTGTGTTGTTTCAGCTATTTATTTCTTGTAACATTCCATTAAACCACTTGGAAAAAAAAACTAGTAAGGGTGCCGCAACTATATATGGTTTATGTAGGGTACCACAAGGCAAAAAGGTTTCAAACCACTGATCTATGCTTAACATTATTATAACTTATATTGGTGAGTTTTTCAAGTTCCATCCATGCTTATGAGCGTCTGAAAAAATTGAATATAAGCTTGGAAACTAGGTCTAATAGGTCTATAGATAGAGGTCATGTCCGTAAATACTGCCAGCACCGCTTACAATCCAATGCCTTACCGCCAAAGATCATTGGCGCGGAATTCTTGGCCAAAACCATGTAAGTGACGTCATTTTTTGTGAAATATCGCCGTGCTAAATAAAAAAAGCATTTCTGGCGTATATATCACAAAATTAAAGTTCGGCAAAACAATAAAATTTGTAGGAAACTAATTATGGAATGCAGTTGGACTGGAAAGGCAGGTGGGTTGCACCCCAGACTATGTGTATGTGTATTGTAAAATATTTATGTTCAAACTATAGTAAATTTGTTATTTATTGATTCAACACGTAGAATCATATTGTGCAGCATGTCCGTTTGTTAGGTTATATTTGTGTCATAATTTTCATACAGGAATGATGAACAATTTTTCTACCGGACAAATCGAATTTTGAATACATTAAAATACATAGCGACATAGCGTGATGCTTGGTGAACATGGAACATTGCCAAAGAAAGATCATCTTTAGGTAAAGAAAGGACAGTTTTAACCGATGCGGTGTAGCTACAAAATTTATTTTACCGAAACATCGTTTCGGACCGTTCTGACTTACTTTCACTAATTGTCTTAATAACTGGCAGCATCCATTTTTGTCCTAATTATAGCGTTTTTACAATAAGCACAGTAATCACAACTATACACATTCAATGAATATGCTGTTGCTGTCAGGCATCGTCTAAATTGTAAAATTGTTCTTACGGTAAAGTTTTATTTGAGTGCCAATGTTTCGACCACCTGTTTGGGCAAGCTTCTTTAGGGCGATATAATTGCAACTAAAGGGCAACTTTTTATTGTTTGCCTGGTAAATATATATATATATAGGTTTTTCCCTTTGGTTGTAATTATATTGCCCTGAAGAAGATACAGGTGATCGAAACGCTGGCACTTTAATAAAATTTTGCCGGAAGAACAATTTTACAATTATACACACTCAGTCCTGCGCCGAACCGACCCACAAAACTCGCAGTTACCTTGACAACGCCGTTCTCGTGCATTGTGATGCAATTATCGGGGTCACGTGACAGCTGGTAGAGGGCTTGGGCTGTGGATCTGTGGACCTGTGTGTCCTTGGACTTGAGGTATCCGACCAGGGGGGCAACGGCACCCTCCCGCCCGAACGAAACCCGGTTATTCCCCCAGGTGCAGCAGCGGGCGATGGCTTCCGCAAGGTGGCGTCGTAGCTTGTCGTTGGTCTGAAACAAAAAATTGATTGTAAATCCTAGTTTCCTATTATAATTTGTTTTCCCTGTGCTTTTTTCGCGATTTTAGAACGAAAATGATGGTAAGTCTAACTTGAATATGCTTCCTATTATTCTCAAATCGGTTTCGAAATTAGTACCCTTTATCGCCAAACAGAACAATAAAGTGAACGGAAAATAGTTGAAGAAGTAGATGCTAAAATATCTGGTCTCATTTCACATCGTTTTTGCATTTTACGAAATTATTCCGTGAAGGGAATGTTGCAATGAGTCAAACTACTTCTTGCTGCTGTAGACACGTTATGTGGTCACACATATATTTATAATATATATATATATATATATATAGATACAGAATAATGCTTTTAATGAAATGATCTTGTTAACTGGCTGAAATCAGCTAAAAAATGCCAACAAAAAATAATTTCGAAATACGGTTAAAAAGGCAGAAAACCACAGCTCGCACAAAAAAAAAGAACGCTCGTTTGAACAGATAAAAAAATCACACGTGCACATTTTAAAAGTGAGAAACTGTTTGACTCACAGTTGTTGCCAGTTTCGCGAGCATAGGCACCACACCGTGGTCAGTGATGACAGCCAAGTTCTCCTCGTCTTTGGCGATATTAGCAATGGCAGCGCACACACTGGCCAGCACCTCCAGGTCACTGGACTTCAGGAGCGACACAATAAGTTCGAGGCCTCCCACGAACGAACGGACCATCTCCCCGGCGTCTTTTGCATTCTCGATGCAGGGGCAGACCGCCCAAGCGGCTGAGGCCTGAACCTCGGGGTTCTGGTTCTTGAGTAGCGACCAGAGAAGACGCACGCCGTCCAGTTTGTCGATGATACTGAGAGAGAGAGATTGTAAACAGGAGGACACATTAAGATCTATGAGGCAACAATATCTAAAGAGATATGATCTATAATACTGTAGAATTACGATCAACGACATTAGAAAGCCGTTACAAAAAATATAATTGTGGTATGACAAAATGTACAATTGTGACGTATAATACATTCCATTACGTCATTCGTTCATACAATGTTATTAAGATATAAATTAAACTCGCTTCAAAATTAGTTAAATATAAACTTTACACAGACGTTTAAAACTGAAAAAAGTAATCCGGGTTTTTGAAGTTAAATTTGCAATTTTTATTTCAGCTTTCTTTCTTTTAATTATCTTAAATCTTATAATAACGATATCGGACTTTTTGCCCAAAATGTCGGATATCGATATCCGAATAAAATGTCAAGTATCGGCCATCCCTATCCTTAACTATAACTGCACGTCATATTAATACGTAATCTACTCACGCCATGTTGTCGGGTTTAGTTGCGCATGCGCTGACCGATACTATTACATGGTATCGGGTATAGGTTCCGATCCGATATTATAGGACATCCTTGCACTCTAGTATCGGCAAAGTAGCGATAATGCCACTTAAAATTGACCATCAGTTTCTCTTCTATATTATCGTACATCCCCAACTATAATTGCACGGCGCAATATTTACCATTACGTAATCTACACTTACGCCATGTTGTCGGGTTCAACCGTTGGACAAAGTAGCATTTTTGGTAAAATCCGAATTAGATAAGAACTAGAATTAGAGCACACAAGCAATTAGATTAGAATTACAATTAGCCACATTTTGGTCTAATTCATTAAATTAAAAAACTATAACAACCTAGCTGTCCAAGTCTGGCATTAAGTATCGTATTATCAGACTTGCTTAGCTATAACAACGGCGCCATCAAATCCCGGCACATCACACCACTATTACGTAATCCACTCACGCCATGTTGTCGGGTTCTGTTGCACATGCGCCAACCGCCTTTGTGACGTTGACAAGCAGGGCCTGGTTGGTTCCGGTCAGCAGGTGGACCAGCGAGGGGATTCCCCCGGCCTTACGGATGACCAGGCGGTTGGGGGGTTCTTGGGCGCACTCCCCCAAGGCACCGACCACGTTGACCAACACTTCCTCGGGCTGGTCGTTCAGGAGACCCACCAACTGCTCGATCGCCTTCAGTTGCTGGAAACTGTCGAGAAATAAGGTGGAAACTAACTTTGATGTAGATGAATATCAAAGCCTATACAGAAGTAGGTAGCATTTGGTGAACGTTCGAATTAACGAAAAATTGTGTTGAAATGTTGGCAAGTTTTCGCACAACCGTGCTTTATCAGGTCAAAGTATGTTTCATAGTATACTTTGGCCTGATGAAGCACGGTTGTGTCAATGCGTATGAATATCAAAGCCCATACAGACGTAGTCGCTGGTCTAGAATCCTACCACATTTTCGTCCGTCGGTTTATTGCTATAACATTATTTGGGTTAGAGCGTCTAAATAGGTAGTATTTTGACCGTTTCCAATAAATCTTTAAATAATGCTAGTTGAAGGTTGTAGTGGCGTAGAATGAATACCAAAGCCCACACAGAATTAAGTAGCATTTTGTGAACGTTTCGAATAAATCTCAAGATAATGGCTGAAGCCATGGAGGTTGTACCTAGACGTAGTAAGAATGTCAAAGCCCCGTCCAAGTCAAGTTTTTTCATCACAAGTCAAGCTCCAGATAAAGTTGGCATAAATATTAAAAGTTGCCAGGCATAGCAAGGCAAGCATAAGGTACAGGCCAACTATAGGGCTCTATCTCGCATGCATCACAGCTAGCTTCCGTGAAATGGTGGACGCCTGCCAAGTATCTGCATTTAAATGTCTCTGACTTGTGAAATATGCGCGCGGCTTCGTGAGACGGTAAACAGGTGGAAAACGATTTAATCGCTGATTGGACTGATAGGCATAGTTGGGCTTTGTATGGCATGGCTGAGAATTGCTTAAAACTGGTATTTAAAGGAATGGTTGAACCGAGTTGATTTAAGGCAGTTTTTCTTTAAAACTTTTTTACCGCGGACCACTAATTTTTGTGTTTTGCTTCGCGTGGACTAGGCTTGATGACGTATAGTTGAGATTTGCTTAACACTCGTATTTAAAGGTACAGTTCAAGCGGTCCTATAGTTGGCGAAAGTAATCGTTTGCTTCAATATTCACTGCTTATTTGGCTTACCGTTTAACATTTTTTTTCATTAATATTATTACGCCGATAATAATTAAAAATACAGACGAGAATAAAAAGCACCTATCAGGAAGCAACAGGTTGGGTTAAATGCCAGCACACATAGCTTAATGAGTTGCGAGTTTTCCAGAATATATTCTGTGTGTTTGTCGTCATTATCATAAAAACAAACAGCTCACCTTGGAGCATAATGACTGGAGGTTGTAGTAAGACGTAATAAGAATATCAAAGCCCATACAGGACCTTCGCTTTCTAATTATGTTAAAAATGGATAAAGATTTATTCGAAACGTTCAAAATGCTATACCTACTTCTGTATGGGCTTTGATATTTTTACTCCGTCTAAACAGCTCACCGTTCGACGTTCTGCGGCGAAATGGCGCACTTCCAAATAGCGCCTGTAGCTGCCGCGAGAAGCTCTTTGTTGTCGGCCTGGGGCAACAGCGCCACTAGCGGATCCAGACCCCCGTATTGACGCACAAGATCTCGGGTCACCCCGTCTTCAGCGCACTGCAATGTTAGAAAATAACACGTTGTTCAGTCTATTTTAGGCTTTTTTGGTACAGTTAAGTCCAAGTCAAGTCTTTAAAAAAGTGCAAGTGAAGTCATTATTAAAGCAAGTCAAGTCCCCCCCCCCCCCCACACACACACACATTTAAAATTTTAAACTTAGTAACATGTTCAATGTTTTGAAATACCAGGTGGTTTCGGCTTTTTTGTAAAATACAAAACAAGTCATTTTAAATACTACAGCCCCAGTCCAAGTCATCAGTTGCCCGATTTCAGTGATTATTAAATGGGTAAAATGGTACGAATATAAGAATGAACTAAACTAAAAAAATATCAAAAACCCAACTGTATAGCGAAGTAAATTGTTATACGTTCAAAAATTGTTACAAAAAATCTTATTTCTATAAAACTTGTTTAATGAAAACAAATTAATTCAAACAAAGTCATTTGTCCGAAAGACCGAAGTAAAGTAAAGTCATTTAAAAACAGTGACTTAAATGAAAGTAAGTCAAGTCAGTAACTTAAGTCATTACAACAATACTGAATAGGCGAGCAAAAGATAACTATAAACATGCGTATGGGGTTATTTTAACTAACAAAGTGTCGCAATTAAAATGTTAAAAACATATTAAAATATTTAAAATGTATTTATAACGATTGCCGGGGCTGTTATCTTTCGTCTAAGTCGGTCTACAACAGCCAAGCATAACTTAACTTAACTCACTGGTCGTTAACCTTTTTAACGTGCGACCCCAATTTGAATAAAATGAAATCAGAATTTACATTGCGACCCCATTTTGTGTCAGATACAAATAAAAATATTCCAAACATTTTAGGAACAAAGAAGGCTAACACGAGAGAATGTGCGTAAATTATGCACAATTCCAGAATTGTGGCTACACATGTGCACCAGAAATGATTGCCCTTAGGAAGTTTAGGTAACATATAAATTTAAATTTAACAAACGAACGATAACTAAAATTTTAATTTGTTTCAACAGTAAATTGCATTCAGTGCGATTATTGCGCCTGCAGAGCAGTATCCAATAGTTTTTGCAAACGCGGCTCCACTTTGCATAAGCATAACTGCATGTCATGCTTTACTTCCAAGCGATTAGGATGTTTCGTTTTTAATATTATGCTCATCGTAAACATAACGAAATATAATAATAATCGTACTAAAACCGTAGGAATATGATGAGATATGACGACCCCAACAAATTTTTAGGACCCAATAGTTGGGGACTACTGACTTAACTTACATTAACCACATTACCTTAAAGATGGCGGCAGCGCAGTGCATTTGCAGCTCACTGTTTGAACTTCCCAAGTTCTTCACGAGATCTTCAATCATTCCTTCAGTTCGGATCGAAAGTCGGTATTTTTCCTGTGAAAAAACAATTGTTTCATAAGACAAAAGCACAAAACATTGCTGGGTCGCACTAATGTAGAGGTAAAATAATTACCTTTGTCCAAGAGACCACCGCAGTTTTGTATTTGGTTAAATTGCATGTAAAATAAGGTTTTTAGATTCAAAATTAAAGTCATATGGTTATTACGACTTTTAAATGAAGTAAATGGGCAAATCAGTTAATTAAATTAATTGTACCAAGAATAAAAATCGTTGTTAAAAATACTGGTTTGCTAGTTTATTTGTGTATGCCAATCATTTAATCTGTGAACCTTACAGCTACTGTGCAAATGATTGAAAACATGCACTGCAAATAATAATTAAGGCTCCCAGCGATTAAGAAGAACTCATATTAATTAGCGGCAATAGCAAGACTCCGTGGCGCAACGGTAGCGCGTCTGACTCCAGATCAGAAGGTTGCGTGTTCAAATCACGTCGGGGTCAAGATTTTTTCAGTGACAATTTTTGCAGCATTTTATGTTTTTAAGTTTCAAAGAAACAGTGTAGTAAATTATTTAAATTCGCCTTAACACTCGTACAGAAAATAAGACGCAAAAAACATGACTTTAACGAAATTTGCAATTGTGCGTAATTTTCGAAAGTACATAAAATAAACTATAGAATACTACATAGAAATATTTTAATTGCTTATAACAAGTTAGCAACAACCAATATACCTTTAATACACAATCGTTAAATAATTATCGCAAAAAGATTCAAAGAGGCGTCATTGTACATTCCCTAATTCGTTTAAAAACCAATACCAAGAAAAAAACACACAAAAATAAAATTTAAAAACTTACACATACCAAAAAAAGTTTACAGTAAAATCTCACACACACAAAAAAACAAAATTCGTAAGTAAAAACTAGCACAAAAAATATGTGAGGATAAACTTACTCAAAAAACCAACAATAAGCAATAGCTCACACACCACAAAAAAAAAATGGAATCAAAAAGTCACAAACATACACAAAAAAATCGTAAGTAAAAACTCACACACGCACAAAAAATGTAAAAACCTACTAAAGTTAAACCAACCTCAGAAGCGCATTCCTGCAAAGTGCCGACCACAGGAATAAGCATTTCCTCGTGAACCGACTTGAGAAGTTTCGCCAGCATAGGGATGGCGCCGGCACGACGGATGGCGTGCTTGTTCTTGGTAGACTTGGAACAGCTCCAGAGGGCCAGGGCGCCCGAACGCGCCACCTCGATGTCCTTGCTCATGTTGGCCGAGTTGGCAGGCACGTTGAGCAGTGCCACCTGGTGGAAATTTACAAAAATGGTTAAAAAATGAAACTAAAAATACAATTTTGCTTCTTCAATTATTTTGCATTGGCAGAAAGTTTTATGGAAATAGAAAAACTCCTTGCTCATGTTGACTGAATTGGTCGGCACGTTGAGCAGTGCACCTAAAAATCGTTGAAATAATAAAAAATATAAGCAAAATCATTTAAAACGGTTTAAAATACGAGCTTAAGTTTTTCACTTTAAGGAAATTATTTAAAGTTATTGTACATAGCATAACAGAGATTAATTTAAAAAAAAATAGTTCGTTGAAAATATACATAAAAAGCAAATAAGTCGTTAAACTACACTCCGTAAAAAATACACATAAAGTTGATAAAACTATAGCGCACATATCAAAAAGGTAACTCCAAAGACAGGAAAATTTTCAAATGGCAGTATTTCCCTAATTATAAATAGGGTATTAGGTGGCAATATATAGACAAATTGTAGTGAAATCTTGACAAGCTTTCGCGCAACCGTGCTTCATCAGGTCAAAGTAGAATTGAAAGCAATTAAAATGCACGAAGTAGAAGCACAAGCGCAAGTAACACCTGATTTCCTTCCAAAGAAACCAAGTTCTCTGAGTTGTTTATGACATACATCAACTTACCAGTTTCTTAATTCCTCCATGTTGTCGGACAGTCCTTCTAGCACGTCGAAACTTGGCCACATTAGCGATGGTCTCGGCAGCCAAGCACTTAAGCTCCTTGTTGGGCGACTGAAGGATTCTAACCATGGTCTGCAAGCCTCCGAGGTCAGCGATCGCTCGTCTGATCTGGATGTTGCGACTGATCTCCTTGAGAATCTTTAAAGATCCGATCTGAAAGAAATAGAGTTTTTGGTGAATTACCAACGTTCGTTGTTGAAATGCAATCAGTTTGCACATTTGTATGCATAGGCGCCGAACGCGGGTATGCAGAGCGTTTTTAGACGCCCTGGATTTTTTGGATAGGGCAGGGCTACTCAACTATTTTTAGCAAAGGCCCAGTTACAAAAATTTGAAATTTGCTTAGGTCCGTTATAACTCTCACTGATAATTCTGTAATGTAGGCTACGTGACTAGAAAGGTTTTTTTTTAATGAACAGCAGCAATTGTTTGCCAAGAAAAACTCATCAAATCGCATTGCTTAGTAAATACTGAGATATATAAGGTCCAGATTCAACACTGAAAAGGTCCGCATTCAGACCGCGGTCCGCCAATTGAGTAGCCCTGGTATAGGGGTTCAAAACGCCCTGAAATTCGGCCAAGTTATAAATAAATGTACAAATAATTCCTGTAGCTCAATCTTAGTTAACCAGAAGTGATTAAAGTTTTTCTGAATTACTATATAGACACGAAGCCATAAAATCCCCAAACTATGTTTTTTTATGCAATTTATTTCAAAATATTGTTATGTTTGGCCCAAAAGTGCGAGAAAATGAGATTTTAAAAGGCGAAATGATTCGTCAATGAAAACAGACAAAAAGCATGTTTATCCAATTAAAAATGAATTTTGTACTGTCTAGAAAATCACGCCCTGGAATGTTTAAAGTTCGGCGCCTATGTTTGTATCATTTTTTATTATAAACAGCTGTTAAACAAATAGTGTAGGAATGTAATCCGTTTGCTAAGTCACAAAACCCACTTTTTGTATAGGGAACATCAAATCGACAATATGTGTAGAAAAATCTTATGTTTGGTGTAGAAATAACTAGTTAATGTTGGATATATAATTTGATTGATTGCCCATTTCAAGACAGCCAATTTTATATTTCAATTGAATTGCAATTAAAATAAGTAGTTTCATTCTTAACTTCAAAATTAAAGCCATATGGTTGTTACGACTTAACAATTTATAACGTAAATGGGCAAATCAGTCAATCAAATTAGTTGCACCAAGATTAAAGTAAATGGTTGTCAACAATACTGGTTTGCTAGTTTATTTGTGTATGCCAATCAGTCAATCTATGAACCTTACAGTTACTGTGCAAAATATTGAAAATATGCAACTGCAATGAATTAAGGCTCCCCGCGGTTAAGCACAACTCATATTAATTAGCGCAATAACAAGACTCCGTGGCGCAACGGTAGCGCGTCTGACTCCAGATCAGAAGGTTGCGTGTTCAAATCACGTCGGGGTCAATTTTTGCCAAAACAGCCTCGCATTCCTATAAGACCAAATTTGCGTTTTAAAACGGTTTCGTGAACCACAATAGTCTTTACTTTTGACAATAGTTTTCTTAAAGTTTATTTTGTGGTAACGACTGTAGATGTCCGATATATTATCAGATTGGGACAAAATACTCGACTGCTAAAACTAAATTACTAGTCGCACACCATCGGTGATATATCAGTGATAATGCAATACGAAATGTATGCAGGTTTTTAGCCATAAATCGTTAACAACCAAGCATTTTCTACTTTAAAAGTTAAATTAACAGCTAAAAATTTAGTTTATTATAATCAATTGAGCAAGTTTGGGTTTTATAAAACATTGCCGTTCCTTGTGGCCGCTAAAGATTACAAGCCAAAATCTTATCCAAAATTATACCATGAATACTGCATAAGTTTATTTTACCCCACCTTATTTCAACCCAAGTCATTCGACAGATAGACTTCAGTCCAAGTCAAGATATTTGTTGAAACGACTTAATGCAATTCAAGTCATTTGAAAACAGTTACCTAAGTTATAGCAACACTGCAATTGCACCTTTAGTAAAACCTCAGCATATTTACCTTGCATTTTGTTTCATCGGTGTCAAGCAGATTGATGAGCACCTCCAAGCCCCCAACATCTCGGATGGCCAGCTGGCAAGTTTCCTGCGCCAGATTGAAGTCTCTCATGGAGCAGAGAGCGATGATGGTGGCCGTCTGGTTTCCTCCCTTGAGGTACTTGACCAGCTTCTGGATCTGCCAGTACTCGGAGGGAAGGTCCGAGCCTGTGTCTTGTCTCCGATCCTGCATTTCTTCTTCTTCGTCCGATTCGTCCGAACTCTCGCTCATGTCTTCATCGTCTTGCGGAGATTTGCGACTGCACAAAATTTTTTTTTTAAAACTTGGGTCTTGAAATTAAAATTATGTTTGAAAATAATGTAAAACTCTTGTTAACAGTGTTTTTTTTTTTTTTTGTTGAATAACTTTTTTATGTACTGTATTTTCCAGATTTGCTAGTGCAAACAAAGTTTTTTTTGTTATTCAACTACTACTTGGCTGAAGAACTTAAGATGTGTTTCTTAAAATTTTTTTCTTAAAAAAACTTAACATATTAACAGCAATGTTTTCCGTACTGATAGAATATATATATATATATATATTGTAATTTTTTTTGCAACACCAACAGATGTGTCTGTTTTTCTGACACCTATTTTTGGTTTGTTTTTTAGTTCTGTTACTATAATTTGTTCTTAAAAAAAAATTTTAATTTACAATTATTAGAAAATACAGTTTCAATTTCATTAAAGACAAACAACATTTTTTGGTAAAGCTCTAACAAAGTTTGAAAGCCTTTTTGTTTATCTGTATTTACTAAAATCAAACAATACAAGCTTTTGATTAAAAACTATGCCGAATTAAAAATGCATCCATAAGTTGAAAAGTTTGTCAATACTTGAATTAGTCTGTAACTAGATTTTTATCGTGTACAGTTACTACAGTCATGTTAGGTACACAATCTTTTTATAGTCAAATTTATTATTTTATACTTGTTGGTTGGTACATGAAGTCCAGAATGTATATAAAAAGGCAACAACTTACAGATAATCTTCAGCAATTACCAAGTAAGTGAAGCTAAACCCATAAATAGCTAGACTGATATTTTGTGTCTCACTTACAAACTACAATAAACTAGCAGTATTGCAAAATCTACTTTAACACAAACGTAACTTTTCTAAAACAATCTTCCAGACGTCTGAAGACTAATTAAACAGATTTTAATTACAAGAAAGTTAAACAACTTGACTTGACTGGAAGTTTGTGAGTGAAGTGTTTTATTCAACATTTTATTTTTTTTAATTTTGCTGCTTATCACATGTTTTGCCATGTTTTGTTATTTAGTTGAGTTATTATACTGTAATAAAGCTCAAAGATTTATTTTTACATAAGTGACTTAAACTTACACTCAACTTGCAACTTAATTATTAAAAAAAAAAAAATATTTAAAAAAAAAAATAAATAAATAAATAAATAATTAAAAAAATAACATAAACTTATGTTGGCAAAGCAATAAATATTAAACCTAATCTGGTTGTACTTTGACAACTTTTTATTTCCATCTGCCTTAATAAAAATAAAAAGTCTGATTCCTCTAAAATCAACTTTTTAAAACTCATCTCAACATATTTCACTTCCAAGTTAAACTTTAAAACTTTCAAAAATGCCTAAAACTTACGTTTGGCAAGGCTTCATGTGAATCAAGCTTTTTCTGATGTCTGCATCTTCAAATTGGAGTGAATTGTCTACAGAAAGCATCTTTAATTTCAACTTCTACTGTCTTTTACCAAAAAAATCAGCTAAAAACGTTTAAAACCTTTCCTTTACTCTCTTTTCTATTTTTCCTGAAATAAATTTTCTAGCAACTCAGCAATGCTAAATACTTACTGTGACGTCACAATTACAAGACATTGCTTTTGTTAACCTTCTGTTTCATAACAATACAAAGTAGGATAAGTTGTTAAACTTGGATTTGAACTACATTCTAAAAAAACAAGGCTTTTGTAGGGTATATATATCAATATCTTACTAAACTGCTGTTTCTCTGACAAACCTTAACAAGAAAAGGATGCCCTACATACCAACAAACCCTTTAATTAAGCAAAATTATTCTTTTTCCTGTCATCATGATTTTAAAATCTAATTTGTTTTCTATTAAACTTGTTCAGTAACAAAATATGCGTGTTTACAATTTAAACCAGTGGTTCTTAACCTTTTTCCTTGCTGCACCCTTTCACATTACCAACAAATTCTCTCACTCCTAGAATTGCTTAAATAACAAAACCATTATACTTTTTGTGTTTATACAGATACAAGTAACAGATAACACAATACCAGCATGTGAGTTAGTTTTACATTTAATAAAGCAAAAAAATAAATGACAGCTATACATTTTCTGTGTCTGATTCAGCATCCCCACACCCCCTTGGGACAGTTTTCGTGCCCCTGGTTAACAAACCATGGTTTAAATAAATAAAGTATGTCAAAATAATGCATTTATAGTATAAATGGCAGTTCCCTTACTAAAAATAAGATGGTCTCCTTTGCATCTGTGGAGTTTCAACCTTCTTTTTCTTTTGTTTTTCTCCAATCTTCTCATTTTTACGGCTTTCTTCGAGACTTTTCCATTTCAAAGAAGGCTGCATTCTCTTCTTGTCTCCAGTCTTACCTGTGTGGAGATAATTTATAAATTATAAAAGACTAATAAGAAACTTTAAATCAAAAGTTGTATTTAATTTTGCAAGATTATTAATAAGTTTTATTTTTCGTTGAGTTTACTTCTAAAGAAATATTATAGTTTATAGGTGATTATACACATATTCAGCAAACGAAACACAAAAAAACACATAAACAAGGCAAAATGCCAGATTCAGGTCAGGATAATTTGGTAGTTTCTTAACTTTTGTAATAGGAAACATTGATATTAACAGTAATTAGTTAAAAATCGAAAAGAGGACATTTATATGTTTTTAGTGTCTTTGAAGGACCAATCATTTTCTTTGGAAAATATTACACATCCTCCTAATTCCTTATAGATGGCAGCCCGAACATGTAAGCCCTAATATATAGATAGGTAAATAAATCAGTTATCCTTATGTCTTTTTAAAATAGCTAGTTTTGTCCAGATACAATTGTAGCAGAAAAACAACCTTTCTTTCCAGTCTCTTTCAGGTTCTTTTGTTGTTTCTCAGTTTGAGCTTCTTCCTCTTTTTCGTTGTCCACAGATTGATCAGAAGTGACAACTGTGTCCTTTTCAGCCTCTCTTGACATGTAGTCGTTTGACGAAAACTCCTGTACAACAATTTAAAACTCATCTCAAATATTCTTTAGACATTTCTGCCAAAGTCAGTTATTAATAAGTTGTACTGTTTTAGGAAAAAAAAGTATATTTCGCCCGAGTCTCTAGAATCAGTCTCTAGAAACAAACAACAACAAGGGGGGTACAGGGGCGCCAAATTAGGGCTTAAAAATGCCAAAATAAGGTTGCTTCTTCTTTAAATACAATGTTCTATTAAAATTTGAATTGTTATTCAGTATAAAGTAAGGTATACGATGTTAATGTAATAGAAAATGTGATTAAACATGGAGGAGGGGGCGACAATTTTATAGTTTGTCCCTACGCCGGATACTTTATTCTGCTACACAAGTTACATTGCTTTTTTATCTTTAATGGAAGAGCTTACAAAAAGGTGAAAACTTTGTAGGTTCAATGCTAACAAATAGGTTGATTAAACATGTCTACAAATATTTAGAAAGCACAAAAAGAAAGCAGGTACAAATAAAAAATTAAACAAACCTTCTTGGCAATATTTTCAGAGAACTTTTGTGACTTTTCTCTCAAAAGGCTGACAAGATCCTTGAAAACCTCTCCAGTCTTTTCAAACTTTACTTGCTGAGTTTCTTCTTCAAATCCCTATAACATAAAAACAAAAACATGCAAAAATAGACTTCACATAACATAAAATACACATTCTTAACCTTATAAAAAAACAGCCAAATTTATTAGACTATTATTCATATTCAAACCACTTGCAGACTTAAATCAACTTTATGTGTAGTTAAAATGCTTAATTTTCCTGTCACTTTACTTTTTTATACAACAACCCAGATTAATAGGTATTTTGTGTTTTATATCATGATATTGCTTCAAGTGACATCACAATCTTTTTTGAATCACTTGTTTGTTTAATTTTTTGTTTGCTATTTAGTTTTTTGTTATCAATATATCACAGAATGTCTTTTTCAAAAATAAACGTGTTTGTTACTGAAAACAATAATTGTCCAACAAGCATACCCCATTAACATAGCAGCCATAGGTTGTAGCGGTTACACAGAAGCGGTCTCCATCATGTGGTTTCACCAAGATATAGCAAATATCGCCGTGCACTTGGCGCCATGGAAGAGCACGACATTGATTCGAAAACTCATGTTCTAAAGAAAAATATAATTGGTTTAAGGAAGTGGTTGTAAAAATGAGTTTTTCCTGCTAGGCTTTCTTTTTTTTTCCCAACAACTTTTTTTTTTTTTTATTAAAAAAAAATTTACCTTAACACTTTAAAATGAAACCGTCACAGGTATGCATACTCTAGTTTAAGAACCACTGGTCTAAATAGTTAAGGACATGTTGGTTATAAAACTGCTGTGTATGTTTCAACAAAATGAATACCTTAATTTAATAAGAGTTTTAGTAAGAAACTAATCTTCGATTGCACTTACGAGAGGTAAAGTCAATTTCCTTGAGTGCTGTATGAGAACCATCCCCAGCAAAAGTCTTTAGCAATTCAACTTCAGCATTTATAGCACTTGGGCTGAGTCGCACTTGTCTAAAGAACAGTTAACAAATAGAAATGCAAATCTTACAGGTACATTACAGGGTTAATATTGAATTGAAATTTCCATTCCTAGTATGGTTTCTACTAACTATCACTTCCCCAAACAAAATCCACTTGTCAAAATTCTAAGCTGAAAGTTTTGCCCTACCAAATTATTTTTTTCCAATGATTTAACCTGCATTTTTATTTCAGCGACATATTTTATATATATTTGTAACATATCAACTAAATAACACCATTAGTATGTATATAATAAAATTTTGCTTAATGCACTTATTAGTCATGCAAGTGGGTTTGAATTAACACCCGTACAAAGCAAATAGCACTCGTTTTGGCGAACAGGTGCAAAATTTCAACCCTGTATTACGTATTTCTTAAAATTTGTAGTCTTATCAAAATGCTATAAGTAAAGAGCAATTAAAATCCTTTAAATAAAAATACTGCCACCTAAAAATGTTACCACACTAAATATTATTTTTTAAATGTTTAATTTAAAAGGTTGGTGAATTACTGTGATATTTGTTGCATTGAAGACTCGAGAAGTCGTTTGTCGAACTGTTGAATCACAAGATAGAAGTTGAGTTGTAGAGAGGATTCCCGAGATTCATCAGTCTTACTCTGGAAAGTATTAGCACTTTTTAAACGCTAAACTAAATATGTTTTTAAGACAACTGTTAGGATTAGGGACTCTTAGTCTGTACAATGATGATAAAACATATATAAAATTATTATTTTTTAACATCAAAATAAACAATGAAGTTTGTATACATTAACACAAAAAAATAATTAACCCCAAAGAATAAAATCTTATATGATTTCATAATTAAGACAGTGAACTTCAATCTCCATAAATAGTGTGACCATTGTCAAAAACTTAATTAAAATAGACACTACACAAATATGTTATTACTGGATTTAGTACAGTTATAAACAGTAGTTAGTGATAATCAATAAACAATTTTATGAAGTAAATTATGGTTTGGTACAAATAGACACAATATATTTTGCCTAACTAATAATAAAACAGAATGTTAACCTTCTCAAACATTCTGATAAGAGTTGTATCCTCAGCATCAACTGTCGCAAAAGCTGGACCAAGAATTTTAATCAGTGGGTCATGGTTTGCTGTGAAATAGAAATATTTGTTACCCTTTGATTACATATTTTTACTATTTCTGCATATTTCTATTATAAAACAATACTTAAATATTTTGAAACTAATATTATCACATGCATGTTCTATTATAAAACAATTTCAAATAATTTCAAACTAATATTCACTTGTGTATATTAGAATAAGCCAGTTTAGTTGGTGGTTACTGGTTATACCGACTTTAGTTCATTTGAGGAGGTTTTACACTTTGTTACACTACTGATAACTCATAGCATCCTATAAGTTTATTTAAATAAGTTGAACCATATAAACATTGTAGCCTGTATATTTGAAATCAGTTGGATATTTTATCAGTGCTGTAATATGTCAATAACTGTTATTAAAACAGTCAGTCAATCTATGTTTCTACTGCGGCAAAACTCTTAAGGCAAATACCAACATTTAAATACTAACCTTCCAGGCAAAGTCTTGTTTCGTTCATACACTTTTCCTTGGCCAACTTTAGTACATTTGCTGCTTGCTTCATGCTTCTTACTCTCAAAATGCCGTCAGATAACTCCACAAGGGGAGATCCATTGTCATCTTTGTCCTCCGATGTAACTTTGTGGGTGCTAGAAAAAAATAAAATATTTTAAAAAGCAGTAAGGGTAACAATACTTTCTTTGGGTATCAATACTTACTTTAAATTACAATAATTGTTCTCTTAAGTATATATAAATGATTTTTTTGAGATTTTTATGATAAGCAGCAGTCATTGTCAGAAGAACCATTTATGTAATAGCTTTATAATATTCAGTATAAAGCTATTACATCTTGTTTTTATGTGAATTTAATAGTAGTTAAATGAACTTTTTGAGCAACAGAACTGAGAAAAGAAGTACAAAGTGCGTTACACGAAATATAACTTTTGGCACAATATTTTATGATTGTACGCCATGTAAAATAAAATTTTTTTTTTTAGCATGTAAAAATTAGTTACAAAGTGATTTTTTTGTTAAAATGGTTAAAACTCTTTGTTGTTTTGTCATTTACAAACCTGATATCGAATCCAGTTGAAAAGGCTGCAGAAGTAAGTGAAGTGTCCCAAGCCAGTGGATCTTTGAACACAAGAGTTCCTTCTTCAGGATGCTTACTTGGGAAACTTTCAACAAACTAGAAAAAATAGGTTTGATAAAAAAATTAAAATAAATATTTTGCCTCGATTATATGACAAATAAACTAATAGAAAAATGTTAATAAGGCATCCTAGCCACACTTGTGCATACTAATTTGGTAACACATATAGATTCCACTGTATTCTATAAACCATATCTAGATGCCATAAAACACATAGATTCCACTGTAGACATACAGACCCACTGTAATCTAATACATTATGCATGCGTGCCTGTTTTGCATGATGCTATTATGGTGCACAGCAAAATGAGGTTCTTACCACTCTAAATGAAATCAAAAACACACAGAATCAATAAAAATATTGTTGTGGTTAAAGAAAGCTTTTTTTCCAATAGTTGGCCATAGGAGTAAGTATTGCCTAAATTATTAGTTTAAACCAGGGCTGCTAAGTATGTCCAACTCAGCCAAATGTACCGAATTTGTTGAGTCCTGTATTAAACCCATTTATGTGACTAAAGTAAGGTGGATATTCAGCAACCAACCATGGGGTGTCATAAAACTAATCCTCACACAATATATGGCTGACAAATACTCTAATACAAATGCTATTTTAATAATTTACAGTTTGTGGTATTGTAAGTTTTTTAATTTGGTACTGTACATATAAGCTTAATACCTGGGTAGTTTTACATAGTCTTAGTCAAGCTACAAGTCCAACTCCAGCAAGACAGACCAACTCCTCGAGTCCTAAGCTTGACTCTCCAGCCCTAGTTTAAACCACATGAATACCTGTATTATGTCATTTAGAAGCTTTTCATTCATCGGAGAGAGTTCAAGTTTTCCTTTCCCACTTCCAGACACAGAAGTCCATTGCGCAGCTCTTCCTAAAGCTGCTCCCATTTTAAGTTGCAAATAATATGATTCTAGTATATCTGGTAAAAATATTTTTTTTGCTAATAAATTTCTAGCATAACACTAATGCACGCCAATGAAATGACTGATATAATTATTTATCAAAAATAACATACTCTCCAAAGCATAATGGTCAAAGGTTGTAGTAAGAATATCGAAACCCATACAGGAAGTAGGTAACATTTTAAAATTTAAACGTTTGAAATAAATGTTTATTAATTTTCTAATAACTTTAATACACTCTCCAAAATACAGAAATTGTAGATGATATCGAAATTAAGAATTTATCAGCTTGATAACAACACACCCAATTTATCACCTAAACTATAAAATGAGATGAATTCATTAATTAAACTAAACGAGTAAACAATAAGTCAAAATGTTTGTAACTGAGTATATTTGAAAACTGGTTATACTTTAAAATCTATTGGTGCTTTAGTACAACCAGATTCCTTAGTCATCAAATAAGTAAAAGTCTACTGTGTTCCTAAAATTCTAAATATTTAGTAAACTCAGTTAGTTTTATACTTAATCAAAAACGTTTACTTCGCACAAAATTGAACTATTCTGAGCCAACAATGCCTAAAGTTACTCTAAAGTTTTTTTGGGAATGCAAGCAATTATTAACTGGCCTTCCCTAAAAAGTTTATAACACTTTATTTTAGGTAAATTCACCTTCAACTTTTCAACAACCTCTAGAAAGTTAATTATTGGGTTAAACAACAAAATGCAATATCTAAAAATCGAGCATTTCTGGACTAAAGGCCCGTTTACACTACAGCTGCACTGAGCTGAGCAAAGCGTAATTTGCATTTAGATTCTATTGTGACGAAAGTTTCAAGCTTTGCTCAACTCAAGCCCCGTGCAGCAGCTGCAGCTAGCTTAAAAATACGCTTTGGAACGATTTTCACGCTTTGCTAAACTCAAGCCCAGTGCAGCTATAGAAACACATTACGTTTGGAGCGATTTTTACGCCCAGCGCAGCTCACTGCAGCTGAAGTGAAAAAAATTTCACGCCCAGTGCAGCTCAGTGCAGCTGTAGTGTAAACGGGCCTTAATAAATAAACAAATATCAATCACCTTTCCCAGATTTTAAACATTTAATATGAACTGGCCATATGGTATCAGAACAGTACTTATCTTGAATATAAAGTTTTCAAAACATTTATCAAATTCTTAGAATTTTCCTGGTTTAAAGCTTTCTAAACAATTACTTATTTCTTGCAAATCTCTTTCTTTGATGGTTCAGTGTACAAGAACCGTGTAAAACATAAACTTTACACAAGTTCAACAAATTTATGACGATCAGTACTTAGAACAAACAAATTTTATTAAGAGCAATTTCCACTTGTATTTGTTATATAGTAAATGCTACAGCTGTAGATTTAAGCGTAAATTGCAAGTTATTTCGTGTAAATTCACTTTCCATTCTGAAGTGTGCTTAACTTTCACAACAGCGCCACCACAATATCACCATAACAACAAGCACGTAAATATGGTAATCGGACTTTGCACACAAACATTAAAAACTTACTCATTTTTTTAGTCGATTATATTAATTTGACAAGCGTGAAATAAAACACAACTTCACAAACTTTTTGTTTTAAAAACAATATCAATAAGGATGACGAAAAAACTAGCGGTTATATTTTCAAGGGTGATTTAATTAAAGTTTGCCTGAATTATTTTTTTGATGGTTAATATGCCGTAGTATCGAAAAAGACCGCATTATCTTAAACGGGAAGCAAGTATGTTATTTTATTATGGAGAACAGTAACCTAAAATAAATGACTATTTTAATACGTTTTACAAAGTTTTAATAATGGTTTGTTTAGCTTGTAACGCTTGAATAAACAAGAGTTATTTAAGTTGATTACTCATTTTGACAAAATAATTATTCGAGAATCGAAAGTTTTAGGCAGGTTTTTTGTTTTTGTTTGTTTTCGTATTTAACAGGCTTGGTAACAAAACTTTCTTTCGCTTATACAACGGGCGAATATTAAAATATGTTTCTGCGTCTCTTTTTTAAGATTGTCAAGGGAAAACTCAGCAACAACAAATATGAGAGATTAAGCTAAAAGCTACTACATGTTAGTAGGCTGCTTATGAGCGGGACACCAGAATCCACAGTTCAAATATGGATATGGTACACAATTGGTAAGTTTTGTTTAATATTTCCATATTCGGCGCTGGTCTAGAATCTTACCACAACGCACATTATTTGGGTTAGGGTGTGGGTTGGCATTTTGGGTTAGGATGGGTCAAGTGTAATTATTAAATACTGAATATGATATTGCTTGACCCACCCATACCCTAACGCTAACTCGATCGCACCCTAACCCAAATGTTGTGCGTTGATTTAATAATTGTGGTAGGATTATAGACCAGCGCAGTTTTTTTTTTATATTTCCATATTCTCCTAAAAATTAACTCAGTGCTCTGTAGTGTTAACAGTTCGCAATTCTGCAACATGGCACTTTCTCTCTATCCTCGGGTGTGCATCTCCAAATTTTAAGGCGTACACACTGTTTTTTACACACCTGCGGTCATACTGCGGAATCCTACCATTTTTATTGTTTTTTTACTTCTAAAAAGGTTGGGAATCTTGCCTTTTTTGAAACGGCAAAAACATTAAATCGCTTATTTTTCATTATACTTGTAAAGTAGCAGGTTCACAACCGTAGTGGACATGTACATTGAGATTTAACGTGTATGCTACAACTATTAACAACAGTTCGGAACTTGGTAACGGTTTTTGCAACTTAAACGATATAAAAGCGTTTTTCGCTTTTTATAATCTTTATAATGTAGCTTTTGTTTTGAAAGTAGTAAACTACACCTTTCAACTTAACCCTAATCAAATAAATGTGATGTTCTTAAAGTTACTTTTTCATGAAAATTATGACATTTATAGAACAATCTTGTTTTTTAGAAATTTTGAATTAAGAATTTTTTCACATCACGGCCGGCCGTTAGGCGACGCTACAGAGCACTTGTCATCATAATTAAAAAACCAAGCAAAAAGCAAAGTAGGCCACATAGCTCCCGTTTGAAATCTCTCCGTTGATTTACAACTTTGGCGAGCCGACCTAGTTTGCCTTCCCCCGGCTAAGACCGGTCGTAAAACATGTGCTGCCAAAAACGGAGCCAAATAACCGTCTATCTGGGCTACGCACAGGCACCATAATAAAACATGAATATACTGTTTGCCTTCTTTATAATTAATAATAAAACATGTTGATGAATTGCATATGGAGGGAATATAAATTGTTTGCATTGTATGCCGGCGCGGAAAGTTGCAAGCTTTTTTAATTGTTTACAGTTTTTAAATCGTTTACTTTCTATTTGCTAACAGATAGTTTGTGCGATTTACAGTTTGAAGAACCGCTAAATTTAAAGGGACGCAAATTGTTTGTAATGTACGATAATTTTTATTTTTAAGTTTGTACGTCGTTATATTTTATTTGCAAATCTATAACTTGTCCAATATACCCAGCTAAAATAACCAATTTTTTAGGACACTGCACTGTATAGGTTTAATGTCGTTTTTGATTTTTTTTTTCGGTTCGTCGAAAGACACTTTAATGTTTTAAAACCAGTACAGTTTGTGTTGTTCAAACTGTGGTTATTTCTATTACTTTGTCAAGTTTTGAAAACTATTGTGTAGAAAAAGGTTTTCCGCAAAAATACCGCAAGCTGAACAAGTATGAGAACCACATCATTCCCAACAAACTATTCTTCCTAATGCGGACTCCCTCAAAATCATTTCGTTGGCGTGGACTAAGGTCAGTAAGGAATTTTTGGAAATGTCGTCATAAATTGACGTCAAACAACAAAAATACTTGAGAAACCTGCTATTTAAAAAAACACGGAAAAAATGCAAAAATGAAATGAAGTCAAAATGCATTTAAAGAAGAGTCGACAAAGCGTTTTATAAATTACACTGTTTTTTAATTCCATTTTATAAATTTTACACCAACATATCAATTAGATTATGGGCCCCCTGAAATTATTTCACGAGCCCCAGTTTAAGAACGCTTGAATTAAAGCTATTGCATTGCATTAGGCCGTAAACTGAAAACGCGCACAAAAATCCAATTTCCATTCTTTAGTCGGGGCCCAAAAATCGCGGCGAACGAATTATTATCGGCGGGTGCATTGTTACACATAAACATGCCGCGGCGTAAGCTATCGACGCTTCAAAAAAAGACCAAAAAAAGATACCAGTCGCCTCAGAGTTATCTCGTGCCACAAGCGCTTAAAACCAGCTATTGTTTGTTTGAAATGGCCGAGCATCTATGTTCGGTAACGCAAGCCGTTTAGTATAAATTTAATCTGATGGCGCAGTTGCCCTTTAGCTAGTGGCGCCAGCTTAACGTTTTCTGTGCCCGGGAACGGCTTGATGTACAGGCATGAGCTCTGGTCTCCGCCGCTAAACGCATTAAGGACTTTTCTCAATCGAGAAATTGCTTATTTTCTGTCATAACAAAGCCAGACTGCTGTGATCTAACCTCGTGGGTAGAGATTGTTTTGCAAACAAGTTACGCATGATTTTTTCGCTTTAATCCAGAGCTTATAACTAGCGGAAATAATAGAGTTCTTACGACGTTTAGTTCGGCGAGTTTTGTTGATAAATATTTGAAAAACGATACCGCTCAATCGGCTGAGTCTAATCGCTTAGGTTTGCCTAACATTTGTACAATTTCGACGAAAAGTGATATTAAATATGAAAACAGTATGGTCAGTTTAAACTTCCCGACGGCCGCTATTCGCCAATTTCATTCACTTCACAGTTCACACCCAGTCTTATTAAGTATGCTCAGACTCATAAACAGAAAAACTTTTTATTTGTTAAATATGTAGCCTTAAAATTTTCCATCGTTCCGGTCTACAAATTATTCCACTTTTACCCATGAATTAAAAAAAAAATTGGCCTTTATAAGAAGTAATGCTGAAATACAGAACGCACGTGACAATTAGAACAACGATAATATAGCCAGGTATTTTGCCAGCCATCGTCCAATGCTATTCAGTGGTTGACCGCATAGATTGCATCTAGAGTTTTAAACGTAAAGCGGTTTGAAACAGACCTGGGCAAACCAACCCTACAAGCAAATTACTCTTTCCCGCGGCTTATTTTAAAAATAGTTTTTAGCGAAAATAAGCCTTTACGTTTTTTAACTTGCGGTTTTGGAATATTGTGTCGAATAAATAACACTTGTAAGGTGACCGTATTTATTCCTACTCTAACTATATTTTTCGAAACAATGCTATAATACAACTTTCGTATAAAGAAACCATACTTTAAAATATGTGTACTTCAGAAGAAAACACATGAATTTATTATGTGTATTTTTCATCCATTTACAACGGTTTCTCATGCGCTAGCCTGTCAACAATAATTGCCCACCCCTGAATTAAAGGCACGTAAAAACAGCAAGGCGGTCGTATAATTCCAACTTTGTGCCAGATTCAATGAACCCGACAATTAACCGCGGTGTATTTCGCACCTATTTCGTGTAATCGCGATAAAAACTTGGTCGAATAGGACACAATAGTCTTTGACTCTATTGTGCGTTGTTTTACTACTTTCTAGAATACTGCAAGGTCGTTTTGTCGATTACCCCGCCCTATAGTTTTTATTTGGCGTAAACAGGTTAAAACACACCTGAACGCAAACCATGTCCACATTTATTTGGCCGCGAATCATTTATCATTAAATTTCTTAGGCAAAAATAAGCCTCTGTGTTTTTAACTTGCATGATAGCATAATTATCAAATAAATTACACTCGTAAGCCATTCGCACCTGTTCCTACCCTTACCGGCGACTAAGCGGTATCGCAAGGATTATAGCAGTTTTCTTAAAAACACACACTTTGTATTATGCGTATTTTAGAAGGAATAACTCTTTGCAATGCGTGTATTTTTTCATCTATTTTTCACCGTTTCTTAACAATAATTGCCCACCCCTGGATTAAAGGCATGTGAAAACAGCACGGCAGTCGTATAATTTCAACTTTGTGCCAGATTCAATGAACCCGACAATTAACCGCGGTGTATTTCGCACCTATTTCGTGTAATCGCGATAAAAACTTGATCGAATAGGACACAATAGTCGATCCATTGTGCGTCGTTTCTAGCTTCCTGTGCATGTCGCGCGACCCGTAATTAAGCATAATGCGACGTCGCGTCGCACTGCTTTGTGTCGCGCGTCGTAAACGACGAGATGTGCGCGCGACAGAAACGTCGCTCGTTGTTTTCTCTTGCTTCAATCGACGCGCCGCCGCGATTTCACGCAGAAAAAGGGACTGGCGCCGGCGTGTGAATTTGCGCACCTACAACAACTTCTAGCGATCGTATAGCGACTGTGAGCGCGAGTTTCGAAAAAAAGTTAGCTGCCGCGTTTAGGGTGCTTTCGCGAAAGGCTCAGAGAAGGCAGTCGTTGACCTGCTATTTCTTGCAAACGACTCGACTTTTAGATAATGTTAGCGTTTAAAAATGTGCAAAATTTGTGTTTTTTTAGTTTTTCTACAGTTTTCGGCATTGTTTTATGTTTTTTATGTTGATTTTTAGATCTTTAGAAGTTTTTCAGTTTTTGATGTTGTTTTCTGTTTTCTAGAGTTTAAACAGCAGTTAGGAAACCTGTTTGTAAAGGATTCAGCAAAATCGGTGTTTTTTTACAGCAATCCGATTGCCGCAGTTCCAAAAACCAAAGCGGACACATTTTCGACTGGCGACATTCTCATCGGCGCCCAGTGAAGCAATCCAGCGCAAACAAGCCGTAAATTACTCGTCCGCCGTTCGAGCAGATAGAAAGATAAGCGGGCGCCTTTCAAAACGCACAAAATACACGCCCAGCCAATTCGACCAACACCGAACATTAAGACAAACATCGCGCGCGTTTAAACAAAGACTTTGCGCGCCCATCAAGCGAGACTGTATCGGACAGCGGCAAAACACGGCGAGATAATATTTCGCGAGGCTTCTTTTTTTTCCTGCCCTGTCAATCAGTGTTGGAGCGAGACTCGGCGACTGTGCAGCTTGCGACAAACTACAGCAAAGACATCGACTATGGCGCACAAATTCTGCGGGAAACAAGTGATCAGATTCCGGCTCAATGGTTTCAGCTTTCCTGGTGTATCTTTCGGCGGGATTGTTTTGATGTTCGGACTGTTGTGTACTCTCGGAAATGGAGAGTTGTCTCAAGAAAGCAACCGGCAAAACAAACGTGAGTTGAAATCAATATTTGCATGCCCCGTTATCGCGCGCTAACCATTCTTCGCCCCTCCGGTGACTTTATAGAGACAACCAGGCCTTATCCCGTTTACCAAATAAACTAGCTTTGTAACTGACAGCACTCTAGGCGTTGCTGACAGCTTTGAGATATTAAAATAGGCTTGTTGGTGTTTACAAAGGGAACGTTACTGGTTACTAATGTACCAACGTAAGTAAATACTTGTATGATGTTTGTGCTATAACTAATAACCTAGAAACAGCAAAGTTATGTAACCTTTTCGTTTGACCAACTTATAGGTATGCTTTGTTTTTGTTATTACCAGTTTAGCCAATGATTTGTTTTGAGTGTTTAGTTGAGGCAGGGTCCGTTCGTTTTAATTAAAAGCTGCTTTACTTGTTCCACACCTTGCTTAAAAAGCTGCTGGTTTTCCTGGTATGCGCGCTGCAAAGAGCCACAGGCCTACATCAGATAGCAACGGGTATTTAGGCAGGCGCTGAGGCATAAACAAGCAACAAACAGGGAAAGTAACCCTAAATGAACGCACTTCACATTAAAGGGCTAAGCCAGCAGAAAGTTTCGCAATAGATCACTGGTTTTCAAACGTTTTCATCTTTTTGCTTTTTGAAAGCAATTGCGAATCAATTTTTTTTAAAGCACAATAATTACTACAACATTGAAATCAGTGCTCATACGACTATTCAATGTATACAGGCTTTGAAATGTTTACTGTTTATCATTAAAACTCATTGACGTTCATGGGTTCATCTAAAATTCTAAAATAAATCATCAGTTTAAACCATAATTTAAAAAATTGAAGCATATTGGCTGGAGGTTGTTGGACGTAGATTGATATATCAAAGCCCATGCATATTGCACAATACCTAGCATTTTGTGAATGTTTCGAAAAAATCTTTATTCAAATTTAAAAGATGTTCGCTTAGAATTTAAAGGCACGTCTAACGAGTCTCCTTCACTTTTATTTCCCCGAGAATATTTTAAAGTTATAGTAGTGGTTGACGTTAATGCACTACCGACCCCAGGTCGAAAACCACTGCAATGTATGCTGTCAACTATAGATTCCAATGCTGTGAAAAGCCCTTGACGCTCAGTAACCGGATTCAAGGGTCAACGTGTTGGCTTCCTTTTTTAAAGCGACCTGGTTATTGTGCGGAAAAGACGGATAGGTGTCCAGAGCAAACGAGAGATCCTTGTTGTAGAATAAACAATCGCGCGGTCGCTATCTTTCCGCTCAGCTGGGCGCCGCCAGCGAAACCAAAACGACTTCACTCGCCCAAACCATCGGCGCCTCTTCTCTGTTTATGCCCAAAACGCGGCGTTTCTAGCGCTAAACTGAATCGCTTCGCTTGCTGTATGTCAGGGGTTCTTAAACTGGGGTCCATGGACCCCTTGGATTGCGAAAACTAAATTTAGGGGGTCCATGAAGGCCTAATTTAAATATTGGTGTATATTTAAACAAGAATCAATTTGTTTTTTCAAAAAGAGTTTAATTGAAAAAAAAAATCGTTTTTGCACTGTATTTCACTTTTACATTTTTTGGACCGAATACAGCAGACTTGTCTTTCTGTATAGTGACGTCAATTTATAACGTCATCTCTAAACTTTTTTTTGCCTACCCTTGTCAATGCGAAAGAGAAAAAATAGGGCTCCGCAGAAAAAGGAAGTTTAAGAACCACAGTTTTTTAAATGATAAACCAGTGGTTTGAAAGAGTATTTATAAGAACGCATCAAACCTGAATCAGTTTTGTTAACATTAAGAAACTGCAAATTTCAACCAGAAAATAGAGACATTTAGTTATGTATACGTGGGTACTTGGCACTGATAGCTGTTCACTAAAAAAAAAACTCACAATTTCCTTTGTGCTTGCGGCTTTTTTGAAGTGGAAACACAAGCCATTGGTCAAGGGGTACCTGAAGGTCAAAACACCCCTCTTTTGTAGTGGTAGGAGGCATTCGGACGCAGGTCAGCCCTTTGACCATTCACTAAAACCACACAGTAAATGGCCGTAGCACGGTGGTCAGTCGAAGCTCGTGTTTTTTCAGTGTCGCGTTACAAGTTTTTCGACGAGGGATTAGCTGGTCTTTACGCTCTACAGCGCTGCAATGTTTCGCTTGCTTTCTCCTAAGCTGGTCTTGTTTTGACGTTCCGTGTTTGCAAAGCTATTCGGCGTTTTCTGTTGTTGAACGTTGTGTACAGAATGCGAGGAAACTGTTTTGATCGCAATCGCAAAACGCATTTGTGGCAAACGTGGTTATTACCAAAACACTATTGTCGTAGAATGTTGAAGGGCGCATTGCAATATTCATTGCACAGAGAACGGTAAAAAAACAGCTTTAAGTAACGTTGGGCTAAAAAATCCTTTTGTAATGTGCCCTTTTTTGCTTCCAATTAAATTTCAAACGCGTTCTATATAACATATATATGCGTATTGTAACATAAAAAATACAACAATCGAAATCACATTTAGGCCATTTAGGGTAAGACGTAGTAAGAATATCAAAGCCCACACAGTAGGTAGCATTTTGAAATTTTCGAATATATTTTTATTCGTTTTGGTCTTAATGTCTTGATGTGGGATATTCTTACTTACGTCTAACTAAACCTCCAACCACTGTTATCATAAGTTGGGGTAAGACTTTCTACATATTATAAGTTAGGCGACCTATAATGTTATTTTACTGTTTTCTCTAGTAGGTAAGAAACAACCCGCTTTTGTAACCCTTGTTTCACGCGCATAAGTAACAAATTCCATTCGAGGCTATTTAGAGTGGGTCCCAATTACCCAACTCCCATGGGGGTAGGGGTTGATATGACGTAATCCCTTTCTCAGCGTATTTCACCCTTGCTCACCTTCCCTCAACAGCAATGCATGCGATAATGAGAAGTGATTATAAAAACTTAGGGATATCTGATAAAATCGGAACGGAACCGATATCCGATGCCAAGTTGTAGTTTGTCCGATATTAGGGTTGTATCGTTGCCGATCCTAAACCAAATTAATGTAGGCATATCTGTTATGACTTGCGATTAAACGCAGCGATTCTGCCTTAAACACCTAATTTATTAAAACATATTATGTTGACAACTGGTCGTAACGAAATTCGCATCGCTAAAAAAACTTTAAAAAAACTACCTTTGAGCGTTTCAATTTCATCAATTTTGCTAGTAAATGAAAGTTTTGCCAACTTAAATTAGGCAGAGGATTTTACTTTTTCACGCTTTAGTATTTTTCACATAAAAACACACCACGTTTTAAAGTGACTTAGTGTCACGTTTAGACGTGAATTTGTGACGTCATCCCTAAAAAAATGCTTGCCCCCCCGAATAAAAATCCTCGCCTAACCGACCCGAGTTTAGCTCCGCCGAAACGAGGCAAGCCGGCCCTGACACTAATAAGATTTGTCAGGGCTACAAAATGCGATAAGGATCTACGTTCTGGCTAGTTGGCCGAATCGCTCTTGTTCCGACAAAACGACGATGTTTGTTTAATTACTGCGCCGCTGTTTTACGATGCTTATCGCTGCTTGCCCCAACAACAAACAACGGAGGAGATTGTTCGCTTGTTGGGAGGCCGAGGGCTCGTTCCAAAAAACACGCAAGCGTCGTTTTTTGTTGTGTTTTAAATAAATACTAAAATAGGAAAATACTGTAAGAAGATAAACGCAGTAAGAATATTAAGGCCCAATATATTAAAATTAAATAAAGATTTATTTGAAACGATAACAGCGTTTAAAAAATGAAAAAAAATTGAGAAAATTGGAAAACATGTAAAATATACGTAGCAAGAATATCGAAGCACAATATATTGAAATTAAATAAAGATTTCTTCAAAACGTTCGCAAAATGCTGCCTACATTTCTGTATAGGCTTTGATATTCTTATTGTGTCTCACTACAACCTCAACTATAATGCTCCAAACTGTATTAGCTTTTATAATTATGTGCCCGAAATAAAAATCAAATTTAAGATCATGTTTTATTTAGTTGTTAATGGACTCGAAACGCTTGTTGAACTTATAGCAGTGTTTTTATTTGTATGTTTTTCCTACTTTTCTGAGAGTTTTGTCAACGAATACGTTAAAAGGTGTTTTGGGAGACTTAAGTTGTTTTTTGGAGCCCTATACAGTTTATTTAAATATCTAAAACGGCCAGAAATTGTTAAATTTTCTCTGTCTTCTGAAAAAAAAAAATTTCTGCGCGAACTGACAAATGCAAAGCAGCAATGTAGCCTTTCCGCACTTCACTTAGCCGTTGTTATTCGTCAAGTGGTGTTTACATTGGCACAACAAATACCCCACTAATGGTGACTGCCTTGGCCTGTTAATTGCGTCGATAATGCGCGCATGGCATGAAGGAATTTTGTGCAAGTAAGGCCAAGGTTAAATTGAGCCTGGTTCAACTTTATATTGGTGCGTTTCATTATTAACCTATAGAGCGTAGTTGAAGCTAAGAACCGATACCTGAAAAAATAACGTTTTTGTATTCCAGAACCGCTACCTGACCTTTGTACGTATTTCTATAACCAATCATTATTTTCGAATAATACAAAAAGTTTCGCGGCTCGCAAGCAGATAATGTAATATTGTAATATAAGCAAAAATAGGCAATATCAGAAAATAAACAACATTGCCAAACCAACTTCCGAACGGGTTATTTCTTAGGTTTTCAATTTAATATTTTTTGTCAGGAACCGTATAGTTAGCGTTTGTTGTTAAATAAGGTTTCTAAAAATTGCCTTACTTAGCGCAAAACGTCAAATGGATCGCAAAGCATTACAAATGCATAATTTGATTTAATATGTGTTATCGAATCGGCACCGATTTCATATTTGGGATAGTCGAGATACTGCAACTTGTCATATGATATCAGCTCCGAACCGATGTTATCGTACATTGTAACTCTAACAGTTGCAGCAAGCTAAAACCGAACAAGTCGCAAAAAGCAGTCGAAAGAAAAACACCAAAGGTCAAAAAGTCGGCGTCGCTAATGCCACAAAAGCACTTTCGCCCAGCGCCATTTTTATGCTCAGCTGCCCCCGTTACTTTTCCACTTTCCTGGGTACTTTGTCGACGACTTGAGCCCCCGTCGGGACCCAGGGGGTCGCAATGGGTCAGCGGGCGCGAAACAACGATTTAGAGCGCCCGGGCGCGCTTTCAACACGTACAGAGTTGCTAATTGAGGCCCCTGCACCCCCTGGCTGGCCATAACCAGGCCGCAACGCCCTGAAAATTCCAGGGGGGGTTGTAGCTGAGGGGTGCGGCCCGTAAACCTTTGTAATGGATCGTTTAGTTTGTGACAAGTCGCGTTTAGCGCTGATGACAATAAGTGAGGCGCCTGTTATGACGGACGTGTTATTCGTGTTTTAACGCATTCTGGTCGTATTTGACATCGAAAGTGCTTTTTCTTGTGGTTTTTGAATTCTGCGACGAAAACACATTTTACTCCCGGGTGCGATCTGAAAACTGAATAGTTGCTTTTAGAAGTGTCTGTGGCCAAAAATATCGGTTGTAACTCCCATTTCGGTTATTCTTTTTTAAAGCGTTTTTTGGTGTTTGTTTAATGTCGCCCATATTTTTGTCAATTCATGGTTTCAATTTTAACTATCTTTCTACATAAAGATTTTGGTTGGTTTAAAAATCACCGTTTCCGAACCAAGATCGACTCAAGTCAGTTTTTTTAGGATTTATACGCACTTTACCTTGGACAGGTGTTGTTTCTATGAAATTTGATACCGTGCCTTGCACAGGCGTTTTCACGCAAAATCTGACACCGTACCTTTAGCGCACGCAGCCTTGTTTTCTCAAGAAACCGCTCACCAAGTTCAAGGTTAACCTTAAAGGCACAAAAGGCCGCTTGTAGAAAACTAAAAAACGACTGTTCCGCCCAAAGCGGCGTTTTTTCGGGTTCCTGCCTAGGTTTCCATTCGTCAAAGACTGAAAGCTGCTGGTTTTAAGTGGCCTAAGCTTTAAACAGGCGCCGACACAACCCTCTACCGTCACGGTAGGATGCCATTACAAAACTTGCGTTTCCCGCCAGCACCGGGGGTCACTAAGGGTCACGGTCACGCATGGCCGCCCTGAGACAATCGCTCATATTCAAAGGATTACAAACGAGGCAAGGAAGAACATTCTTTATCGACTGTTAATAGGAAAAAGCCTTAAAACGTTTGAAAATTTAATGACAGCGGCTTGTGAGAAATGTTACACCTGCAAAAGTTCACGTATTGTTATTATTATTTAATTTCCCTGAAAAAATTGCTTAAAACGGTAGAAACTTAACTATCAGCCATGTGTTTAAATAGTGTTATTTATGTGGCACTGCTTTTTTAGATTTACGTGGCTAAAATATGCAAAGAATACAAAAAGTTTAGGCCCTTGGCATGTGGTTTAATTGGAATTTAAATTAAAACTGTTCTACAAAAGCGGCCCATAATATCATCAAAATGTTAAAATCCCAAATTAAATAAATGTGCCCCTGGTGAGTCAAAACATACTTAATAAGGGCTGATCCTTAAATTAGTTTAATAAAACTGCACACCATGTTGTAATCTGTTTGTGTATAATCAGTCTATATCCAACTGAACGTCAAATTAAATTTAATAAGCGTAATCTTTCGGGGTTATAAAATAAAATCAACTGCTGTGTAAAGGCATGCTTAAAACCACGTTCTCTGCAAGGCAGGGGTTCTTAAACTTATTTAACGCGGTCCTCTGAAAAAATATTGTGGTTTGCGTTGGCCAGAGTTGGCGTAACATTTTTAGAGATGACGTCATAAAGCAAGAAAACCTGACGAAATCTGCTGTTTTTCTTTAAAAAAATGTAAAACTAAAATGGATTCTACAAACATTCAAAAAGGCTCCAAAACTTTTTTTAAGTAATTTATTTTTGTTCCATCTTTTAAATATTACACCAAGTATTAATCAGGCCTTCATGTACCCCCTAAAACTAGTTCATGACTTCGTGTAGGTTCAAGGGGTCGACGGAATAAAAAACTGCACGCCATGTTGTGAGCTGATTGCATGTTATCCGTCTATACCCAACTGAACGATCAAATTAAATTCAATAAGCGTAATCGGCCAAGGTTATAGAACAACAACTGTTGTGCAGGTTTAAAATCACGTTCACTGCCCCTAAGGAATACACCAATCGACTGTACCTCAATGACTTAAGTTAGAACAACTGCCCAGCCGTATTACTAAAGTCCCTTAAGCCGGTATGTACGCTCGACTGGGCCTACTTGGATTAGCAAGATTCAAGTCGGTATTTATCGCCTGTCTTGGGGGAATTAGACAAAAACAACCCCTACCCCCCTGTAGACTTAGCCAACTAGATAATCTAGTAAACTAGTACGTCGAATTAGAGCTTTTTCTGCTTATTGGAATCCTAATTCAATTTGAAGTTGCTTTTTGCTCTAGTTTTAATTATATTTCCATTTTATCTAAAATAAACTCCTTTTTTAGTTTCTCAAGTCGAGACAAGTGAATTAACTTGAATAGTGCCTTTCTTGAAAAAAAAAGAACTGTGGCAATTATAGTTTTTGAGTAAAATGTTTTTGTCAAACAGAAGTGTGAATCAACTAAAGGTTCGGGTTTAGATTTTACTTTGATTTCTAGTTTTTGCGCACTCGTTATTTAAGTTCTAATCTGCATTTCGCAAACTAAAAAACTGATAGCTTAATTCCAGTCTAATTTTAAAAGCTAAAATATATCTTTGGAGGTTTTAGTTGGGCATAATAGTAATATCAAATCCCATCAAAGTAGGTAGCATTTTGAACGTTTCGAATAAATCTTTATTTAATTTCAACACCCAAAATCAATTTAGTAACTAGTTGTCCAAGTCTGGCACTGAGAGATTGGCACGAAAAATAGTGGCCCCTCAGGGATAATAATCTGGCTGGTAATGTCGTCGTTGCTTATTCTACGATTTCCGGATTTTGGCGGAGTCTAAGTACGATTAACGTCGGCTACTGGGATCTCATTTCCCTAATCACTCGCATTATAATTGTTGGGCTTATTGTTTAAGTCGCGAATGAGCTTTGTTTTTTGTGCTTTGCGCAACGATTAAAACGCCGGTTTGGGAGGCGGTCGTTGTTTGAAGTCCCGACGGGTTTGGAATTCAGTCTTTTGGTTGTAGGACGGTCGCTTGGATTTATTAAATCACTGCGTAATTCGATATTTACTTGGTTTGGGAATGTCGCTTGTAATAATTTATGCCGCAGTCCACTGTCTGTATTTTGTGATTTATAGAGGTAGCTTGTATTTGCGCAAGACCTGTATTGCGTCTTACTTTGAAGTTCATCTTTGCCGTTAAAACATTTTAATAAGCTATGTTTACCGCCATTATTTATATTCGTTGATTAATACATCTAGACTATATTTGATATACTTTGATTGTTTTCAATGCAAACTTAAACGCTCTGGTCAATTCCTGTGTTCTTTGATTAATTACCATTAAAATAGAGTCTTAAGTTTGCACCATAATTGTTGGAGGGTTTATTAAGACGTTAAGTAGGAATACAAACGCCCGTACAGACTATAGGAAACACTTTAAACGTTTCGAATAGTACTATATTGATTTTCAGCATGGTCCAAAATGTTACCCACTTCTATATAGGTTCTGATATTTACTACTCGGATTGTCATACGCTAAAAAAATTATTTAAATTGGCCCATTTTAGGAGTAGCAACATTGAAAAATGTAAAGAACCACTCTTTAAAGCTTTAAAAACGTGCCACTGAAAAAGTTTTTTTGTAGTTTGATTGATACAAACTCGCCGCAAACACGACGGCAGGTGTCAATTTGTGGAATTCGCCCCAGAAACCCTAAACCCCTGCTCATTGCACAACAGCAGCAACTGTTAATAAGCTCATAGAGTTGGCGAAAAAACGTCAATCATTGTTCGCACGAAACTCTCTCGTTCCCGTAGAACATATGACGAATATGTACCGAAAAAAGTAAACCCTACAAGAAGCTATGTCCTCTTAACCAAATAACAAGAAAATAACGAACGCCGCTAACAAATAAGGCCAAAAAAACGAACACCCCCCAATAATCCGTAGCACTTCAAAAAGCCCTTACAAGGCCGCCAGCGAAACCGGATGATTCGGTGGGTTAAAGTGGGACCTAATTACGCCTCTTACCCCGTTAAGTTACCCCTTTTTACCCCTTTCGCTACGCCCGGATTAGGTTTGCGTGTCTGCTATGCCCGCATTGAAAGCCCTCGGCCTATTTGCTCCATCATAAGCGAAACGGGCTCGCTTTGGGAATGTAAGGTTCGATTTATCATCAAACTGTGCGTTTGTGGTCAATTTATGCATTAAATCAGGGGTTTCTAAACTTGGTTCGTGACCCCTTGGGAGTCTGTGAAGGCCTAATTGATTCTTCGTGTGTAAGTAAAAAAAAAAAAGCAGAAATCTTTCCAAAGCTAAAAGTTTAATAAAAAAACACTTTGGCGCTTTCTTCTGAATCGTATTTAGACTTCATTTCAGTTTTACTTTTGTTGAAACGAAAACAGCAGGAACACAATACACGGGTCTCTTTAGTAACTTCAACAAAAATATTACAGCCATAATATTGAGTTATTGCTGAAACGTCTGTAAATTGCGAAATGTCGCTTTTATCGAAAACAGCAGGATTTTAAGTATTTTTTGACGTCAATTTATGACGTCATTCTGGAAGTATCTTGCCAACCCTAGTCCACGCGAACCAAACATTTTTTGAGGGATCTGCGTTGGAAATACTTTTAAGAGCCCCCACATTAAACGCTTTGTAGTTTTTTGTCGTTTTAAATTTTGTAGCTTTGTTGTTAAGTTCAGAAAAAATAGGCTAACGTCTGAAATCCCGAATAAAAGCCAGGATCTTGCTTTTTTAAATGAACTAATATTGGGTTCACATTAACTGATGATAATAGAAGCTCGTATCGAAACGTCTTAATCAAAATGATTTCAATTTACTCGACCTTTTTGGCTTCGACATTCATTGTCAAGCTATTTGTTACAGACTTTTCACCAAACCTAACTTATAAGTTAAACAAAAAACCCTTAAGTATCAAAACTCATTTATAAGCCGATAAACACCCTAAAGCCGACAAAGACAGGCAATTTTAATCCTTCGAGAAAAATGCGTGTCTGGAAACGAAAGGGTTAAACAGAACTACAGCTTAAACAACCCAGACACCCTAAGACCCCATGTTTCACCCTATCCCTAGCTCCACTTAAGCCCCATTCACCCTGTTCTCATTACAGCGTTACGCCCCTATGGAAACTGAAGGGGTCCCGCTGGGGCCTTCACCCTCTTTTAGGGGTGATAAGGACCCGTATAGGCGCCTCCTGCGCCAAACCCTTTGGGGAGCTGGGGCTTAAACGTCACTTTGGGTGGCGTTGCGTGTCCAGCTAAAATAATAACACGCCGGCTGCTGTACTTACTTACTTGGCGTTATCTCTCGAAAAAACGCTTTATAATCTCGCGTGCTGTTTAAAAGCGCTTTGAATGGCGTATTTTAGAATTTGGGCGAAAAAAACGAGCTGTAATCTTTTGGGGAAAGTCTTTAATTAGCTTTGGCGGTTTTTGAAGTTTTTTTTCAAACTGCAACGGGATATGCCTTCTGGACAGCTGAACACACCTGGTGGGTTTTGGTGATAACTGATAAGTTTCTTGCTTTTGCTATTATCGGCTTTACCTTTGTGAACTTGGTGGCAATTTGACTTTAAATTAGTAAACAAAATGGTTGACAATTAGGGGACAGTTTAAATACGTTTAACAACTCCTTAGTATTTTGTTGCGAATCGAACATTCACTCTTTACCCAGAAACAAGGGCTATAGTAGGAAAAATAATACTTAATTGATATCATGTGGTAAGGATAAATAAACAAGAGATCTAAAGCACTTTACGGGTGGCTATTTGGAATTTTTTTATTACATTTTTAAAACTGAAGCGTCCGATATAGGTTTTAAAAAGCTTAAAATATAAGAAAAGTAATTTGACCAAAATTATTTCATGCAATCAAAATGCCCGTCTAAGCGGTACTTTTTAGGTTTTATTACATTTTGTAAAGTGCCTTTTTTGAAAAAAAACGCAAGTGAAAAAGTTATACCTCAACAACCCTATATGTGTGTCACACTGCATACATTATATAGATACGCAAAGGTTAATTACCGGTTTAGTTATTTCAGCTGATTTCAGCTGCGAAACATTTCACAAAGCCCTTGCGAAATGCTTTGAAATACACACTTAAATCTTTCAACACCCCAAACACCAAAGACTCTGAAAAAACGCAGCGAACTATGGAACACAAACCGAGACGAGGCCAAACAGCTTCAGACCGCTAGTGAAAATAAAACGTGCCCAAACCAAAACACACAAAACCAGCTTTTTTACTTTTACCCTCAAAAGCCAAAAAGCGACATTTAAGAAGCTAAGGTTGGCGCCGACGTTTCAGGAATGTAACCTTGGCCGACGGCGCCATGGGAACCGGGGGACCCTGGGGTCATTTCGTGGCCCCCGTTCGGCGTCAAGGGTCAGTGGGCCTGCGGGAAAAGGGTGTGGGCCAAAAGGGGCACTCAGCGCGCCTGTGAGGCAAGTTTGACCCACTTGGGTCCAAATAAACAAAGGGGTAACTTTAGACTTCTGGGTCGTGCACGGTTTTCGCCGCTAAAGTTTCGCTTTCAAATTTTTATCTTTTGAGTTGTGGCGAAGAAACGGGGTGTTTCTAAAAGTGGGGGTGAATAGGGGTTAGGGGGGTTGGCGTCTCGCGTACTTAGGGGGCGCTTAGCGAGACCCCGCCTATAATCTTACACAACATCGTCGCTTCAGTACAACACGACTTTAGCTGTTTTTTTCACGCGCCAAAGCCCTGATGAGACCTTTTCATAAGAGGTCGAGTGCCTATGTTCTGTGTGCAAAGCTGTGCGCCTTCTTTCTTTAGCTTTCTTGGCCAGTTGTTATTGGCTCCGCTTTTTAACCGCATCGTTTTGTGATTTTTTTAACCCTGGTACAAACACTAGATGGGTGTCAGATAATATCGGATCGGTGACGATGTCCGATATAAAGTAGTAGTATCGGCAATCGTCCGATATTATTGATTATTATCGGTTCCAGCACGATACCATGTTCATATAGGAACTTTAGCTTAGAAATGTCCGATAGTATCGGATCGGAACAGATACTCGATACCAAGTGGTAGTATCGGTATTCGTCCGATACTAGGGTGGCATCTGTGCCGATCAGATACCGAGTCGATATAGGAATTTCATTCATGATTTGCGCGGAAACGCAGCAATTCAACCTTGAAAAATATACATTTATTAAAATTAGCGTTGGTTACATCTGCAGATAGCTAAACTTCTTCCCGCTAGAGCAAATTTTGATCGCATAACTTTAAATGTTTCATCTATTTGCTTGTTTGAACGTGGTAAAGACATGATTTGGTTTCGAACCGGTTCGCGATACTGAATGTAAAAAATATCGGAATTTTCGCCAGTAATCGTTTTTTCCTCCTAGCAGCTGAAACTGGGCAGATTCAAATTATAAACTTGCATTTATATAGGTTAAATTGGCCAAACTTTCGGTTTATACCGTTGCATGGCACCTTGGCACATACAAGAGATTATTCAAAATCGGAATAAAAAAATGTATTGGACATCTCTAAAAACACGATCCAATAAAAGCATTTCTACATATTTCCATGTTTATTTGCGACAGCTTTACAGCGTTGGAAAATAATTAAAACAAAGTCAGTTGCTTTGATGTGGTTATCAAACGAGTTGGCTTGATTCCACTCTTCCATTACGCTTTAAGGTGCCTTCCGTAATTTTCTAATTAAAAATCATTAAAGTTTAACGGTTTTCCATCGTTAGCTCCCTGTGTGGCCGCAATTTCATGTAAAACACCGATAGAAGCCAATATACAACACTAATGTGTTTTTGGCTGAGGTTTGAGCGTCCTTTCCGTATTTAGGTTTATTTTGCTGAAAAAAGTGGAAAAGGCTTGCGGGGTGCATGGATCTACTAATGTCAAGCAATTTTTTAGGGAAGTTTTACATAATTGATTGTTAACTGTAGGCAATTGCATATTATCATTTGTTTTTGTTAATGCTGTTTTCAAAGTTCTAGACAATTTTTGTTACCTTGAAAAAAATACTTGTTAAGTTAAGTCATTTGAAAAAATGACCCAATTTCACTTAAGTCAAGTCCGACGTTTACTTAAGTCACCACAACACTGCTGTCTTCTATACTTAGTCAAAATACCCGGGTCTCAAAGTGTATGTTTGTTTCATTCTTTTTATATCTTTTTTTTCGAACCAAGCGCCTTAACGAATTTTGATCTGGATTATAAATCTGCCAAACTAGGCGCCAGAGTTGCAATACCCGTCCCCTTTAATCTACTACCGTTTCCCCAATGCTAAGCCACAACGTTAGCCATATTACACAGGTAGTATATTGGGTCGCCTGCCAAGTTTGCGACCCGATAAAATGCGGTTTGTCACTTTAACAACGAGGCCAACCATTGCCTTGTATGCTCGAGTCCACACACAAGCGACGCATCGGATCTTTGGCGCCAGCTATTGTCACAACAAGCCAATACCACGTGGTTAATCGTTAATCAATTCTCACTCTTTTCCAAAAAAAAACGCTTGACGAGACAAAATTTGACAACTAGAGATAATTCTAGTTGTCTCTATTTTATAGTTCGATGAATTTGAGGGGGGTTATCAAACAGGGGCCCGTGGACCCTCTTGGGGTACATGGACTAGTATTAAGGGGCCAGTGAAGGCCTAATCGGAATATTGATATATAAATTCAAACTAAATTATTTGTCCAAAAGTAAAGAGTAAAATTACGAAAACGTTGGTGCCTTATCCTTAAAAATGCGTATAGACTCAAACTACTTGCTTTACGACATTAATTAGGCGTTATTTGGTGTAAATAACCCCACAAAATAGAATACACTATACACCACACGGGTGATTTTCACCTAGAAAGCGACGTTTTACGTTTCAAGTTCTTTTTTGTCGGTCGCCGCTTCGACTCTAGATTTAGGTCAAAATGAAAAGCGGCAGTAAAACGTTACAACCAACGAAATTACTTTTGTCTAGACCGGAGTCTCTGTAGAGATGCACTTATGGCAATATACAAACGCAAATAGAGCTATGCGGTTTGAAAAACAAGCCAAAGAGTGTACGCTTCAAATAAAAAGGTATATAGGCTTGCCAATCTAGTGTCTAAATCCCTTTGATAGAGTATTGCATATACCGGTATTTATCCAAATTTTTTTTTTATGTAAAGTTACGGATGACTTAAGTTCATTCACAGCGCGTCCGTGGTGCGAAATGGCCATGGCGTCGCTGCTTTGCGCAAGTAAAATTTTACAAGTTTTATTGCCGCAGTTTTAAAAGCGTAATGCGCCGCCTATTGGCTTAACATTAAACGCGAAAAACGCAGGAAAGGTGTCAGTTTCTAAAAACACAGGCGTAATTTACTCAAGAAATTTACCCTTTCCTCCCAATAAAAGTCAGACCGCGAAGACTATTGGCGTAAATTAACCGACTTTTAACTGTTTATCCTCTTGGACCACCGCGTTGATATTTTCCCTGGGTATAGAATTACACGCTCGGGCTCAGAGGGCCTTGCAAGGTTTTTTGTTTGTGGCCATATTCGGTGAAAACGACGTGCGCTTGCTTGTAAACTTGAGTTTGGTTTGACGGGGCGACGCATTTGCTGTCAATCTCACCATGACTGAAAAGAGAGAGAAGTAAAGATTAAGAAAAGAGAAAGGGACGGAAAAGAAAGAAGAAGAATTAACTTAGAAAAAGAGAAAAATATTCGACTCTAAATGAAAAATAGCGAATATGGAAGCAAATTTTGAGTTTGCATTTCCGAATTTACATTTGCACTCTCATCTTGGAACTCGCTTTTGTTAAAAAATGAAGGTACAAAGAAAAAAAAATGCCAATAAAAAACAAAAATAGTAAGTAAAAGCCTATTTTACTGCCCATTTCGAGCCAATTACTTTATTTTTCGGCCCCAGTTTTTCAAACCACTTTCTCGCGAATCCGCATTTAAACTCTCTCCCATCGTGAAACGCGTTTTATGTGCGGTGCGGTCATGTAACAGCGTAAGGTCGCCGTAAACGTGTAGGCGCCCAAATCCGCTTCATGGGTGGCCCACTGGGAACATGGGCGACGGGTTCAGGGTCACAATCGGGCCAACCACTTAGACCCACCGTTGCGCCAAATCACCCCCTCAGACCATGTACTTGATTGAAAACCCCCCTAAACCACTCACTCTCCTAAACCAAATGTAAGGTTGTAAGGCGTCTTGTGGGTTTCTTGGGATTGACGGCTTGGTCTGACTTGCTTGTTTTTCAACCTTGCCTCCGCTGAGATGAAGCGTATTGCTGTTGTTACGCGACACTCTGAGGTCTTTGGCGTTTTAAAGTTGCCAATACGCAGCTGTGTGAAGCCTTTGTTTAATTTTGTTGTTGTTGTTTATGTGTATAGTCTGGTTATATCTGGGAAAATTTTAAGGGTTTGTCTAGAAATAGAATTATGTAGTAAGAATATCAAAGCCTCGGTATTTGAAACGTTCATAAAATGCCATCTTTTCTGTATGAGCTTCAATATTCATTCTTCGTCTAACTACAACCTCCAGCCATTATCTTAAGGTTTGTTCGACACGTTCACAAAATGCTACCTATTTCTGTTTTTTTAGATATTCATTCTACGCATTTAAATGCAGGGTATCAAAAATCTATATCAATATAATTACCTCGGTCAACAAAGCATTACATAAATCAAATAATAAGCTTACGACAGAAAAGTCTGCTTTTTAAATAATAATTGGAGCTATTTTAAATCCTCTTTAATTTAAGGCAATGTTTACCGTCTCAAATGTTAGGGAGCCATTGTGGAGTTTGGGCCTTCAGAACATTTTCCAGCTTAATTAAACTCTTGTTCGATAGGCGTCAAACGTTTAGTTTACGGAAGTTACAAACAAAAGATACCCCTGCTTTCAAATTTGTCTCATGCGAAATAAATGCCTAACTTTAAAAGGGCGCTCTAGTATGGATAGTGTTGGTAAACCGACCCGGGTTTACCGTGTAACCTCCCCTTGTTATGTGCAATGTACGAACACGGCAAAGTCCACTAAAGAGCCTCCTGCCCTGGTAAACATCCTTGTTCAGTGATAAAGCCGAACGGCAATCTCTTAATTTCAAAATAACTTAAAAATGCATGAAATATCCCTGATTCAGCGTAGATATGCCAGTAAGCTCTTAAGATAAAAATAAAGGAGTATTAAAAATACGAAATTTCAGTTTTGTGAAATCGGATTTTGTTTATTGGTTTTATCAAAAATCAAACTATCCATCATAGCACGTAAGATCGAAAATCTAGTACTTATAGAGCGTGTTGTTGCTACGTAATATTAAAAAAAACTCTTGCAATTTTTTTATTAATTGCAATAAAATAACTTTAAACAGAAAAACAACACCAGGCAAAAAAAGCATTAAAAGTACTTCATATATTGCATAGTTTATTGAAACGGTTCTCAAAAATGTACTCACCAACGCAAATAAATCAACCTTCCTATTTGTTATTTTTTTCCCTGTTTTAAAAAGTCAAGAAAAAGAAACGACAAAAAAAACTGCGCGAAACTGTGCAAGCGTCGACTCGCCACCGCAAATAAACCGCTCGCCCAAGTCGTTATAGTTATATAGCATCGTTACGAGCCTGTGGTGGCGCAGAAGGTTGATTTACTGCGGCTTCTGCAAACATTACAGCGTTCATATCGCGGACGCTCGCTTCTCAAGATTCGCTGATTTATGGGGTCCCGGGATTCCAGGTGCCCCTAGGTCTGCGACCCCACTGTGAGTGACACCCCCTTGAATAAACGGTCCGAAATCATATTTTGATACTAAAAAACAAGCCCCCGAAATATCCCTAAAATGTTCCCGTTAAAACATCCTTCTAAAAACGCTTACAACTTACAAAAAGGTTTTAAGCAGTCCATAAAATAGCCGTGCGAGAAAATCTAAACAGAACCCCTTTAACCCCCCCCCCCCCCAATTAATTCACCCCGAAAACAAGCCCCTGAATAAATTAGCCCCAAGAAATAAATGTTTCGAGAATTATTTTTTAATCGAGCCCTTTAACGAATAACAAGTCCATATCCTTCGAAGTGTAGAAATTTAAAAAGGGTTTAAGCAGTCCATAAAATAGTCAGTGCGAGAAAATCTAAACAGACCCAATTTAATAAAGTATCCCCCCTTTAAAAAAAACAAAAAACAATTCACCCCAAAAAACTACCCCCAAAAAATTTTTTCCGAGAATATTTTTTAATCGAGCCCTTTAAGAGATAACAAGTCCTGGAAATACTCCTAAAATGATCCCGCTAAAATTCCTTCTAAAAGCGCTCAGCAATTAAAAAAAGTTTTTTTGAAACCAGGCCGCGTTTAAAAAGAATCCCCTGAAAAATTCAGCTTTAAAATTACAAGCCCATAACAAATGAGTCCCCTAGAAAACCGAGTACCTAAAAAAACAAGGCCAAAACTCCGAACTGACCCTTCTAAGAAAGCAAAAATCCCAACCAAGTTCGTGAAACTAAACGCGTTCCTAAATGTTCCCATTCGCCTTCTTAAAATAACAACCTCTAAGAAATACGCCAACTAAAAAACAACTCCTTAAAAAGGCTCCTTAAAATAGGAGTCCCTTAAAAATTGAGTACCCCAAAATACGAGAACAAGACTCCTAACTAACCTTCCTAAAAATACCAAAATCGAAACCAAGACGATGAAACTAAACGATTTCCCAATTACGCCCATTCGCCTTTAAAAAAACGACCCCTTTTAAAAAAAACCGTCAGAAAACAGACCCAGATCCCCGTCGCCATCTGATTCGATTTGTCCGGTTACAAAACACCCCGTGGACCCAGTCCTAGCCCCCTGGGGCATGTTTAGGACCCCACGAACCCTACAGGGGGCTTAGGTGACCCTGCGGAGCGTAAAGACGCTTGTCCGAATTTTCCGGGTAATTGCTTTGACGAGACGTACAAGAAGTGAGCTACACCGGGTTGCCCTGGTGTCAGCTACATCACCAGTCTAGATGGCAGCTATCACTGGGCTGTGCTTGTGTAAAGCAAAGGTCGCTTTGTTGTTGGATTCGCGAACTAGCGCCAAGCATTTTCTGTTGTTTGAAGCACTTAAGATACAACTGAGCTATACTTTCTATTTTTTTTAAATCTATGTATTAAGAATATAATTGATCGCAGCTAAACTGGGTTGTGCTTCTGTAAAGAAGAGGTCAATTTGTTTTTGGATTCGCAAACTAGCATCATTGGTTTTCTTGTATTTAGTTTTTTCCCTGCGATTAACTGCAAAAATATTCAAGTAAAAGTTAATTTTGCTGCTTTTATAGCCGTGCATTTTCCGTCTGTTTTGCGAGACGAAGTTTGCTGTTTTGGGCGTTTATTTTTTGTAAGTTCCTATAACTTTAACTGTTTTTTTCTACAAAGAATAAAAATCTATTTACACTGTATATGCTATTTGGAAAGGTAAACCACATTATTTTAGTAAATACAATTGATATGACCTCCTGAAAGACGCTTAAAAGACGTCTCTATATACCTTCTATTATACATTCCATTTATATGACAAAACACTAAACAAACAGCTCACCCTTAATGCGAAAATCAACCTTGAATCTATGAAAAGCCGCAAAACACGCCTAATGCATTTAAGTCTGGTAAGAAGCTTGTAAGCAGTGCTAATCAACAAGAAAACATGCCGTTTGCTTGTTGTGGGGGATTAGGGACTATTTGCTTGTAAAATTTCACCGTTTCTCGATTAAGGTGATTAACGTCCAATTGGGTTCGGTTTTAAGCGGAAAAGATTCGCCCGAATTGCGTTTTTTTTTTGTTCTGGGCGGTAATTAGGACTTCAAAGAGCCCAGCGCAGACCAGCGCCCACGATACGGTTTGTTGTGATTTCTTTATCGTGTCTGCATCGCTTTTTGCTCGGTGAGTCGACTTACAGTTGAAAGCGGGACAAACCGCTGGTAACTTTCATCTGGAATAGGATTAAAATCGCAGTTCTTTAAAAAAATGTTGATTTTTTTGTAAAGAACTTTACAATTTTTTGTCGCAGTTCTTTACAAAAAATCAACATTTTTTTAAAACCTTTACAAAATGGTACCGAATTCTGCACGGGCTTTGATATACGTTTTATATGTAACTACAACCACCAGCCATTATCTTAAAATAAATCAAACGTTCGAAAATATTTCCTATACTTCTGTATGGGCTTTGACGTTTACGTCTAACAACAATATTTTTACTGCTTTGTTCGTGACAATTGCGGCCGGCTGTCGTGTTTTCTCATGCAACTTTTCTTTTTTTTTAAATTGAAATTCGCAATGAGTCATTCGGTTGTGCATATTGTTAAAACACAGAAATCATAAAGTTTTTTTGTGGTGAAATTTTGCCGTTGAACATGTGTTTCATTAATTTTACATGATATTTTCTGCACAGTACAAAAGGTGGAAATATATACATCTGCGTTAAAACAGCTCCACCATAAAAAGGAAATAACAAAAAGAAGCCATATGCGAAGCGACCAATCTATTCAACCCGAAATATCCACTTTATTCGCTCGTATATTTCTGCGGTCGCATGTAACTCGACCTAGGGCGCCACGACGACAGAATTGACCAATTTGCCGCCATAACCAGCTCATAGCTGTCGCATAGGACTGTCTCGTATCTTTGCTGGCTTCAATTACTTGCCTTTTAAGGCTGCAGGCAAATATGGTTGATGGCGTCGGCTAAAACAAAGGTTTTTCGCTTTTTTGTGTTGCCATTCATTTGTAAATAAGACACAAATAAGAGGTGCACAGAAACCTAAAAAAACTGGAAACATTTTACATTTATTTCTTTGTCGTAACCACATTTCAGGTGTTGCTTAACGTTTAACGAAAAAAGCGATGCTTAAATGCGTTTTTTTGACTGTTCAAATATAACAAGCAGTGCGTAAGTATTAAAACACACCTTTCCAAATTTAAAGGCAGTATTTTTTTTTAATGGTTGGAGGTTTGTAGTGAAACGTAGAATAAATATCAAAGCCCATACAGCAGTAGGTAGCATTTTGTGAGAAGTAGGTACAATTTATGAACGTTTCGAAAAATAAGCCTAACATGTTCAACATACGCCCCCATACACATAATCACACTATACACATATGTGGGCACACAACGACGAGACTCTGGATTTGTCAAAAAAAATAATAACCCTGATGCCTTGATCCTCCCACGAAACTTTTCCCCTAATCCGCGTTTCTGTTCGCGAAGCTGAAATCCGCTGCGCAAACAAAAAGACAAGTCTGTTGTGTTGTGACAACTAGGGGGGGGGGGTATTTCTGTCCAGATATGCCTTGCGCCTTTCTACACTTGCTATAGGCACACGTACACCAAGAGAAACGATGTTACGCACCATTTACGAGCAAATATTAGCACCGCACCGCACTTTTAACTTCTGCTGTGCCGGCTTAAAGCAAGCGAAACGATACAAATTAGTCTCTTTTTAGTTGTAGTTAGAATAGCCCAACTAGAAGTAGGTAGCATTTTGAATGTTTCGATTATCTTTTTTGTTTATGTTTACAAATGCAACCTACTTATGTATGGGTTTTGATATTCTTTCTACGTCTAACTACACCATCCAGTCATTATCTTAAGATTTATTCGAAACGTTCAAAATGCTTCCTACTTCTATATGGGCATTGATATTCATTCCACGTCTAACTAAAAGCTATCTTAAGATATGTTCAAAACGTTTACAGTATGCTACCTACTTCTGTATGGGCTTTGAAGTTATTTCTAAGTATGACTATAGTGACTAATATTACGCTGTTGGCTACGATTTGTTTCGAGTCTATGGGGAAATATATTCGGGGTTCGCGCCTGTAAAAAAGATAGAAAAACCATTGTTGTATTGTTTAGACGCGTAAATTACCTGGTAAAGTTAAGTCTACTTTTAAGTCTACTTTCACGTTCTAAGTGTTTTTTTTTGTTAACACGCGTAACAGTGCAAACCTTTCAAAAGCCACAACCGTCCCTCAGACAGCAAATCGTGCGTCAAAACCGAACTCGCGCGCACGTGACGTCATCGCCAAAGAGCGTGACGTCATTCGGCGGCGAAGAAATCACGCGCGAAACCGGATCCAAAAAATCAACCGAAATCGCGTCAAAAGCGTTCAAGTCACGGAGTTGAAATTAAAGCCTCGCGCGCGGGTACTTCCCCCTTTGTGCGAGCGGCCACGCGTCTCTATGTGCTTAGTGATCTCTGTGTAAACAAGGGGGTCTTCGGCGCTGTGTAAGGGGGCTTGTGGCCCTCTTTAGGCCTCTTGGCGCCGCTTTTGAGACTTCTACGAGGACTATAATCGTCGCTGGGCACCTTCTTATCGCGAGGGAAGTATAAACTCGCTGTTTTACCAGCTTTTGGATCCTATAAGCAAGAACAATCACGTGAACGTTGATTTATTTTAGACTTATGCCTTAAAAAGAATTGCTTAAAGACGTCATTCATATTCAGCAGTTTTGTGAAAAAAACTAAAATAAGGAATAGTGTTTGTTTGATTATTTAATAGTTTCAAGTACTCTATTTTCACTATTGGCTTGATCACAACTTACGGAAAAATTTAATACCATTATTATTCCGATATTCGTATTTGCATTGCGTTCTGGACTTTAAAAGCGTTATAATTCTCACTGAACAAAAAATCATCGTAGTAAAACTTTGAATTTAAAGAATAAATAGTTTAAAACTTTAATTAAAAGTAATAAAAATTGTCAAAACTTTAACAAAAATACATAAAAATGTAAAAATTTTAATAAAAAAATAAAAATTTTAATACAAGTAAAAAAAAATTTGCAAAAAAATTAGGGGGTAACATTTTGCGACAGTGATAAACGAGTTGTGTTTGATCAATCACTGAGCTAACTTGTAGCAAAGTCAGCAATAATCCGACAACATGGCGACATGACAATCCATCACTGATCACTAATAGCTGCAGGCAATATTGGACGCTAACTGTTTAACGCCTGACGGTGATTTATTGGCTTCTAAGCATCGGCATTAGTTCACTGTGCGATACTTGTAATTCGAATCGTAATGTTAAACATCAAGGCTAAGTATGTCCGATACTTTCCGCTACCGATACCCGATTTTTTCTGCAGGTCCGATCCAATATCAGATGAACTCATTAATATGCTCAAATAAAAAGATAGGTAAAATTAAAACGTTTAAAGTATTTTTTCTCGAAATTTGTTCAATTGTGAGCTCAAAAAGGTTGGCAACCAATGTTTTACAAGATACAAAAAGAATTTTATAGCTCCAAGACAATAAATTTTTGAACGTTTGTTTGATACTTTAAAAAAATATATATATTCCGAACTTAAAAAACCAAAACAAAAACTTGGAATCTCGATAAAAAGCCACCGCGGTTGTGAAGGGCTTAATCGCCCGTAGCAGTTCGACTCTAAAGTTCATTTATTGGCTTCTAAGCATCGGCATTATAGAAGTCGCCAAGCACTGTGTGATTCTTGTAATTTGAATCATAATGTTAAACATCAAGGCTAAGTATGTCCGATAAACGATATTTATTCCGATGTCCGATATTTTATACAAAAGTATCGCGAGCCGATACAAAGTAACGTCGTTACAATGAAAAAAAAAGCAAAATAGATTAAACTTTTTTCCCGGTTTTAGGCCGAAATTCGATTTATTATAGGATCAAAAAGGTTGACAAACTATGTTTTACAAGATACAAAAAACATTTTTTATATCTCCAAGACAATAACTTGGACGTTTTTTTATACTAAATATTAAAAAAAAATAAAAAAGAAGCATGCTGAAAATTCACGAAAAATTCGTGACAAAAAATTCCAAAGTTTTACAACAGTGATTCCTAAACTGTGTACCGCGGCACACTAGTGTGCCTCGAGAGATTAAAGAAAATTGTCACTTCGGCAAGGTTGGGAACAATACAATAGGTACGTCACTAATATCTACCTATATATGACGTCACCAATGTTTACGTCACACTGACGTCACTGTTTACCTCGGGGGGAGGGTCCGCGAAACTGTTTGAAATTTCGGAAAATAGAGAATTTATATTACCAATAGGTATACACGCAAGTACATCGATTTAAACACGCACTATCCATTACTATTTATTAATATTGATAGATTTACATATAGTATGGCGTGTGTGAAGGGCAATTGTAAAATTACTTTATTGTAATCTGTTAAAAGTGTGCCTCGAAATATTTAAGATTTTTTGGTGTGCCGCGATACAAAAAAGTTAGGGGACCACTGCTTTACAGCGAAAAACAAGAACTTGAAATCTCGCCGTGATTTTCACGATAAAAAGCCACCGCGGTTCCGAAGGGCTTAATCGCCCGTAGCAGTTCGACTCTAAAGTTGCCGGCGGCGATTTTTGCCTAAAACATGGTCGATCGTGATTTTCACCGACGTCGTCGCCACGATATAAATTTGACGAGCTGTCACGCGACAAATAGACTTTCCTTGTATGACAACAAGCGGCGATCAGACCAATGTTTATGGCTCCACCCTGGCAGCGAAAATGTGGCCATTTTCGTCGAGGTAATTAGGCCAGAGGCCACTTGCTCTAAAAATTGGCCGGGCACATTTTTTGGTCCAGTTTTTTTACGCGATTTAGTTTATTTTTTGGGGGCTGTGAAAACTCCCGGTTTAATGCGTATTTATAAGTGTTTTTTGACTATTGTAAATCTGGACGAAATGCCTTGACACACTTTAGGTATGGCACATAATGCAAGAAATAAATTGTAGTTAAACTTGTTTTAAGAAATGACAGGAATAGCAACCGAAGCAGCTTTGAAACAACTTAAGTTCTGATGCCACTTATAAATTTTGCTTAAAAACAGTATATTTGACGGGTTATTGTAATGTGTAACTAATCCACAGGTGACACAAAACAAAACGAAGCACAAGCAATTCAGTTTAGACCGCTTGAAAACGTATATATTTATAGTTTTTGTTTTGAACTTTTTCAAAGCTTGCTTGTAGATGCCTTCACAGACCATAAGACAAATAAACGGTCCCCACGCTATTTGATTTACAGATCGGGCTCACGTTATTTTGGGTCCAATTAGAAAGATAACACGCGCCTACGCATTCTATTCATTCACAAAAATCAAAATCAAAAACACCAGAAGATTTGCTTCAGTCTTATCTGTTCAGCCACATAGTCGATTTAAAATTAGCCTGCTACCTTCTTAAAATGTAGTTTTTAGGTTGCTTTTGCTTTGCTGGTTTGTAAAAGAAGCTCTCGAGTTAGCTGCGGTTATTTAAACTGTCTTAAGCAGCAATTGTAGCGACTTGTTCACAAAATGGACGACCAGTCTTGTCACGAGTGTGATTAAAGAGCGCTCATCGGACAGATTGGGGTAATTAGCAGCCCGCTCATCCAGTGTCATCAATACTTGTCAAAAGTTGCTTTGGAAATCGTGGGACCAGAAAGGAATGCCAGCTGTTACGTTGAGGCTTTTTATTCGGTATTTTTTGCTCAACAGCTGTCGAGGAGAACATCATTTTTGGTTGCAAAAAGTTACGTTTATCATTCAATAGTTTTCCCAATTAAACACTTTAAATCGTTAAAAAAAGAATTCTGCTACTTCTAAAGTTTCTGCTACTATAAAAAAAAGCCGGACTGTTTTACATAATTAATTTAAAAGGTTACTTTAAAAACAGTTTTTTTAAAAATTATATACAATTTTAATATTTTTTTTTGCTGAGCCTTTGTCGAATTTTGTTTTCCGTCGTGTTTTTTGTGCCTTTCGCGCCAAGATTTGACAATAACTAGCGGGCTGCCCATAATAGTACAGTAGCGGCCACTAAAGCCATTCAGATACACGTTTCGTCGCCAAGCTGCCAATTCGTGTGAGACGCATGCCAGACGCTCAAAAAACGACCAGAAACAACATGTTACGGCTTTAAAAGGGCGTATATTTATAGATTCCAAAACCATTGGCAGCAGGTTTCTGCTTGTCGATCACTGTTCCCCTGACGCGTATATTAACAATAACAATAAAACTCAAAGTTTAGAGAGCCGAGTTCAACCAGAATCAGACGTTTTTATAAAGAAATGCCTTTTTTTTAAATGAAGTTATTCCAATCAAGGAACTGACTATGTATAGGCGAAATATTTATTTCTTAAAATGGTTTTTAAACTTTAGGTTTTATTGTTTATGTTACGGCTGCGTATTCAACCTCGGGTAAAAAAATGCGGCTAAGAGCGCTGAACAACGCATAATCGGCCGCATCTTCAAACCACACGTAGATAGGCCAGCGTGATTTTTAAAGGCCCGCTGCTTCTTGTAGCTACAAAGGCAACATGCGACCTGCAGAACAGGATTTCTTTTAGCTTTTTTAGCCTGATTGACGCTTTGATAATTCCGCCCTGATTTGATAATTCTGTCCTTTGGCGAACGTTAAAAACTGGGTTCGGTTGCTGGGTGTAATCCTGAAACTATCCGCAATAATTATGGTGCGAAAGAAACTTTTGGGGTACCAGTATAGCAACAAAAGAATCGTACATATCTATAGTTAAAGCTAGCTGCTTTGTCGTATACAACTTATTGAAAAAACTTATTGAAAAGCCTTTGAAAAACCTCAAGTTTTTCCAAAATTCTTCGAACTTATTTTATGATCAGCTAAAAAATTAAGTGTTTAGCAATTGCTGTTAAAAAAACATTAAAAAAATGACTTTTAATTGTGTTCACTATGACATCTCTACTGTTTTGGAACACTAAACACGGATATGTTCATAATCTTCAGTAGAAGGAGAGATATCTATTATTTGGTCTAATGTTTTGTTTTCCAATTATATTAAAAACGTCTAGCGATCCAATTTTAGGTCGACAAATTTCCTTTGAAAAATCTTTGAATGTCTTTGTTGTTTTTCATAAACTGTGTCGCAAAACATTACACTAAGAAAGAAAAGTAAAACTGGCCAAACATTTGCGTCTAAACGTCCCCACCATAAAAGTTGTGTGTTACATAAAGAGAACGTGGCTAACTCGCGACTAAACGTAAAACGATAACAACTTGTAAAACCCGAAGTAAAATGATTATACAACGCAGAGATAAGAACTTGAGACAACAGCAGCCAATCAGCAGCCAGCAAACAGACACAAGCCCAAAACCCATATTTGCTTAAAAGTTCGCGCACCCAGAAATAATACCCAGCAGTCGGCGCCGACGCGTGTTTATTTAAATTTCCGACTGATTAGGGCGCCCAGGCCAAACGGGAACACTCGGCGCCGACGTGGCCCTCGGAGGCCAAGAGTCCCGACGCCCTGTAGATGTCAGATGGTGAGATAAGGACCTGGTTGCGGAGTTATGATGCCGCGATAGCAGCCGACAGCGCCATTAGGCCCGCTGCCACGTCTTGTATTTGCTTGTTTTTGGCGTCGCTTGTTTTAGCTGCTCATGGCGGTTTTGCTTTTTGCTGCCTTGGTTTTAATTTGAGTTGACGTTTGTTCGAGAACGATGAGAAAATCTATTAATTTTAACAAACTTGATAAAATAAATAAAGATACATTCGAAACATAGAGTTAGCTCCACCAGGTAACATATCAATAAATATAAATCTCTCTTCTGGTGTAAACGAAGTATAAACCGACGTTTCGGCAGCAGATACCAGCTGACCTCATCAGGGTTAATAATTAAAACGAGAGTGCGTTAGCCATCTTATACACTGAGAAGTAAAAAATTGAAAAAACGTAGATTAAAATTATTTATTTATTCGAAACGTTCAAAATGTTTTTCAAGTATGGGCTTTGAGATTCTTACTACAATAAGACTATCGCCAAAATTAAATATACTGTGTTTGTTTGGTGATTAATTTTGGCGTCGCCCATTTTAGCTGAACATGGCGTTTTTTCTTTGGCTTTGGTTTTAAATTAGGATTTTTGCTGAAACGTCAGGAAAATCTATTCATTTTCTGAACAAAACTGCCTCCAAAATGGAATAACTCCAAAAATTGCGTTTGCTTGTTTTACGATATTTGGAAGATATTTGCGCAATAATTCTTAGGTTTTCCTAAAAGGTTGATTGACGTAATGCTGACGTTTTCAGTCGACTACGCCCTTTTATCCTAATCTATCGACAAAGTTTAAATCTTTACATTTAAAAAATTTGCTTTCCAGCGATGTGATCTTTTTGATGCAATCCGTGCAAATTAAACACGTCATCCTAAAAACTTAGATTGGCCGATTGCTTAAACGTCGGATATTGACGGAAGCAAACAACTTCTTTCTTCAAGGTTCCAAAATAAAACGATTGTAAATTCTTGAGCGACCGACGTCATATGTTTGTAACTAAAAAAAACTAAAAAAAAAGATTTTAAGATTATGCAACCTTAATCTTTTGATTACCAATAATTCTACATTTCCTACTCTTTATATAATTAAACAACAATTTCGTAATAAAAAATTGCAAAATAAATCAACCAGCGACAACACTACCCGGTTCGGGATCCGAACCCGCGACCCTCGGAATTTAGTGCGTCGTAGACACGTGTGCTCAAAGGTGGATGGTTACCGCAAAGCGACGCAGTGTCTCTGGTTGGCGTCGTCTTGGCTGCCCACTTGAGAGTCGCTGTTTCAACCGAGCTGTCTCGTGTCTTGTCTTCTCTTGGCAGACGCGACCGTCGCGGCGGTTACCGGCATATTTGAGCGCTGTTATTTGGCCAGATAACAAGACCGCTTCAAATCAACCGGATTTGACGTTTTGGCAGCGATTTTTGAATCTTTGAGATCGTTCGAAAATTTACCGCCAAGCTTTTAAAAGTTGAAGGAATGCTGATTCTATTTCTCATTTGGCTGAACTGCGTTATTACGTTTATTTACGAGATAAGCTATTTACAACTGTTTGTTCTGGATTTTGTAGAATGGCAAATAGTAACTAGGCTCGTTGGTGCTAAATTATGAAAACAAGCGATACATTTTTCGCCAATTAAGTCATAATACGTAAAGCGTCTCCAAAAGCTCGCGTTCTTACCTAAAATTTTGTATCGTTTTTTTATCTACAAAAACGGCCAACTTTGCTAAAAAAAACAACAACATTTTTTTCCAAAAAACGGGCCGCAAAATGGCCTAAAAATCGGTCTGTGTTCCGTGCTTGTAACGCGGTCTCTGCGGTTTGTAAGACAACCCGATTATCTTGCGCCTTTTTCTTATCTCGCTCTCCCAGCCAAGCTAGGCAAAGCAAAGCAGAGAGGCCAAAGCAAGGCTCGCTTTCCATTTGGGCAAGCGTCGTTCAGCAGACTAGAGCGCCTGGAATTTTGTGTACGCTTGTGTTTGGCGAGAGGCGAAAGGCCTGTGTAACACGGTAGCAGCAGCAGACCACAGAAAGAACCTCGCTGTACAAAGGTATGCGGCTGTGGTAGGTGGAGGTAAAACGACGTTGGCTGAAGAATGACTGAGGTGTTTTTAGTCTGCTGCCCGTAAGTTTTTGTTTATCAAGAGATGCCGACTTAGGGAAGGTCTACTTCATTTTAAAGGTGCCTCCGGTGTATCTTTGATCGTTTGTACCACTTCATCGTTGGTTAGTACCACTTCAGCACAGCTAGGATTGTCGCAGTTGGATTTCATAGCTTGGTCACTAAAGCAATAGGAGCAATAAGTGTGCCGTAATCGTTGGTCAGTACGAGTGTTTTACATCACGCAGCTACGCACATGTCTATAATAATTAGGTTGAGATGCTAAGATTTAGCCTTTTTAGGCGGTTTTGTTTCACTGTTTAGGTGACATTCATTTGCCCGAAATGTTGCAAAAGTTGTATTATTTACTTAGTGGCGGATTGTGTTTTCGCTAAATGCGGCTCAATTCTAGTTTCACAATGGCTTTACGCCGATGCTAAGTGTTACACCGTTTCTCTAGCATTGTGTGTGTATTTGTAAGAGCGAATTTGACTTTAACTTCCAAACGAAACAAGGTATAACTTAAATGACCTCACAGGAATTCCCGTTAAACAGCTTTTAGTTAGAAGAAGTTCGTCCAATTAGCTTTTAGTTTCTGTTCATTCAGTGTTAAATGAAGGATTTTTTTCACTAGACGTCGTTTAAATTGAATTTTGGCGACGACAATAGCTAGGAAATTACACCTCTATCTAATAACATTGGTTTCAATTTCCGTATATACTTTCAGATGTGTTGCAATTGCCTTAAACCTAGACTTCGCACACGCGAAATCAATTTGGCGTCACAAAAGGGAGACATTGTTCGTGGAGTAAACCTTATTTCGATTTCGATTTACAACCGAGCGCTTCCCCGTACAATTGTGGATCTCAAAAGAGCTTTAGCGGTTTCCATATTTGTCCGGTTTCACAACAAGAAGTTTCGAAGCTCGTTTTGCGATTTTGACAAGCGAGTGCTGTATAGGTTAAAAGAAGTGAAAATCTCGAAACTTGGACTGTTTTACCTTTGGGGCAAACTAGAGTTGACAACATGATTCTTGGCGTAAACCGGTGGTTTTTACCCTAAGTTTTGTGGCCGTTTGATTGGGGTCGCCGACGGAACTAGTTTTTTATACTTAAGGTTATTGAGATTGGTTCTAAACAAAAAAATTGAACAAAACAAAAATAAGGTCGCCAAATACTTTTCTCCGCGAAAAAGTTTGAGAAACACAAGCATATAGTGTTATTTGCCGTTATATTCGGACAAAAAGTCATTTCTATAGGGAAAAAGGTCCCCTATAAATCGCTTCGATTTAAAGCTGGTTAAACATGAATTCAAGTAAATATGGCCTTGAGTGTTTTTTCAAACAAAAAGTAAACCAGGGTTTTTTTTTTCAAAAAAACACTGTATAAATAGCCAGAAATTATATACAGAAAATTTATAAAACGTTGAAATTTGCATACATTCGGTATAATAGGTTGCAAATGTTTTTTGCTCTGAAATTATTTAGTACTTGTTTACTTCTCTTCGTTTTATGGTCGGGTAATTTCCCTTTTTACATCCGCTAATCAGCAGATAATTACAACAAACGTACGCGTGTGTCGCAAACTGTAGGACGTCCGTATTTATTTGTTTAAACTGCCCTAATAACCATTACAGGAGTCTACAAACGACCTGTAATCGTAATGCAATAACCTCCTAAAAACTACCGCAAATAAAAGAATAGAATCCAAGAAACCATCTTTACATTGTTTGTTATGAAATTACAACTCCTTTTGAAAAGCTTTACAAAATTATTCGGCCTGTTAAGGGTTCGAAAGGCACCGCTATATTATATTTAATAACAAGTGTGCCGTTATCGATAAAACTGTAGCCAGGGCGACTTAAGGATGTGGAAGGTCGCGAAATACACACATCGTGTACAAAAAGATGCGGTTCATTTGCGTTTTCGGATATATATTTGTAATCTTAAAAGCAAGGACATAAAACCAATGTTAAAACGTCAAGTCTCTGTTTTAAAATCGGTAAACAGTTCAGGTAACATTGGACCAATTAACTGTATTTTGAAGGCAGCAAATCTGGCCTAATTACCTCGCAAGCTTAAAACGTTGTTCTGTGTTTCGCCAAAGGCCATTGCTAAGGTTTTAATATTCGATGGGAACGAAATTGTGAGGTTTTTCTGAACGAGGTACTTTTTTAGTTTGTCTGTCCGCAGTTTTAATTTTTTTCCCAATTAAAAGCTTTAAAACCTGTTTGTTTTGGCCGCGGAAGCAAATCCGCAAACTTTAACCTGAAAAAAGAACGCTGGGATTGTTTCAGAAACGCGTTTGTTGTTTCTTGCAAATTTCTTCCGGCTTTACTTCGCCCGAAAAAGCGTTTAAATATCTCCGGGTATTTATCCGCGGGTCGCCAATGCGTCATTATTTCGCGTCCAAAGACCTGCGCATAAGTCGTTGTTGCAAAAACAAGTTGGCAGCAAAAGCGGTGTTCCCGGCCGCAAATCCGACTTCACCGCGCAGTGTATTTACACTTGTTTGTCTGAAGCCTTTGCAGTTAGCTGATTAGTCGGCGACCCATTGGCGTCGGACGGTCTGCCCTCTCGCCCGTCTCTCTTGAGCCAGTGGGACGCGTATGACAGCTTCTAGAGCCTTTTCTGTGCGTCGCTCGCCCGAGCTAAAGGCGATTAAATCTGCCGGGCGTCGCACACAAGACATGTCCCACTTGACTTGAGCATCGTCGGTGAAGCGACTGTAGCATCGTCGGAGATACTAACTCTCTCTTTCGTCTGCTATCTCTTTGCTAATGCCCGCTTTTTTTCCTGGCTTGAAACTGTTGCTTCTTTTTCGGGGACTGAGTCAGTCGGTAGACGCGTTCATGTTGAAGAGGCGAAACTAATTGATTTCACCCTGGACAGCTTCGAGACAAACTCAGCCTTGAAATCTGTAGTTTAGGAAAACTTTGTGTAGACTTGGAGATTTTTGAGCGGTGAAAAGATTTGTGTTTAGTCATGCTAAAATGTATTTGGAAATGCGACTATTATATTTTGTCAGAAAATCTGAATCAGTAATTAGGTCATTTTTTGTGTAGCCTTGGATTTCGAGCGGCGATAGCATTTGTTAAGTGTGTTTATTAGACCAGCTGAAATATATTGACGACGCGACTTAAAGTTTTTGTCAGAAAATTCTACCGTCTTTTAAGGGTACGTGTTTTGCACACAGACAGGTACAGGAAAACGCGCAAAACACAACAGAATAAATATAGGAATATTTGAAATTAGCTCTGCCGTAGTCTCGTTTTTGTCCACAGCGTTTTGCAACCAAAACAAAACATAGTTAATCAGGATAATCAATTACATACGCATTGCGTGTATGATGTGATCAGTCCTTCTGGATTCGTAGTGGTTAACGATAACGGCAGACATTATAATAGTACACCAGAAACCTGTTCTACTCGGGAAACCTGTTCAGATTCTAAGTTGGAAATTTACATTGCCGTGGCTTACTTAAATCGTAAAAGCTTTGCTGAGTTGGTTAAAGTATAGCGCTTTGTACAGAAACACCGTATTAGATCAACTGTAAAGTCCATTTCCATTCTGATACCAGTTTACTAACTTTACCCGAACAACTTTGTATGCAGGAAAACAATTTTACAAAACAGAAACCACCGCTTTGCAATAGTTCACCTGTATATCTAAGAAATTAAAGTAAAACTGCAACCGTTGAACCGAATTGATTAATTTTGGCGCGGATTTTTGACAAGTGACCTTGCAGCGGCGTTCAAGGTCACCGTAGCCCGCACACGTGTTTATCTAACGTCGCTCTGAAGTGTTTAAGGGTATTCCCCCGAATCAAACCCCGATCGGTCTTGATTAAAAAGCAAATTGTGTCAAGATTAAAAAAATCGAGCGAAGCGCTTGATACCCGGTTAATGTACAACCGACTGTGGGCTTTCAAAGGTGGAAGGGCTTCGCTTCGAAGACCTCGGATTCATGTTGCTTTGAAATCAATTGCCCTTCAGTTTGTTTTAAATTCCCACCGGGTTTTAATGATTAATTCGTTTTTTGATCTTTGAAGCTTAATGACTTGAGGTTGTAGTTAGACGTAGAATGAATACCTAAGCCTATACAGGAGTATATGTTGAAAATTAATAAATACTAAGATGCGTTCACAAAAAAATGTCCGTGAAATGTTGCCTATTTCTGTGGAGGCTTGAATATTCCTATTAATTGGAAATTCAAACTCTTATTTAAACGTTAACAAAATGCTACCTACTTCTATACGTGCTTTGATATATTTCTTCTTCGTCTAACAATAACCGTAATCCATTATCGTAAGATTTATTCGAAACGTTCAAAATGTTACCTACTTCAGTATTGGCTTTGACATATTTATTCTAATATTTAAAATCGTTTTTCGACTGATGTCGTTCGAGTAATTGCAAAGGCTAATTGCCCATCCTCTAAACAAAGTGGCAGAGACTTAAGGGAGAGAGGAAGTGTTTCTGCTGGATGACGAATCTCCCCTTTGCCCTGTCTTGTCGTGTTTGTTTTAATTTCCCGGTCACGGGTCATGTTTGTCTCATTTCGGCGGCTAATTGCTCGCCAGGCGCTTGTTTTTGAAAGTCGGCACACAGTGAAGCAGGCAGATACCGGCAGACCTGGCGCCGCTGGCCCAAAGACCCCCTTTCGATGCCCCTTGTTTATTTTAGTTGGCGCTGGTCGGTTGTATAGTATATGTGTCCGTACTTTGAGACGTTGTTAAGTGTAAACCGTTTAGAATCGCCGTGTTATATCAATAAGTTTACGGTAGTTTTTGGAGCTTAATTGGTGGTAGTTATAAATGAATAAGGAGATATTCGAAACGTTCGCAAAATGCTTCCTATATATTTAATTATTTAAAACTCCATTTAATTAGTTCAAAAATGCTACCTACTTCTGTATGCGCTTTGATATTTATTCTACGTCTAACTACAACCCCCAGCCATTATCTTAAGGTATTTTCGAAACGTTCCCAAAATGCTACTTACTGCTTTAATATCACTTCGACGTTTAAACATTAATTTTTAAAAAGTGCAACTTCGCTTTTTTTACGAGGTTATATCCCGTTACTTGTTTGCGGAAGTTTAAGCGTGTAAAATCACGTCCGTTGACCAGCAGAGATTAGGAAGTTAATGCGTTCCAGGGGGTCCATTTACACGGAATTTTAAACATGTTAAAAGTATATCGCCAAACGCGATTTTGGTTGTTAGCTGATTTTGTTTTAATCAAGTCTTTAACTTTAACTTTGTCTCTTGATAGAAGTAACACTCCGTTATAAGACCCAGTGTTTAAAATTAACAAGATTGGGTAAAAAGTTAAATGTAGGTAAAAAGTTGCCTTTAGCGAAAATAACTTCACGTCCTCGGACAATCCAGTGTTACATTCATTAAATTTAAAATATCCCCATTTGTGTATAATGTGCAATATATTTCAACAGCTATTTCTATTACACTAAATCTCAAACCCCTTAGCTTAGATCGCTACCTAAATGTTTGATTATTCTATAAACATTTCATAGTTGGAAATATAATTTGAAGTTCGATCGAAAGATGACGTTTTTTCGCTGAAAAACAGAATTCCAACTCAATAGAATTATCCAAACTTAGGGACCAGTCCGAAATGTTTGATTAATCTACAGAAATTCTAAAGTTGGAAATATAATTTGAAGTTCGATCGAAAGTTGTCGTTTTCAATCCATGTTCAAAAGTTCTCAAAACACGCAGAAAGTCCGCCGAACAGCGGGCTACGAATTTCCAGCCACGGTTTTTCTCGTTACAATCCGCTTCTCGCTCGAAGCCGACGATTATTATGAGCAAACAATGGGCGCGCGATGTCAGACTTCGCGGCGTCGCTCGGCCCATCGAGGTCACGTGACCATCGCGCGTCTTGTTTATCCCATTGTTACGTCATCAGCGTTCGCTTTGTTTTAGCGGAAAGTTGCACTTGGGCCGCGGATGGATTTCCGAAAGCGTCCGATATTCATCCGACCGCGATTATTCTGTTTTTTTTAGCGGTTTGTGACGTCATTAGTGGAGCGATTTCGAAAGTGGGCGATTTTTACTTGTTGATATGTAATTTTTTAAGCAGTTATTTTTGAATTAAGCTTTAAAGCGTTGGGTGTTGTAAGATGCGAAATTGGATTTACGGTGATAAAAAGTTTATTTGATGTGGCGTGATTTTAGTAGTTAAATAATAGTTGCTGATTAAATTACCACAAAATAATGCAATGTTAAACGCAAACCTAGAAATTTGCCCTAAAATCCCTTACATGTCGGTGTTTTTATTAAATCAGCTAATTTGGAGAATAAAATAATCGAGTTATACATCAAACATTGAAATTTCGCAAAATGTGCTAAATTTGCCAAACGTCTTACAGAATTTTTGTAAAAATTCACTTACGTTCAACCATTTTAGTGCAAGTGTCTTTAAACCGTCAGTTCGTCCTATCCCAAGGTTGCGCAATCCAATGCAAGGTAGCAGCTGGCAATCAAAAGCAAAACAAAACCGAAATAATATCTTGCGGTGCGCTCCTGGCAACAAACTTAGCCAAGAGACAGCTGAAAATTATTGGATAGCCCTCAATATGCGTCATTCCGGGACCACCTTTAATACACAAGTAACACACACTGACCCGTTGGGAATCGGACCAAGGGAAAATAAATTGTGTTATGTATACAGAGAGGCAGCCGTTATCCCACGGGCCTTCAAACCTTGGCTCGGGAAAAGTCGTTTTTTCGAGTCTTTTTTCCTTCTTTCTGATGATGGTTTACGTTTAATATGCGACTCATGGGAATTAAACGAAATTTTATAAAATATTTGTACTCCTGTTTGGTTAAAATAAACGATGGTTGTGTCTGCAATCGAAACTCTTTAACGAAATTAGATACATCTTGGGCCGGTTGTATTTTGTGCTGTAACTTCAATATGATTGTTAAACTAATAAATTTGTGCAAAGCGTAATAAATTCATTCAGATATACTAAGTTTAAAAATATTCCCAAAAACCTAACCATATGAAACTACCGCAGTCGGCGACCCAAGCAAATCACGCAGCAACCAAATTTTGGGTCGCGACTCATAAGGTTATGAAATTGTTTTTAGTCCCAGCTCATATTGGCTTTTGTAAAACCTTGCCTGATAAGGCAGCAACGACATAATGACTTTCACTTTTTGCGGCCAATTTGTGTAGTTTTTGTCGCGCGCTGTTTAACAAGCAGATAATTACCTTGACCGACGAGCGAGTCTAAAAGTTGCGACGCCGTTTGTAAGTGAATTATCCCGTCTGCTTGAAACCGCCGCTATATTGCACTGTTGGTTGTGAGCAATGTTGTTCCCTGTTTATCTGTGTGTTGTGAGTTTAAAATTAAATGCACCCATCTTGTGATGTCGCAAAACAATTAGGCGGATTTTAAAACGATTTGAAACGACGAGCTTTTTGCAAAGTGTCTTCATGTTTGTATTTTAAAACTTATTTAGCTCGTACGGAGCTCTAAAAAGCGAAAGTTGCAAAATGCATAAATTTTGAACGCGTTTTCTCTGTAACAATTAAGTTCAATTGGAAAGTTTAGAAAAAAAAACGCAAACTCGCGTTAAAAAGCAAGTTTAAAACTTTGGCTGTTAAAAAAAATGTCAAATTTCCTTCGTTTTAAAAAACTAGACTTGTTCTTTAGGGAAAAAAATCGATTTTGCATTTTGAGAGGAAATCGAATTTAAGCTTGCTTGCGCTTGAGCGAAATTTCTCGCAAAATGTTGCCAACTAGTCGCTTGTTTAAAATCTCACGAGGATATTTATTTGGAATAACGAACTTACAAGGACAGCAACTTAAATTAAGCCTTGATCCGACTTAATCAATTTATCATTGATCGCATAAAAAGGATTCTTAGGTATTCAGCTGTAATTTAGTTTTAGGAAAGTTATTTCTATTGCAGCCTTGAGAAAAAGTAACAATTTTAAGATTATGTGCAGTTTTTAAAGAGCAGAAAATATTTGAAGGCAAAAACAGTGCAGAGAATTCAAGATATACCTGTTTATAAAAATACAAAATTTTGCACAAATCTGTTATTAATGTTATCACCGAATGAAAATATGTTTTGTAATTTCACGTTTTAATTGTTAAATTTTACAAAAACAAACCACAGCCCAAAACCAATTTTTAACCCTTATTTTCTTATTTTACAGCGCCCCCTTCGCGACTTTTAAGCGAACCTGTAAAACCTGCTTTGGCCAAATTGACCGACCCAAACCAGGGGATTCCCCAGGCCGAAGAACAGACGCCCAAGGAAATCAATCAGCAGTTTGCCATCTCAGATCAAACCGCAGGTAAAGGGGTTCGATTGTGTCAAACCAAGCCAATTTCCGTTGTTCTGAAGACTATTGTTAATTAACTATGGTCTTGAAGCGTCATTTCCGATCCTTTTTTTGGATTTATTTCGTCACTTCGCTGTTAAATAGACGCGATGAGATTAAATCCGCCATTTTGCGCGCTTTTGTAGCTAAAGTTGCGATTTTAACGACCAAGGATACCCGTTATAAAAGCCTGGTTGTACCTTAAATATACTCTGCTGTGTTGTTTATCAGCCATTAATCAATTTATTTATTTTTCCTTGCAGTTATTGGCCTAAATGCAGCATAACCAAATATAACCCCTTTTACCTACAAATCTTTTTTTTAATATGATGCCAGTACATTCATGAAAACCTCGTTTATTTTAATCAAAACTTTTACAATAAATCAAGATATATACGACATATTCCTCATTAAGAAAATAACCCAATAAACACCATTTTTTTTTTACTTTCAAAATCCCTTAATTTTCGTGCAGAAAACGACGAAACAAAATTATCAAAAGCGGAGATGGGCTTGAAGAATCGTCCTCGCTTTATCATCGAGCCTCAGGACCACTTCGTTCATCGCAACTCGCCCGCTCTACTCACTTGTTCTGTCAACTCTGCCACACAAGTAGAGGTCAAGTGCAATGGAGAAAAACCCAACGCCAACATGGTGTCAGTGTACGAGAATGAGGAGACAGATTCGAAAAATCGAAGGTTTGTTGCGATCTCTAGGGTTGTTTTTTTGCTTTTTTTGTGTTTATATCCCGTTTTTTCTATTTTGCCCTATATAGACTATTTCTTATTTTTTTATCCTCTTTTTAATCTTTTGGCCATATACATTTTGTGTCGTTTTTTATCAATTTATAAAATCTGAACATATAATTCAATAAAATAAAAAAAATTTCTGTTGTTTTCAGGATTTTATCTTTGTTTTTATTGGTTTTCTTTTTCTATATAATTTTCCGTTTTTGATAGTTTTTTTTTTTTTTTTTTTTAATTTTTATTTACATGTATTGATTTTTTTTGACAGGTAAAATGCGTTTATTCGAGGATTAAAGCTGTTTGTATTTTTAATTTTGTAGGGCTGCTTATTTAATTTGCCGGCTCTCTTTTGAAGTTTTATTAGCAAACCTTAAACTTCCGTCAACAGATTAACTGTAAACCCGAAGTAAGACATTCACTAAACTTTTTAGGTTTTCACAACATGTTAAAAAAGCTCAAAAGTAAAAGTTCGACTTAATTTGCGCAAAGTGTTAGCAACTCTCAAATCTTCTAGATAAGCGTTTGTTTAATTTGCTTACACTTGCGCGGGATTACGCTGCTGGGTCCAACAACACACACACTGGGTAATTAGCTCCTATAATCTGACGAGAACCTTAAAAACAACAAACGTAAAATTGAAACGCGAGAGTGAAGATATTTTCGCAGCTTAAACGCAAAGGTTGAATTCGTGTTTTACCGTTTAGCTCCGATCCGTGAGACTTTAATCTCTCTGCCGATTTGTTTGTTGTCAATCTTATGTCGACTTACAAACAAGCCTTCGGTCTGATGACATTAAACTACGCCCAAAAGATTAAAGGATAAGTTCTGACAAATCCTATCAAACGACTAAATACGTGGTCTCCTGTTTGAACCATACGTCTAACTTTCCAAAGGCGTTTTTTAATTTGATTTTAAATCAACCACTTTGAAAAGGTTCTTTTTAAAATTATATGATATTTGAAGTAAAGGGTTGATTTTTAAATCTGCGGTAAAATTGGAAAAAATAGGTAAAAAGGCTCTACCAATTTTGATTAAAAGATCCTTTAACTCTTTTATAAAATTCTTGTACAAAAATGTTAGGGGATGCGTAAAGCTAAAAGGCATTTCATTTGGTTTTTATTTAACTTTTTACTTAAAACTCAATTTATAAAACTTTACCCTTTTTAACAAACACCAATGCAAGCCGCGAAGAGGTGGTTTGAATTTGCTTTAAAATCGTAATAAATATTTAAGGATTAATTCAAATTATAAAAAAAGGGTTTACCAAAAGGCAAAAAGCATCGTTCAATCGTTAATAAAAAGCCGTTTTAAATTTGTCATGTAAACTTGCCTAAGCCTCGGATACCAGTTTCTCCTTACAGCTTACAAAACCGCCACAAATTAATTCGTTGTTTCGTGAGGTTTTACACGTTATATGTCGTGTCAGGGTGGGTTCGGTTTGTGTGAATACAAGCAATTCGCTGCACATGGAACACGAAAACAAAATTCCATTAAATTTAAACCGGTTTCATCTTTTTGCCGATCCAAATCCAATTTATCGAATGAATAAATTACACCTTTGATGTAGAGTCGGCGAAAAAAATTAACTTGGAAAACCTAATGTTTCTTAAAAAATGCAATTTTTACAGCTGCATGTCTTTTAGCATAAAATTACATATCTCTGTGTTTTATAGAATAAATAAAATTTTATGACTTTTTTTTCGAAATTGTGTCTCTTGCGCAAATACATTACTGTTTTTTAAAATAAAATCATCTTTTTACCGTTTTTGTTTTTATTTTCAAATTTGAATTAAAAAAAAAGCATTTTTATCGAATTAGGACTTTTTGTCCATTTTTTGCGAACTATGTCTTTCGCGCAGATACATCAGTGTGACGGTGACGGTTTCACGAAACGAGGTTGAATCTTTCTTCGCCCACCACGAATATTGGTGCCAGTGCAACGCTTCTGGAGGTGGACTCTCATCATCTGTTAAAAGCAGGAAGGCCTACATAAGGATCGCATGTAAGTTGGACCCATTCCCACGTTTCAAGCTGTGTTGGTGGGTACTCAAATAGGGGCTTTTATTGGGGTATAATGGCTGGTGGTTGTTGTTAGACGTAGAAAAAATATCTAAGCTCGTACAGAAAAAGCTAACATTTTGTGTCGCTTTTAATAAATTTTAGGATTATGGCTGGGGTTTTAGTTAGAATGAAATAAAGATTTATTCGAAACGTCCAAAATGCTACCTATTTCTATATGAGCTTCCAAACTCAATCTACATATAACTACAATTAACCGTTAGCCATTATGCTTCAAAATACCAATTACATTCTTGATATTAAAACGCGATTTTTTTCAGATTTGGGTCGCAACTTCAACCAGGAACCCGTTGGTGGAAAAGTGATCTTGGGAAGTGAATATAAACTTCATTGTCGGCCTCCAAATGGAAGACCAGCTCCTAGAGGTGCGTTCCTACAAAACATTTTGACATATATATGTAGAAATTTTGTATTAAATAAAAATCAGAAAAAATAATGGGGTTCACTTTTTAAGAAAATGTCGAATAGCACAAGATTTAAAAAAAAAAGTTCACTAAAACGACATTTTTGTCTCTGTGAAAGATACTTGTGTTCAATATTCTAGGTTTAAATTTTAATAAAAAATAAATATGCATCTTATGATCCTAGGTAGTCCAACATACTGTTACTCCATGAAATAAAAAGGAATATTTACATTACATTTTTTAGGGTAAATAAGTGTAAATAAATGACTGTAAAGAAGTGGGTTTGTGCAGTATTTAACAATTTTAATTTCAGTCTTTTACTTTGCAAGTCATAACCCGGCCTTATTTTTCCGCAGTCGAATGGCTAAAAGATGACGTGGCCTTAAACCCGACTCCTTCCTCCAATTACTTTATAACACAAGAAGGGGATCTCATCATTCGAACCAAGAGCATCTCAGACTCGGGCAACTACACATGTGTAGCGAGGAATATGGCTTCAAAGCGCAGAAGTCCGCCAGCACACGTGCAAGTTGGAGGTGAGACTCGATCCTTAGACCCTCGGAAATTTATCGTTCGGGTGTGGGAAAATTTTAAAGCTGGCGTTTATACGGTAAATGTTTTTTTATAGAAATGATAGCGTTTTTAAGCGTTTTTTTTAAGTTTTACTGGTTTTACAGTTTACACCAGTCTTTCTCACCCATGGGTCGCCACCTTAAATTGTGTTGATTTGGTTGGTAGTAGATTTTTATCGTTAGGTTTATTAAGATTGGTTTGATTCCTACTGTTAAGGTTATTATAAGCAATGTTTTCGGTCGTATTTAGGTATAGCTCGTTTCAATGGGTGGCTCAAAATTTGGTTTTGATCATTACTTTTAATTGTTTCGCTTCCGTTAAGCTGAAATTATTCAATCGTTTTTTGCCAAAAACGTATAGAACGTTTCATGCTAAAAATGCAGTGTTCAGTACACAGTGGTGAATATTTCGTCATGCGTGTATGTAGTCTGCACTTCAGTCGATTACTTGACTATTACAAAGACCGTAGGTAAACAAAAGAATCTATTCACGTTAAAGAGGTTTGGTGTAGATTGATGCGCTAAGAATGTCAATACCATGGTTAGCTCGCTTTCACTGATCTAAGTATCCGAACAAACGACTTCAAACTCCCTTATCATGCCAAGTTTGCTTTCCCTAAAAATCCCAAGGTTGTGGTCAGTGCATACAAGAGCATAGTTAGTGTGTGGCTCGGTTTCTGGCGTCAGTCGAGGGATTAAAACAAACAGATTCCCGGATTCCAGCCGACAATTGCCCACAGGCGCCGTCCTAACTGGGAGGGCAGGCTCCAAAAGGCCCATGGGGGTGGGGGGAATTGAGTCTGACGCCGGCTTTTGGTCGCACGGCGGTCGGGTTACATCAGTTTTGATGCCACAGCGTCGCTGCTATTATGACAGACCGTTTGCTTGGATTTTCGTAAGCCCTTTGGCTACAACAGGGCTACTGGAATATAGTTAAGGCTACCAATGCCCTACTACCGTTAAAGAACTATTATTTCAAAGGGAATGATTGCCTAAATGTAATATATGAGTTTGTATTTTCAATTGTTGCATATAATGGCGTAAGTCACATATTTAGAATAAGGTCAATAATCCAAAATGTTGGTATTAACCGTTGCGTTGGCTTTCGTAAGTCCTTTGGCTAGAGCAGCAATACTTGGATATAGTTATGGCTACAAATGATCTACCACAACTAAATATTGTTGCACTGAATATGTGATATTGGAAATCACCTTGACCCTTGCAAGATATATGTCGAACTTAATTCCTGACCAGTAACAGCAAAATAATATAGCAAAGCTAGCAATTCAGGTCAGACACTTTTAAAAGACCTTAAAATATATATATATATATATATATATATGACCTGAATTGCGAGTATTATGCTGTTACCACAAAATAACTATTATTTTCATAGCGACCAATTCTTTAATTTAAGATAAGGGTTTTTGCTTCTAATTGTTGCTTTATAAGGGCGTAAGTCACGCTTTTGAATAAGACCAATAATAATCGAAAAATGTTGGCATTAATCTTTTGTTTGTTTTTTCGATTTTTAAGATTTAAATAAGGAAAGCTAGTCGCATTTACGTAGTGGTATCTGTCCTGTGGGTTTGTGATTAAGCAGACGTCCTATTATTAACCCGTGACGGCGAATACCTGGAGTTGATAATGCCAGATGTTGTGACGCCGATGCAGTTTTGGAAAGTGACGCTCCTGTCGGATTAGAACGCTTCAATGTCAGATCCCTATTAAGCTGTCGGGTTGGGCCCGGGTAGACTGTGTTTAATCCACACGGCGTGTCTGTCAAAACGCTTATTTATGTCCTTTTAAAAAACAAATGACGAAACTAAAAAATAAGAAGAACGAAATATAACAGGAAATCCCCAAAAAATTATTTTTTTTTTAACAGGAAAAATGAAAAAAATGAAATAATGAATTTTTTTTTTAACAGGAAAAATGAAAAAAATGAAATAATGAATTTTTTTTTTAATGATTTCTTTGCTCATTTTGAAATAAAGTTCCTTAAGAAACGCCTTTTTACCGGCATGACGTAATTTATAACGACATATTTCAGTCATAGAGTGTTCTCAGATTTCCTCCTAACACACCATGGATCTCTTCAAAAGATGCCCTTTGGGTACGTGGACTAATTTTAGGGGTCCATGAAGGCATAACTGAAATCTCAGTGAATAATTTGAAAAAAGCAACAAGTTATGTCAAAGAAAAGAGTAATATCAAAATACACTGAGACGCCTAATTTTTAAATGTACTTCGAATTCGTCTAAGTTTCACATTTTTTGGACCGAAAACAACAGTTTTCCTATGTCCACTTGTTTTATGACGTCATATCTAAAAACTCTAGGCTGACCCTAGTCCAGGAGAACATAAAACATTTTAAGGGGGTTGGCGTTAAAAATAGTTTAACAAGCACTGCATTTGAGTGACATGAGTTTGTACAAGCCACAATCTTCCACGATAACCCCTCTTATCTGTGCCTGGCATCTGCAAGGGACCCTTAGGGAAAGGGGGGTCTTGGCGCCGCTGGCCAAAACATTCGGGCGCCCTGGGCATGGGAATTACTCCCCTATCTGTGGTTTGTTGGTATTGGACGACTTTCGCTAAGTGTTTGTCAAAAAAAACGAGGCTTCTTATGTTAAAAATCGAAAAAAACTCCCCTTAAGCTGTAGAAGGAACCACTTACGCCTTCGGGAAAACTTAAATTTAAAAAAAACGACACCTTTTCGTTTAAATCTCGAAAAAAAAACCTCATGTCAGTCAGTTTGTAATTTGATCCACGTACGCCTCCGAAAAAGTTAGTTTAAAAAAACGAAAACGGTTATGGGATACAACATACAGCGACAAAAATTATAAAAAACGAAGCCCCGTTAAATTTAGGGGGAAAGCTCCACTAAACTCGTAATGGAATCTACGAATATTAATTTAAAAGAAAAATTGTCATTATTATACGGAATAAGATCCATTTACACCCCGCGGAAAAAGTGTAAGGTACAAACATAAGGTAAAGTAATTTATGTTAATCTTAAAACAAAATCTTATAGCGCCTTAAAAAAAATGTATATATATTTTTTGTCGGGCATCTATTTACGATTTCCCCAGCGGTAATACAGAGATGCCCGAAAAATAGTTTATTTTACGGTTTCCCGGCGTTAAGGATGATTTATCAAAAGTAGAGACCAAAGCGCAACAAGCCGATGGAGAAGTGAAGCGAGTAAGCCTTACTGGAGCCGAGTGGAATTAAATTTGTCTCCTACCCAGCAGCCACTGTGGGCTTAACGCACAGATAACGACCGCCGATGTGTCTATGTGTGGCGCCTGTACGAGCCTGGACCACTTAACACACAGATACGGCCACTATATCATGGCTGCTCGTCAAAATTTGAGTTTAGAATTATTGTGCAATTTTTCTAGTTTACTTCGTCGCTTGCAAATCCTATTTTTGTAACGTTTCTGTGCAAAATGTGGAAAAAATGGCATCATAATATATTACGTGGGCAAATAAAGTGATCAAATAGTTCGAAGTTGCACAAACATGTGATTTAAAACGAGTGTTTTGTACTTTTAAAGCATTTATTGAAAGCGGCGTAATTTGTTGTAAAAAACACCAAAATCTCGTTTAAAAAGGCGCCGAATTGTTTCCAAAAAGGAAGATTTGATCAAAAATGTGGCTAAAAAGCTTCCATTTAGTATAAACTTAGCACTTTAATTACACTACAAGAGTGGCAATTAAATGCAGTTTAAAAATGTTTTTACTGTAGTTTTTTATAGGGGCCTATTAAACTGACCACTAAGTCAAAATTGCACTAAAGCAGTTCTTAATTTAAAAATAACTAAACAGTTTAAAAGTCCAAAATTGTGGCTGAAAAGAGAGCTTTGTTCAATATGGCCGATTATAGTTGGCCAGCCGGGCGATTAACTTCACAACAGGCGTCTTGTCTACTTGTCTGTGTGTGTATCTGTCTGTGTGTACATAGGGAGGTAAGAGCTGTCATTGTGTACAAATTACGTCGCCACACTAATCCGATAACTGGGCGGGGATCGAACCGACGACTCCCGGAATTTGCCTGTCTGTCTACGTTTGTTGATCTTAACGATAGTCGTATTCATTCGCTCGCACAAAAGAACTTTAAAGCCCGAATCTTTCCGTTGAAAAGCGATGACGTTTCGATTTGTCTGCTGCGCGGCAAAAGCGTAAAACACACGTTTTATCTCCTACACAGAAACCTGTAATCGTTTCTTTGATTTTAATCCAATATATACAGACATGACTTCAATGCGAAGTGGGTTTGTTGTTTTTACTCCGCGTTAGGTTTGCCGATTTAAACAGCGAAATTATTTTTTATTAGGCATTTGTGACTTTTTACCCCATAGTGATTTGACCTTCAAAAACAATCGTTTTAAAACACGCTTTTGTGTTGATTTTAGCTTATGGCATCACCATTTACCAATTATTGCGTTAACTCATTCAAAAGCAGTGTTTCCCGACCGCTATTTTTCACACTTCCATAAAACTCATTTTTTTCACTTTTGTGCTTTTTTCAACTACTGAGTCATTTTTTCGAACCCAAATTAATTATTACCGTAATTTCACACCGAGAACACAGTTCCTAACGCAAACGAAAAAAAAACTTCAAACTGGTTCACATAAAACGTTAAGCCCTATCTCTCCAAGCCGACACACAAAAAACTAAAAAATGCCGTCCCTTTTGTATTCGCTCGAACTTCGCGTCGCTAATCTCGCGGCTCGGACAAAGGCTGGCGATTAGCGTCGCGTAATTAGAGACGTGTACACGAAGGAAGTTTGTTTAGCGGCGTCGGCGCAAAGTAAACGCAGAGCGACTGGCTGGCGGCCGGAGCGATACCGGAGCGACTTTTGATGATTGACTGACTGCCGGCTTAAAACAAAAGGAGCGCTTATGCCTGTGTTTGTTTGTTTTAGGGTTGACGCCAATAATGTTTAAAATATTTTCTAAACCCGGGGTAGCAATGGTTATTTTTGACAGAGGATTCATAAGTTAAAAAATCATAAGTGTCTTCATTAAATTAACATATTTAAAAAAAAAAGTTTATAGTACTAATCAATTTCTAACCTTAAAACAAATATTTTTAAATATTTTGATTTCTTAAAACTAAAAATTCCGCACAGTTCTGTCGTGAGTGCGTGAGAGAATTATTAAGTGCATGCACAAAAACTGATAAATTATGGCTTTTAGGATCCTTCCGTTTAATAAGGTTAACTATCGAGTTAAAATTGCAGAGGTTTATAAAAAAAAAAAGTGCGCCGCATTTTTTTTTTGATAATACTGATTTAAGTCCGTTTAGTCTCAGATTCCCAGAAGGCTTAACCCCCCTCCTAGTAACCCAACCCCCTTCCCCCAGGGGGTACACCGATTCCCTTCCCACAGGACGCGCGACACGCCATTGTTCGGCCATTATGACGTAACAACAGCACTCGCGATCGGTGATTTCTACGTGACAGCGACGCCCGTCAAGAATTTGCAGACGGAATGTCGACTCTTCGGCTTTTTTGCTCTCGCGCTGTTTTCTCTCTTTTTGAAACGTTGTCAAGATAGCGCGCGCGGATTATTGTGACGTAATAATAGGGGCGGTTTCGCGATGTTTGTGCACGATTTTCCGTTTTGATTTTGGAGATGAATGGCCGCATTTAACTCCGGTTCCATGTTTTAAAGTTTTTTTTATACTTTTTATTGTTAAAGCCATTTTATATGTTCGCTTTAATTTTTTTTTTTTACACTTAAAACGCGGTTAGTTTCCTTCATTAAACTGTTTTTGTGCGTTTTTCGTAGCACTAAAAAGCATGTTGTATAAAAAAAATTGCCCAATTCTAAAAGTGCTCCCTTCTTTGAACCATGTTGCTTGCACCTTTTACTCTGCAAGGACCTTAACATGGCCGCTAAAATTCTACTTACCTTTAATGCAAGTGCAACAATTATTGTCATGCCGCTTTCTATTCAATGTATACACCAGCAGTATTAAGAGAGCCGGCTTCGCTTTAGCCCAGCAAACTGACCTAAAACACTTGAAATTGACCTGACAGTGGCCCTCAGTTCGGGGCACCTACTTATAATAATTGAGCGGTTGTGATATAATTGCGTGCTGTGTATGATTAACATTGGAGGCTCTGATAGGTGGTTGCAATTTCCTCTTGCTGCGATACAATGATAAACAAAACGAGTGTTCAGTTTGTTAATTGCCTGTCGTTGTCAATTTACCACCTTATACATCACGGACTTGCGTCTTTTTGGTTGTATGAAGTTGCCTAAATAGTTATTGGCCAGCCCAATGATACTCTAATTCGGGTCTTACTGTGCATGGATATAAGTGCTGATTTTCAAAAAACAAAATAAGTGATTTTCAAAAATTAAAAAAGTCATTTTTGAAACCAAAACTATTTTCATATTTTAAAGTAATTTTCAAATTAATCAGTGCAAATTTTAAACGAAATTTTTTTGTATTTTTTCTGCTATACTTCAAAACCAATTTTAAATTGCAAGATATTTTTCATCTAATCCTATATCAATAACTTTAGGACTTCAATGATATTATCTTAGATTGAATGAAAATCCTAAAGATTACAAATTATTTTTGAAAAGGCCAAATTTTTCATAAAAAATTGATAAAATTCCTAATCTTCTTTATCCTCTTGTTTAGTGAACGGAGGTTGGAGCACTTGGTCCTCGTGGTCAGGATGTGGGAGCAAGTGTGGGATCGGTGAGGAGCGGAGGTTGAGGACTTGCACGAGTCCCAAGCCACAGAACGGAGGAGCTCTGTGTCCTGGAGCAAGCATCCAAACGAGAGCTTGCACCAATCTGTGCCCAGGTGAGGAAAATTAATTTTGCAACTTGTGGGAATCTTGGCGTTGGTTTAAATGACTTCTTGTGCTTTTTTCAATGCTATACCTAACTTGCAGTGTTGTAATGACTTGAGTCACTACCTTTTGCCTTAAGTCGCTATTTTTAAAAAAATTGATGACAAGTTTTGAAACTTAATCGAAATTTGGAGTTAGTTTAGATGACTCCACTCTGGTTAAAATATTTTTTTGAGACATTTGGTCTAACTTAATGTGCCGGAATCTTTAACTAATTGATGGGCTTCATACTATTTTCCTGTTGGGAGGCCAAAGTTGGCATATTGAGCTATAGTTCAAATTACCCGCCCCCAAAAAAACAGACAATGGTTTTAATTTCAAACAATTCAAACCCTTAAATGTGCCGAGTCCATGGCTATGTCCTAAAAAATGCATTAAACACATTCTTCAGAATTCTTTATTCCCATGAGCCAAACATGTTTGTCCAACTTTACCATAGTTTCGTCCGTCGATAATAATTCCACAGGCGCCAACAGCGAAGTGATATGGCACCTGCAAATTAAACGCTCACTTACCATTCAGTCTCCCATAGGACTTTAAGTAAGCCACGAAGGTCGAGCGGCCATTTCCGTTATTCACTGCAATAGAAGTTAGAATTAAAATTTGATATCGAAAGATTCGGGCCGGAGAAAAGTCCAAGACTTTTTTTAGAATTATGACTTGCTTTTAGGCAAAGAAAACGCTCCATTAGCTCACAAACCATCGCTGAAATTCCGATATTAGTTTAGTATATGACCAGTACCGATACTACCACTTCAGCTATCGGCTCCGATATTATCGGACACCGCTAGCTCTAAATTGGGGGTTTAAAAACAAAAAAAAATTTACCCATTAAAGTAGAATTAAACTTAAAAATGTGTTTATTTGATGAGAATACTGAAATATGCTTAACAACTTGTTTTTTTAGTTGAATAATAAAAATTATATTGCCAGTAATCTTCTTTTTAAAAGGTTTGACGTTTGGTTTATTTAAATCTTTTGTGGTTGGTATGATTAGATTCTATGCGGCGTCTTCTAAACAAGCAGCGTTTTTTTTAACATTTAGTTGATTTGGTTAGAGAACCAGTACGTTTTTCTAAATAAGTATTACTCGTTAAGGCGCTTAATCGAGATAAAAATCAGAAAAACGCCAGAAATCAACCGTTAACAACATTTTTGAAGTAAACCACATTTCGTTGATTTCATGCTAATGTCGCATATTCACAAAAGGGATATATCAAATTTAAAGTTTTAAATTAAAACAATTTTAAAATTAAGTAAATTGAAATGGCCAATCTGGACTGACCTAGCCAGCGCCAGAATGCAGAAAACCTTGTAAGACTGGGTTAAACTTCCAACCATCACCTTGATACATTTGTGTGATGTGGCCTGAAGAAAAACAAGCAAAAAAGCACCAACATTTCCATCAGTCGTCAAGTCCTTAAATCTACCGTTAACAAACATTTTTTGACAGTAAACCACATTTCGTTGGTCGCATGCGTCAAATTTCCACCTCCTTAACACAAGGTAGATCGGCAGCAGCAAAGCACGCACACATTCATCAGTCGTCAAGTACTTTTAACTCGTCTTAACGCGTGCGGCGCCTAAAGTCGTTTATTTGCTCACGGATCATCGTTGGATCGTGTTTACTTGTCATGTCTGCGGGCTTCTAGGACTTCAAAACCGGCCGAAAAAAAAACTTGTTGTTCCGTGCAAATCGAACGTAAACACGGCGCGAGTGCGCATGTCGTTCAAGGGCGCCGTGCCGCGACGACTTACCGCGTAATAGCGGGCACTTTGCAACTTTTAGTTCGCTTTAAATGCTGTTTATGACTCTTGTCCGTGAAATTGTACTTGAGGAGAGGGACTGCGAATCCATTTGCCTGACTTGGTGTAAATGAGCCGTGAGAGAATTTCACGTAAAGGGCGTTTGCAATTGTGGGTATATGTAAATGGGACACTGTATAATGATTGAGTTACATGTAGCGCAATATCCATTTTTAAGGTTATATTTTTTTGTATTTACGGTTATCGGATGCTTTATTATAACAATCAGTTAAAATTTTTAAAATGAAATACCTGAACTAGGTTTACGATAAGTTTTACTCTTTGTTTTGTGCCTATTTTTTTTAGTTAAAATTCAAGGGTTTTGGGATTTAAAAAATATTGGATGTTTCAAAAAGTCTGTTTCTATCACTGGAAAACATCTAGGAGTCTAGGCGTATACGCGTGCCCCAAACTCTTACATTTGTTTTTAGCATAAAGACTGGAGGTTGTAGTTAGACGTAGTACGAATAATACCGAAATTAATATCACTGTATGGGCTTTGACATCCATTCTACCTCCTACAATTTTATTTACAGCTGAAATGTTACATAAATCTATATAACAATTATTAAATTGTTCGTCCAATAATAACTTTTGTTTATTTTATCATTTTCCCGGGCGAAAAATTTAATCATTGATACACTGGAGTAATCTTACACTAATTATAATTATTTTAACCCCTCTCTGTCGCCCCCAGTGGACGGTGGATGGACGGACTGGTCGAATTGGGCCACCTGCAGCCCCGAATGCGTCCACCGGCGCCGTCGTACCTGCAGCCGACCGATACCCCACAACAGTGGGATGGTCTGCAAGGGGAGCGACATACAAACAAGCAACTGCTCCGGTGGACTTTGCGCTGGTAAGACAACTTCTCTTACCTTTTGGCGGATTTTTACCTGTTTTTTTTTTCTGCACGAATTTCTGTTTTCTCTGCGCTGGTAAAAATTTTTTGTCAGATTTTCTGCGATTTTTTTAAAAACGTAATGCCGCCGGGAGTTCGATGTAAAAAGTTTTATTTGTAGTCTTACATTGGTTTTTAAAACTTCTTGATATACAAAATTGTTTTAACTTTGAGGATTGATAAAAAGTAAATACAAAAAAAACCTTGACTTTCAGGTTAATTTGCCGGGAAAAGTGTAAAAATACTTCGTCTAATAACTCAATTTGCAATATTAAAGTTGCCTATTTTTTTCGTAAAGACGTAATGACGTGTATGTGTTAAATGTAAACTTTTTTTCTAAAAAGTGTTTAACTTTCAAAGTAAATCCTTCAAAGCTAAGATGCCATTTAAAAACAAATTTTGTAAAATGGTTTACACTTTAAAAGATTAGCCATTTATGTAACCTTTTTTAATTTACATTAACAATTAACTACACTCAATCTAACCTTTGACCTTTTGTTTTTCCTCTTCTCCTCATTTCCTCTTCATTGTGACGTCATCACCATCACCAACCAATCCTCATCAAATTGGCGGCAATCTACAGAAACGCGGAACCCGGCGACTCTAAGCGGTGAGAAAAAGCGCCTGTGCACTTCCCTTCTTTTCGCGTTCTTGTCGCCTGTCATATTCCGTCAAAGTATGCTCTGTTATTTTTGGCGCCGCTTCAAGCGAGCGGTCATTAGGGTCACTCGATACGCCCAGCGCATTACTTCACCACTTGCCGGACGCCTTGGCCTCTGGTCATTACTGGAACTTCGCCGGCATTTTTTTAACTTTTTTTTGGAGGATTTTTTTCGCGATTCGAAGTTGAGCCGATTTTGTTTCGACGCCTGGGAATTGAAATGTGTGAAAAAACGTAAAGCGGCGCCCAAGTTTGCGACAAATTTAAGGTCGAATCAAGGTCAAACTTGTTTTGAGGAACGCTAAAATGGATTTTCCTGTAAATAAAGCACCCTAACCAAAAAATGCCATTAAAACAAATTTTCGCCGATCTAAGAATATATCAACAACAACAAAAAAACATTTAATTCCCTTAGCGCTTTTCTATTACACAATAAACCTAAATCACTAAACATTTGCTTTAAGTAAAAATAACTTAAAATTGAAAAAAAAATTGCGTAGTACAATTGATTTCCTTGTTTAAAATAAACGATTATAAAGCCTTGACTAACTACAACAAAAACGCATTGAAACGATTTTTCATCTTGTACACAAACAGCCAAAACTCTTGATTTAATCCCGGTAGCTCTTTGGTAGTGAAAGCAACTCCAAACCCACACAAAAGCAAAAAAAAATATCGCACAAGGCGAACAACCAACCAAATAAGACAGATCGTTATTTGCCAAGAAAAGAAAAGTTATTTGCCCTCCACGTACTTACAAGCCAAACCGCAGAACCATTGCTCAGAAACTGTGAACCAGCAGACAGCTGCCGCAAAGCCCCACGTTATCTTACCCTCACCCTCTGGGACCGCTTTTTAACCCCGAAACGGACCCTTATAGGGCCTTGGGTAACCGGCCCCTGTGTTGTGATAATAAAGCGCCCGAAACGAAGTATGATCGTCGAAGCTGCGAAGCTAAAAACAACACGAGATAAAGTTTGCGCCTGTTTTTGTGAAAAATAACCCAATAGCGACCGTTTTTGGTTCGTTTTTACACTTTTTGTTGATTTATTTTTCGGAAAAATAAAGTGTTTTGATAAATAAAGCCGTAACATTCGATCAAATCCACATACTTTGTTGTTTTTAGGCGTTTAGGTAAAAGCCCCTTGTAATCGACGTTAATCAGCTATTGCCGAAAGTTTTAATATGTGATATTTTACTAAACAGCTTTGTAGCAAAGACAAATGTTGCTCAAATCAATTCAAACGTAACAAAAATCGTAAAAATGTGATAATTTCTCTCGGCAATTTCGTATTGCATTTTTCTGACCCATATAGCGTTAAAAAATTCACAAACGACAAATTTACCTCAAAAAAACAACAACAAACAAACACGGATGACCGCGCCGCGTCCGCACTTTAAATCCAAGCAGCGCAGCGCGTTTTCCCGACGGCGTGAAGTCGGTTTTGCGGTGAACATTTAGCACCAGAAGAAAGATCAATCACTCTCCACAAAACCCTTCATACCTCGGGGTGGGGCTTTGATCTGCGGGTTTTTTTGCCCCTCATGACCCCGCCATAGCTTCCTGTACGTTGTGTAATCAAAACTGGGGCTTCTAGGGGGTATTAGCCCCCTATTTTGCGAAGGGGGCGTTTTGGGGTGAACTGCGTTGCCTTTGATGCGGCTTTTTGGTTTCATGAGTTGTTTCGTAAATGACTCTCCTTGGACTTACGACATTTTAAAATGACTTTTTTACAACACTCGTACAAGGCATAATAAAAAGTAAATTGAATTATAACTAAACATATATGACCTGACATGGACTTAACTTGCTATGACAACGACTTGAACTGGACTAAGTTATTTTGCAAATGACTTAACTGGATGACTTGTTTTTAATACTGGTACAACGATAATTAAGGGTAAAAAACTAAAAAAAAAATATAGGGCTATGACGGTTTTTAAAGAGTTTCAAATCCACTCAAAGCCTCATTAAAAAAGTTGTCTGGATATTTTCAAATTCGCACGAAAACTAGCTTCCCCAGCCCGCCCTAAACATCATAACCTCCCATTTTCCGCAAACGACCTGTTTTTAAGTAGACGCAGTTTAGACGCGAAAGCAGAGATTGTTCTGACAGCCAGATATGATCGATGGATTCTGGCACAGAACGACAAGAAATGGCTGGAGGTTGGGGTCAGAGCTGGGCAAACAAGCTCACAAGCTCAACACGAGTTGGTTTTTGACTTAGTGCGATCGACTAGACCGCGTGTTCAGTTACAAAACAACTTGTTGTCACTTCTGCTGCTAATTGGCTTAAAAAGTTCATTTTTCGTCCTATAGAAGCCTGTTTTGTCATTTTTTCTTGATGGGTGGTTGTAGTTTCGTATCGGCATGTCAGACAATTAGGTCAACGGTTAAGAGGTTTAGATTAGGTTTTGGCAAGTAGCAAGAATTTTTGGAATGTTTTTAAACGAGCTAAAAACTCAAAAACAATTCTTATTTTAACTGAAAACTAAAAGCTGGTTTAGCGAAGTTTACTGCTGTAACTTCTGAAAAAAATTATTTTAAGCAATTCCAAAGTATTAAGTATTACAATAGATTTCAGTTCTTGACGTATTCTTGACAGGCATTTCACGCAAGATAAAAAAAAATTGTTTAACAATCGGTCTGTGAAGTAACCCAATATTTGCCAAAGGGCCGTAAAGCGGCTAGCAAGGGAAAGGTTATGGATAACCGAGTAAATATCGACGAAAAAACAACCTAATATATTAAAAAAAATTGCTTAAAAATGTGTTATAGCTTCGGTTTCATTAAAATTGTCCCGTATGAAGAGTATATTAGCGTGTTCATAGTATTGACTTTATACATAAGTTCGTGGCTTGCGCCTTTGCTCAAAACGCCTTCCTAGAAATATTTTTCGACCGAATTTCTTGGTGCTTTGTCAAAAACAACACTCGGCGATAATTTTCGCGAGACCCCCATGGACTGTGGGAAAGACTTCACCTGTCAAACCCCCCTCACCCCATTAAGCAGAAAAAACAGCACTTATCGACTTACGCTCTGTGCCTAAAAGCAGCAGTAGCCCGCTACCGAAGCCCAAGTTATTTCACCGGCCCATTTTTTTGCCAAACACAACAACTTAACGGCGTTTTCTTTCCAGCTGTGTTTCAAACTAAATCGCGATTGGCAAAGTTCGTTTTGTAAAATTTAAAGCTTTGGCCAATTTAAACGTTCAGCAAATATATGAAAATATAGCGTTTTGATTTTGAACGTTTTTTGCACCAAATATTAGGAAAACGTTAACTTAATGAGCAATAGAACTGTTTTTCTAACCAAATCAAGTCTTACCCGTTTTTTTCTTAATTGTCCAATAGTATGTCAAGTTAAACTGGTTACAAGGGGTCCATATAAACACAAGTTAAACAGTTCCAATGAATTTTGGCATACAGGGCTCGAAATATGCCAGTTTTTCTGTCCACGCGTCTCAGTCAGCTTTCGAGGCCTGCGTTTGCCCCCTAACATTTTACCCATTCGAGAAAAAGCACAGAAAACGACGCAAGTTGTCATTCTTGCACGCTCCAGTTTCCAAAAGCACTAGATTCTGTGAGACGCGCGCCAGCTCTTGTTTACCCGGGTTGATTTGTAATCTTTGCAAACCCTTTGTGATTTACTGAAGCGTCGGCTGTGCGGCTGCTTAACTCTTTCGTAGCGAAAACACGTTTTTGCGCCGAAATTGCCGCTTTTTCTGCAATTAAATTGCAATATTCGCGAAAGAAGTAAGCCACTAAATTGTTTTAAAATGAAACACTATTTACCTTGAATGGGTTTTAAGCCCACAGCCTTCCGACTGGACGGTCTTGGTGTGATTTAAAAGTACAATCCTTTCAAAGATACAGCTGTTTCAAAAACCTGGCGTTTCAAATGATTAAAAGGTTTTTTTAGTGAAAACTTTGTATTGCCACAGTTTTCGAAACTAAGTTAAAATATATTTTTAAAAAGAAGAAAAGCTATTCACACCGTCTTATCAAAATTTACTTTTGCCCCACCGAAGGGACATTTATGACCCAAACATGCGTTTTTAAAGGGTGAAAACGAGTTTCCTGGCTCTGTACGGGGGCAATGGAGCCCAAGTAGGTGCCAGTGTGCTCTACTAGGCGGGGAAACCTTCTTATCGTGGCCTGTTATCGCTCTGTGTCCACAAGGATTGATAGGCGGCTCCAAAACCGCTTAAAACCTATTTTGCGCGGTCAATCGACTTTTCTTGCGCGTCTTAAAACAACCAGTTTTTTTTCTGGAGGGCGACGTTTGTTTGCTTTCCTGTATTTTCACTCTATCGCTAAAGTAAAATAAATACTTTTCTGTTTGAACGCTTAAAGGTTGTACTATAAAAAATATTTTTTATTTTAACGTTGAAACCTGACTACTATTTACTGACCTTAAAATCCTTATTATTACTGCTGTATTTTGTAATAGATTGATGTTAATTTTTATTTACAAAGGATAATTTTTCATGACAAAAAGGAAAAAAACTAATATAATTTCTTGCAAAAAAAATTTGCTTGGCTTAAAATCGTTGATTTTTTACTCTTAACGCTAAAAAGTCGGTTTTATTCAAAAATAACCAATATAATTAACTAGACTCAACCATTGGCATTCTTTCGTATTCAACCCGGCACCTTTCTTGCAGAAAACCAGAACCTGGTCCTGTACAGCTGTCTTTTCGTCGCGCTTGGCTTGCTGCTCATGATCGTCATAGCAACGCTCATTGTTTTTCGGAGAAAAAGGGGAGGGGCCTTCTCTCGTTCCGCTTCACCGGCTTACGCGTCAGGCAGATCAACTAGCTCGTATCCGATATCGGCCGTTGGAAACCACATGAGAGGTAGGTTAAATATGTCTAACAGATTACTGCAGTTTAAAGTTTAAATTCATTTTAGCAAGGTAACTTAGATCTGAGTTAAACTGAAGACAAATTACTTAATTCTCTAGTGTAGTGGTTCGCAAACCGGGGTTTAAAGGGGTCGGCATAACATCCTCTTATTTTATTGGCCATTTCGTTACATTAGTCGAGCGAATAACAAATGTTTTCAGTTTGTCAACAGTAGGTATCGTTAGTATAACTACCAAACTCAATATTAGAGTAGCCAACCAATCATGTTACCATAAAATGGAAATTTTCGCTGTTTTAAACATTTAAAGAGCTCTGCCATTATTTCAAAAAAGCATAGGAATCCTGCAAGGTGAAACTGTTTAAAAAACACTTTTCTAGTTAGTATATTGCCGAAATAAGATAGTCCGGGACAGTTATTTACAAAATAACTTATTAGGTCGAGAAAAAGAAATTTTTGAAATAAGTCAAGCCCAGCAATTTGAGTCATTTTAAAATAAAGTCATTTCTATAATAAATCAAGTCTAAATGAAGTCATGTCTTAAACAGTTTGACAACCACCTGATTTAACCGCTTTATTTTATTCTCACAGACGACTTCTGCATCATCCCGACCAAACCGAGCCCAGGGGGGGACGGGGGTAAAAAGCCCTTCACGTTTCCCCCTGCCTACTCGGCCCTGGACCACGCCTACCAGCTCAGCAACCAGCAGCAGGGGGGTCACGGTTCCACTCTGGGGCGTACCGGGGAACCCCCAAACCAGGCCGGGTACACCCTTCTATTCGGTGGCCAGACCTGGCAGCCCACTTCTGCCCAGCCAACTGCCCCCATTGTTTGTTACCCCCCGGAATTGGTGCGACACCCCCAGCTCGGATGTTCCCGTGATGACGTGTCCGTTGCGCGCGTGACGTCAGAGCCAGACGACGTGACGTCATCGATCTACCACCAGAGGTCGGTAGAAATTAAGTCAATTTAAAAAAAAAAGGAATTTTTTTTATGATTTAACATTGATACTTCGTTACGATTCTAAGTGTTTTCGGGTAAAAAAAGGAATAGGGTTGTACAAGTTGTGTACAATGGAACTTTTTTTCCCAAATTTGAGCTCGACGAACAATTAACAGTTGATCGAATCTTTAACGTGCGTCTTTGGTATTTAATATTATTAAAAATGTAAAAACGAAAGCCAAATAAACAGTTTATTTTTTTTCAGCAATATTGAAGACTATTTTTTATTATTAATATTTATTGGATTTTTGCGCGGTTTTAAAATTGTTGAACAAGTTGCTTTTTTTCACATATAACATTAGTAAATCAATACAAACAAAAAAAAAATACAACAGGAGTCTTAAACAGCCTTCGACTTTTAGGTCTCTATCGCCACCTGCCGACAACCCGCGTTCGCCCGACCTGGCCGCAAGTGGGCAGCAACACACGGGAGCGAAGCGAGTTCGGTTTGGATCGGGAGGGGGTCTTTTGCTGAGTCACGATTACGACTCGGGGTTCGAGGGGGAGTCGAATTTAGCCTCGCAGCAGCCGGTGCTGGGCAAGAGCCAACCCGCGCTGGAAGAAAAAGACTGCGAAGGTAAGAATTTACGATTTTAAGAAAAGTTACAAATACTAAAAAATTTTTTTTTGTTCGTTTACGACTTTTTGTTCGACTTCTTTTTTTGTTATTTTTTTGCGGTTACGAAAATAATTTTTCGTTCGGTTAATGCGAAAAACTTGTATTTTTTTCGGTTGCGAACGTGGCACATTTAAAAATACTGTTAAGCAACGATAAATGTCTTGAGATTTAGTTAAAAGCAGAAAAATGGCTGTTTTGGCTTTTAGAAGTTAACTTGGAGAACAAAACACGTTTTTTTCTAGTTGGATGTCTTAAGAATGAAACGGTTATATCGTTTCAAAACGATCAATAATAATAATTAATCGTTAAGGTATTAAATCTTAACTAGGCTTTTACGAGATTCAAGTGCTCAAATAATAATAATAATAGTTAATGTAGTAAAAGTTGCTATTGACGTGTTGAAAATTGCAAAAGCAGACGAAGACATGGCTTATAAAAATTTAATTTGAACACATTAATGCTATTTGTCTTAGGTTTTGTCCGCTTACAAAGAGTTCAGTAAATAGAATTTGGTCGCCAAAGCTTTGCTGTTTGACTTAGCGTTTACAGTAGTAATTGAGACGCGGCGAAAAGAGCTAACAAAAACTGACTAGCAGAAATGTATTCATCAACATGAATTAAAGAACACTATATACGGATCTGTTCATAAGTTTAATGGTGAAGATAACGGCCCAAATAGACATAAAAAGCGACATGCTTTATTTGGGCCGTTATTTTCACCATTAAATGAATTAAAGGGTTATTCGAAACTTTTAAAATTATATTTCTGCATGGGCTTTAACTATACCTTTCGTTTTATTTAGCCAGTTATTTCAGGCGTTTAAACTAAGGTTTTCACTCGGTACATGTTCACGACATGCTCACGTGTCAGCTTGTAATGCAGATAATTGCATCGACAAATCTTCCATTAGCGGGTTTGTTTTAATAACTTTGGCAAAAAGCTTCCCAGTTAAACGACGATATTGGAAGGCAATGTTCAGGTCTAAGAAAACCTGACTTATCAGTGCATAACTAGGTATTAAGGTAAGGCGCAAATTAATAATTAAGGTTTAGAATTCGCAATTGGCAAAATGACAAACAGAAACGCTACTAGGAACCGCAGATTTAATAAATCTTTTTCTTTGTTTAACAGACGATTGGGTCGATTCGAGCGATTCTTCTGACGCTGGCTACAGCGGCTCCGATCACGTCATCAGTGACGTACATCCTGACGTCATCTGTAAAAATACAGCGTCCGCCAATACACAAAGAAGTAAGCGAAATAACTTTTAGACAAAATCTTTATGCTTAATTTGAAATACGCTAAGATGATCGGTTGACGTTGGTTCGATGATTCTTTTGATTTTACATTTTGATATCATTTTGTTTTCATTAGGAAACAAAATGCATAATTAGCATTAAGCAAATTTATCGTTATTTAATTTTTTTTATAAATATTATATATTTTTCTATTGGTTTTATCGGGATTGTTGTGTTATATTTAACATGATTATTTGCAAATTTTGTAATTCCTTATTTGATAATGAAAACAAATATTTTGATAATTAAAATATTAGAGGTTTAAAAAACCTTACTTAAGTTAAGCGGGAGAAAAATCTAAAGCCACAAAATTTTCTCCCCATTAAATCTAACTAAACTCCCGTCACAAAAACTAAACAATTTTCTTCTTTCCTTAGGCTCTGACGTCATCTTTCCCGCTACTACGTAGCGCTCATCCGATTAACAAACCCGTTCTCGAATCGGCTCGACAGCGCCGCAAGTGGCCGTGTGCGACGAAACTCAGTGTTACGAAGAATTAAGCTTCGCTCGCTCTCGACCAATGAGAAGCCGGCGTGCGCGCGCACGGAACTGTGGGTCATGTACAGCTGTTTCTTCTTTTTCGCGCCGTTTTGCCGTCACGTGACTTCAGAAGCAGAGTTGCTAGCTAGGGATGTCCGATAATATCGGATCGGAGCCGATACCCGATAACAGTCGGAAGTATCGCTACTCGTCCGATACTAGGCTTGTACCGGCGTCGATTCGATATCAAATTAAAACATATATGAAATTTCAGCCATGACCTTGCGACCATGATTAGAATAAAAGTATTTTATTTAGAAATAGTGATTTACGTTCGAAAGTGCTAACTAGCTATATAACGTGTAAAACAAACTTTGGTCTTGTACATTACAAACGTTTGAACGTTAGGATTTTATTCTAGTCACTTATTTGACCATGACAATGACGTTATTTGGTGTCGGCCATATTCTTGTTTAAAGTATCGCGCATCGGAATGAAATATCAAGTATCTGGCATCCCTAGTTGCCCCTTTAAACAATGTTCGATGTGCAGTATTAAGTGTCTTGCCTCCATACTTGGTGTAAATGGAGGTTCCAGTATCAACAGCAGATTGTCGTTTAAACCCTTTATTCCGTTTCTTTTGGTTTTTCGTTTTAAAGAGTTTTGAAGCTTTCAGCTTGGCAAAGAAAATGACTCTTGCTTTACTATTTGCCATTTGAATAAGCAAACTTTCTTGTAAATCAGGAGTTCACCAAACTTTTTGCATAAAGGCGGAATATACAATTCTTTATTGACTTGATTGATTCTTCTTCTCTCTATGTTGAAAATGAATAAAGAGTTATTCGAAACGTCCAAAATGCTTTCTACTTGTGTATGGGCTTTGATATTCTTATTACGTCTTACTACAACCTCCAACCATTATGCTCCAAAGTTTATTGACTTTATTTGACTTAATTATTATAAAACGAAGGAAACATAAAAAATATACTTGAATATATAGTGAAGGTGTTAGTTTAGAATTTCATCAACATTTAGCTAAGTTTTGCATTTAACAAACAGTTCCCTTATTATATATAAGCTATTGCTGCCAGGCATAATATCAAGTTTGTAGAGCTCTTCTGGCAAATGTAATTTTTTTTCCCTTATTAAACGGAATTTTTGGGCTGTTTTCTGAAATAAGATGAAGAATTAAAACCAACGGTTCGTAGTTCATTGGTCCCTGCTCTAAATTATTGGTGCATTGTTAGTCTTGGAAACAAACCGACCTGTCTGACAACTATAATTTCGCTCACCCTGCTGTTCAAATTCGCACAAATTTGCCAAACACGTGTGTTCATATTTGTTAATATTTGTATTATGCCGATGCATTGAAAGGGTATTATTTGAAGCTCCACTTTGTATTATAACGAACACTTCCTATTTGTGTTGAAACAGTCAACAGTTATCTCCGACGCTAAAACCTTTACTTTGTATGTTGTTTTTTCTATGCATTCTACCAAATAAACAAAAGCAGTCGCGCAAATATTAGTTGTGATCTACGGTAAAGTCCAATGGCAGGCATTTTTCTAAATAACTGGCTCTTAAAATTTTGAGCAAGTGTTGTAATTGGACCAAGTTTCTAGACGTTATGCCACCAGCTTGACTTGCAATCTGATATCTTGCTGCTGTGTTTTAAAACTACAGACAAGTTGTTTGTGTTTTTTAATATTTGGTAAGTTTCTCAAGTGTCATGACTCCTAAAACATTATGTTACTGTTTTATAAATTATCTACATTTCACAAGTGGAAGAACCTTTTTTAAAAGCGCTATTTTACATAAAATTATGTTTTTTTAATTATGGCTACCTTAGTTTTATAGAAACGTCATGCTTTTGTCATTTACACTTGACTCTTAAGGCTTTATAAATAAAGGAAAAGAATATTTCAGTCCGCAATTAAGTTAGAGAGTGCTGCAAATTTATACGACATCAGAGAAGTGGTCGACATTTATTGCAGTAGTTTTTCACCATTTCGTGACATTATTTCAATAGCCAACTGACTTGAGCTACAGTTAGTATATCAGCTTACTAGCACAACAAAAGTGTAATCAAACACTGCTATTTGATTGCAGTTATTTAAGAAGACAAAAAGCATTTTTACCAAATACCAAATTAAGGCTATCGTCATTATTTTGTTTTGCCGCCAAATTTGTCTCAATAAATGCCAAGCGACGTTAATACTAAAGGTCAACAAAAGGACAGCCTTTCACATAACTATGGAATAAGTTAAACGATGTTTTCGCAAAATGTAAATTAACTAGTCTTAAAGGTAACAGTATTTTGTTCTGCTGTAAACTATAGTTAAGTCAGAATAAAATTGGGCGGTCAACAGAATTAGCGTATTGCTTTTAGCAAGGTATTTTTACTGAAAAGAATAGTTTGAAAAATATAAAAGCTGTATTTGCGAATGTGTAAATGCATTTGTAATAGTCAACCCTATTTATTCTCATTTGTTAGGTTCACAATATTCCGAGCATCTGTTTGAAAGCAATATAACCAGTTAAACCTTGTTTGTAAGTGCGCAGTTTTAATTTAATGTTTTGCTTTCAATTGTTCGAGGTCACCAACCGATATCAAAATAAAAGGTCAACAAGAGGACACCGAGTCCGCGAAAAAAAAAACGCTTGAAGAAAAATCAACTTGTGTTTTAGTACGACAAGTTTGTCAAAAGATTAGAGTGCTTATTTTAATTGCTGTAAGTTGGCTAAGGGCTGAAATGGAAGGCATTGAACAACCTGCACCGATTCCCCGTCGCATTTTTGTCGGTGGTTTCGACAAGCAGACCACTGAAGAAGAACTAGAGAAAGTTTTTCAGGTGATTGCAGCGTTTTTAGCCTGAACAGATTTATGCATGCAGTAAATTTTAGACTGGAAGTGTAACATACCATACTTAAAACGAGTTTTATATAGAGGTAGCTTGGGCGCTCGTCTAGAATCCTACCACAACGAACATTATTTGGGTTAGGGTGCCGGTTAGCGTTTGGGTTTGGGTGAGTCCAGTAATAGTGTTAAACAATATTACTTGACCTACCCACACCCAAACACTAACCGACACCCTAACCCACATATTATGCATTGCTTAATAATCATTTCAACGTTGTGGTAGGATTCTAGACCAGCGCCGTAGCTTGTGCTTGGTATAGAAGTGAAGTATATCCAAAACGATTAATAAATTTTAAATATAATAGTTGGAGGTTGTAGTTAGACGTAGAATGAATATCAAAGCCCATGCAAAATTAAGTAGCATTTTGTGAACGTTTCGAATAACTCTTTCTAGTTGGGCGTAGAATAAATGTTAAATTCCAGGTAGCATTAATCGCCAGATGCTATATTTTATCTAAAGAGATAATAAATATTGAAATTTAGCTTTATTTTAGTTTAAGAATATGAAAATTGCAAATAGGAACTACAACTACCGTCTGTTATTTATTTTATAACATGGTATTTTAGTGCTAACATGAATTTATTGCTCGACAGTTTATCGCTAACAAAACGAAAAAAGAGAAACAATAAGTTATAGTTTTATCCCCCATATGAGTAGCGTATCTTATGGAACAGAATATTACAAAAGTATTTATTTTGTTGCAGTTTTGCGGCCGAGTTGTGGACGCGAATATTGTGAAGGAAACAGCAAATAACGCTTACGCTTTTGTGACCTTTTTCTACGAGGATTCTGCAGCCATGGTGCTCTCACAAAAGGTTAGTTGCTCCATTGCGTCGCAAAGACACATGATATTTGGTGTTGTATTCCGACACCGATAGTTTGATAAAAAGTATTGGTAATGGAACCTTATCAGAATTGAGTTATTACTGTTATCAAATAGGCAAAAAGGATTAAAATTTGATAATAAATTAACACATTACCTGGAAATGATACAAGCTCGTATCAAAACGTCTTATCAAGATGATGTCGATCTACTCGACCTTTTTGGCTTTGCAATTTATTATCAAGCTATATTACAGATCCGTGCATAGAGTACCCAAGAATTAAAATTATAAAGTAAAATTGTAGTTTTTTTAGGTTATTCGGCAAGAATTCGCTTCAGCCTACGTAAACGTTTTGATTTTCTCTTCGATTTTTAATAAAACTTAACATCGGGTGCCGGCCCATATCTGCAGCTATTTACCTATGCTCGTTTTGTAATTAAAATTCCCATGACGAAAACCTGCAGATATTTTCCACAAAAAAGGCTCGGTCATATTAAAGTAGAAAAGCAACTACTAAATTTAAATAAGGAAAACATCGATTGGTTTCACTATGAGAACCGCTAAAGGACATTTTTCATCTTTGAAGTAAAATGTTTACACGCCGTACAATTGAAATTCGCCGAGATTAACAAGACTGTGTTATTTTTTTTTAAAGAATAAGGTTTATTTTTGTCATGGAATTAAATTATCAAAACGTTCACCTACAGTAAGCTTTATGTCTAAAACTGGCTTATTTCTTTCTATTTTTACCCTATTTTTAGACTCTTCTTATATAATTCGCCTCTTAATAACAAGCAATGTTTTTGCCACTTACTTTACGTAAAGAGCCAACATTATCACTTTTCTTTCTTGTTACAGTACAGCTTCTTTATTCGAGGGCAGCGTCTCCGTGTTTCACCTGCATATCTCAGAAACAAACCACGGCCCACTTATTTGTGGAGCTGTGTACATCACCAATGCTTTTACTAGGTCTTGTGCACTGCCTAAAGCGTGCTCTCTAAATTCGTGTTCGTTATATGTTGAAACGTTTAAACTTACACTTTTATCAATGGTTTTGTTCGGCTTTTAAAACCTTTACTTGCTGTTTCCTTTATTTTTAAGTCAAAATCTTAATAAACTGGAAATTAAAAAAAAATCTATTTTAGTTTCTTCTGCAAAAGTTTCGCTGGAGGAATAAACTATTAGTTAAATCGACATATAGACCAGGGCTTTGGAGCCGGAGCCCTGGAGCCGTGCATTTTTACCGGAGTTCTACGTGAAATTTAAACGGAGCTGGAGCAGTTGTTTAAAAAATAGCTCCGGCTCCGATGTATTTTATAAGATGCTATGCTACTACTAATGGCTAAATTAACATAATTCGACAGCAACCCTTACCAAAATTACGAATTGTTGCTTCTTTGGCGCCACCTTTTCTAACTAACCATTGCGGCGTTTTTTTATTGAGGTGTTTTGTTTGTGATTATTTAACGCTAGACATTGCAATTTAAGCGTTCATCCTTAAACCTTAGTTGTCGGCGTAATCGAGATGAAGCCGGAGCAGTGGTATCAATAAGCTCTGGAGCTGGAGCTAACCTATGATAAAAGAGAACTCCGGAGCCGGAGCCATTTAACATTTACGCCTGCTCCAAAGCCCTGATACAGACACCAATGGGTATATTTTTATCCGAGAAAGCCGCGAAAATAGCCAATATGCACTTCATGTGGCTATTTTTCGGGCTAAAGTTATTTAAATGAATTTAGGCAATACATAATAGAAAACGTATAACTCGGAAAAAGAAATGTAACAAAACCATCACTCAAACGCCAACCCAAATCAATGTACAATCTCCAATGGGTGTATGTGTATTCCATCGACTCGGGTAAACAGTCACTTTCAAATAAAAAAACGCCGCTTTAAAGATTGAAATTGTGTTTATAAGCGTTAGTTAAATTGCTTATTTTAAACGATGCATTAAATTTGTCCCGACGGCAATATTTTTTTACACACAACAAGAAAAAGCAGAAAAACGAAAATGCAGTGGAAAAACGTGGCGAACAATAATAATTAATTAAACCTTTTTATACAAATGTTTACGCTTTATGCTACATCCTGAATTTGTACCGACCAACGACAAGGTCACCAGTTCTACTATTTAAAATTTCTGGTTGTCTTAGTAAGGCATATTGAAATCCATTGCTAAAAGTATACTGGAACAAAGTTCTGAGAAAATAATTTTCGCAGGTACGTCGTATCTGTAGCAAAATATTATTTTTTAAACCAGGCCAACCCGTCATCCCCTTGAACCAAATATTCCAGTTGCATACTGCGCACGATATAGAACGATTACCCCAGGTTCGTTACTTGTTTTATAACTTATATATTACGGCAGCCATAGGTATCAGCTTGTTATCCGAAAGCTCGTAAACGCTGCATTTCTAAAGTTTGTATCCTGTTATTTAAGGGCAGATTTTGTTATTTCTAAATGACGCAATTTCTAAATATTTTCCTGCGCTTCGGTGAAAAGATTATTCTATTTTTACCCCTGGTGAAATCTGTTGCAAGGTTAGAATGACGAAGGTCGTGAGCTAGATGCGAGAAAATAATATCGTCGTTGCAATATAAATGTTGGGTCGCATACTTCATCAAAAACTTTTACCATTAGTGTGTAAAATGTTACAACTCGCGCCATATAAATTAGGATAAATTCCACTTAATAATAGTTTAGTTACAGAAATGTTTGTCAGGTGCACTTCGAAACTAAATTTTGATAGAATTTTAAATAAACGACAATTTGTTTAAGCTCGCTAGTTTTAAGTAAATATTTTTTATATTTTTTTACTTTATTAATAATCAAGCCAATAAAATTCAAGTCAAAAATTAGTCAAAAATTTCGTAAAAAATTCAGGCAAAACGTGGTCAACGAAATTTAAGGCCAAATCTAGTAAAAACAAATTAAAATTATCTCTAGCTTGCGATCGCCAATCCCTACATTTACCCTGAATTCTAAAAAAAAAATCGTGCCCCCTGCTTAAAACTTCAGTCATTAAAACCAAAATCAAAAAATTTCATCACAGCTTTGTCAAAACCGGTTTCTCGTCAGGGAATTCCCCGCAGTCTTCCACAACATAATGGTCGTCGTCCAAAGTGTCCACAGGGGTCATGGTGGAGGGAGGGGGCAAATGCACCCCTATGAGGAGCTTGTAGACCATGGCCCCCAAAACACCCCCGATTAGGGGGCCAACGATGGGAACCCAGAACCAATACATGTTGTTTGGCGCCCTGGGCGTAAAATATAAATAAACTTTTTTTTAATTTTCTTTATACTTTTAAGCATATTCAAAGTCAGTCATTTCATTTTACCAATTCATTATTTTCATGCTATAAATTTGAACGGTTTCATTTGAAGTCATTGCCGTAATTTAATCACAATGGGCCAGACGATATTTACAAAACATTTATTTTGGTATTTCCTTTAGTAATGTTTTTGTGAAATTACCACTAACATAAGAGGTGTAAAGTGTAAACTTTTGCAGAAGCAGTACGCATTGTGTTTTAAGATGCATAAATATCGCAGAAAAATAAAATATAATGCACTATTTTTTAGCACAGGCAAAGTCAGCCATTTAATAACAAGTTCATGAGAAATACATTTCACAAATATTGGCATTATCAGTCGACTAATTATAATGGTAAATTACATTACAAATGTAAACCAGACTGGCGAAGGTGGCGAATTTTTATATCTTATTGCCCCTGTCATCACAGCCAAAAACGTCTAGTAATTCATATGATCTTGATAAAGACGTTTCGATATTTTAGTTATATTAATCATGATGGTACAAGCTCGTATCGCAACGCCTTAATAATCAAGATGATGTCGATCTACTCGACCTTTTTGGCTTTAACTTTCATTATCAAGCTACATTACAGATCCGTGCATAGTGTGCGTAAGTATTCTGTAACTTACGTAATAACCTCGCCTCAGAATTGTTTTACTCAAACGACATTAAAAGGGCATTAATCAAACATTCTTGTGGTTTTGACAATAATAAAATAATAGTTTGATACATTGTAAAAGGCAGATAATCTTGATAAAGACGTTTCGATACGAACTTGTATCATCTTCATCTAACGTTTAAAAAATAACAATAACTAATGCTGATGCAAGCTCGTATCGAAAGGTCTTAACAAGATGATGTCGATCTACTCGACCTTTTTGGCATTGCAATTCATTACGAAGCTGCATTACAGATCCGTGCATAGTGTGCCTAAGTATACCGTTACTTACGTGAAAACTTCTCCTCCCCAACCAGCGATGTATGTGAAGAATCGTGGCCCGAAGTCCCTTGCTGGGTTGATCGCGTAGCCACAGTTTAAGCCGTAAGACAAACCTGGAACACAATAACACAAACTACAGGACGGTGCCGACTGGGTATTCTGTAAAGTTACAAGTAGGATTCCGATAATATCGGACAGAAACCGATACTTGATGCAAAGTGGCAGGATTATTACGATATATATTCGTTTTATTCCGATTGGCAGTTCCGACATTTTAAGCCTAAACTTTACGATCAAATCACAAATTACGTCATTAATACACTCTAAAGCAAAATATGTGAAATTGACACTTTCACAGGTTGCTCTGTTTTCTTTTTTTCAGGGTTGTTAGGCTAAGGATTTTCTTCAGCGTTATAATGTTAAGGTATTCTTCCAGTTGGTATAACCTATTATTTTTTGATATATTTAACTTTAAGTGTCAAATCGCTGCGTTGATCGCAAATCTGAAATTCCTATATTTGGTTTTGGATCTGCACCGATACCACCCTAGTATCGGACGATTACCGATACTACCACATGGTATCGGGTATCCGCTCCAACCGATATTGTCGAACATATGCCTACTGCTAGCCTGTTTACCACAACGCATTTCAAGAATGTTTCATTACAGACCGGGTATACTGTCAAACGCATGTAGATTTTCTGTGTCTTTTAGAAAATACCTTGGATAAACTGTAGGTTTGTAATCTGCTACTATAGGTTGTAACATACACTTTGGAAAAACTTCAAGATTATTAACCTATCATTGTAGAATGCGAACCGTCGGCTCACTCAAGGTGTGGCCAGATTTCAATACACAGCTTATTCACTATACCAGGAAAATCAGGTTCAGGTTTAATCTAATCTCCACTCACCCAACACAAACACAATGAATCCGATCGCTATTGGTTGAAGTCCCGGTGCAACCTTGCTGTTCCGCTCATCCGTTATTGCGAAGACTAATCCGACCAGCATGGCTGTCCCGAAAATCTACGGATTTCGATTTGAATATAATTTTGCTATGAGGCATTGTATCAATTGTAAAAGTTTGGAGCATAATGGTTGTAGGTTGTGGTAAGACGTAATGAGAATATCAAAGCCCATACAGAAGTGGTTGGCATTTAAAATAATCACTTCTAATTGTAAAATTGTTTTTTTTAATAAATATAGGCCTACCCACATTTCGACAACCTATACAGGAAATCTTCATCAGGGCAATAATATTGCAACTGGGAAATAAAATGTATATAGCAGTCAAAAAACAAAGAAAAATCAATGGAACACGGTTTGTAAAACGATGTTTCGCTGTGTTTCCTTTCTGTATAGGTTTCAAAACGTTGGTAAATTTTTTAAATAATATTTGCCGGAAGAACAATTTTACAATTGATGGATCTCGATTTTTTTGTTTATTACCATGAATACGGAAGACTGCCTTACATGATATGGTGGTTGGGTCAAATTAAAAAAAACTTTTTTATTAAAACTATTTAAATTGAAGACTTTCTAAAACACTGTAGAAATATCTTAAACGAGCATTCACCTAAGATTTTAAAACTTACATTTGATAAAGCATACGTGTATTTGAACATATTGGCAAAAGTATTTCCTTAAAAGGTTTTTTAAACTGTTTATTTAAACAAATGTCTGTAACACATATCAACAGTTAGAAGATCTACGGATTTCGATTTTTTGTTTATTACCGCAAATATACAAAAGACTGCTTCTTGTAAATGTTTGAGATTACTTTTGCGATCGATTATACTTAAGCTGCTTGCACGACGATTTAAGCTTTCTAGAATTTGCAAGTGCTTTTAAAATGAAGTTTTGACAAATAAAACCTACAGAATAAGGCAAGCTACGGCCCGCGGAGGAATTTAATCCGGTCCGGAGCCGACTTTCTTTAGGTAAAAGTAAAAAGTAAGTATTTACGTTTTTTATGAAGTTAAGAATTTTTATTGAATAGATTACACTTGCAAGGCGTCCTAACTTATTCTTATGTTGTACATACTAATAGCGGCTTGTCAAAACTAGAATATTTATACGCTTCTTAACAAGGAAATCACACTTTATATTTTGTGTATTTCAGATACCCTTTTTCAACCTGTCAGAAAAATTTTTCAAAACATTTTTGATGCCTGTCAAAAATAATTGTCCACCCCTGCTATAACATATGCTTTGTAAAACACAAATATCCACTCATTTACAAAGATATTTTTAGTGAAAACATTTAAAGTGTATGTTTTCCAAAAGGCTGCAGATATTAAAGAAACAAAAAAATATGTGTATTTAAATATATATTTCCTTTATCAAAAAAAAAATACATACTTGAAAAGTTTTAAACGTATGTTATTTAAAGAAATGTCTAAAATACCTTAATAAAAAAACACTAAAATATATATCTATTGGTTAGATAATTTTTTTAAATTATAAGAAATAGTTGATGGGCAGAAAGCCCAATCCTTTAGTAATTAGGTCAGATTGTATTTACTGCAAGTGCTTTATTTGTTGTGGGAAACGTTAACGTTGGGCCAGGCGTGTATATTTAATGCGTAAACGGTTTAGAGATTAAAAGATTAGAAGGCGTGTCTCCCTTATCAGAGATGAATGTGCAGATTAAAACTGGTTTAACGCGCTGTGGAATGTGAGGAGTAATTATGGCACTTAAATTTACCGAAGAACGTATAATCGTATGCATTCTCACAGGATGACGCTCTCTATATGTGCACAAACTTTTTACTGGAGAAGAAAAGTTTAATGTGCTAAAATGGTTTTGGTTATGGCAACAACATAAAAAAAAATCTTTTGGGTTTGGCGCTCATCTTGTTCCTGCACCGAGTGTAAATTAAAAAAAAACTTGGTTTTATCCCGGATAAACAGTCGTTGCGGTTATTATAAGATGCGTAAAGTTTACACTACACCGTTTAAAAAATAACGGCCCGCAAAGACCTTTCATTTTATTTTTGCCCCTGACTAGAAAAAGGCTGCCCACCCCTGATTGAAACCCTTATGTACCTTAATAAAGCACCTTCATGTGAGTATGAGACGAAACATCTACTCAGAGTAGAAATATATAAGGTTTTTGTGTGGGGAGCATCTGTCCCTAATGTACCCACCTGGTCCCACAGCCCCCCTCCTATAGAAAGGTAGTCCTGGGGGTAGGTGCAGAATATACCCCCTGTTCCTGTTGGGCCAAGGATCTGTCGGACGCCGCCGTCGAAAGCGTTGAGGCCGTCTGAACATATATTAAAAATAAGTTAATTACGAGAAGATGATACTCTTAATTCAGTTCTACATATTGATAGTTATCAATTTTAGGGCTTTTGTCAAGAAAACGTTTTTATAAATCTGATTTTTTTTAAATTTATGGTAAACTCTGTATAAATAGACGATTTAGACGTTTTAACTTCAGAAATGAACTTCTGTCAATACAAACGATTACTACCAATCATATGAACAGTAAGCAACAATGTTAATCCATTTTTCATAGCCTTTTGACTTTAATACCATGTGGAAAATTCAAATTTTTAAATAATCGAAAAAAATTAGCCACAAATCATAAGGCTATTCATAAATCGAGTGAAATCCCGGAGTATAGCTATACTTCATACCATAGTAAACAGAGTAGACGGCTGCTCCTGACACAAAAGCCCCAAGAACTTGCGAGAAAAAGAAGAAGGGAAGTTTGTAAGCAGGTAACTTGCCGAACACGCACATCGCTGTTGAAACTGCAGGGTTGATGTGTGCGCCTGCAAAACATAAACCGGTTCAAACCACCACAACATAATTACCGGCCTCACCCATCAGCCGTCCCTGGGTATTTGACGTGAAGTAATGAATTAAGTTAAAAAATTAAGTGCACTCATATCACTCTTTTCTAATGACTAAACTTAAGTCTTTTGGACAAACGACTTGACTTGGACTTACTTTATGAAAGCTATTGTATGTAAAAATCTCACAATTAAAGAAAAGTCAATAAAAAATTTGCAAAACATATTTTGTGTTTTTATATTTTAAAACGGCGACTGCGTAGTGCACCTGCAAAGCACAAACCGGTTTAGACGACCACAACATATTTAACGGCCCCACCTTAATTCTTTCGTGGTTTCTTAGCTCCTAACCTGTTTGGCCAGTGCTAATTAATTGTAAATTTGACAGTTTTTAATGACTTAAGTCAAACAATAAACTGGCCACAGTTTTCAAATGACTTTACTTAAGTCTTTTAGGCAAATTAGCTTGACCTGGCTTGAATTTTTCTTTTAAAAAATCTCATATATATAGAAAACTCAAGAAAAATTTTGCAGGACAGAATAATTTTGTGCATTTTATACTTTTAATCAGCGGCAGCGAAACAGTTTGTGAATAACAAACCGGTTTTCAAAACGACCAACATATTTACCGGCCCCGCCTTAATTCTTCACTGCCCTTAGCTGCTAACCTGTTTGATCAGTGCTATGCAATTGATTTGCAATCAGTAGCCATAGGTTGTAGAAAGCCGGCCCCGGACCGGATTAAATTCCTCCGCGGGCCATAGCTTGAATTTAATTGTTTTATTCAACATTTTATTATAAAATTGAGCTATTTCATTTTTCCACCTAAAACAATAAGATGGCCCAATGTCGTATTATTGGTATTTTTTACTTGGGCTTTTGCCAACAGTCGAACAAGTTCAACATATATTTTACATATTTACCGACCTCAACCTAATTCTTTTGTAGAATTTTTTAGCTTTTGACTTGCTTAGGCAACCGATTTTTCTCAGCCGCCTTGGATATCTAGCAACTATTTTTAAATGAATAAAATACCAGACAAGGCATTTGCAAAATAATTTAAGTCCAGACAGATAGATAGTAGGTTAACAACTGGAGTTAACTAAACTAACTGGCGCTAAGCAAATTTCGGTCAACTACCCTTTAAAAATACCTTAAACGATTCATTTCATTTGTTTTGCTTGTTTGAGCAAAGTAATGACGTCACTTATCGCATCGGAATAAAATGTCAAGTATCGGACAACTCTACTGGTAGAATTAATTAAAAAAAAACAGTTATTTAAACCTTTTTTGAGAACAATATGCACTTTGAGCCGAAAGAACAGGTTAACAACAGACGACACACCCCTTTTAAACCGGTGACCACCCCCCCCCTATGACGCACATTACTACACACAATACAAACAGATATAAGTGCGATTACGGGGAGCAATAAACGTGGCGTTAAAGTTGTTTGAACAGTTTTTACTGAGATAGTAAAGTTAAGTTTGCTGACTTAGTATGCGGATCGGCACAACTTGTTGTTTTCAAGCATATGTTTTTTTTTGTCAAAATGCGTTTTTCGCTCTTCGTAACTAAATTCAAGTGGGAGGTTAGCATTTCTGATAAGTTAGTGTTTCTCAGCTTTTTACGCTGCGACCCAAATACTTTCACTAAACTTTTTACATGCCAACAAACCACACGGCAACGACAGAAATAAGTTCGTATCTGAGTAATATGGATAATTACATTAAAGTGTTAGTATCAGTACTCGTCCGATACTAGAAGTGGTATTGGTGCCGATTCGATAGCAAATTAATACAGGAATTTAAACCAATCATTTGCAAAGCAACCAACGATCAACGATGATAGCAAATTTGTCAAAAAATATGAGTTTAACAACTGAAAGTAGCTAAACTTCTGAGCACCAAAGCAAATTTTGGCCTAAAAACAAATAAAAGTTACATTTCAACATTTCAATGCACCTATCTTGCATGTTGGAGAACAGTGATGACGTCATTTGGTATCGTATCGTATCGCGATACTTTTTGATCTAAAATATCGGGTATCGGTATCCCTGCTTAGGACCACTATTCTAGCAGCTCAAAGTACCGAATTAGGGACTTACCCGACACACTCCCAACGGCGTATATTGCCATGGTAACCCCGAGGCCGTAAGCCCAGTTGATCGAGATAAAACCACCGTTGGCTTCTTTGCTCAACACACTCTGCGCCACTGAACCGTTGCCGAATATCTACAAAGAGTTGGAAATTATAGAAACCTGATGGATAGGCATTATCATGTTCATATTCAAATAGAACATAAATAGGCTATATATAGAAATTTAAATCTTGGTCAATCGTAGTATTTGTCTTATTTAAAAAATGAAAACAAGTAGCAAAGTTGTATTTTACTGTTTGAGTAAGACTTAATACCTTAACCTGATGAAGCACGGTTGTGCGAAGCTCGTCAATATTAAATACTATTTCTCAACAGTTCGTGTTAACCATTCGATTCACATCTTTCAAATTTGAAAAGACGGCTTTTTAGCAAGGTTTTATGTTTGGTTACGAAAACTGAGTCAAAAGTATACAGACAAAAGATTTGTTATTATATCGATGTAAAAAAAATTACCTCCAATTTAGGAATTTTTTTGACTGTGTGCCTTTTATATGACTGCAAAAACTTTAGGTACTTTACGACCAGTGGGAAAGTAAACCGGGACGATGGGAAAAAGCGCTGTGGTAAAAATATGTCCTTATTCTTTTCACGAAAGTCATGTCCAAAAACATGTTTGCTTCTTTAGTCGCATACTTATGAAGGACATAGCACGCTAGACCTATAGGTTGTTTAAGCTTGTGCATGATTTTTGAGTTTCCTTTAAGAATTTAGGACATCATTTCTAAAAGCTTTCATGCGTTCAGGTAAAAAAGTATTAATTTCACCCCCGGGTTACGCCTGGTTACGTTGAAAATTTGCGACACTCACCATCAAAATAAAAGTTCCCAGAAACTCAGCCAGCATTTCACGAGCAAGCTTGTTTTCGATTCTTAGGATAGACGAGATTTTTCGCCGCCATCGCGTTCCGAATGAAGCCGGTTTATCTGCAAACACAAAACAAGAAGTAAAATTGGTTACACTATGCACGGATCTGTAATGTAGCTTGATAATAAATTGCAAAGCTAAAAAGGTCGAGTAGATCGACATCATCTTGATCGAGACGTTTCGATACTTCTTTATTCGATAAGTTTCGATATGAAATCATACGGTATCGATATAGGAATAAAATGTCAAGTATCGAACATTCTTGTCAACCAGTAAAACTCAATTTAATAAAATCAAAACCCCGAGTAGCAAGTTGAAGCAGACGTTCGCAACAAACAGCTTTGAGTTTTACTTGTTGAGTAAATTCGAATTCTTGCTATTCGTAATGACAATTACATTTACCACTTTATTATCAAAAAAGGTGATAGAAAAAGCGTTATCTGCTTCTGATAAAATCACAAACGTTTACTTGTTATAGAGCATAATGTTTGGAGGCTGTAGTAATACGAATAGTAAGAATATCAAAGTCCACACAGAAGTAGGTGGCACTATGTGAATATTTCGAATGTCTCTTTATTCATTTTCAACATTTTATACTTCTATATGGACTTTAATATACTTAGTACATTTATCCGTTAATTACACGTAGAAAAGTTTGCACTCACCCATTACTTCAGGTTATGTCCAGGTGATTTCTTTGGCGACCACGTCTACAAATCTCCACACTATATTAACAGCGAATTCTTGCAAAGCCTAAACCGATTTCCACGAACACAAATAACGACCGGTTTAGCAGCCTGAAGGCAACTAATAATAATCAGGCGACGATGCCGATGTTATACCACGCTCTGCAAACTCTGTAACCTGCGTAACACCTTATATATACATAGCAGCGCTAAGTCTAGTTAAGCTAAAGGGACTTGCCATCTAATTCGAACGGAATAGCAACGCTGTTGTGTGAAATTTCCACATGACATCAACTGAACCGATGTGCAACATTCCTGTGAGATTACACGCATGAGAATGACCCAATTGGTCACTGGGCTTCACAGGCTGACCGCTGACCAGATGACCCCGCATTGACCCGTATAAAGTGACGTCACTGATCGACAATGTCCACTGCTAACTTATTTAAGACTTTCGTTGAATGTTATCACGTTCAAAAATTGCCCTCAGAAATACGTAGCTTATTGTTTAAGAAGCTCCAACACAACAACTCAGTGACTTGACCTACACTGTTTATTTTATTAAATATTTATCGAAATTATTGTTTTTAAAAATGACTTATTTAAATCTTACGTTTGGTTATCAATTTTTTTGAGCTTGTTGCACGGTTGGAAAATAAAAAAAAATAAAAATATTTACCTGAGCAGCTCCTTAAATATTTAATCTCAAAGCCGATTTAAACTGTTACTACATTTTTTAATTAAAGTATATAGCTTGCTTGGTAAAACATGCGAGAGGATTATTATTCAAAAGCGCTAGGACTTTTTTTACGACGCTCTTAAACAGTTTTATAAAGATTCAGCTTTGGTAAACGCTGAGAAATTTGAAGATACCGCAGTTATTTCATCTAAGTAGCAAGTAAACTGATAAATATCTCTGTTTAGTTGCAGTGGTTGTGTAGGCTATACTTTAATATACAGTTCAGATTATGACGGCAGAAATCACCAACTGCAGAAAATGCGCCAATCGCTGCAATCTTTCCCACTTGTTAAACCACGCCATGTTAAACATTTGGAATTCGCCCTTTTTCCCGATCCTATTGAACCACAGTGGGCAACTGTCAGATTAGCTGCGGGCTGTTTGCATGCGGTTTTAGGAATCTGTTAAAAACTAAGCTTGGCGTGTCCAAACACAAAGAACTGGCCCCACATTGCGCAGCAGTTTGTTTACTTGCTTGTCCACGGTCTTTATGTATTTATGGACCACAACGTTTTAATCTTCCAGGTCATTTATAACCCATATAATTTGCCGGTCTTGTTAGTGCAAAAAATATAGTTGTGATATATTACATGCAAGATTTCGTGCAGTAAACGTTTTTCTGTGATAAGACACCAGAAAACAAAATTCCTATGTTGACTTGCAGAACACATAAGCTTTCTATGACAGACACTACATATTATATGATCTCTATGAATAGACCGCACTCATATTATAGTTTTGCAAAAATTAAGCAAGTAGAAAGATAACAGCAAAAAAAGTGTGTCTTAATGCAAAAGTAATGGGGCACGATGCGCTTAAACATGCCAAAAATGTGATATTTTTCTACAAAATTCCGGCTTTGTCGACTCAACGGCTTTCAATTTATGATGAAATCCTGTTTTAAAGACAATTTAAGTTGACTATATCAAAGGTTATGACTTTATTGTTTTTGCCTTATCCGTAAATTAAAACTATTGCTTTTTGATTTCTAGCTTTGGTACTTTCGTTGAAATGAAGCTACTATCGCTCTAATGTATATTTAATAATTATGTCATAACAGATTCTTGCATATTTTTTTGGCCACCAACCCCTAAAAAATTATTTTTGATTTTCGTGGAGCAGTGTCATGATAAATGTTTTTTTAATGATGACGTCATAAAAAAGTGGACATAAGAAACCCGCATTAAGTCGTACAAATATGAAACCGAATTAATTTGAAACTTATAAAGTAAGATTTTAATTAGGCCTTTATAGACCCACAAAAACTACTCTAAACCCTCGAGGGGTACATGCACCCCCAGAACCACTGTATTATAAAATATCGAAGTATTTATCCCTCAAAGATAGGACAGTAGGCTATCAATTATAGAATCTGGAACATTGGAAAGCACGTTTTGCTGACGTATGCAATTTTGCTGAAGCGTATGTTAACAAGTGGATCTCTAACCTCAAAAACATGCGCAAGGTCTAAGTCTAGCTTATGCTGAAAATAGTCTATAAAGTTAAAATCATCGAAAGATCCAAAATTGATAAACGGATTCCATCTCTTTGAATAAAACGAGACTGTGCTTTTTTTTACTTTTTTGTTTACATTAAAAATATTGGTTGTCGCAGTGGTTTTCAAAAGTTTTTCCTTACAACGGAGAAGTTTGTTTGGACTTGTAATTTCATTGATTTGTTTGTTTGTAACAAAACGTCAAAATCGAATCGCTCGTTTTCACTCTTCTTATCGTTTCGACTGGTCTAAAAGCTTTACAATTTTGGCTATTTCACCTTGAAAAGATCGGCAAACTAGTTTTACTAGCGGCAAAATATTTAAAAGCGTTAACCGTTAGGTGCTGCTAACGAGCAAAAAAAATGTTGAAAAGGACTAAATCACTGTTTAGTCTAAGAATGCAGCGGTGGGTTGAACGGTACTGGGCGTTTTACATATTTTACCAGATAGACAATAACACCGCGTTAAAAACTTTGTTTTTGCTAAAACTTTTAATAACCACTGGTTTTTAAACGCACGTATTTGCGAAATACTTGAAACGTAAATATTTCGCATTGTAAAATAGAACACCGAACAAAATGTTGTTATATCCTTTCATACCGTGATTAATTGACGTTGACATACTGGTGTGCAAAACGCCTATGTCGCTACTATTTAAACATTTGAAATCACGTTTATGGAAATAATGTCGTTTACAGGAACGCGAAAAGCTAAAATGTCCAACCTCCAACCTTAATGCTCCCAAAGGTAAAATCTTACTAAATTTGTGAAGAACCGGTAACAAGTGTCCTGTGTAATAATAGTAAAACCACCAGAGCAGATACGAAACTAACACAAATTGATACTACTGTACTAAAAGCTTACAACACAAAAAATCCTACTGGCGTTGTAATAACCTTAAACCCAATTTATTTTTTTGTTTTCTTTTATTTCTTGTTTCCAAGTTGCACAAAAAAATGAAACTAAACTGAAAAACTGCGTTGGCTTAGAACATTTAAAAATAATACTGCCGTTGTAATAACTTTAAACCCAACATGTGGGACTGCATTAGGCATCGTCTTTCTGCATTTTCAACAACAAATGTTACAGAGGGAAAATGTCGTATATAGGCGAACAGTAGGCCTAATAACTAACTAATAATTGATTAGATCGCGCGTTAGGGGGAAGCATGTTGACGGGATAATTTGGTTATGGCCAGATGAAACGTCACGTATTATTAATAACACCTTATGTGAAGCCACATGTGTGGATTTATTACTGTTGTTTACAAGTTAGGTTGAACTGACATAAGTGACTTGGGCAAGTTTCAGGGTGTTTCATTAAAAAAGGATCCAAGTTTCGCGCGTCGGTAACGGAAGTGCAGATAGTTTAGCAAACGATAAAAAGAAAGATTTGTCAGAGAAAAATGTGGTTTTGTAAAAAGTCGAAACTGGAGTTAAAATAATGAAAATCCCAAAAAGTGTGACGTCATGTTGTATGTGACGTCAAAAATGCATTGTATGGCGTCATCATTGGATCGTGGCGTTAAGCAATAAAATGAAGAAGTACAACAAATTACAAACAAGCAGCTTAAAGTTGAAATATTCTACTTACCACATTGCATTATCAAGTTAAGTTGAAATTACCTGAGACGTAATCCTCGTTAAATTATAGTTAACAACAAAAAAGCAAGCAAACTGTATTACATGAAAAATTGAAATAAATATCCCAATTTTGATGGCAAGCGAAACCATATCACTTTAATCCCTGTCATTTGACTCAATGTCCAAAACAAAATTTGTCCAGCATGAGTACCGGTATATTATATTATTTAGAAACTTTTATTTATTAACCAGTTAAACTAGAGTTTGATGTTTAGCTTCAAAAAGGGGGGCAACACAAGTGCTGGGATCCTATGCATGTAAGGCACCGTGGTTTCAACCAATACAAAATCAATGTGGATTTAGGCTACTTTTACTAGTTTTATTTTTTGCCTTCTCCCATTTACCCTATAGAAAAATGAATTTTAATTTACAGCCGGTTAGAAAGTACTGGTGTAAAAGATCATGGGTAAAACGAGGGATGTCCAATATTATCGGAAATGTTCGTCGGATGCAAAATTAAGCTAAATTTGGATTAAATTTACTAAACGACAAGTTCATAAAGCCCAGCATAAATTTTGATAAACGTTTCTTTTATCTTTTTTCGTTTAACAATAATTATCCTACGTTAAATAATGTCAATGCAAAATTTTACACCCGGCCAGCCATCTCCAATCTTTACAACAGTCCTTAAAGTTATCTTGCCCTTTATAAACAATTTGGTCACCCCTGGACTGGTATAGGCTTAAGCAAAAGGGCAGTCGCAATAATGTGCATTCACATGCGTAAATATTTGCCGGCAGAAATGAAATTGTGCTTCTATTCATTTCGCATGCACACCCAGGTGTATTTACTGCAGTAATTTGCACTAATATGCTAACTTTGCAAAGCCGGTCGATGTTTACTTGAAGAGCGGTTAATGTTTTACCGAATATAGGCCCGTTGCTAAATAAAGCTTGATGAGAAAATCGTGTAATCAGCACTTGATTGAACTGCATTACACACATATGGAGCTCTGTAAAAGGTCATCAAAGTAATTGCTATCCCATAGAAGAGACTTAAAAACAACGAAATAAATGGCTCTTATTTTACAAACAGTATTTATTCATTTTGCCATTTTTACTTTGAATTTTACGTTTTTGTAACCATATTAGTAGCATAATCAAAGTATTCTTTCGAATAACAAAATCTGCCTGAATCCGAATGGTGAAAACAAACGATTCTGGTTGCACATCAATGATAAAGATTAAACTAAGTACAGAACTTAGTAAACCGAAAATCAGTTTGTTTGTATGTAATAAAAGAACATTCATTCGAATTAAGATACTGATGATGCTGTATAGCGAAATATATTTATCTTTTCATTACATACAAACAAACTGATTTTCGGTTTACTAAGTTCTGTACTTAGTTTAATATTTATCATATTAGTAGCATCTTTAATTTTGGTGCAAGTTGTCTTTTGTATAAGGCTACTAAGTAGGCCTACAGGTTCAATTGATTAACAAGTAACCTACAACATGTTTTGTAGTTTTAAAGATTTTTAATAAAGAACCGCCATGCTTAAGTCGTGGATTATTGATATTTAAACTTGCAATTTTATCAACATTAAAACCCCTGGACAAAAGTTTTCTTAGGTTTTAAGAAAAATGTTAATACTAGAAATTATAGTTTTCTGTAGCTTACCCTCAGTCAAAATATAAAAAGTATGAGCGTTCTGTCTTACATAAGCAGTGATGCCTTTTATGAACTGACGACTTTATTACCTACAACTAGATACGGTTGATTAGATTAAACACTTACAAGAAAAATGGTCACTTTAAAAATTTGGATTATGTAAAGTTTACCCCTAGACCTGATTGCATTCTAGCGCCTTCCCGCCAGAGATATTTTGCGTGGAATATCGCAGACTACGGAATTAACCAAAAAAAGTTGTTGTTTTTGGAGTATATATCGTCCTGTTTTGGCTTAGGATTTCAGCCGAAAAATAATTGGGCGTGAATCTTTGTCGGCCACAAATTATATAATTCAGTCAGTCCCCTAGAGGCCTAGAAAGATGTCTGTGTCGCCTTTAGCCTAGCGTTGGTGCGAATCAACTAGAAAACGCCCACCAAGCAAAGCCAAAAGCATGTGATCCAACCGTAACATGTGGGAACGACGGCAAAGAGAAAAAGACGTACAGCGCGCACAAGTTTTATTATCCCTTTTCCGCCTTGACTCAAGCAAGAGCAAAAAGTCAGCGACCGGCGAGCCGTTCTACTCCACTGCGCGCAAATACATGACGTAGTTCAGTCAACAGTTCGCCAGGAATGCAATGGTAGAGATAGGGAAAAAACACAGAGCCTATAGTGTAGGCGCCGTTACTCTGTGTGTTGCTTGTATACCGCGTTGTATAGTGCTGGTCGAATTTCAGCTTTACGCCTTTGCTTTCAAAGCAACTGTTTTTCAGAATGTTGAGCGTTCGTTTGAAGTTAAGTTGTTGCTGTCCTAGAAAAGACTATAGGGCTGGTGTTTTTGCTCTGAAGTCAGTTGTTGTTGTTCTAGAAATACGTGACTAGCCCATAGTTTTGCCTTAGCCAATTTGCAATCGCTCAGTTTGCAGTTAGCGGGTTACATCATAATTTGTGGTGTAAGTCGAGTGAAAAGGCTGCACTGTGCAACAGCCGCAGATGGTTTAACTTTGAAACGTTAAGCCGCTAAAATCCTGTTTTCAGATAGACAGATTATCGCATAATCGCGATAGACATGCTGACAATCTAAGCCTAAGCTGTTCAACATTCACCCAGGCTAGGATATCGTGTTTTCGGCCGATTGTAAGGGGATAAGTCTATCGCGGTGCGCAGTAAGATAGAAATAATGCATTTAGCATGTCAGTTGAGCCTCCAAGCTCAGATAGAATGCACGATATGTGATCTCTAAATCGCTTCTAGTGTATGGTAGTAACGATTAGCCAGAACCATGACACTAAGGTGTGGCTAAATGTTGCTAAAAATAGCCACAACGAATGCAGCTATCTGCTATAAATAAGACATCCAAGCTATTTTTAGTGGGCCTATTATTTTGAGGCCCTTCGATATAAAAATTAGCAATTATTTTTTGGCAAATTTAGATTGCAAATGCTAATAAGTTAAATCTGGTACGAAATGAGTGTAAAATACTTTTTGCCAAAATTTTAATTACAGTTTTAAAAGTTTCGAAATAATTTGCATTGTCGGAAAAATTTTAATATTCAACAAGAAATAGGCTCTGTGTGTATTTTTGGTTCAGATACTTTAAAAGTTAACTGAAAATGACCTTGTTGATTCACCAGGTATAAGTTTGCTTTAGGGCACAGCCCACAACAACAAACAGACATTTACTTTCGGCCTTGTTGATTTAAACAACCCTAATTTGAGTAGGACTGCCTCACCTAAGAGCTTAAAAAGTGTAAAGCAAGGGTTTAATTTTATTCAACAGGCTATCACTGTCTTGTTTAATTGGCAATAAATATTACTGTTACATGTTTTTATGTTAAATAAAATTGATAATCCAGTTTTAACATGTTGGAGTCAGGTCTGTGGAGTCGGTTTATTTTGCTAGATTCGGACTTGGGTCGTTTCAACCAACTCTGCAGCCCTGGTTTGAGTGCATATTATTTACCAACAAAAACAATTTATTTCAGTGCCGTGTAGAACTGAATTTTAACCAAGCTAGTTGGTTGTGTGTGATGTCTTTGAAGCCTGTGTTGCCGCACAAGACAGGGGATAATGCCTGCAGTAAAACGACTGGCGAAAATGCAAGTAGGTTTTGTTATCAGCTGTGAATTTGGCTCTTGGCGTATAGAGCATCTCTAAAGTTTGCTTAAATTTATTCAGTCTGTTTTTCAACTTATCGTACATTGGTGAAAATATCCTTTGGGATGACTCAAAACAATTGTTTTGCAATGTCAATTGAAGAACAGCGAATGCCAAAGAGTCATTTGATTTGATTTTTTGCATAATCACAAAGTACAGCATTTAAAAATATCTTTTATAGTAGTATGCCCAAAATAATATAGTGTTTGTTTTTGCAATATCATTTGATGCAGTACGTTGTCCGATAGTATTATTTATTTTAGTAAGTCAATATTAAAAGTCATTTAATTTATTTTTCACAAAATTATTGCTGTAAACTTATTAAAGATAACTTTATGTTATGTGCCAAAAAAATTCGCAATAATAATGAAAGACATACTATTAAATTAAGCCAAAAATTTCAGTGAAACAGAAAATATGCCCCATTTAACGAATATTCATAAATGCCAGGTTAAAGACATATATATATAATGTTTATTTTCCAGTGACTGGTGCCAGAGTGGATTCAGGGGGTCTGCAATCATCGACCCTGGCCCTTCCGAAGGGGTGCAAACCTCTGGCACACCAAGTGGCGGGCCACAGATATGGCCAGGGCAGACTCGGAATTGGTGAGATATATATTTTTTTGTTTTTACTTGTGCATAAAGCATTAAATAGTTATAAATCTATCTGTCTTCGTCACATTTTGCTACATGCAGTTTATACATTTATTAATATTTCAGTGATTTGAAAAGCTGTTTAACAATTTTTTGCGGAAAATTGTCAGACCCTACCCAATGGTTTAAGGTATAAATATTATGCATCTATTATCCATAAACATATCTTAAGGTCTTAAAAGAAGATTTACAAATTTATTTGTATAAAATTTAATTTTCCACTGCCTATTTTGTAATATTCAGTCTTTATTTTATTTACCTTAACACCAAACACCTGTCATTTTGCAGTAATAACCAGCCTAATATAGCAGGGCAGCCTAATAAGGCCTCAGCGTGGCACGCCATGTATTGGTAGTAATTTGCCGGGCAAACATTCAGTGCAGGAAGTGTTCATATGGGTCACGATGATGCGGTTAGATACTGGGCTGACTTTAATATACTGATACATGATACACACTATGGCAAAGACGCAGCCATGCTTTATGTGATTAACTATGTACTATTGACTATAGCATTATTATATATCACGATTTTTGTAATTGACAAATATGTATTGTTTAAAACAAAAATTGTTTTAATTCTATCAGGGTTTAGTAAACTCCTTTTTAATCAGACCCCTGTTGGAGCAGTATCAGCAAATTTTTTTTAATTGTGTGACCTATGGAACTTTCTGTTTTTGATTCATGAAATGTGAAACTGGAGATTCTAAATAGCCTTTGATCAAGGAGAAGGCACTAAAGTGTTTTTTTTCAATTAAAGTTATTATTATACATAATATTTTTAATTAGGCCTTCGTGTACCCCCTAAAACTAGTCCACAAACCCTAGTTTAAAAACCTCTGTACTAAATAATTTGCAGAATAGTTTTAGCTCAAAACTCGTAAAAATAGCAATCCAACTCTATTTTTTGCTGAACCTTGAAAAATTTCAAACAGACTATATTTTTTTTAATTTTTAGACAGGTGCTAACACATAAAAAATAATAAAATAAGTTTTTTATTTATGTTTTATACCTCAATTTAAAAAAAACTTAAAGGCTAACACTAAAAAAGCTAAACATTGAAAGCTAACACTTAATTTGTTTATATCCATAACCAAAAAAAAACAAAAAAACATTAAGTTTGTTTTTTATGTTTTATATTTCAATTTTACCCAACTAAGGAAACTTACACTTTACTGAACCTTGAATGAACCAAACTTATTGAATTGTAAATCAAACTTTATTTTTTTAATCTCAGGCATGTTACAACACATGGACGGGTCTATTTTGAAGCCAGTTCAGCCTCCCCCACGTGGACAATGTGAGGTTTCCTTCTACCAGAAAGTTTTTGACCCCAAATGTGAGGACCCCGTTTTGCTCACCCTTCAACCCTTCCTTGCAAAGTTTCTAGGAATGTGGAACGCACCGTCTCCTTTTACCGGTAATTTTATTTATTTTTGTATTATTGAAAATGTTTTCAGGCTACTGTTTTACATTTTGTAATAACTTTACTTGCAAAAAATAAATTTTATTAGAACTAACAAATTTTCAAATTACAATTTTATTCAAAAAAGAAAACTTAATTTTTATTGTTTCATTTTTACCTGTATTTTTTGTATAATTGAATATTTTGGGGCTACTTTTTTACACTTTGTAATAATTTCAATTGCAAAAAATAATTTTTACTAGACTCTATAAAGTATCTTATACAATTTATTCAAAGAAGAAAATTGAATTATAATTGTTTTACTTTTACATACATTTTGTCCCTAGTATATTAAAACATGTTACTAAAGCCATAATATTTTTCTGTAGATATATTCATATAACATAGGTCAATATGCTTTATTTCATACAATGCATTTATTTTCATACAATGCAATATTCCAATTTTATACAAAGCATTACTGTTCTTTATAAATATGGTGGTACATTTGTTATGAGTAGCATATTGTGGCCTCTTCATCATTAGTCAGCGCCATCATTTTGTTTATGTTTTTATTTCGGCAACTGCCCACAGGCTATTTTTATGACAAAATAATGACATCATTAAGTCATAAACTTTACAATTAGGTGTCAGAGCGATTAGTGACCTAAGCTTAGCACCTTTTCGACGTAGGTATATCTGGTAACTGGTTATTTTCTCAATAAGTTTTGGAAATTATTCGGTTCAGGCAAAGTGTATCTTTGGAATTGTGTGTAAGGTCATAATAATGCATTGTTAGGCACAATAATATGCATGATAATAAAACTTTGCATAATTGGCCAGCTAACATTAAGCATGATAGTTTATGCACACCCTTAATTAATTAAGCTTTTAATATAATACTCAAATTAAACATTACAATTTTTATTTTTCCCCAGTCACGGCATTGCAAACCATTTTATTTCATTTAAGAATTTCTTCTTTTTTTTTTTAAACTTGTTGAAATGGCAGACTTGAGCAAAAAAGTCATCTACTTTGGTATTATGAAATACATTTTTGAACTTTTTTGCTTCATTTGTCAGTTTTAATAAAATTCAAACTTTTTTTTTAAATGTACAAAATTGTTTTTTAACTGATTTTTTTTATTTTAAACTTTTTCAGATAAGTCCATTGGTTTGAATGTCTTAAAGAACAGAATTTATACCTAACCACCATAAAGAAACTAATAAAAACACAGTTAAAAACCAAAACTTAATTTTTGGGGACATACATGAAATTAAAAGACTAAAGAAAAAACTGAGAAATACTCAGTTTTAAAAAGGAAACATTTTTCAGACATGTACATAAAGTTAAAAGACCTAAAGAACAGAATTTATTCCCAATCGCTATAAAACAGCTTTAAAAAAATAATTCAACTTTTCCAGACATGTACATGAAACTAAAAGACCTAAAGAACAGGTTTTATACCCAACCGCTATAAAACAACTTATAAATTTTTCCAGACATGTACATGAAATTGGAAGATGCTTGTCGCCGCTTTCGTAATCCTTCGATCCTCGACATAAAGATCGGAAGGGTTTCGTACGACCCTGATGCTGATGAAGAGAAAAGGTCGATAGAAACCGCAAAATATCCTCCACTTCAGGACCTTGGCTTTCAACTGCTCGGAATGAGGGTAAATAAAATATTTGTATATATATTTTTTTTTTTTTTTTATAAAAAGTTAACAAGCAACGAAAATTTAAGTTTTAATTTTTAATTTACATTTTCTGTCGTTTTTTTATTATTTTTTTTGCTTTATTGGTTTAATTTTTTTGTCTGAAATTGCAAAAATAACCTACTGCAAGTTAAATATTTTATAGCCACACTGTCACAATTAGATCAATTAAATTCTTGGTACTCTGGAGAAGCAGTGGAAATATTTTACGCCGATTTTTTTAACCTAAATTGATGCTGAAGCTTTGGGTTTCAAAAATCCGAATGTTTGAATGTGAAAACATTGATTTCTCTTCAATTTCAAAATTCTAAAACAAATTTAATGCAATGCTAGCTGTGGTTAAATGTTAAACCAATGTCCTTAATACAAACCTGAAATAAGATAACGGGCTTTGTAAGGTTACAAATTAAAGTCTCGTTAATTGGTTCGGTTTTCTGTTCGTGTCAGTTTAACGAGGCCGCTTGAAAGGTGACAGCACTCTCGTGACAAAACTGCCACTTCGGCCAAATGCCATATTTTAACATTTAAACTCGTGACCTGACCTGAGTTGAGCAGCTCAACGCAAAATCGAAATGCTGCAATCGAAATATGATCAACCTTAAGACGTAGAATGAATATCGAAGCCTATACAGAAGTACATCTTTGTTAAAAATGTCAAGTTTGTTTGAAACGTTTCAATATATGCTACCTACTTCTGTATGCTTTGCCGGTCTGTCGTTTAGTCATTTAGTCACGTATTTTTTAGTCAGCGTGGTAAAATTGCTTTAAAATAAGCGTAGGTTCTTCTATTGGTAAATAAGAAGAAATGACACTAAAGTAAAAAATAATTGCGAAAAAACCTGGCGAATTAAAAAAAAAATAGCTTTAAAGCTAACTCGTAACTTCGGCTGTACAGGTTACCAAATCAAAAACGGTATAACAGAAACTAAAAAAACTTAAAACTATAGTTATAAAAGTTCGCTGCTAAACCTTGTTGGAAGTGTGATACCATTAAATCAACTTTCTACGTTTTGAATTAACCCACAATTACGTGACGTATCACACACAGTGATAAGGTGGATTTAAAGTTAATTCTGTTTGATATGAGTTCGCATTGTCTGTTAGTCATTAACTTTTTTGGAACTGATCAACGATTCGTTTTTTATTTTTATTTATAGTATTATATTTTTAGATTGAATAACATTGTCGCTCAAAGGGAAACTGAATTAACCATAGTTTGTTTTGTGATTAGCGTTTGTTTTTTTCACTTTCATTTTAAAGAGATACACGTTCAAGGTTAAATTGTTCGTTTATGTTCGATCCTTGAAAAATATGACTGGTCAAACTATTTACAGGGTTGCAACAAATTCTTTGAATATTTAAAATTCTTTAAATGTCTTTGAATTGATATGCATATTAAAAAGTCGTAATAAGAATATCAAAGCCCACACAGAAGTACGGAGCATTTCGAAACGTTCAAAATGCTCCCTACTTCTGTATGGGCTTTGATATTTTTATTACGTCTTACTACAACCTCCCACCATCATGCTCCAAAATATTAAAAAGTGTGTTTTTATTAAGTCTTTTGCTTGCAAGTTTATTTAATTGGCCTCATAGTTGTATTTTGGTAAGCCGCACGAAAAAATAAAAAAAAAAGGTAAAAAATACGTCGTTTTATAATTTAAAATATTTTTCTTCTTGCCCACTGGCAACGTTTCAATAAACACCGGTTAAGAAGGGCTAAATTAGTAGCAAAAACACCGGTAAATGAGAAAATACGTTGTATTTTGCAGATATCTGGCCCCTCAGCAAACGAAGCGATCTTCTACGACAAGAAATATGGACGATCGTTGACCAAAGAGAGGATTTTTGAAGGTGGGCTTTTCGTAAATTAAAAAATAATTATTTGAGGATTGCAGCTAAATTTTCCGTTTACACCACGTTACTTAATCGTTCAATACCAACTTGGTAAAGTATGTAATTCCTTGAACAAACATGATGCTGTTGTACCGAGCTTTCAATTTTGAGGGTTCGTGTAGTTGTACTTATCTACAAAGATATATGCTTCTAAAAAGGACGTACCTTTCTAATTTTACTTCGGGTTTTTGACTTTGTGAATTTTTGTTGAAGCATTATGTTCACTTTTTATCCTTTTAAAATTGTGGTTCATTGTTAAAACAGTCTCAGCTTTTTAACATAAATTTGTTTTAATGCATAGTAATTTCGTTTTTTTAACCCTAAAATTAGCTTAAACGAAGCAAAAAATGCTTCAAAATTAAGTTATTTTATTTTGCTACAAAAAGCTTAACTGTAGCTTTATAACGAGTTTTAGAGCCAAAAAGAGTAGATCGACATTAACTTGATTAAGACGTCTCGATACGAGCTTATATCGTTAACACTTAATCTTATAACGCTACTAACTTGAAAACATTAACTGAAGATGATACAAGCTCGTATCGAAACGTCTTAATCAAGATCATGTTGATTTACTCGACCTTTTTGGCTTTGCAATTTATTACCAAGCTACGCTACAGATCCGTGTTTGTACCAAAGCTAAGAAGTCTTTTAACAAAAACGATGTTTTCCAGTATATTTTCAATTAAATCGAGCCAACGCTGAAATACGCGCACAGGTTGATTTATTGCAATCACGCCATACATTACGCCTATTTATCCAACGCAAGACCAACCCGGCCCAACAATGGATTTCCAGCGAAGTCAAATACACGCAAACCGATTTAAGTCAAGGCATTCTAAAAGCTCTGGGTCCCGAACCCCAGCAAACGCATTCAGAGCGGACCTCGGCTTATTTGCACTGACAATATTTGGATTGAAAGCAACTGTCTGTGTGCTGCTAGATCATAAAAGCCCGAGCCCCATCGCCTATTGACTTGCCCAAGTGTTGAAACATCGCTAGCATTGCCCAGAAAACTTGACTGCGTTTAAAGATGGTTTGGTTGCCTAAGGCAGGTACCACGTTAAAAAAAACAGACTGGGATTTTGGTGTATATTTTTAAAAACGAGACAAACTTTTAAAACAAAATTCTATTAAAGAAACGCTTTGGCACCATAAATATATTAAGACTTAATTTCAGATAATTTCTAAGCGGATCTGCGTTAAATTGAAAAACCACTGTCGTACACTTTGCAGAAATGTTAAAAAATTAAATTTCGTTGAGAGTGCATCAAGTAAGCCATTTAGCTAAAATAAGATTAAAAATACTTTTATGTAGGATAACCTAAGCTAAAAACATTGGGTAGCACTTGCCCAAGGTTTCACCACTGGCTCAGAATCGTAGTTGAAATACCTACCTTTGAAGTAAGTTATTTGGCCTTTCAGGAAACAGAATGGCACACCTTGCCGTTTATTGTGCCTGTAAATTCAAGTCCCATTGTGCCACGATCCTATGAGAAAACATTTCTGCCGTTTGTCAAAGCATCAAATGTTACAAAGCAACAAAACCTAGAAAAAGTTTTTTTTTGAAGTAGAAAAATCTATAATAACATAGTATTAAAATGTGTTTGTGTGTGTGTGTGACTGTTTGTGTGTGTGTGTGTGTTTGGTTGTGTGTCTGTGTGTGTGTGTGTGTGTGTGTGTGTGTGCACGTTTGTTGGCCTTACAAAAGCAAAATATACTCTAGAACTAAGAAAATAGGATTGCTTTGTAAACATGCGCATTGTGTGTATATACCTTGGTCCCAAAAACAATAACTGTTGAACTAAAAATATTTTCTTTTCTCGGTAAGCTTGCTTATATTATGCGTCTGTTTCACTTGTATAAATACGCTGATCTTATCAGAGAAACACAACGGTTGCCAAGGGCACGTATTTGTTAAGGTGTGTGTTTGTGTGTCTGTCTGTGTGTACACAAGGATGCACAACTCAATTTAAGGGGCGAATCGATAAGTCAATTTATCTAAAGCATTTGTCTGTGTTACAAGGGTAATGTTTAATTTATACCCGGAATTCTAATCAACGCCCTATTCAAGTCTGTCCTTTATACAACCTCTTAACGTAATTAAGAAAGGCTGCCTTACAAACGACAGTTTAATCACCAAACAAACCGGTGCTTTTTACCCTTTTTAAGCGTCGTTATCCCCTTTTTTAAAAGTATAAAGTTGTTTAATAATGAATAAAAACACTATGTTGGTCATATAATTTGCAATAAAGTGAAAATACAAAATCTTTAGTGTCGCAAGGTTTATTTCATAATTGATCTAATGCCAAAATATCTCGATAAAGACGTTTCGTTACGCACTCCTATCGTCATAAGTTAATTATTATAGGCATCATTAGAGATCCGTACATAGCTTCTTTGTTTATCTCATGTATATATGAGCACAGCATGTATTTCGTCGCAATGAAAACATTGCTCTTTATTTTCAAACCATAAAGTATTTCACAGCATATTTTATATTCTTTATACATGTGCGTTTTGTAGCCAATTGATGCTTAGTCGTATGCTGTTAATTGAAAGGTCCACGGCTTAGCGCTGCAGACTTGGATTTCAGCAGGAAATGGTATTTCAATATAGATCCACCCACGTAACGCACAGAGCCATACTATGCAGCATAAGCCATGGCAGACACAAACATATCTTTCGTTGTAGCGTAAAGACTGGAGGTTGTAAAAAGGTGTTGAATGAACATCGAATTTAATTTCATTCATTTTTAACTTCCGATGTTGAGATTTATTTAGGATTTATTCAAAACGTTCAAGATGATACCTACTTCTGTATGAGCTTTAATATTCATTCTACGTCTAACTACAAACTCCAGCCATTATCGTAAGATTTATTCGAAACATTCAAAATGCCACCTACTTCTGTCTTTGATATTGACGTTAAAAATAAATACTTTTTTAATTGAAACGTTTACAAAATGCTACTCTAATTTGCTCAAATTTACAAACACGTTTTCTAGAAAAACATCGCTATTGCTTAAAAAGGCTCAAATTTGTGTTTTTGTATTTATTTTGTTGTAATTTTTTTTTATTGATTTATTTTCATTCTTCAGGTTTCAACCTCTTCTTTTCTGGCAACGAGGCTTGGAAGAAATACATCGTTAAGGCTTTCGTTCAACGTTTAGAGATGATTCTTGGCTGGTTCGAATCCCAAGACAGGTAAGTGTTTCTGTTGAATGTGGTTCACAATGTTGGTAAACTATATTCTTACTGGTATTCGCAGCCTAGCGATTCTAATTAGAATTTAAATCCTATTTGAAAATATATTTAACGCGTTGAATCAATTTTCAGTCGAAATTAAAATGTGAAAATCTTTAAAATGTGAAAAATCTTACAGACGTTTTAGTCTCTGCCTTTACTCAACACGCATGAAATTCAGTCAACAATTTTAAAAGAACTTCTTTTTGAAAAAAACGTTAACTTAAAAAATTTAAAATGATTAAATAAACTTAAAAAACCGAAAGTGCAGAGCGATTAACTTGAATCATATAAAACTTTTTGGCGAGTAAAATGCAGTCAAAATTTAATTCAGTGAAAAACAATGCGGACGTCAATTAATCTGACTTTACCTTGAGAAAAATGCATAGAAATCAGACAAAATTAAGATATATTTTTTTAACTTAAAAAAATTCAATTAAAAAACACTCAAAAAATTAAAAAAATACTTTAAATATTTTTATGACATCTGTAATTTCACTAAGTAAGCTTCACAATTGAATGTTAAGCCGACTTTCTGCGAAGTTATTTTACGATGTTTTTTATCACCCCTTCTTACCGTACTTTACCGGATCGTAAGGTTTAACGACGTCTCCTCTTTCCACCTTTACGAGTCGTTTTTTTATGTCCTGATTGCTTTTTTATGTTTTCTATGTTCTGTTTGCTAAGCTGAGACATAGACTTGATACCATTGTAGGTTTCGAAATGACTTTTTAAATGAGAAATTTGCCAATGTCAGGTCTCGAAATGAGTTTTTATAGCAGACTTCAAACAGTCTTTTTCTGGCATACGTTCATACACCAAGCCATTGTTTCTTAAATTTTGACCTCACTGCGTAACTGCAGACTTCTAGAACCTCGCGAAACTATTTGAACTAGCGAGCGAAGCGCCTTTTTTATTAAACCGGTACTTTTTGTTTTTGAAATGCTTTCAGGTTTGAATAATATAGCCCTTATAGTTATTTTATCATTAAGTATTTATAGGAAGCCAAAAATATAATAAAAAATGATAAAAAACATATGTTTTAGATTTTAGTTTTTTTTTCACTTGCGCGCGGCGCACCTGGCAACGTATCATGGTGCACCAGTTAAAAAGCGCTGCATTAAGCTTATGTTGTTCTTCTGCGTCTTAATACCATTTTCGTGTTGTTTATACTTCAGCTTGTCACGTTCCTGCATGATGTAGGCAGGTGTATTATATTAATCTGCAGGTGTATTATATTATTTTGAATCCGATTTTTATAACGAGCTTTCCATAAATAGCGGCAGGGCAGCTGGATTTATCTGCCACTGCTTTAAATTCATCTTGAATTTTATTCTTTGAAACACAATTCTGAAAGTAGATTTATCGTACATTAAGTTTTTTTTATTATTCTGGTTTTCTTTTCGTTTAACATTTGTTAAGGTAAAAAGGAATAAAACATTATGTAACATCTTTTATTTTAAAATACCGTAGTATTTTTTACATTAAATTGTACGAACACCCTGAAATACATGAAATACAACCTTTTTTTTGGAAAATAACAAAAAGTTACGTTGCACATTGAAAACCATTCTTTAGGCGCACTGGTGTAGCAGTTAAAGAATCACTGTTAAAGTTTAATGTTTTCATTCAGGGGATTTTTGTAGTTGCGGGATTTTAGTTGGCGATGTTCGTCATATCCTTTCTATATAGCTGCGCCTAAATGTAATTACGTAAACACAAGAGGACAAAAGTTTGCGTAAATTAGGACTAGTTTAGGGGAAGATAGGCGTGTTAATGTTTCGTGGTGCTCTAATTTATTGGTAAAAGTTTGTCAGTGTGACTGTGACGTTATTTTGTCGTCAATAACATCAGTGCTATATTTATGGATTTTAAAAACCTCTGTAAAAGCTTAAACAAAATCTGATGATCCCGCTTAGAGCAGTGGTTCTCAACCGCCGGTCCGCGTCAACTTTTTTGCCGGTCCTCCAAATATATTACAATTTTATATCTCAATTGCAAAATGCAAGATGTTAAAAGCTTGTTTACCAAATTAAGAACTTTGTCAGTTCCGTAATTTGCAGCATTGTGACGTAACACAAAGTTAATTGTCTACTTTGGACTTACCGTACGTTACAATGCGCAGTGTTGTGCACAACTGTTTATAAGTAGGCTACACGTCGTTGAATTCTTCTACTTTAAGATAGTTGTATGTGAAAAACTTTCGTATACCACGCATGATATAAGAAAGACAGCAGAAAATTGCTAATTTAATTGAAGTTCCCAGTCTTTGCTTTTAAGTTGCATACTTTAGTCGTAATTACATTTTGGGTTGATTTTGATTTTTAAAGGTCCACCGGTCCGCAAAATTTGTTTTGAAATTTTACCGGTCCGTAAGCTAAAAAAGGTTGAAAACCACTGGCTTAGAGTATATTTCTTAAATAGGTAATTCTAAAACTTTTTCAGTTTGAGGCACACCAAGGAAAAAAATTCGGCGCATTTCTACAAAACATTAATATCACAATTGTCAATCATGAATCACAATTACCAAATTATTTATCAGTTTTCCGAAGGTCGTTGAACAGTGCCATCTGATTTCCAAAAGATAGCGCTCCTTCAAAAAAACATAAGGTTAAAACTTGCCAGTTAACCTAAATACACGCCAGGAAATAGAAGTATACCACATTACTATCAATAAACACAAGATCGTAAAGGCTTGTCGAAATAACCTTCGGAAAAGGTTACCGAAATAAGTTAGCCTGATCAGGATTGTAGTGGAAACAAGGTAGGCTAAAAAAAACTAACCGCTGGTGAGGTTCGAACTCACGACCTTGGCAAAACTGGAATTTTATATAATCTGTGACGTAATCGTTGGCCTAACGACTTCTGAAGGGTTTGATAACAGAATATACACATGGTGTGTACGTTTGAGTTACTATCAATAAACTAATAAATGGTGTGATTTTTTTGTTTGAGTTTTAGTTGTTTATATACGCGTCAGTGAAGCAGTGATCGACAAAAAAACCTGCTGCCAATAGCTTCGGGTTCCGTAAATATATGCCCTTTTAGTAAAGTGGTTCTCTAAACTGTGGCCTTTAAATGTTTAACGAGGATCGTTGATGATAAGAATTAACTTAATGTTGGTGTACAGTAATTAGTTTGTGTTAAGTACTTGTTTAAATGCTGAAGTAATATTTTACGATGATTTGCTTCTATTTCTATTTTATGAACTTAATATGTCCACAATTATTCACAGAATCCAACCAGTTAAAACTGTTTAAGAGCCGTCGCTTTATCTCGTTGTCAGTGTAGTACGCCCTAAATGTAAAACTGCAGTCAGTTATTTGTTTGCCTAATATGTAAAACACCATCCCACTACGCTCTGTAGCACAAGGCACATCCGTATGAGTAGGTGCAAATATGCCTTCCTGTCTTCAAGGCCATACAAGTTCGTACTGTAATAGCTCTGTGTAAGGAATAAGTTTCCATCAAAGTCGTACGAATATATTTCGCCTAAAATGGTTTGGTTCTGTAATTAAGCATCATTTTAACTATGGACAGAGCGAATTTTGCTCACCAAATGGACACTAGGTTATTTGGTTGTTGTAAATTGTTTTGACGTCAAAATGTACAAAAACACTTGAGCGAAAATTTCTTTGTTTTGCCCGCTTAGCAGAATTCTTCCAAATTTTGTTACAAAGGGTATAATTCTGCTACAAAGGCATAAATTTCACACAGTTAGAAGTCTCGCTAAACAATTGTGGGTGCACATCTGTACGATGGCTGTTTGAGATGCGGCAGTAGGCTAGATTAGAGTCTCATAAAAAAAACTATGGGGTGACATAAAATACTGCGCATTCTACACGTTTTGACGATATTGAAACAATTGTTTAAATGAATTGCTATATTTTTTTAAATGAATGCTATAAGCTATGTACAAATATATTTAATATTACGTTAAACCCCCTTTTTCTTTGCTATAGCAAAGCCTGTGAATACACATAATATTTTGCAAGGGCAAAACGATACATTAAAAATAGTGGATGGCTAATTGTTACGAAATATTTTTAACCCGTAATAAAACTCGGTGTTTAATTGCCGCCTTGACCTAGAAAAGGTGCCGATCCAATTAATGAGGTCTGCGCGGTTTCGAATGACTTCGTCAGTTAGCTGATTTGATATCGATTTGAATTTCTACGTTAGGGCTTTACGCTCTTACAATACACGGAATGGTCGGGACCTTGAAAAAAGATAAAATAGGGCGGAATCGAAAAGGTAAAGCGAAATACTTAGGATTATACTAACAGCATTATCAGTCCCTAAAAAGAAAGCAATTTAACCTAAAACAGAAACTAGAATTAAAAATGTCCGCTAACACAACTGCTTGTCGACAAACATACGTTTTTAGGATACAAACACTATTAAAAGTAGTTTTTTTCGATTGTTAGGCTGAAATTTTCTTTAACGTTAAAAAGTTTTGTAACCTCGTATTGCTAAACTACTATTTTTAGATAAATCCATCTTTCAAAGTAGAATCGCCGCGTTATCACAAATCATGCCTAAAATTTCCACGTTAATTTGATATTAAATATGCACCGACACTACATTAGTTTTGGACGAATACCGATACTACTACTTGGCATCGAGCATCGGCTCCGATCCGATATTATCGGACGAGTACCGATACTACCACTTGGTATCGGGTATCGGCTCCGATCCGATATTATCGGACATACTCACTTCCTTGTATGAACATTTGTATAACAAATAGGCTATTTTCCGAAATTACAAAAAGTTTCGCGTCACATTTTTAAATCTCTCAAAGCACACAATTTAAAAATGTCCTAATAATATCGATTTTCTAATGAATGAAATTATTGATGTCTGGCATGCTTGCTTATATGACCATCTATATTACAAATAGGTTATTTTTTGAAATTACACATAGTTGATCACTAAGCTATAGCTCAAGATGTTCCTCTTTGATGCGAATCTTTCGACCAGCTTGATTTACAAGACATCCCATGTCAGCAACTATTTACATTGCCAACCACTACGAAACGTGTTAGTACGCATGAACGATTACACCGGCTGTCGTAAACCTTGACGTTTTATGGCTTCAATCGTCGAACTTGTCTAGTCCTGCGTTTCCCTTTTACATTTTAACTATTAAAAATATAGGACTAGTAAAAAGTCAATAACTCAATTTCTAGATAAACCTAAAGTTGTTGGTGTCGTTTGGAAGATCCATTACCATAAATCTTGAAGGTAAAAACTGGCATAAATCTCCAATTGAGTTCCACAAATCAATTCTTTATGCAGCATTTAAAATATGTATTCTTAGCGCTTGGTATTAAACGAAATAAATCATTAACTTTTATTCTAATTTACAACCTAGCAACATTAAATCTCGGTAAGCAATATGAATTGACTTTAAAGTCAAATACGCTTTAAAATAAAAGAATTTGGATTCTTTGAATAAGTAGAACTAGTACCTGGAAGGTAAGGAAGACGATTAGAGATCAAAAAGTTTTAATCTAAAAACCTCCAAACTATCTTGTTTGTAGAGAAACTTTATAAATGGACAAAAAATTTTCTATATACAACAAGATATCTCAGATAAACAATTATGAGTCTTTTAATAAACATTTGTCCAAACTTTGATCTGAGATACCTTGTTTTATAGAGTTTATCGAAAGACTCTAATCCTCTTAATTTTTAGCGTATTAAAGTTTGACTTCAATTCATAATGTTTCTCCATATAGCAAGATGTCTTAGATGAACAATATTTTGATCTCTAATTTTCCTTGCATTTCATCCAGGTACTACTCCCACTTATTTTACAGTTTGACGCCCAAAATATCTGAGAAAAGCAATTTTGATCCCTGATTTTCTTCTTCTTTCTCTCAAATACGCTTTAAATTAGGAGGGAGTGTTAACATAAGTAGGACTTGTATCTAGTAAAGAAAAACGACAATCAGAGATAAAAAAAAATGTAATCTGATAAACTCTTGAGATCTAATTTATAGAAAAACTTTATAAATGGACGTTAAACTTTCTCTACATACAATTTCAATATAATATCTCAGACAAACAGTCATGCTTTAAATTAGGAGAAACTTGAGTCTGTCGGTAAACATTTGTCTGATCTCTGATTTTCCTTCTCCTGTTTCTAGAAAAACAATTTTTGACCTCCAATTTTCCTCCATGTCATTGAGTTACTAGTCCCACTTATTTTAGGTTTCCAAGAGTTTGACGTCCAAGATATCTCAGAAAAGCAATTTTTGATCCCTTATTTTCTTCCTTTAGATGGCAATTCAAGTTATTCAAATACTCTAATTTCTCACTTTGACATTTCTGTACGTATTGTTTCTCCCTACAACAAGATATTTCTGAAAAACAATAATGCTTTAATTGTGGAGTTATTGGAATCTTGCAAAAGCATTTCTCGATCCCCTTTTTCTTCTTTCTCGTGCATATACCAGTTCTATTTATGGAAAGACTTCAAACATTTTATGTTATTTTCGTCTTCCTCCCACAGATACCAGTTCTACTCTTCATCCCTGCTCCTGATTTACGAGGGCGAGTTTGTGGATGGGTCTTCCGACTCAGATGAGGAGTTTATCCACAAGTACCGCCAGATGCAGCACCCAACTGCTCCATCAGCTGCCTCCTACCTCGCAACTGTGCGAAAGTTCCTCAATAAGAACAATGGGGAGGAAGAAGCTGCATCCAGGAACAAACAAGGTTGGGAAGATTTTTGTTTTATTTTTAGATTAACGCAAATAAGCATTCATACGAGCTTTCCGATTTGGACAGAGTTTTTACAAAAACAACATATTTTATATATACATTTTTTTTCTAAGAAATAACTTAAATAGTTTTTGACTTATGCGAATAGGGTTTTCAGTTGATTGATTGTTACACACGAGATTTTCGATTTGAACAGATATTTTTAGGCAAAACATTTTTTTCAAGGAATAACATTTTTTTTAGTTAAACAATTTCTTTCTTGATATACTAATGCAGGGACGTTCAACCTTTTAGCAGAATGGGCCGCATTGCCACTTCAAAAATTTCGATGGGCCGCAAAACCTCTCAAATTAAAAGGTGACGTCATAAGATACGTCATATCGTGACGTCATAAAACAACCTAACTTATAAGCACCCGCTCTTCTAGAGTGAACTCGTGCGCAAATATGCAAGTAATCTCGACCTTTTTAATCTCGAATTTGATTTTTCGAAAATTTGAGTTTTCACATGTTTGGGCTGACATATTTCCTTAAAACGGTCCGGAAAAATACACAATTAGAAAATCACACATCTTGCTTAGCAATGATGGGTGCACAAAGTGTTCGATGGATGTTGAAATACGACATTAGACTCGATTATAGTGCCAGAAAAAATACAAGATTAGGCCTATATCAAATACTGCGCGTTCTACACGTTTTAATGATAGTCAGAACGATTGTTTTTCAATAAAGGCTACTGAAAGTGAGAATAAGTGGTGGGCGCACGTCAGTATCAGGCGGGCCGCGGGTTGGACATCCCTGTACTAAAGCTTCTACACGAGGTTTTATATTTCAACCTATTTTTTATTTTATTTTATTTTAATGGTCGTTTAATCCATGAGTCTATTTCACACGTTCTTTACCTAAGACGTCTTTAACCTTTTCAAACGCACAACAAAAACGTTTAAAACAAACCCAGCCATGAGATGGTCGCGCCTTATCACTAGCGCGTGTAGCATAAGCTTGTACATTGTGGCTTACACGAGATGAAGCAGCTCTCAACGCAAGCATGTAACTTCGTGATGTAAGTTTGTGTACACAGAAGCCTATGTCTTGCTTACCGGGTTTATTGAGCTTTTCAAGGTAGTGTTTCCGAATTACTTAAAAGTCAAGTTGGACCGTACACTTTCTCCTGAAAAGGAATTTACCAGGGTTGTCACAAATTCTTTCATTGTTGAATTGATACGTATTATTAAGTTTTTCAAACAACTCTATGTTATGTCCTAGTCTTTGAACTGCCTAAGTTATGTGTTAAGGAAGTACCGTTTAAAAACACCAAAAAAACTATTTTTTATTGTGTTGACTTTTGCATTTGCAATTTTGTTAGTGTTTTTTATGCGCTTTTAACGCGTTTAGGACTAGGGGTTTCCGAAATACCGGATCGGGAGCGACATCCGATGCCGAAATGTGGTGGGATAACAACTGCAGGTAATCTAACTTTTTAACGCTAACGCAAATTTTGGACTGAAAACCCGAAAAAACAACTTTGAATGGTTTAATTTTGTTTTACTCGTTTGAGCATAGTTATGACGTCATTTGGTATCGCATCGCCATACTTTGTTCAAAATATCGGGTATCGTTCTTGGAATAAAATGTCAAGTATCAAGCATCTGTATTTAGGACAATAGGAACTCTGTATTTGCCCCAGCATTGGCTGATTCTTCAGGCGATTGTTTTCTGTTATAGTACCGACTGGGATTGTTTAGTACAGAGAATAAAACGCTAATATTCGTCTGGAACGTTTTCCGTCATGCAGTGGATTATGGTAGATCCATGTTTTAGCATATTTGCCTCATGTAGAAAAAAGGGGATTTTTTATGCGGCCAAATGTTTTACACCAAGTAAGCACACAGTTCGTTGAGATCTCTGTAGTTCCTTCAGCATAGCTGATTCTTTAGGCGATTGTTTTCTCTGAAAAGCTCTGGCTGGGTTTATTTTGTGCAGAGAATAAAACGCTAATATTCGTCTGAAAAATTCGAGGACAACGCCTGTTAAAATCAACTTGAAACACGATAAAAAACGCGCCATGTAAAACTATGCATTTTGCGACTCAAACAAACCACAGGGCCACCAAGTTTTAGGTCGCAAATCATTGGTTGAGAAACACTGATTTATACACTTTTACGGATAAATTGAGCAGGCATTAGTAGCCAACCAAACAGTTTGTCGTATTTATTTTGACACAATTTATTAATCCACGTTAAAATACGGCAAAAAAACACGCCTTTATACAATACGCAACAATTGATCACGTATCGTCTAGCCAGGCATCAGTTCATTGTATTTATTCTACACCCAAGAAAAATATAATTCATTCAAGGTCAAGAAATGCGAAACAATTTGCCCAAACCCTTGTGATGTATGGCAAAGGAAAGGCGTGTAGATAATGGAATTTGACAAGTATACACATTAATCCAGTGTTTTTTGGCCTTTTTTCGCGGAGAAACAAAAAACAAAAGGTAAATAGACCAGAGAAGACTTGGCGACCAATTCAGTTACTGAAGTTTTGTAAGCTAACAAAACATATGAAATACTTCCGCAATTTTACAAAGTATTGGAAAAATATTGCTCAGAATCAGTCTTAACGTGATCAAATAAAGCATATGATTATATAAAAGATAAAACTTTGCCGTATTTCCCGTGTATTTTGACTGAGATTGCTTTCAAATTGTTTACACTGTCTTGAATCAATAATATTTTTCTTTGGTGGTAAAATATATACGACAATTGGTGTTGGCTAGAGCTATACGTGATCAGTTGGTGTATAGTTGTATGAGACCTATGCTCACTTGAAATCTATCTTCAGTTGGTCTCGAATTTCTGAGAACAAAGCAGCCGATCCCAAATCAATTGTGTGTGTGGAGAAATTTCGAGAACAACTACAGCTATGTGGTTTGTGGAGCTTACCTTCTGTCACAGCCGCGCCCTTACATAGTTGTTTTCATAGCTGGCCATGCGACCTAATTCTAGAGCAGCTCCATAACTAGTGTACCGAGGGGTAATCCAACTTTTTACTGACTTTTTTGCTTTTTCAAAAGTGCCGTCTAAATTCTGTACTAATCATACCAAAAACATAAAACTCAGTCAGGCATTTTTAATGATTCGGGTAACTTACTTTCCTTATATGTAAACTTTTTTTAAACCCACGTTACCTCTAATTGCAAAAAGTTACAAGCTCAACCACCGGGCCATAAAGAGTCAAACAACTACAGATATTTGGTGTGATGAGCGAACTTCTATCATTTCAGCCGAACCCTTAAAAATTGTTTTCATAGCTGAATATGCGGCGAAATTTTACAGCGAACGATGGAGTTTTTGCCCTTTTCAATTACTTTTTTTGCCCTTTTTAATTAGAAATCACAGCTTGTTTTTTTGCTGGTTTACAACATCTAAACTCGATAAGATTTTTTTTGAAAGGTTTAGTCTTTGAATATCCTCTTGCTACCAGGCATTGTATCAAATATAAAATTGTTCCTCTGGCAATTTTTTTTTTTTATTAATAAATTTACCGAGGTTTCCATAACCTATAAAAAATCTTCATCAGGGCAAACAAATACATAGCAGCACAACATGGAAGAATTTTGCTAATCAGCAGTAAAAAATGCCTCTTGTGCCACAAAGCGTTATGTTGGTGCCAGGTGTATAAAGGTCATGGCACTTCGTAAATACTTTTGCTATTCAGCTGTAAAAAAACAATCTTTTACCATGAAAAGTCTGACCCGAACGCAATAAACTTACGAGGTGAAAAGTTTAGCGTTTTTCGCGAAAATATTCTGCTTTTTGTCAAATTAAGCGGACTTCTGTCATCTTTACAACGTTCCTTGAGAAAAAGACGTAAAAATGATAGCTGACTGAATGTTGCAACGCAAAGAGAGCGATGAAATTGGTTTCTGTGTTGCAGGAAAAGTGCCATAGACTTTACTGTTTTTCTACAAACACTAAACAGACGATACTTTTTATTGTAACAGAAATTGACCCGGAAACGGAATGATGTTAGCGCAGCAGACCACAACATAACATTACACAATGCTCTGCCTCACCTTATAATGTATAAATGTACTTCGCCTTGCGCCATATTATCAATGCAGGCTTGTACGTTGGAATAAACCTGATTCATGGGGTCATCTAATTTCTAAACGTTATGGTATGTTGGTGGTGCCTAGGTAAATACGTAATAAGAATGCCAAAACCCATACGGAAGAGGTAACATTTTGAACGTTTCGAATAAATCTGTATTCATTTTGAACATTTTTTTTTCGGCCACCCAAATAGAACGAGTCTTTGGCCACCCTATTCTTTTCATTGATGTGAAAAACACTGAAGAGACATCATTTGTATAAGTGCGAATTTAAATAATATTAGCCATGTCTTTGTATTTCACCAACAGTCTTTTCAATAATTTGCCCAGAATCAATGGCAATAAATCTAACCATGCGAACTACTGCGGTCGGACGCCCAACCAATTCAAACGGCTTTTAATTTTTGGTCGCGACACATTGTTTAAGAAACACTGTTTTTTTTTTACTTTATTCGCCTTAAAAATAAAATTTAGACGGTTGGATTGCAAGCGATGTAAGCATGAAATATTTTGAACAAAAACAAACATGTAACATGAATACGTTGTGCCATTTGTTCGATTTAAAGCAACAATTTATGCAAAACTAGTTAAACTAGCTTAAAAAGGCCAAGTTATATTTGGCCAATAAATTATGATAATAACCTTCCAAAGATATCGCTATATTGGTATAAGTATGCCGAAATCGTTGGTCATTACTACTTTTCTTACACTACAATCCTGAATAGGCCAACGGTTTTTGGGAATAGCTATTCCGAAGGTACTCGGTATATCAATGAAAAACGTTAGTATTGTTTAACTTGGTCGACGATTAAACGTTTCTTAATGTGTTATTGAAGGTCAAGCTTTAATTGATTCGTGTTTATTAGCTGTGTTAGAAGCTTTATGATGTTTGTTTCAGGAAATTGATAGGAAACAAACCTTCTTTGCTGCCCATTGCCACGCCCCTTTTTCTAAGCCCCGCCCCCTACTAGTCTCTCAACCATGTTTACAAGATAACGCGGCTCAATAGGGTAAGAGCAAACATGAAGCACGTCATTTTAAATGCCCCCTTGTTGATAAATTGTTAAGTTAAACGTAAACATGGTGAAAATATGCGCAGAATTTCAGTAAAACTACTACATTTATTGTTCATATAAAATAGTGTTTCTTTGATGCTTTTTATTGTCACCCCTGAAAGGTACCGAAATGATTTTATTGTCTCCAAACTATGCCCAGCAAAAAAATAAATCAACATATAAATGGAGTATCATTGAGTCGAAGCAATGTATCTTCTGTAAAACTAACACACAGTTTATAGATCTAATAATAAATTTATAATGGTTGGAGGTTTTAGTTAGACGTAGTAAGAATACGAATCATTTTGATCGTTTCGAATTCATTTTCAACATGGTCATGAATTTTCAAAAAATAATAATTTGTACAAAAATTGCGGACGAAGTTGTAAGTTAATCTTTTTTGCCATCTCAGGCAAACAATCTGCAGCAAACCAGTTAGAAGCAATAGGTCCATGACGTCATTGCTCGATTACTTCCGGCGAAAACATATTAGCAGTGACGTCATCCAAGTTTGGTGACTGTTTTAAACTATTTTAATTCTAAATTACTGAAGATGTTGGCTGTCTTTTACTGGTTGTTTTGGTTTCTGACGCAGTGGTTTTCATCCTTTGTAGTGCAAATAATTATTTATTATTAGAAGAGTTAGATAATTTCAATTAGTGCTAATTTTAATGGTAAAGTTATAGCGTGTAATTAATTCAAACTTAAATGCCTGTATAACTTGCAATCAAACAAAAAAGCAAAGTTTACGTTTTGGAAGGTTGTATTCCTCTTTTAGCTTTCAAACGGCCAAATGTAGCATTTCATACCAAACCTTATGAAATTACAAAGCTACGCATTTAGAATTACTTACCCCCAGGTCAAAAACCACTGGTATGACTTCTACCTATTTGACTCTCAATAATTAACTACGGACCATATGTTAACTAAATGTAGAAAAAGTCGTGCACAGCTCAAAATGGTACAGGATAACTTATTTTTCGTTTTTTTCACGTTGAACTATCCAGTATCCATTGTAACGTTAAGAACCCCTAGCACGACGTGATACCTAGTTTACACGTTGTGATTCAAAATCCCATATGGTAACTAAATGTCTAAAACTCTAAAATGTACGGTCATTTATTATGCATTATCTCAAGCTGTTGATATTCGCATTATTATGGGTATTGTGACGTGGACAATCGATTGTTTGTATTTGTTTACATTTAAACACTGACTAGCCTCGTTTTTACTGACCATCACGTGTTGTTATATTGACAGCAGGCTGTTATGATTGGCCAGTATCACATCCGCAGTGTCTGAGTCCACATACAATATGCTTATGAGTATACCATATACATGTCACTGCCTCATTTCATAATTTGTGTTTGTGGCCGCAAAATATTTTCGACTAATTTTTTTTTTTGAAATCATGCGCCACAAGTTCAGCAATTTACACTGCAGAAAGTGTTTTCCTTGTAAATCCATAAGACACAGACGTGCATACCTCAAAATGGTACAAGGCCCGCAATAAGAAAATCTATTTTTTTGCTTTTTTGCGTTAAATTAACGAATGTAACTTTAAAAACCCTGGCGCGGAGTAGCCTCGTTATATATTGACAGCAGGTTGTTATGATTAGCCAGTATCACTCCCGCAGTGTCCGAGTCCACATACAATATGTGTATGAGTATACAAATGTTTACTAACTGCCAAACAGATTGAATAAACACTCTAGTTTTGCAAGCGCGAACGCTCAAATCGGATCGCCGTTCAGACTAACATGGAGTATAGATTTTATCCACAACCACACTTCTATCTGCTGCCGCGTCTTTATAGGCGATAAAATACATCGCAAACATCTTTACTGCAGAAAAACGATAAAATAGCAACGGTTTTTGGGTTTTGGGTGTAACTTGTGTTGTGGAATGATTATGTAACGTTTCGTTCCGCAAATCATCGGCCTAACCTGACAATTTACCGATAAAATCGCATAATAAGGGTTTTTCCAGTTTGAATTCATACACACCTTCACCAACCGAAAGATCTTGAAACGTTCAAGTTTAGTGAGAAATCAGATTTCGGCTAATATTTTGACGAATGAACGATAATTTTATTCAGAGTTTTTTTAATGAAATACGACAGTTGAGCCGAATTTATTCGCATATTTCTTGACAATAAGTTGTTTTTGTGTATTTTCTTGACTTGGCGAGTTGTTAAAAATATTATTTGTTTCCAATTTCAATTTGTAACGTTTTTTAAGAGTTATAACCATTTTATAACGATTAAACCATTTTAGCTAAAAAAAAATATATACCTTAATAATAAATTTCAAAGCCAAAAAGGTCAAGTAGATCGACAGCATCTTGACTAAGACGTTTTGATACGAACTTGTATCATCTTCAGTTGATGTGACTGAAAAGCAAATCAAAGCTTCACTTATAAAAAGGCAGGACGCAATTGTTATCACGCAATTGGCTTTGAAATTTATTATTAAGCTACATTACAGATCCGTGCATAGTGTACCCAAATATATACCTATATCCATTTTGTTAGAAGGAACATGAACCCTGTTTTTTTAAGTTTTTCTGAAATGAAAAACAGTTTATCCAATAGTTGTTTCGATTTTTTTTGTAATTTTTAAAGCGCTGTAACTGTTTTAGCCGGCATAAAAAGCTATTAAACGTCAAGAAATGTCGGCACACATCTTGATAACTGCCTAAGCTCTAAGGAGGCCGCAATTGACCGTGGATCTGCAGAAATATCTCGCTATCGGGAAAATATCGGACCTTTTGCATAGCGGATAAAAATCGACGAGATAAAATGTTTCAAAAGTGACTCTAGGGACGCATCAAGATTTCTTGCAGTTATGATGAAAGTGATTAGATATGAGCGTTTAACTAATCCTTTAATCTCACTTTTGGGATTAAAATTCTGAGGCTGATCATTAACACAAACATACTGTGCTGCCTACTCGGTAAAATGAGCAACTATAGTGTTTTTGAAAAAAGGAATTACTTGATTTTTTGCGTTTTTTGACACGAAAAGTTTTATGAAGAAAAAATAGTTGACTTTGCTATATATTTAAAAAAAATGCAAAGCAACTATGGAATTTTATTTTAATTATATTACCAAACTTAGCAAATATAATATTTTGTAAAAAGGAAATGTTTGAGTAATTTTGACACGAAAAATGTAGTTTTATGTAGATGAAAGATTTGACTTTACATAAATTTGTTAAAACAACTATTGACTTTTATTTTTATTACCCACCTTCAAATATTTTATGTTGCTTGATAATTATATCTATAATTTTTATTGACAGTTAAAATGTTGATACTCTTTTTAAGAGGTGGAAAAAATGAAAACCAACCAGCACAACATATAACCTACGCAAGTGTTTAAATTAAAATCCAAATTCCATTTGAACAAGGCAAAAATTGCTGCACCTATTCAATGCGACCGCATTTTGATCGCCTCTTATTCAAATCAAGTCGAAATCAATGGGCGGCTACAGCGCTTTAGCAGCTGCATGTGGCATAATTGGTGCATGCTGGCATTCTCAAGTGCTTGTGGACAATTTTATGACGGCGAAATTATCACTCTTATTAATCGAACACTTCTGTAGCTCCTTTAGAGAACGTATTCATGTACTTTGCTTAAGTTTGCAGTTCAATTTGAAGAAGTCTAAAAATAAACCGCAAAATTCCCAGAAAGTTCTGTAACTCGATTTGAAAGCAGAAAACTGCAGTTACGCCAAGAGGGACAATATGAGGTTAAAATCTACAATATTCCAAGCATGTGATTATTAAAAAATCTAAATAATCTACGTCTGTGCATTTTAAGTAAAATAATAATTTTTTGCATTAAAAACTGTAATAAAACGTTTACAACCGAATTATAGATGAAAAATAATATTTGCGAAAAACTAAATTTCGTTCAAACGTTAACCGAAATTGAGAGATAGAAAAAAGCGTTTAAAAGTGTTATATCTCTAAGGAATCTGCCCTCCATGGAAATGCAAAAAAAAACATTTTAAATCAAACTTTTTACAGTTTAAAGAAATCTAGTAAAAGCATAAATCATTTAATGGTGAAAATAACGGCCCAAATAGACATAAAAAGCGACATGCTTTATTATTCAAACATTTCGGCAAATGCTCATGCCATCATCAGTGATATGAAGGCCACATCAGTTACACCCGTTTATATACACTTTAGTCGCACAAAGGAATGATAAAAAGATGCGAAACAAGCGTCGCAAAAACGATCGATAAAAACAGGTGGGCAGGAGCGAGGTGCAAGCCACCTGCGAGTGTGCGTCTGACGAAACAGGTGCAGGGCAACCACTGATGTGGCCTTCATATCACTGATGATGGCATGAGCATTTGCCGAAACGTTTGAATAATAAAGCATGTCGCTTTTTACGTCTATTTGGGCCGCCAGATTCACCATTAAACTTATGAACAGATCCGTGTATAGTGTTCCAAAATAAATCAATTAGTAATAATAAAACATAAATATTTCGCTGCGTATAAGACGTTATCTGTTTGGTACAACAAAATATATAATACTGTTTAACTTTGAAGAAGGGATTTTTTATTTTTTTTATGTTTTTGTAATACAAATAAATCTAAGTACGTGCGTAAGTATGTTTTTTTCGAATATATTAAAGTTTTAAAGGGGTTAGCGCAAATATACCAACATATTTTTTTTGGTGAATTTGTACTAGTTCAATTCCTAAAATCGCCATTTTTCCTTGAAAATCTTCAACCGTTACGTCATTTATCAACAAGGCCGCGAAAAACGACGAATACCTCGCAAAATCGCGGCTCCATTGTCCTTTGTTCGAATTGGATTGTCGTCCAACAAACGGTCCCGTTGTTGCTCTGCTATCGCGCCGATTCGATTACAAATGCCATTAATAAAATAAGCACCTGGGATTGGGTTGGTTTTAAGGTTGGGCCGGGTCTTTTTGCTCAAATAATCGCGCCGTTTTAAGATTGCAGATGTGTTGGATTTCGAAATCGGAATTTTTTGAGGTGTTTGATTTCATATTGGTGCGTAAAATGATGACGCTAATTTCATGGAAATAGATTTTATGTCTACAAATCCTGGTCTTTATAAACACGAAAAATGTTTTTTGATATTTGCTATCGAACAAAGGCTCTCTGTAAACACAAAAAAATGTTTCGAAATCAGAATTTTTTTGAAATGTGCAATTACATATAGGTGCATTAATGTGCTGTGTAATGGTTTCCATGGTTCATTGTTAGAGAAATATCTTTGCAATAGAACCAATCTGCAAAACTTTGTTTAACTTTTCACATGTTGCTAAAACAATTGTATAGCCCAGCGGTTCCCAAACTGGGGTCCGTACAGCAATTTCAGAGGGTCCGCATGGTCTCCTTGGGGAGAGTTATAGTCTTAAACTTTTTCAACATTAGGCTTTAGAGAATGTGTAGTACATAAGTCCATGTTATTATTGTCTTTAGTTATGCTTTATTATTCGATCATATAGCGCAGACCTGGGCAACATCCGGCCCGCCAAGCAGTTTAATCCGGCCCGCGGCTTATTTGAATAAAATACATATAGGCTAAGCGAAAACCAGGGCAAGTTGACAGATCTTGTCAAGACCCCGCCAAATTCGATTTTTAGCCTGTTCTAAATGCTAAAACGGAAATTATTTTCTGTGTTGCTCGTGTGTTCCACGCGATTTTTTAGCAACTCCACAGACAAATAGCGTCCTCTGCTCAGTGGCACTCTCTCCAACGAAAGTTTAACAAACTTAGCCTAATATTTAAAATATATATAAATATTAGGCTAAGTTTGTTAAACTTGGTAACACATCGGTAACTTAAAGTTTTAAAAAAGAAGAAAAAACATATAGGTAAGTTTTTCGTACGAAATTTCCACGTATTTTATTCTTAAGTTTTGGGTCAACGCGCCCCACAACTTAATAAACGCTAACATATCAAGCAATGTACATTTTTAGTCGGTGCTCAATGCTTCACGTACCATCTAAATTAAAGTTTTCATTGTCAAACAAACACGTTTTGTGACCTTCTTTAAATCCGACTTAAATTGCACAATTCTAAACGTAATAACAAATTGGTTGATAATTTGTTTTACACCGTCAGAGTATGACGTCATATTGTATGTATTTTAGATCCTATATTTGACCCGTTCCGCCACAATATTTTAGGTTTCTCATGCGGCCCGCGGCTAAAAATAATTGCCCACCCCTGATATAGCGTGTTTCTTGTGACATCATAAAGCATCTATTATGCTGTACTATTAGCGAATCGTTCTCACTAGCTTGTTACATTAGAAGAGAATCGTGACTGCACTAGTTTACTACAAGAAACATTGGTCAACTGACTTTTGAGTTTGTATAGGGCCGCAAAATAATTGCAACGGGTCCACCAGGCAAATTTAAAAAAAAAAAACAGGCAATTTTTTTTTTTTTTTGACATTTTTTTTTAAAGTTTGGGAACCGCTGGTATAGCCTATCTTTACTGAGTGTAATGGTTGTGACGGTAAATTGGAAATAGCTTTGTGATTCAAGTTTACAAATCCTTGTCTTCATACCCATATATCTCATTATATCGCTGCAAATCGACCATTAAGGCCATGTTGAGAGCTCGCGGTCGACAAATTCAAACAACGTGAATTGTCTTTCAAACTCTCGCACATTTACACCCACACACTCACACACGGCAAGCCCCTTATGTGTATAAAGCGGTGTTATGAAGTTGATATTATATTTGCCTGTTGAATTGTCTGTTGTATTAGTACAGGTTGTAAACGATTTTTTACCGCGGACCCCTTTGGTTTTTGCTTTAAGTTTTATGAATGCTTCCAAGAAATTAAGCAGCTCTTAAGTTGCGAGTATGAGCTTAAGAGTTGCGGAAGTGTGCATGGGAACATTGCTATGCTGGGTTTACCTCTTTAAATATATTGAGCGAAACTTTAAGTCTAAATATTAAAAGGGTAATTAGTAGGGGTTACAGTTGTTTGGGTTATCAGTTTAATCCAATAATTATTACACACACTGTTTGAGCTTTATGTTTAAGCAACAAATGTTTAAAACAGTTAAAGAGAACTTGAGAAGCAAATAACATAACGGTGCTAAGGTTTAGAGCTTGCGGTCACCAACTTCAAACAACGTGAATCATCTTTCAAATCCTCACACATATACGCATACAACTCATACAGCATACACGGCGAACCCCTTATGTGTATTGATGTAAGACTCTGATTGTGTTATTAAGTCAATCTTATATTTGTCTGTTGAATTGGTCCTGAACTCATACATAGTTAAGCTCTTTTTATGTGAAAAAAATTTTTTTTTTTAAATATTGTTTTTTAAATAATACACTTAATATTTCAATTAGGGCGTTTATAGACCCCCTAAAACTAGTCCACGTATGTGTATTGATATAAGACTGCGTTGTGACATATCTTGCATTTGCCTGTTGAATTGTCTGTTGTACTAGTGCAGGGCTTCTTAAACATTTTTACCGCGTACCCATTGTTTTTTGCTTTGCGTAGACCTGTCTGTATAAAATGTTAGAAGATTATGTCCTAAAACTGGTGGATTTAAGAAACCCGACATCGAGTCCAAATACATTCATGAAATACCAAATCGTTTTTTTAATTAAATTTTTTCCCTGAAAAAGTTCATTTCTTTATTCAAATAATACACTTAACATTTAGATAGGCCACGTATCATAAAGCCCCAGTTTAGGAACTCCTGTATTAGTGAGGTAGTCATTATTAGGTTCTCTTTTCACTTCTTATTTTTTCCAAATTGGTGTTATTAAAAAAAAAAAACTAATTAAAAAAATTAAAAAAATTAAAAAAATGACTGCAACTCGAAAAATTTTAAATTTTAAATTAAAAATAAAAATGATGCGTAACTGAAAAATTCGGACGACGTATTCTAATAACTTATCTTGGTCGATTTTCGAAATGTTTCGCGTTTTTCTTTCTGTCTGCGGCTTATTGTATCCAGGTGGAGTTTATTGTAGTTTCGACGCCGCGCGTTACTACCTATGACGTCACACAGGGCGTCGCATATCCGATTTCGAACGCCTAATGTTTGGCGTATGTTGTGTACGCAAGGTTTATTGTGGTTACGAGACACGCCCATGAGAAAAGTTGCTTCTCATCTTTCTCGAAACTCAACTTTGTCGACATACTTTGTTCTGCAGGTCGTAGTTTTTGAGCCCTGGTGTATAACATTTTGTTTTAAACGATTCAAAATATTTAAATAGCGCGATTTTTAGGAATAGCGTTATAAGATCGCATCCTTATTGATTACCGTATTTGTCTAATTCTAAATCTGGAAATCAGGTGGCGCCCTTCGACGACAAATTGTATTAAAATCTTGACAAGTTTTGCATAGCCCTGCTTCATTTGGTCAAAGCAGAAAACATACTTAAGGTTATGTTAAATTTAGTCATTTTCTCATACACTTTAAGTCATGTTTAGATTATCTATTTTTGTCAAATGGTGTGTCAATTGTTTTATTCTTAAATACTTAAGTCAACTGTTTTTTGTTTTTTTTTAGTTGATTTTGCTCAAAAACTTCAGTCAATTTTTTTGTTAAATACCTAATTAAGCCCATGGCAAAAAAGGCTAACGTGTTCGAAAAAAATATTATTTAAGACACAGATTTAACTATGGTTTAGCCAATATACTAAACTTTTACAGAGCCCAGTCAAAATAGCCCGCAGTCATAAAGCACTTTATCCCAACCCTTTCAAGTTGTATTCCAGCATACAACCATCTCCCAGTTGAACCCACAACATGCGGTTATGCGTGGGCGCGTCAAAACCGATTCTTCAGCCCACAGATGCCGCAAAACGCCCACGTTTCCTAGCTTTAACCAAACCGAAATAAAACTGCAACAGCAGCGGTAGACTAGCACTCTAGTCCAGTGTTTCTTAACCTGTTCGCGCCTACCGTAATACTAGGCGTAAGTATTTCACTAATATTAGTCACAACTTTGTATTTCTTTCGCAATTTTAACAAATTTTGGACAAATTTTGTTCAGAACTAATCTCAAAAAATCTTGCTATGTCATGTTTAGTCGGCAACCCAACCAATATAAACGGCGACACATGATTTCAAAATCGCACTTATCATTTTGGAGCATAATGGTGGGAGGTTTTAGTAAGACGTAATAAGAATATTAAAAAAAACATACAGAAGTAGGTAGCATTTTGAACGTTTCGAAATGAATAAAGAGTTATTCGAAACCTTTTCAAAATGACTTCTGTATGTGCTTTGATATTCTTATTACGTCGCACTCCTAATTGTTTGTGTTCCAATCGCCAACCAAGCGTAAGCTACAGATTTCATTTTAAAACAACTTTTATGCAATAATGACAACAAGAAAATTTCGCAAAACCAGGCAATCTTGCAAAACGTAAATGCCTTCGAAAGAAAAATCGCAAGTCACCTTTTGTCACGTGACACCACAACCGTATGACGTCACATAGTGTGTTAATCACGTGACTTTGAGCAGTGTCTTGTTTCTTCAGAACGTGATATTAGAGAGTTGGTAGATAAAATATGTTTCTTGTACAAGGATCGTGAAACAAGACACCGTTTGCATGCCTGCCATACTGGGGTTGTGTGCATTGTCCGTGTAGAACATAGTTTGCCAGGGCCTGTAGCTATTTAATTTTCGGAGAGGGTTTTATGTAAAAGATTTTTATATTTTTGTCGGTATATTTTTTTCTAATTTTCAAGTGGTCGGAAAAAAAGCGATTTTTTTGGGTGGGCGAAAAAACTAAGTTTATAAAACTAATAATACGCCACTCGCATACCTATCATTAGTGATGTTTGCTGCTTGACATTTATTCCGATAAAATACCGCCATCCGATCCCATAACGTATGACAACCTTACTGTGATACGATAACTAATTTAATAAAATCAAAACGCGCACATGCATTGATTTAAGTTCTGGCATCGAAATTTTCACGTTTTTATCTAAAACACTTCAGCACCATTCTTCAATTTTGACTTCGCTTTAACTTTTGATAGACTTAGTTAATGTGATTTCTTTACTTGACTATGCCGAATAAATATAAAACCTTTCCCAATCCTTTCGCACACCCCCAATATATACACACACAGAGATAGACATACGTTCATAAAGAAAGAGAGACTGTTACTAAATAAATACTCCCTCCCCTAAAACGCACACACATACACCCACATACACATAGACAGACATACATTCACAAACAGAGAGGCTGTTAACGGGTAAAACCCCCAAAAACACACCCATACACGCACATACCCCTGCCCCACGTACAAACATGAACAGTGTACACATTTTACAAAACACGGATTCCATTGCAGCTACAGCAACCAACACAAACATTTCAAAACACTTGCCTGTCCAACTTCTCATTCATTATTGAAAAGACGAATGACGCACTTCACACGATGGTTCGTGTTCCGTAGGTCGCGGGTTCGAAGCCCGCCTATGTCTGTTTTACGTACACTGTTGCAGGTTTTCGTTATATTGACGTTAAACGTTGGTTTACAATCCGTATCCGTTATCGTGGTCCTACATTTGCTAGGAACCTGAGACTTTTTAACCACCTTCTTTGAAATAAGATAAATTTTAACCTTTTTGTAAAACATGGCATTTTTAACCCCCTTCTTTAAAATATTGCATTTTTAACCCTTTTTTTTCAAACATGACATTTTTTAACACATTTACAGTATTTAAAGCATGACATCTTAACCCATATCTTTGAAACATGACATTCTTAGCCCTCTTTTTAAAAACATGACATTTTTAACCCCTATCTTTTCAGTCACACGTATCTTATCTTATGTGTGTAATGCGCTGTCTTGTTAAACACGAACGTCCCCGAGTGTTCAACAGGCGACAACCCAACATTTCAGTGCCCCAAGTTTGACACAAAATGAAATCTAGGTTTTGACGTCGCTTAAGCTTTTAAGGTGTAGAGAAATGTAAACTGACACTTTGCTGAACAGGCTTGGGTGGTGAAAGGTGTTGTATTGCTGGTTTGAAACAGATATCACTGTTGAAAGAATTGCGAGCGGTTTGCCTTTATGATAAATACGTCCTGCAAAAATTTGCTCAAAAGTTCAAAGTTTTAGCCAACTTCAATTTTATTGTTTTTTTTGTGAAAATATAAGTTGGTGCTATCTCTAAGTTATTGTGTTTTCTTGCCTACGAACCATTTCGATTCCAATCATGAAAATAAATTACAAATCGATAAGACTGAAACGTTCAAAGATACTTTTTCCAAGTTACAAATTTTTAACTGAAAGACAATTGATAAAGCTCAGTACATTTCCAGTTGCATTTCCTTCATTGAACGGTATAATTGAGGTAAAAAAGCTCAACACAAAATTTTATATCCGGCCCCTTATGCAAAAAGTTATTTTGATTTAAACCCTTAAATGTTAAACGCAGAATCAAGCAGAGCCAGCGATGCTTCCAAAACAACGGAAGGGGAATCTAAGAAAAACAACCCGCCATCTTCAAAAGAGGACAAAGCTACAACTGCTGCATCCGCCAATACATCGAACAGTAGCAGTAAGAAGGTAGTTGCTGATGAAAGGGTGAAGGTTTTGATGCAGCGAGTGCAAGGGAATGAACAACTATCCACTGAAGCAGGTGAACTACACGATAACACATTATTCCAAGGGTTCTTTACAGTACAACTTTCACTAACTTGACTTGATCAAGTATTTTTGACTTGACTTGGACATTTATGAAGCAATAAAGTTAATAAAATCCAGGCTAAAAGGTGCACACCACATTAAAGTATGTTGGCAAAATAAGAAAATAACTATTGTTTAATAAACTTTTTAGCCTGTAAATGATCACCGCCTGAGCCTAGAAAGTTAATGGTTGGTGAAAAAACAGTGGTGTTACGCCAAACTGTAGTGTCCCTCCCTTCTACTAAATACGAGAAAATAAATATTTGCAAACATAATGCACTAAACATGCCCTGAAATGAAATACTGCCTAAAATCACAAATGTTGGAAATCCACAACGGTTATTATTAGTAGTACCAAGGGTTAGGCTGCTTTAAAAACCTGCAAAATTATAACAACCTTGCAACATTGCATGCCATAAACATGCGAAAGTTGGTCATTGGTTCAAAAGAACGTTATTTTCCTTGGTGCTGAAAAGTCAATAAAATGTAGGTCAAATTTTGCTGAAAGTTTTGGTATATTGAGATCTGTGGATTAGTCACCGTGCAAAAACAATACGAAAGTTTGGAGCTAACAAAGCCCATAAAGAAGTTGAACGCATTTTGGAAACGCTTTGAAAAAATCTTAAGATAATGGCTGGAGGTTGTAGTTGGAAATAGAATGAATATTAAAGCCCATATAGAAGTAGGTAGCATTTTGTTAACGTGACGAATAATTCTTTAATACAAAATTAATCGTTTCAGTTGTCTATGCTCGTCGGTTAAAAACGCGGACGTGTCAGTTTGCACGTTGCCCGTCTCGCTTGTAAACATCCCACGGGTCGAATTGATGCATTATTGAGTGCATTGGAGCGTTTTGTCGGACAGCTCACAATGCGACAAAAGGACGAACTGCTAAGCCAAGCCAAAACCTGGCGTTTGTGGCCTGTAGAGTCAAAACGGGAAAATAAAGCAAGTTTATCCGTTAAATGATTTATACAGGTTTACGGCGGTAGGACATTTAAATTCCAAAAAAGTGACCAATAAAACGCCCATGTCTTCAGCACTTAATTTTATTTTTGTAACCGCAAATAAGACTGGCCAACAAATTTTCACTTTTTTCGAAACGAGAATGTGAGTTTGTCATTTAAGATGTATTTTTCGCGCTGATTTCGAATGTACCTTTAGATTTTCTCCAGCACATCACATCACATTTTTTAATTTCGTCAAATTTAAATTTCCTGAAAAAAACGCATTGAAAACGACGCACGATAGTGATGCATGGCCCGTAAAAACGTCCGACAACAGGACGAACTGCCACGCCAAGCCAAAACCTGGCGTTTGTGGCCTGTAGAGTCAAAACACGAAAATAAAGCCAATTTATAGATGAATGGTTAATTGGACGATGACCTGCAAAAAGGAAAAAACGATATATTTTTTGCTGTTATGACCTTTGGTATGAAAATAATTAATTTATACGATATCCCTGGATTTTTAGACCATCCAATAAAAACTTATTTTTTACGCACGAACATGGAGCTACAATATTTTTTTCAAATTTTACGTATTCAAAGTTTTTCTCCATATTTTCCACATTTGTAAATCAGGTGAAACGTTGTTTTTTTTTTACTTCAATATTACACCATTTTTGTCAAACTTCCCATTCCATTTAAACCCACTTAAAAGGACATCGACCGTAATGCACCTTAATGTGTAAGACATTCAGCCGCATTTTCAAAGTCAAGGTATAGAGCAGCATTCACCGACAGACGAAGCCTCCAGCAATTGATTGTTCCTTCATAACTTATTCATCCGCAAACCCCATCTGTGTCTGTCCACAACCCCTCCTTCCCTCGCCTCGAGTTTCGCGCCAAAGCTGTTTGCCTGGCTTGCGCGCGCCCTCTTGCGGTTAATCGTTTTTTTTTTTTTTTTTTTAATGCGAAAATACAGAAACGCAATGAAAAAGAAAAACATTGCAAAAAAGTTGTGGAGAAATCGTGCAAAAACTAAAAACATAGTAATCTTAAAACAAAAAATAAAGATAAAAAAATTGGAAACATGAAAAGCAATAAAAAAACGACTGCCAACGCAAAAAAAACAGCATAAAGTAGTTGACAAACAGGAGTAAGAAATATATTTTTTAAAGCTATCACATACAATACTTAATGAACCTCTGCTAATGCAAAACAACAAGTTTTGGAAATTAAAAGATACATGTATTTTAAAGTCATAAAAACTCCTAATTTCAATAATTATAAAAAATGTTTATATAAATCGACCATGGATACACCACCCAAAAGTAAGAGAAAAATTCCTTGAACATTTTTTCATTTTCTTTACTAAATAACACAAAAATATCATATTTAATGGTCGTTTATATTATCCACAGCAACCGACCCAGTCGATTCGGGGAATCCCCAGGTGCAGGGTGAACGAGCTGACCCCGGAATTGCCCCAGTTGCCCCCAACGTCGCCCCATCAACAGGGATCGAATCCGGGTAAGTTTGGGTCAAAAGTAATTCATCGATTTTTGTTTTTTCCACGGGTTAAATTAATACAATAATACACGCTTTTAAAGTGACAAACATTTTGCTTTATTTTGATAAAATTCGCTTGAAAACTAAATATATAGTTTTAAATTTGCTAATATATGTCTTTAGTGTAAAAAATAAATTTGCAAAACAAGGTCAGAACATGTTTACAACAAGAAACACGTCTTTAAGCTTAACAAGTCAGTATAGTCACCCCAAAAAAATTAAGGTGACGATATTTTGAGGATGCTTGGCCACTTTTGACCAACTTTTACTTAAAGCTTATTAAGGGCCTAACAACTTATTTTGTCTAACAAATTAATAAAAAAATGTCAACGCTACACAGAAACTGATACATCTTAAACAATATTAATGCTTTTAAAAGTTCAGGATTTCTTAAAAAAAAAAAAAAAAAAAAAAAAATGATTCATACTCAATCACTTAAAACAAGTTAAATTTCTGTTCAAAATCGATGTAATTCGTGTTTTTTAGACTAAAACTAAAATATCTTAGTCAAAAGTGCGCCGCTAATCACGTTTTAACAACCCTTGTTCCTTTATTGTTACGTCACAGATACTCGAGCGAGGCCGAGAACCGATTGTCTTCGCGTCGCGCGTCAGAGCGCCTCCAGCGGGAGTTTGTGACGTCACTGAACCGACGCATCCAGGAGTCGGCACGTGACTACGTCAAGTATCGATTCCCGCCAGAAATCGTCGACGTCAAGTGAGTAGTGCTTGATTTAGGTTTTTGATTTGATTTTTAATTTAATTTTTAGATTTTTAAATTAGTGTTTAGTATTTTAAAATCTAAATATTTTTTATTTTCGATTTGATTTTTTTTAGTAAGCGTTTAAGTAAAAAAAGTAACGAATCACAATTTTAAGGAGAAAAATTACCCCCTTAAAGTACAGAAAACTACGTATACAATTCAAATGTTTGTAAAAGATTGTTATATTTTATCAATTTTTATCACAAACTTTTTTCATACAACAAAATGCAGATTTTAAAATAAAAAAACTAAAAAAACTACAAATATAGCATCTTTAAAACCTTAAAAATTGCATTATTTAAATGTCTTTTTCCTCCTTTTTCTCCAGTCAAGAATGATTGACTTAAGGTGGTACCCCTTTCAAACCAAAAATATACTCTTTTAAAATAAAAAAATGCTTATATTCAAAAACGAAAAATGGGCATCGTTTAAAATAAAAAATGCATCTTTAGAATGAAAAAAATGCATGTTTCCAACCCAAAAATTTGCATCTTTCAAAACCACATGATGTGCATCATTTAAACCCGTTTTCCCGCCTTTTTCTTCCGTCAAGGATGATTGACTTCGCGCACGTGTTCGAGGAGCCTCGCTGTGACGATAGCTACATCTTCGGATTGCGCAATCTCATCGCCTACCTGCGTCAGATCCTGAAAACATGCTGACGTCATCGCCGGTTTCGTCACCGCTCGACGATGACGTCACTCCGTTTTTCCCGCGGGAATTCCCCACGCTTTCGAAACGTATGCAAGTTGAGTAGTAGCTGTTTTACAACCTTGGTATGTTTTTGTTGTTTTTTTACATCACATCGCACGAAAAGCGCCTATTGTTTGTTGTTTTTCTTGTTTTTTTTTGCTTTTATCCCGTTTTTATCGCGCGTTTTAACCAAAAATCTCTGTACAAGTCGTTTTTTGTGTTAGCTCCGACAAATACGGTATCTTTCTCTACTCGGAAGAAAATCGTTAAAGTCGTGACTTTTTCACCGATATTTTAGCAAAACTTTGCTGAACTGGCAGCGGTACTTATGGGGTAAATGTTTTGTTATTAGTATAATTTTACTTTAATGCACTAATTCCAGGCGACCTTCTTTCTACAGATGTACTCACAAAGCGAAAATTATTCGCAATCGTTGTGTTCATTTATGTCAGAAAAAATCCTTAAAACTTTCACAAACAATCCACAATCGAAAAATGTTAAAACGATTGAAGATGATTTTAATGCACGCTATTACTTAAACCCAGATAACACCGCCACTCATTAAACCAGTGGTTTTTAACCTTTGAGAAATTGCTTCAAAGCGTTGACTTAATAATCTTGGGGGAGGGTTATTTTGGCAATGATGTTAAAACTTATATAGTCATTCTAAATCTAGTGTTTTTATTCAATAGGTAATCGTTGTTCAGTTGCATGTAGGTCATGACTTTTGAATCCAAAAAAGAATAATTAAAATTAAAGTTTTTAGAGGGTAACAACACTAAAAAGGGTAAATACCACTGTCATAAATCCTAATGTACATCATAAAAATTGTTTTTTTTTGCATCGTAAAAAAATCTTATTGGAAGCACCCACGGCACTTACTGTAACGGCGCTATATAATCAATCGCATGGCAAATCAAGATTATCGCTCGATTCTCCATTTTTGGCACGCTTCACTGGTGCTCACTCAAGCGGAACTAGGTGCCTTCACGCATGACGTTCAAAACGTCAATGGTGTAGTTTGATAAGAATGATCTTCGCAAAATCTGTACAAGGACATTTGTCGTTTTTTGCGCATAAGCCTTGTATTGAGATGTCCCATAGTTCTTCTTTCGACCCCCGATATTTTTGACCAAAGTAGCCGATCCGGTACCTCTTGACTTCAATAATTTTTAAATGAGCAAAATTGGTAAAATTGATTCGCACCCAAAATAACGTTTACGATTTTTGGGGGCAAAAATTTTAGATCCCCTGTTGGAAATTTTAGTTACCTTTGATTGTTTATGTTCTATTTTTTGTTTCAATTTAAGATCAACAACGTTAAGTTAGATTACAAACCATTGCTTAAATGTTTTGTCAGTTCAATATCGGATCGGCGTTGATATACTTCCCACTAAGATTAAAAGGCCGTAGATATTTCCAAACCAACGGATCCCGGTGTCGAAAGAATTTACAATGTAGTACTTTTACCGTCCCCCCCCCCTAAAAAGCATGTATTTTCAAACCTGTAGGGGGGTTCTTAAACTTTTTCCAACGCGGACCTCTAAAAAATATTTTTGCTTCGCGTGGACTGATGTCGGCATGAAATTTTAAAAGATGACGTCATAAATTGACGTCATAAATTGACAATTAGACTTAAGAAACGTTTTCTGTCAAACCAATGTGAAACTGAAATAAAGTCTAAACACACTACGCCTTCTTCAAATAAACTCTCTTACTTTAAAAATTTCATTTATTTTTTAAACTATAGTCTTCGTACCCTAAAGGGGGGACCCAAGTTTAAGAACCCCTTTCCACACAAATCCCCATACACATACTTTGACTTAAACCTAATGCAGCAAAAGGCATTTCGTGGCGACAAACCGAATTTCCTGAACTTACTGTTATTATGTATTATGTGCCGAGATCTGAGATCCATAAAGAACCCGTGGCTTCCAGAAAATTAATTTTCTTTGCGTTTTTATTCCTAATTTAAAACCGCCGGGAGTTTTAATCCAATCCCAATATACTCGAATCGAAATTAATCTAGTTTTTTTTTTAGTCGCTACACGCGCAAAGCTAATTAAGTATAGCTGCGGTTTGTTTAAAGTGAAGCCCTTCGAAGTGCTATTTTCGTATTGAGATGTTTCCTTAAAGCTAAAAGCGCGCAGTCATTTTTTTTAGTGCGTTTACTTTTTAAAAGTTAACCAAAAGTTGTTATTAGCTTATCAAGCTAACACCAATTGCAAAAATATAGATTTCTGTAAAATCATATAAAATACGCCTTAACTCTTAAGTGTTTTCTCAACCTCAACCGATAGGTCGCGACCAAAATTAGGTAATTTTTATCGTCTTTCGCCGACTGCAGTAGGTTTCAGTTGGTAAATTTATTGAGATTCGTTTTAGACAACACTTCTTCAAATTGTTAAAAAAATCATTACGAAGGCATGGTGGATCTTAAGTAAATTCGACAATAATGCTAAAATAATGCTTTTTTTTTCGGCTACAAAAATTTTGGTAAATTGTGCTCCAAATTTTTGCTGTTATACTTTTGCTTGATATTTGGGTTGCAACAGAAAAATGTTGAGAAACACTGTCTTAACTGAACTGGTATTTGTTAAGGTATTTTTTCTGCAATTTATTATGCTAAATAATAAAGGTTTACCCTGCTTTGCCTAAAATATAACCCAAAATGAATATATTTTGTTAGAAATCTGTTGCAACGTGAAAATCAACTACGCCTTTAATTATTGACATTTTTTGTACTTTATCTATCAGCGCCAAAATTGCTTCAACAAAAGTGTATTTTCTATGAAAGGTTAAAAAATGTTTTGTTTATATCGTTTAAGAAAAACCAGGTTTGAAACTTCTTTGTTTCGTTTTGACTTGTTTCGGTGTTAATGCAACTTTTTCAAAGGAACAACAAATTCCACTTTTACCATTTTGATTATATGCAATGTTAAAGTGTCGACTAGTAAGCTATCTTTTCAATTCCCCTTTTCCTTACATTATTATTAAGCGTTTTTATCGAAAATTGATTTCTGTTCTGTTTGGTTTTACGCTATTTTTTCCACTGCTATCACCCAACGGTTATTATCACGTTCTTTCATGTAGTTTTAAGTTTTTATCCCAAACCGTATTTCGAATGTTTCCTTTGCAAAATGTACCCTTATATCCCAACTACCAATGACTGTCTGTTGTTGTAGGTATTGATTGCCAGGTTATCATTAATTTTAAACTTCTAAACCAGGTTTCAGAAAAACAGTTATCAGACCTTTCTGTTAAATACTTGTTTGGTTAAACTTAGCCGAGAATAATCTGTAAATAATTTAATTGAAATCTCATGCACTGGCCAGTGTGGTAATGTTTTAAGTCAATGGCTTGACTTCAGTTATTGTTTTCAAATGACTTGACTTGAGTCTTTTGACCAAAATAACTTACTCGACTTAAGTCTTTTGGAAAAATGACTTGAGTAGAACCTAATTTATTGTGTCAAATAATTTGGGTTAGAGTAAAATATTGCTCACCTAAACGAACCAGTTACCAATCTTAATAGTTTAAGTTTTTTTATGTCAAATAATGACTTGACTGGACTTAATTTGAGCAATTAAATACTTGAACTGGGTCTTGATTCATTTTAAAATGATTGTTTACAACTCTGTTACTGGCACGCTGTAAACGTACTGTATTGCCGCGGTTTCAAAAAGTAAATTGTACTGATTATTTCTCTTTTTAATATTTTTGTGGCGGCCTAAATATCAAGCGAAGATTACAGCAAATGTTTGGCCACCAAGTTTTTACTAAATTTACAGGTTAACGTTAACTAACCAAATAATAATACAGAAAAAAAAAAAATTAATTCTTTCAAGGGTAAGTCAATTTTGTTGTAGGGTTAACCTTTAATAATTTATCGCGTGAACTGCTACATTTGTTCTAACCTTATCCAACGGCTATTGAAAGTATCAAAAAACTGTCTAAAAAAACTTTTAAAGATATAGCACAATTACCACAAATAAATTTTATTACATAAATATTCCACAACAAAACACTTGACAGTAACAGCAGTTGCCCTATTTTCAAGTCTGGAAAGAGTTTTAGTCCTTCAGTCTAGCTTCTTGGTACAAAGATTCCGTGAATATCTGGTGGAATGTTGGCGTCAAACTGAACTCTGGCAACCTCCTTAAACGTCTTGCCATCCAGTATAAGAAGAAATGGTTTGTCGCCTTCGCGAATAACTGAAGACATCACGATACCTTAAATAAAAATAGGGTTGTGTTTTAGTGGCAGCTGGAAAATGACTGATACATTCTTAAACGCGTTTATATTACGCCAGAAAATGTTTATGCACCATCCATTTCCGTTGTCCTCTCTTTTATAGTCGCAATGACCAACGATAAGGGCAATTCGTGTTAAACAACTAATTTCAGTATGTCCTTAAAGAGCTTTTAGCATATCTCTTTTGTGATGCAAAAAAATAACAAATTCACAGTGTTGTAAACAAGTAATCATATCAAAATGACTTAAAAAGCCCAGGCAAGTCGGTTTCAATAAAATACCAAGTTAATTTCTGTAGTTTATCTCTTATGGCCTCCCTGACCAACGATAAAGCCACATCTGTTAAAAATTAATGTTCAACAACTAATTTCAGTAGGTCTAATGTACCTAAATAGCAAATTGCACATTTATCAAATATTTTCTTTTGTGCTATAAAGAAAGAAATTTAAGCCAAAGAGGCTTAGTATGTGCATATCTGACTTGACAAAAAACAAAATAACTCCAATATTAGCTTATTAAAATATTAAAAAATCGTACAAAACAAAAACAGCCCCAACAATATTATTTCATTAACAAATTACTAGGTTTCTCAAAGACTCATATATTTTTATGTCACAATGGAAGGTTTTGTGACTCAACAAAGGATTTGTTTACTACTGCTTTTAAAACTTTTAAGTTTTCTAAAAGAAAACTCTTTTAACAAAGTTACAAATATAAGTGGAATTGTGCGATTTCTTCGAAGCAAATTATGGAAAATCAGGCCAAACGTGTCAAAGTGCCGAGATATCTGGCGCCGCTGGACGTTTCAAAACGGCAGCGCGCCGAAAACAGTGATGAAGTGACAGCAGGCCAGCAAGAAAACCAACAAAATCAACTGTCGCCCAAATGCTCGCAGTGCGTGTACAGCAAAACAGGACTGGACGACAGTCTGAGTGAAAACGAGAGAAAACAGCTCCAGTGTATCTCAAATATCGGCGACCCCTACCAGTGGACCAACGTACAAGACTTGCCGGCCGTTGTGAAAGACCCGATTGACGAAAGCGCAGAGGAAATACACTTGACCAGACAGGATAGAGATCGTAAGTTTGTGGGGGACTTGTCGAAATACATAGCTTTTTACAACTGAATATATTCCTGTAAATTAGTTGTTCTTTAACTGGGGAATTTGTTGACCACTAGGGCAGGACCACATGCCTATCAGGATTGTAGAGCAAGCAAGGCCAGGCTAGAAAAACAACTAGCCCGGGTTGAGATTCGAACTCACGACCGGGACTACACAGTTTCAGAGGTTATGCAATTCGAGCAGGCATCATAGCGCCGTTGCCTGCTGCATCCGATTTGTAAAACTAGCCTTTGGTGAGGTTCGAACTCACGACCTCGGTCATACCAGGACCGTCGCTCTACCAACTGAGCTACACAGGCCCAGAGGGCAACAAATTAATAAACAACCATAGCACCGCTCCCTACTGTATACGTTTGTACATACAAGCTCAGTATTAAAATAGCCAATTTTTTAAAACTGCTTTCTGTTCAGATTTAGTGGTGGTCGGAGTTGCGTTGAAGCCAAAAGCTGATGATTTCGGAGGTCTCGACAACGTCGCTAATTTACGGTAGGTTTAACACAGTTTGTGCAAATGGAAATAAACGGAAAAAACTGTAACTGATTATGTACAAAATAAATCAAAACTGCATTTTTGGCGGGATTGACTGACAGTTAGGATGCGACTTAAAAAGCACTTACCATTGTATTATGAAAACAATTAAATAAATCTTAAAACCAAAAGTACGCTTTCTTCGATGTGACACAAAGTTTTTTTTTAAAAAAACATTTCGGCATTATCACAGTAGTATCTGTTTTACAAATGTGAAATGGGGGTAGGTATAGTTTTTTCACCATTAAAGACGAATTTTATTGTTTTAAATTGCGTTTCAAGCAAAACTTTTCTAACTATTCAGAGTGGCAAAATGCGGCCTGTCATTCGAAGTAGCCTCCGATGAGTCAAACGATGCTATTGATAAAGAACTTCCAAAACGAGCATCGCCCCTAGCTAAGTACGATATCCAAGCTTACGCTCGACCATCAACTGGTAAAGCAAGCGCTCAACAAATTGAAAACAAATTGAGAAACGCAGAATTGAGAAGAAGGGTAAAAATAATATGTTTGTTGTAATATTCTTAAGTGTGCCGCGAAATTCATTTGGTTGCCGAATAGTTAGGATGAATATTATAATTGTATTGGATGTGTATCGATGTAGTTTCTAGGAAATGTGCCTCAAATTTTAGTATATTTTTTTAAGGGTTCCGCCAGCTACAAAGTTAAATTGTTTAGACAAGCAATTTAAACTAGATTTAACTATTTTTGTTGGACTAGGGGTTACGAAGTTTGCCCGTTGTCTTATAGTTTTTACCACGTAGCCTATAACTGTTTGATTGCGGTGAGGTAAATCGTAAGTTGTTATATTTCCAAAACCGGTGCATCCCCTCCTAGAGTCGCATGGTGGACCGCTCTGCCCAGTGCAAGGCGATGGTTGGTCGCAACAGACAGCGGATCCAGCAGATCGAACGGCTCGTCAAGGAGCGGCACGACAGCGGCATCAGGCGGATCGTGAAACAAATCGATTTGGCCGCTGACCGGCGCGAGAAGTTCTACGCTAGGAGCAACGAACGATGTCGCTTGAGGAACGCAAGGATCTCAGAACTGCTGGTTAGTGAGTGCTAGGTCGGTGGTATCGCTGGTAAATCTAATTCCCTTTAATAAACACGAAAGAGCGTCGTGTTTTCTTAACCTGGTAAAATTTTTATATTTTTCAGTGAGCCCTAAGCAGAATATGTGTGCAGTTTTAATAAAGCATGCATTTCATAGCTAAGGATAGTGAGTGCTAGGTGTGGTCGATAGTATCGTTTCGGGGAACGATATTGGTTGGTAGTATCGATACCATCCCATACCATCCGCTACGATTACGCCGCTAATGTGATTTTTAGTCACGGACACAAAACTTGCCTGCGATAATTAATTAAAAGTTCTTAGTTGTTCGCACGTGTCAAATGTTTTTTTATCATTTCTCTTTAATCTGTATGGCATTCAAGCCTTATCTGCGCTTCCTACTTTTTAACTTCCTACTTTTTTTTTTTAAAGGGAAATTTTGATTTTCAGGAATTGCGTCGAACCAGGCTTGATAACCTGGGTAAGTTTGAGAGCACAGCTGAAGTGACCGGAGCCGACTCGTTCCAAAGCAAAGGCGAGACTGGGTGAGGTTTGCTCTATAACACCTTCAAGTGCAATTTAAAAGCCCATATTCGCGTTAAAGACAATCCAGGGCCGGGTAACGAGTATCGTAGGCCTAAGGTTGTTTACTATGGTGAACGGCTTAAGCGCCATTAGAATGTATATTTATAATTGTATTTTCCAGGGCCTCTATCTATAACAGCCTTAGCAGCTAATTTAGAAAACAAATACATTGCAATTCGCTTAGCTAGCTTTATGGTGAGCATCCTATATTGCTTATTAGTGACAACAAATTACGAAGACCTCAATATTGCTCTATAAGTTCCCTGTTTGTGTTTTAAATGATCAGCTAAAGTGTCGTTGTTTCAGTTCAGAGGGCTCCCGAAAGTCCGCGCCCCTAAACCTCGAACAAGCTGAACAATCGTCCACATCACCACCAGGGGGCAGCACAGAATCACAATCGCCCTCCTCGCTCCCAACTACGCCCCTAGCGGCCGGCGACGGAAAAGATTCGAGCTAGCTTTTTAAAATCTTCGATTCACCATTTTGGTTTGAAGTCCTTTAGTGGAAACAGAAGTAAGCGACATGCAATGCAAACGGGAGCTCCTATTTCGTCTGTCGGTGTTTTAGTTGTTTTTTTTTACTTTGTGGATGCATATTTATGCGGTCACGTGTATTCTGCACATGTGTCGCTATTGTTTTTGTTTGTATAGATATAGACCTAATGTAGTTATTTGCAAATATGCCTGCATTTTTGTACCTTTTTGTAATCTTTTGTTTCTTCTACCGGCTTGCGAGCAATACTGCGCTTTTTGGTATTAATTTCAACATTTTAATCTCATTGATTGCAAACCAACGTTAACTTGGTGTATTCGCCACTATTTATGTGGCACTTCACTTTATATAAAAAAATATAAATATAGCCTTGTTTTCTTTGCCTGTAAATTGCTACTGCGTTTGTTCACTTATTGTTAACTGACAATTAAACCGTTTTTGTCTTAATCTGAATCTGGAAAAATTGGCATTGTTGAACAACAGAATGCTGCAATTTTGACAAGCTTTCGCACAACTTTGCTTCATCTGATTTGACTAAAAAAATCTTCGTTAAAGAGTGTTTAAGCACCAACCAACAATATCGGTAGTAGGCACTCTTTCTCCAAAAGCGACATACTGGTAGAGCACACTTATTCGTGCCTTGTGTGCAAATATATCATAAGCAACCAGAAAAAAACATCCTTAAAATGTGCTAAAACCTATAAAACTCGACAAAAGTACAACGTTTTGGCTTTAATTCACTTAAAAACGCCCGGCGGGTCATTTCTCCTTATAAGGTCATCTCGTGGCCAGCGATGCGTTTAGCGGAAACGCGTGCGCACCGGAGCGTGTCGATTATGACGTGACAGTCGGTGCCGGCTCGTGTCAACAAAAGCCAGTCTGTAGAAAGCTTCAGTTTTTATGGCGCTGGTATCAAGAGTTGCCAGCAGTTTAGCGCTGAAAGCTAACAGCAGCTGCTGAATGTACAACGCACAGTTAGTGGAGCACAGTGGCTGGAGGTTGTAGTTAGAGGTAGAATGAATATTAAAACCCATACGGAGATTAGTTAGCGACTTGTGAACGTTTATAATAAATCTCAAGAAAATGGCTGGAAGTTGTAGTTAGATTGAGCAACAAACTAATATATTATAGACTTTGATATTCATTATACGTCTAACTACAACCCCCAGTCATTATCTTAAAATTTTAAAATGTTTAGAAAAGCTACCTACTTCTGTATGGTCTTTGATAATAATCATTATATACGTCTAACTTCACAACAGTAAAGTTGAATTGCTGGAACTGTGTTTGCTTTTATCATTTCGTCAGCTTATTTTGATAACAACCAATACTTTCGTTGTTAGATTTCAAGTTTTTGGTTTAAAATATAAAACAAAAGCAAAATGAATGTTGAACATGAAGTTAAATTACTCCAACAGGAAATGAAGCGTTTGGGCACGAAAAGTAAGTTGTACATGTTGTTTTCTTCTATTCTTGTGCTGTTTTGGTTTTACCTACTCACAATCTTATTTTGTATTCGGTTTTCCTTTCTAGTTTGATTTTAAAACCATACGGAGTGGATTTTAGCAACATAGCACAATTATCTTTTCCGGTTATATAGAAAGGTTGTAACGGTTTCGGTTCGTGATTATGAATTAAACCTTGCCAACGGCGTCCAATAAAGCATGTTAAACTTAGCTAACTCGTCTGCTATTTCCTGTATATCAATCACATGTCGTCATAAAATATCTGGCTGTGTTGCAACTGCGAAAATGTACCGGGCAGTTTTGTGAGTGTCATAATGCTAAGCAGGCGATGTGTATTGTCTGTAGGCGACATTGTCCTTTTTGAAAATCGACTAAAGAAAAGTTAACAGCCTCCCAAGTTTTAAGTAAAAAGTCTCCGTCAAGTTAAAATGTTATCCAGTCAAACATTTTACACATAGTAACGTTATGACGTAAATTTGTAACGTTATATTTTTGAATGTCGATTTTTTTGTGTAGTTTACTCACAAATTGTTCGCACGTTATGAATTTACATAATTTAAAAATCCATTAGTTAAAAAATACAAAATATGCTAAAATATGCCACTGCACTAGTTCAAAGAAAAGGAATATTGTAGATTATTGCGTCCCTACGAAAAAAAAAAATGACCGACGCTTCAGGTTATAAAGAACGGTTGTAAATAAAAGATTGACCCCCCTATCCTACGGATTTTTAATGTTTTTTGCAGACAGCGATGGACGATTTGTCGTAACTAAAACCATGTGCGTCATAAAGTAAGACTTTTATCTGAATAAACCCTAAAACCGCCGAAAAAGGTTGCCGAGGGATAAAGTATATACGTATATGTAATGCTGTTTTTTTGTAACGAGCGGTAGCAAACCATAAATATCCTGCAAAAATATATATAACCCCGGCAAATCGGGCAAATCGGAAATTTATGCCCCCAGTTCCTCTGCTGTAATCTAAAGACACAATAAACTTATCGAACACATTTTTTTAAAGCGTAAGGCAGGGAATCTTAAATTTTTTTTACCGCGGACCCCTAAAATGTTTTTTGGCCTTGCGTGTACCACGGTAGGGAAACAAATTAAAAAATTACGTCATACATTGACGTCACAATACAAATAAACTTCATAAATCTGCTGATTTCGGTCCAAAAATGTGAAAGTGAAATGGAGTCTAAAATAAATACAGTCGGTGCAAATCCGTTTTATTTTTAATAAACTATTTTCTTTGAAAAAATGATAACTTCTTAAATATACACTTATATTTAAATTAGGCCTTCATGGACCCCCTAAAACTAGTTCACGGATCCCCAAGGGGTCCATGGACCCCAGTTTAAGAACCCCTGGCGTAAGACAACTGGATTTAACCCTCTCTTTAAAATTTAAATCGACACGATTAATCAATGTTTGAGTAACAACTGCCATTAGGCCTATATCAATCTTTGTTGCTAGTATTGGTCTTAATCTTAATCTAGAAAAAGGTAGCACTGTTTGACAACCAATTACTTAAGTGTTTCTCAGCCTTTCATTGCTTACGGCACCCATCAAAAATAACAAATGTATTGCGGCACCCCTACAAGGTTTGCTGTAGGTAATTCACTGGAATGTCACAATATCGGAACTGGAACAACACACATCAACTCTACACAACGTACGAAGTTTTGATTGGATTTTCCCACTCTAATCTTACACAAAAAGTTGTAAAAGTTGAGCAAAAATCAGATTCTTAAAGATTCTCAAATATCTCTTGGCACCCTTGAGCACCAGAAATGGCACCCAAGGGTGCCGCGGCACCCCGGTTGGGAACCACTGAATTACTGTAATGCTGACAAGCTTTCGCACAACTATGCTAATCGAAATTCTATTTCGAAACGCTGTTTTCAAAACGCCTTTTTGCTGTGTTTTTCAGACAGCGACGGGCTGTACGTGGTCAAGTTCGGCGTACTTTTCAACGATACTCGGTGCGCCAATATCTTCGAAGCACTGGTCGGAACTCTAAGGGCGGCAAAACGAAAGAAAATCGTGGCATTTGAAGGCGAACTTTTGCTGCAAGGTGTTCACGATAATGTTGACGTCAAGTTGTTAGTCGAAGGCGATGATTAGACTGTGTTCGACCAATTCTCATTGCACTTCGAAACATCCCTTTTAAAACCCCTTTGTGCCTTTTTTCCACCCATGGTGATTTTTTGACGAATTTAACCGACTTTTTCCATTCCAAGAGTTCGAAATTGACTCGGAATTTTGGGAAAAAGTCTTGATTTGTAAGTGGGCTTTTGTAAAAGCGCAATTATGGACTAAGTTTCTGCCTTTTCGATAATCTGAAAACTTGTATAGGCTGCCTTTAATCGCCTGTAATTTACGGAATCTACAAAAGATTTCTAGTTATGTGAGTTTGTTATTTGCTGACTACTTAAGAACGATTGTCACTGTTCAATATTGTTAAAAATGTATAAAGAGATATTCGGAATGTTCAAAATGTTACCTACTTCTATAAGGTCTTTGATAGTTTTACTACATATAACAAAAAACTACAACCTCCAACCAATTTGCTCTCAATAAGTACTGTTTTTTTCATTTCGCGACCAAAATGTTTGTTTAAAATTAAATTTTGTGTAAAATGCGATTTCTAGAGTTTTCCACGTTGATAGAATGTTTTGCAATCATCCGCAGTATTTTAATTTTGCTGTTTTTTTTCGCATTTCTAAATTGATGGCGTTGTTTCTGCTGTTTTCAAGTACAAAAGTGCACTTTTAATGTTTTTTATACCGTTGTTTTTGTGTTCAGCTGATAACCAATAGGGACGTATTTTTATTCAAAAAATAACCTTCCCCTTTAATCGCCAACTCCCTAAATCTGGGGTATTACCCATTACGACCAATGTTACCTACAAGGTACGCAAATGCGCAGCACTTTTAAATCAGCTCCTCGGTAAAAATAATTTCTACGCATTTTCCAAGTTAACCATTTTCCTAGATTTGGAATAAATCAGGTGAAGGAAGCACGAACTTTAAAAAATTAGGAGGATTGAGCAAGAAGCGATGTTAACAAAATGCTTTATGTTTGTAATTTGTCAAGTTTTTTACTAATCCGCATGGTTTGTAGTTCATTCCAAATTGGGAATTCAGAATTCTGTCGACGCATCCTAAAACTAATTATTGACTATCGCTAAACGACTAAATCAATCATTTGCTGAATTTTCCAAGTTATTTTGCCTTAAAAGCTTTTTTAAAACTAGGTGTAGTCTTACCGTCTTCTTCATCCGTGGCACCAGGGCGGTTTACAAACACTGCTTGATTGACCCAGCAGCCTTTTTCCTGCCACGTCTGCACTCTCTCTTTCATCTCAACATCTACCTTGGCCAACTGTGAAATTAATGAAATGTATTATTTACACACAATGCTATGTATTATTTACACGCAATGCTATGTATTATTTACACACAATGCGGGGTTAACGGTTTAAAAAATATATATTGGTAAAACTTCACCACACAAAAGACACTGAAAATACCTGCGAAGTAAAATCAATACACCTGAAGTTAGTTAAATGGCAGCATATGTTTACTCTTATTTTCGTAAAATGCCCCCGAAGTGTGAAGTATTCGTAAAAAGTTCTGTAAAGGGCCAAGGTATTTCCAAACTAAACATATTAAGGACAGCCTTAAACACTGGTATTACAAAGGAGCTGGCGAAAATTAATTTAAAAAAACTGGGCTTGAATTTTAACCACATACCTAATATATCAGCACACAACTGTTCAAAAAACTTCAAACTTACGAGTTCACCAGGCAAATAACCCCCCCAGGGAACAAAACATTCATTTTAGACATAATAAATAATGTTGTGTGGAATTTGTTCACATAGACACGCTAAAAATACCAGCATACAAATGTTTCAAAAACTTCACACACAAATTCCGCGTAGACTGAAAATAGTCGCTTAGATTTAGACTGTTCAAAATCACTTACGAATTCTCCAGGCGGCAAACGGTGACCTCCATTCGAGTAGAAGTACTTGTACTTTTTGCCGACGAGCTTGTCGTTTATGCTTGGAGACTCCATTCCTTGGATGATTAGCTCTGTCGTGCAATTAACCAGCCCACTCTTCTCTACCTCTGCTGTGCAACTTGTGCCAGGAAGAGTCACAAGGTTACGGCCCGCCTCCTGTTAAAATAAAACGTTAAACTTATCAAAACTTTCTAGTTGAAACCAGTTGGTGAAATAGCACAAGATTCTTCCTTCTTTAAAGGTTTGAACTTTATTTTGTCTAAGTTTTAGGCTCTAGAGGTGTTACTTTTAATACAAAAGCAAAGGGGGGGGGCCTTTTTGGCTTGTTATAGCCCGCGACTAAAATCTGACAACCCCTGCCCCAGAGCCAACATAATTTTATCAAAATGGGTTAAAAGATCCTATAAAAACGCAAATTTGCGCGTTTTTCACTCTTCTTACCGGTTTTTCTGTGAGCGGCATGACGATACGGATCGATCTAACCGACGCCGCTTCATCACTAAACATCTGTGCAAACTCGGCCGGCGACTTCTCCAAGTTAGACATTACGAACTTATCGTAGAATCCGTTCTTAGTGTAGCAGCACAAGTCAAGTACAACGTGGTCATCCTCCTCGTAAGCATTGATGTGATGGTAGACGACCAAAGGGTCAGTGCTGAAGGTTATTGGATGCTGTTTGCCTGTCTTTTTGTTGATCAGGTAAATGTTGGTCTGTAGATGAACAAGGTTTTAATATAAAATTAATACTGTTGTCAAATTTTAGAGCCTGTTGGGTTTGTCACTAGGCGTTCGAAACACTAGGGATCTTGGTTTGCAATAGAGCGTGGTTAAGATTGCTTTAGTTTTTGCCAGCCGTATTTATGCGTTTAATGAAAAGGGTTCGAGTTGTTATAATTGCTGTAATATCCCAAAATAGTTGTAATTCGTCGTATTTTAACACTTGTTCACAGTCCTTTAATTTCGTATTCGTGATAGGCCTATATCCTGAAATTGACTTAGTCGTTTGTCTGCAAATGAGCGGGGTTATGATCAATGTATAAGTTGTAAGGACTGGAACTGTACTACCGGCAGGTTTTTTAATATTCTTTTAAGACAAGGTTTCTAAGTCGCCGTTTTGGTTGACAATAACATATGACATCACGAGAAAAACTTGTTAGCACAGATTGGTGCTAAGGGCTCAGATTGCAGTCTTTTTAAACTGTGCCGAAACACGTCACAACAAATTCACAACCAATTAACACAAAGCAACCAATCAGTACATACCTTAGTGTCTGGCAATGGTTCAATACAGTCGCTATAGCACATGTGTCTCAGGTGAGCCACTGCCATCTTGGGAATGTCAATCTTGAGCGGCATTTCAACGAACACCGCGTAGTTTGTCGTCATTGCGAAGCTGTGGTGGTAAGAGGGACTTACTCTCCAGCTTGAATCTACACTACAGATCGCCTGGGCTTCGGACATTATCGAGTCAAGAGGTGTCCCTGTGTTAAAACGATATAACATGGTTAGAAGTACAGTGGATGGAAAAGCTCGCGGATCCCGGATTTTTTTTTGACGTTTCGTGCCAATTTACACGTCACAAAGCTACGCCATAAGACAATTATTCCTAAAAACACCTGTTCTCCAATATAAAGCTGAAAGCTCTAATCGTGCGAAGAGTGAAAACCATTGCGCTATTTAGATAAATTTGGCACATTTTTGTCTTTTTTTGAAAGGATACGTGATGCTTTGGGAAATTAAGAGAGGTTCGAATATCAATCCATATGATGGAATTATAATCTAATTCTGTGGTTTTCAACCAGGGTTCCGCGGAACCTTAGGGTTCCCTAGTACAGGCCAGGGGTTCCGCAATTTCTAAATTCTTTAGCTAATTGAGGTGTGTTTATTACACTGGGGTTCCTCGAGCCAGTGGAATGTTTCTATAGGGTTCCACTCCAGCAAAAAGGTTGAAAAGCACTGGTCTAATTTAACAGAAAAATCACTTTGTATTGTTTATTTTTGTTTTTTATGCGAAAGTATGCACTTTGGGCATCTTAGAAATCTTTTTTTTTCTTTTTTATTAAACGTGTTAAAGCACGCCTTTCAAATAAATTCAAATAATCCCACACAATTTAGTCATTTACCTGCTTTAGCTGCTGGAAACTTGAGCAGGTTGTACTTTGTTCTTCCCATGTTGAATATAGAGCTGCTGAAGGTGTAAGTACAACCGTCGTCAGGATCAACAAGAGGGTGGGAAGACATGATGTTGATTGGCAGGTTCTTGGACAAATCAACCTAAGGGAAGATAAGTAAGATGAGTTCTTAAACAAGTCAGGACTCAGCGTGTCCGATACTTTACATTTTATTCCGATAACGATACTCGATATTTCGGACAAAATGTATCGCGATTCGATCCAATACCAATGACGTCATTACTAAGGTAAACCTAGCATAATAGATAATTGTGAAATGTTTAAAGGTTTTTTTTCCATTATTAAGCCCACGTTTTCTTAAGCGTGAAGAAGTTAGTTATATCCAGATAAAAAACTACCATTTTTAGATAAATTTATCTTTTAAAGCAGAATAGCAATGCTTGATGGTAAATCATGGTTGAATTCCAAGGTTAAGTTGGCACCGGATATGTACCGATACCACCCTAGTATCGGACAAGCACCGATACCACCACTTGGCATCGATAATCGGCTGCTATCCGATAACATCGGGCATTTTTACTTAGGACGTACATAAATAAAGATTATTGCGTTTTTAGAGCCTATTATATAACACCACCGGCCACGAATTACAGCCAAAAGGACATGGACATTGGACAAGTCAACATTTTAGAACTTTAAGGCAATGTATTACACTTTGTGAAATGAATCAGATTGCTCATCAAGCTTTGGGCTAAAAATAGGTTTTAAAGCAAGATACGCTGAACGTAGAACTTTATAACTATGTTAAAATATGGCTATAAAAATACGTTTTGGCCAACTGAAGGTACCTGAATAATTATAGCACGTATACTCTTTGTGAAAGGAGGCTAATTGGTTTTCACGCTGCAAAATAACGGATTTTAAAAGAAAAAAAATGCTGATTTTACAACTTTAAAACTACCTTTTCTAAAGTTTCAAGCGTCTCTGGATGCATTCTCCTGATAAAGTTGCTCTCTGTTATTGCGAAGATGTTTCCGCCCAAGTTAAGAAAGTTGATGAGACAGTTGTCGGTCAACTCAGGTAATGATAGCATCGACTTCACTCTGAATTCGTTAAAATCATGTTAGTTTTGTTGCGGTTTTGGCCTTGATTTAGTTGTAACCTATTTATTAATGCTTTTGTTTTATTTATATCGAATTTCTGAGAATAAAGGAGTACTCCGAAAGTACTCAGGTAGTGATAGCATCGACTTCACTCTGAATACATTAAAAGTTGTAGAGCTTAAAAGGTAAGCAGCGCCTGAGATTTTTGAACATTTAGTTATTAAGATTTAAGCTTTTTTTGAGTACTTGTTTTGTGTGGTGGATAAAAATAAGTTTAGCTATATCTCCAATAATTTCGTCTAAAGTTCTAATGGGTTTATGATCGTTAATAAACCTGTTTACCAAATATTATTTCTGTGGTTAAGCCGTCCTTTAACTGCAAAAACGCTTCACAAAACCGTTTCCTAATACTACAACTTTTCAAGAAAATGCTGTTCTGCCAGCAACTCCACGTAATAAACTCACCTCCCAAGGAACCCGTAGCTTCCAGATTGCGTAGTAGTCCCGAACTCAGCGACCACAACTCTCCCCGCCTCAGTGTTCTTCTTCAAGCTATCTCCTGCCACCAAGCGACTGACATACGTCACTTCGCCGTCCTGGATCGAGAACCTGAAGTGAAGTGAATATTAAGTGGTTAGAATGAGGAAATTACATATATTTCGTGACTTCTTTAAAAAGAACAGGTGAAGTGGTGAGAACAGGAGTTCTAAAACTTGGGTCCATGTGCAATACAAAATTATATTTTCAATTGCTTCATTTAACTTTGTCTTGTTTAGTTTAATTTTAATTTTTTTTTGTTTAATTCACTTCACCTCACCTAGTTTGTTCTGTTGCCTTTCTACTTTTGCGTTTTCCACTTATTACCACTAATTGCTTTCCGCCTTTGTTTTAATGCTGAAGGGCAATTTCTTGGTTTCAGCAGTTGCTGAAACTAAAGAACCCAGGCAGTCTGGTTTAGAGAGTGTGTGGTACATACAGTTGATTTTATGAGCAAACGAGCTAGGCGCTGTGCTACAGATTGAGCTTACTGTTGGCGTTTGCGCCACACGTCCATTCTGATATTAAATACTAATGTTCAATTTGAGTGCGGCATCCGGTCAGCGACAGGCCGTCAAGCAATGAATAAGATACGGCGCAACACTTGAACCCCTTGAGGTTACATGGACTAGTTTTAGGGAGTCCATAAAGCCCTAATTGAAATATTAGTTATATTTAAAAAGTAATATTTTTTTCAAGGAAAAGGGTTGAATTAAAAATACAAAGGTTTCGCACCGATTGTAATTAGGCTTCATTGCGCTTTCAAATTTTTCGGCCGAAAATAGCAGATTTTCAAGTCTATTTGTAATGTGACATAAATTGATGACGTCATCTCTAAACATTGTTTCGGATTATAATGAAAAAAAGAATCCCATCAAGGCAAGAATAAAAAAGACACTTTCAAAATATGTGAAAAACAAGTTATCTTCAATTCCCTTACTTTCTAGCCAGAGCCATTCCATCGAACCAGTGCTTAACGCTTTCCTCGCGAAAATGCACGACTCCGGGTCCATTCCTGTACCAGGTTCCATTCAACCAGTTCGGAACATTCCCTATGGAGAAAAATACAATTACAAGCTCGGTACCTCTCAGGCCGGATAGAATCAACGGACGTATGGACTGGTGCGACCTTGTCAAGTATTCCGCCGCTGCTGTTAATCATAACAGGCAAATGTCGATCTTGGGCGGTTTGTTTTGAAGGTGCTAAGCTTATTATTGTGCAAAGTAATCGGTGTTGTATTGTAAAGAATTGGTGTTTACTGCTTTAACTTAGCCTGGCCTGATTGAAGCCTATAGGGAAAAATACTTTGACCTGACTTAAGTTTTTTAAACACTTTTTTGAACTGACTTAAGTCTTCGGCCAATAATTAGACCTGACTTAAGTTTTTTGGACAATAATTAGACCTGACTTATGTCTAGCGGTCAAAACCATTGACTTAAATTTAGGTCATTTAGACCAAAAAACTTTGTCGAATAAAGATATGACTATACTGTTTTTTTTTGCTTTTTTTATCAAGATGAACAGTTTGCCATAAACAACCGCCATAATGGATAAAACTTATATTTCGTGAACACGTTGAACTCACAAAATATAAGTTCTAACACGTTCGAGTTGCAAAAATACAGTTTCACGTAAATTTATTTTCCCAAAGAAAAATTATTTTATACTGTATTACTTTAATAAAACTATTGTTAACAAGTCATTTAATTATCTTTAAGTAATCTACAAACTGAATAATGTTGCAGGAAAATCGAATGCGTTAGGCATTAACTGGTCAGTTAATGACCTCGGTATAGACAAGATGCTAACGGGAAAAGGAAATTGCCAGAACGTTATTGAAGCGACTTTTTAAATGCGCATTCAAAACGAACACGTTAAATAACAAATACAGATTCTCGCTCTCTACACAACTAAATCGAAGATAATCAAACTTCTCAACGCCAGAGGAAATTTGGCTTTTATATAGCATGGAAATACTTATCGTTCAACTTTATCAATTTGACAATATTTTTGACGTCATTTGGTATCGGCCGTCATATATTTTGCACAAAATATCGAGTATCAGTATCGGGATAAAATTCCTAGTATCCAGAGGCGCCCGCAGAAAATTTTCCAGGGGGGCCAATATTAATATATTTACTAAATTTAACTTCAGTAGGCAAGGCCTACATACGATTTTATATCAGTAGAAATTTATATAGAAATCAATAATTTTCCATAACCTTTATAAGTAATACATATTAAACTTATAAACAATAAAATATTCGCATTTTGAAATTCTAAAGGGTGGCAAGTACCCCCCTCCCCGTGGGGCGCCCATGTTAGTATGGGACATACCGAGTTCCAATGATAAGCTTACTGATGTAAAGGCATTCAAACTTACCCGAGATTACATTCCCGAGAACTGGGCTTTCATATTCGACTTGTTTCGTTGCTTCTAAAGTGGTGACGTGTGGGAATGTTGTTACCGGACAATCCATCACAAAATGTTAGTCGGCTGTTAGTCTTACAATCGACGCAAACTACCACCTACATGCAAAATGTTATAAAAAAATCGCAAATATAATAAAAAATTCGCAAAATATATAGCATAAAAAATTCGCAAATATAATAGCGGCATATAAACTCTTGCTGACAGGCATAATGTAAATCAAAACAGCTTCTGGCTACAGTTATGAATGATTTTAATCGTAATGTGACACAAAGATAAAATAACCAAACTAAGAGACCTTAGTGAAAATATCAAAGCCCATACAGAAGTACGTATCATTTTAAACGCTTTTAAATATCTCTTTATTCATTTTCAAATAAGAAGACAGCTTATTCGAAACGTTCAAAAAGGTATACCTACTTCTGTATGGGCTTTAATATTCCTACAACGTCAAACCACTACCTCCAACCATTATGCTCCTTAGAGACGAGATGTCCTTTATGTAAAACAAATATTCTGCGCTGTATCTCGGTAACAGCTCTCAGATTTTATCTTATACACACTGCTTCCAATTGCAAACCAAACCAAGGCATGCAAAACAAAAAGAAAGAAGGCTAACGATTAAAATCAATAATCCAGTTTTAGATTGGAAGCAGTGATTCGCAAGTAATCCTGCTTTGCTAGATTCGACCCACTCTAAATAAAGCGCCTTGCAAGAACGAGTAATGATGTTTTCAAGGTCACTACCGGATTAGAACTAATGAATAATTTATCTGATTGCATTAAGGCGTCGACGCGATTAAATCGATAATAACAAGATAAATATGGCGCAAATTTCAAATTTATGCGTAAATATTAATATTTGTCAATTTCAAAACGATAATCTAACTTTGTAGTTTTATACTCGTTTGCAGTGTTCAAAAACAAGTTTTTTTTTAAATCAATTTAGTCCCAGTCAAGTCTTTTGTAAAATAACTGAAGTCCGAGTCTTGCATTTTTAAATAAATAACAAGAATGTACATGGTGGACAAATTGTTTATGTGCAACAATTGACATAAATAACTAAGTTTCATACAAAAATATTGCTCAATGAAAACACCTTTATTTTAAATAACCCAGGTCATTTGTCAAAAAAGGCCAAGTTATTAAGCCAAGTTATTTTCTAAAAGACGTAATTCAAGTCAAGTCATTTAAAAGCAGTGAATTTAGTGCACATAAGTCAAGTCACTCACTTAAGTCGTTATACAACAATGCTCGTTTCTATTTTTAGGTGTTTAAAGTTTAACCAGTCCCCTGTTGTCTTATAAATATACACAGGCACTTTAGCGTGAAAATGTTTGCAGTTCAAAGTTCACGAGCTTGTTATTTTGCCGGTTGATAAGATTTTGTTCAGGTGCAGACAGTTTTGATTGCTGTACAGTTAAAGGAATGTCGTTACAGGCGATAGTGTTGCTGTTTTTGGCAGTTGGACTCTGCCAAGGCTATCCGCAAACTTTTGAAAAAGGTAAGACTGCTGCTAAACCTAGTTTTACTCGCAATTATGGGATTTTTAAACGTACTTTGTCGTAGACCTTGTGCTGTTTCATATTGTACAGTAACTGATACGTATTCTTAGCCATTGTTATACTCTTCCATTGTGTTATGTCTAGATTTTGAAAACAGCAGTTTGATGGCCTTTATTGTTCATATGACCGTGCTTTTTAATGTTTGCCGTCCTATTATTTCGTATTTTGCATAGAACCAGATGATTTTGTCTAACGTACTTTAAAGAATTCACAGTTTCGTAGTTATTTGTTCTAAATGGATAAAACAGCTACATCCTGATTAGTAATATAGTAAGTTTCACTTTTTTATCGTTAAAGCACCTTATTTTGACATTCATATATCCTAGTTAAACCTTAAGGCTTTAATTTGACCTTGAAATACTTAAAATGCGAGACACTGCCGTAATTTTCATCGGATAGACCTTGATTGTTGTGATATTATTCTTGGTGTGGATTGAAAAACAAAACTTACTTAAATTGATACAAAAATACTTTGGCTATTCAAAGTTTGTCCGGAATTAGACTAGTTGGTTAGGTTTTTTGGGTCACATACTAGCTTGGATTAAATGTGTCATCGCTAACTTTGTAGCAACTTTTCAATTGCAAATCACGGTGTTGTGTTAATGATTGCCTCATTGGTGAACAAACAACATAATAGGCTGCGGTAAAGTTAGCTAGCTGCATTACGATAACTTACAAGGCAGGTTTTACCAGGGGTGGGTCTAAGCAGTATTTTTGCATCCTTTAATTACGTAAAAGCAAACAATTTACGTCTTCCGTAATGTTTTCCCCATTTTTATACCTTTTTTGCCCAAAGGCGTCTTGCGTCCTATCGCACCCTCAAAAATTAAGGTTTTGGCAACTCAAACGATATAAAGGCGTTTTTTACTTTACGTGAATCGATAACATGGTTGTAATGCAGCCTTTCTATTTAAAGTAAAACCTCTACAACCTAATCTGAAACAAGTAAACGATCTGTGTAGTGTTGTTAAGATTTCTTTTTTATGGCGTCACGTTTGAATGTAACTTTCGTACGTCGCATTTTCACTTTACTTTGTGACGTAACGTTATGACGTAACTTTTTTACGTCACTGAAAACTTTTCCAGACAAAAATCTTAGATTCACGCCTGATGGATGTTATTTCTAAATTTTGTCAAATTTGCTCGACTTATGTTAAAGAAACATTTATCTAAACTTATTGCGATGAATTTCAGTGCAATCTGACCCTAGCAAGCTTCAAAGCACGATTAAGGACGACGGAACATACAGTTTCCACGCTGGATCCGACCCTGATCACTTCTACCTGAGTAATGCCGATACTTCGTTGCAATCGGATGGTATCTGGCATTCCACCAAAGATGGATCACTCAAGCTGTCAGGTGAATCTGGATAAGACACTTAATACTTTATATCCTGGTAATATTTGACGTTAAATTTCGAGCTGCTTACCTTCCCTTGGAACATGGGTTCTTAACCTTTTTTGTATGTTTTTCCCTTTTAACAAAGATGAATATCAGATTTACCCCCAATATATAAAATGGTTCTCATTTAAAGAAAAAACGAAAGTAACAAAGTTATGACGTGAAAGTAACTAAGAGATAAGATGTTGCCAATTAACAAAAAAAGGTATCAATTAGCGAAAAATAACCGACACTAGATGATAAAAATAGACCACCAATACCTACAGCTGCGTTGCACACTTGTTCTGTCCCTTCAGCTGATGTGGATATTTTGATTGATAGCTCGTTTACCCCCTAAAACGAGAAATTTAACCCCTGGGGTAAATTTACCCCATCAGGTTAAGAAAGGCTGCCTTAGAATATTATAAAAAAAAATAAAACCGGATGAGTGGATTGGATAGGTATACGCAAAAAGGATTGTTCATAATAATCGCTCGTCTAAAAATCAGCTCGATATCACTCACAAGTACAAAGATATTGAAGGTTAAATATTCTTATTGCAGGAGTTAAGCCGATAACTGGTAGCGACCCAACCGGCGCCTACAGTGGTAAGGTCTTCTCTTACACAGCAGGTATGGCTAAAATGGAAGCCCAGGCCCTTGTGTACAACGATGGAGAATTCGTAAGGTTTACACAGGTGAGCAAAAGGTTTAACCTATTTTTTCCAACATATATGTGCTACCGTGTTGCTCAATGTTGCGCAACCGGTTTCCCACGGGCTGGTAAAAAAATGGTGTTAACAGACTTCTAAATGATGGACAACTACAATAAAAGGTTGGGCAACTGTTGTAACGTTTTTGATAAATCGTTTCTTTGAGAGAGATAACATATTGCAATCCAATCAACAAAGAATGGCCATACGTTTTATGAACCGAAGATAAACCCTTTTAAGCCGTAATCTGATACTTGAACTATAATCTCCATAGACTCTTACGTTTAATCGATAAATCTACCAGGCAAATCGCTTTACACTCCTCAAAAGGCACCTCTTATTTTTCTCCCTTTCAAGATATCTTTGCGTAAGGGCCTGTACGACTTTTGAAGTGCTAGATTACAGTACTTTTATGGCAGACTAGTTTTATTTTTTGAAATTTTTACAAAAATACCTACAGATTGACCAAACTTCAGTATATTACGTTATGGATAAAAGATCAACAATTAGAAGTGTTGGAACAGGCTTAGATTCAAATATAAACAATATTACTATTTTAATAATCTTCAGTAGCTTTTCGAAACCTTCATGTTTCAAACTGAAATGCTTGGCGTTATTATCGGTCGAGATATCTTCAAAATGCCAAGATTACAAAAATAAGCGCGAATATATTTATTCCTTCACATGGCGCAGATATTTTTTGCTTTCAGTTGCAATAATATTACTTTAAAAAAGATTTAAAAAAAAAAAAAGAGACCATTTTACAATTGAAACAATGCCTGGAAGCAACAGTACATTAATAATCGATTAAATTCGCCATTTTAAGCAACTGCGAGGTCCCTGACCGCCGAGATGAAAAATTAACAAAGATTCTAGAAAAATATGTGGGTCACTTTTTTGACGTGAAACTAAATGACTGTGAAAATGTTTAGAGCTTTCCTGGGGGTTTGATGAATTGCAATGTTTCCGACTTGGAAAGTGTTCTTTCCGCTTTTCCAAGCTTCAAGATTGGAATGCAGGATTCCATAAAGGACCTTGGATTCCTGTTGAGCTTTGGAGATATGTTCGGATACAGCTATGAAGTGGCTGAGTGAGTGCTTCATAGTCTTACGGCCAAATTGTTTTTTTAGTCATTTTATTTACTATAAGAAGTCTTAATCAGGGGCGAAAAATATTACGTTTTTTGGATTAAAATTTGAATGTCAAAAAGCGAGAATTTTTTTTTGCATTTTTGTGAAAAAATGTAGGAATGGCCCCGTGACTGTTTTAATAAGGAGGTGGCGGGCCTTAGGTCGCAGACCCAAGTATTACGCGATACTTGAATAGGTTTTATACAAAATGTGTTTAATACACAGTAGCAGTTGATATATATATAAGTTACTGAACTTCTCTTTTTTGAAGCCTGAACGAAGAATGATTAATTATTTGCGATCTTATATATATGATTAGAAAGCCATACTGGCCGCTTATAGCAGTGATTCTCAAACTTTTTTAGTTTTGTTCACCCCTAGCATCTATCTCCAGATTTAATTCACCCTTGTGTCATGATGTGAAAAACTATCTCGTCCGAACGTAGCATCAGCTTGTTGTTTTCTGCTTTCAACAAAACATTCGTTATTTTTTGCAGTTTGGCAAATTACCAATCTCTCATCCGAGGTGGCCAGAGATCCGGTCCGCTCATCCTGTTTGACACCAAAGGGGGCGTGATGATTGTGTCGTCATACAGCAACTTCATGGCGCACTTTATGGACTACGACACCAAAACGGGGGTGGCGAGTTTTGGGGTCATGGGTGGGGCAGAACAACTGCCCAAAAACTTCCAGGTAAAGTGGAAATAACCGTACGTATAATTAGTATTTACAATTTGTCTTGTGGTTCCCACTCATTTTTTTAACAAACCCTATTCTTTTCCACAGGTCTTCCAAGTTGTTTTAAGTGGCTACCAAAATTATTTACCTATTTAAAAGTTTGATTGTCCAATTGACACTCTGGAAATTTTGACCCTGTGTTTATTGTGACAAAGTATTAATGTTAAGTTTAATTATATTTACGTATAATTTTCGCATTCAAGGTAAATATACTCGCCAGTTTTGTCAACAAGTCTTTTTAAAATGACGCCAGCCCAAGTCAATTCATTTGAACACAGTGACTTTAGTGCACTTAGTTCAAGTCATAACGACACTGATAATCACACGATACGGGAAAACGCATGAACTGAATTAACTGGGCAAATGTCGCAACGTTTAAGATCCTACCGCATGGTCACATAGAAATTATGCAACAAAAATTATTAAGCATGTGCAATGTTCATGTTATTTATATGTTGTGTGAATATTTTAATGTGATTTCGCAGTCATTCTATTTCTCTGTAATAATCACATCTTTTGTAAAGCTTTTTTCCGCACAGATCGACACGATCCTCTATTACAGCAACGAGGGATTAAACAAGGCCATATGAAATTGGGTCGAATAATCGAGTCCAATTTTTACTAAAATGTTAAATGAAAACACCTAACTTCAACAAAAAAAATGTTTTTTCTCAATGATTTAAGTGCCGATCAAATTATTTGAAGTCAAGTCAAGTCATTTACTTAAGTCATTACATTACAACACTGCTATAGAGTTTGGCCAAGAAATCAAAAACTACAAGAGCTCGGGTAAAAATAAAACCATAACTGGGTATGCCACTGTTTTAGAAATCTTGGTAACGTCATTTCGCGTTCATTCCATTCCGCTGTGATAACCAGATCCCCTTGTAAACCGTTTTCCCGCTTAGATCGACACGATCCTCTACTACAGCAACGAGGGATTAAACAAGGCCATATGGAATTGGGGTCGAGTGATCACGCAGCGATATCATAAGCGAAGGGCGATTATGGAAAGCGATTTCACCATTAACTACCTCGGATACTGGACAGATAATGGTAAGAGCATTACGCGGAGGTTAGTGGGTCAAATGATTCCGTTTTGTCTCTGAAGCATAAATGACTTGGGGTTTAGATTTTTCTTGGAATTAATATCTAAGCTTATACAAAAGTAGTTCCATTAGGAAAGAGTGAAAAAATTTTAATGTACACGAAATGCTACGTACTTCTGTATGGGCTTTGATATTTCCTCTTCGTGTAAATACAACCTCCAGCCATTATCTTCAGATTTATTCCAAACGTTTACAAAACGCCACCTACTTCTGTATAAGCTTTGATATTCATTTCCAGCTATAACCTCCTACAAAACACACTTAAAAAGTTGTTTCTTTAGAGAATAAAAAAGTTAATAATGTTTTGAAAAACTTTTTTTTATCGAATATTATGGCTTTTATATTTTTATTGAAATTACTAAAGAAACCCGTGTTTTGTGTTCAAAAGTTTTGAAAAACGTTTTTAAAACCTTGTTACCTAAACAATTTGATTGTCTCTAATTTTTTTTCCAAAAAATAAAAAATAAAGATTTTTGATGGTGTATAAAAAAACGTTATTCCAGGTGCCTATTACTACTATCACACGGAGCCTTCGAAAACGTACGAAGAAACAATCCTGGAAGTTTTGGCCGATTCGAAGGCGAAGATGATTCCTTACCGCTACGTCCAGTACGACTCGTGGTGGTATTACAAGGGGGTCGGGGGTGGAGTCAAGAACTGGACTTCAATGCCGAGCGTATTCCCAAACGGAATGAAGTAAGTTATTCAGTGTTGTAACCTGAGTAAAACGAGTAACAAATCGGACAAATACACCATCAGAATTTAAAAATTGAAGAAAATACAAATGTTTAAAGGTTTTAGATAAGTTGTTATTAATTTTTTGGCCTTTCGGCACTCTTTAGAAATTTAAATTTTGCGGCACAATTTCTACAAAACAATAACTCCATAACTTGACAGTTGCCCTTAATATAGAGAAAGGTGAGGTGAAAATAGATTAACATTTCAAGTTCCATATTGGTGAGAGTGCAATTGAGTCTCACATACTTGCTTTTAAATAACTTAGACTATTGTCATTTAAACGGTCGTGTTTAAATCACTTATTATTATTTTTACTAAGCTTATGTTTAGCCGAAATGTGCAACTTGACTAAAATGTGCTCCTACTATAGAAGCAAGTTTGTATTTTTAACGAACACTCGATTTATGTAGGACTGTGTGTAAAACGTATTAGATACTCTTAGCAACATTTTGCCATTTGTATTTCAATTTATGTCAACAACCGGTAAATTAAGTTTTCAATTTAAGCCTATATTCTAATTTGTTGATAATTTTTATAACAATCCAACCATGTTTTCAGCAAGTTGTTCGAGTCGCACAACTTACCTGTGAGCGCCCACAATCGCTACTGGGCATCTGACACAACTTACGCCAAGAAGAACAACGGGAGTTATGATTTCTTCGTCGAGGAAACGACCGCTATTCCTTACGACAAGGTAGGTTGTAAATAGATTAGCCATTGTTTATTTATTCTGTTCCTGAAGATAATTATTATAGCTCACGTAAAATTGGATATAAAAATACAGGGTGTTCGGAAAGTCACCGTGTACTTACACATTTAATAACAGGCAAAATAATGAATCTTTTATGATTTATTTTCCACTGAAGATTATGAACAGATCTTTGTTTAGTGTTCCTAATAACAGGCATGTTTCTGTACAGATTCTAGGAGGTCAGTATGAATGACAAATATATATAAATAATGTTAAAAGTGACCCCGTTAGCATTAAGAGAGGCTTGGACCTTTCATATTTTGTTTTCAAACACCTCAATCAGCTGCTCCCTTAGACTGAATGAATAGTGTTATCGCTGCTTGCAAGTCATCTAGCTACACATTTTGCTGCTCTACATAGATAAAAGTCTGATAGACTTAAAACGTATATATATAAGAAAAATATTAGAACTGTGTAATACAGTGACTTTCCGAACACCCTGTAGATGAAATATGTTTTTTTTATTAAAACAACGCATTAAACCTTTTATAAATATGCACCTTTTTTGGGAAATTTTTTTTTATGCACTTTTTTTAAATATATTTTTATACACTTTTTGTAAAAGTGCCTTTTTTAGAAATTCTGGGGCGATCTCATGCGAAGCAGTAAAGCGTGGGGACTCGTGACCTACGAACAAGATTGGCTCGATCGCGAGTTTATGGATTTGCACGTGAGTGTTCAAGTCGGTGTTTGACTACTTTAACTTAAATCAGTATTTTGCTTTAGGGTTATTTCGTTATGGCGATTTACTACAGGGTATTTATCCAAGTCTTTAAGCGATTAAGGCTAGTTTTAGTTGCATGTAAACTGAGGATGAAATAAGTTGTTATAAAGTTAGGTAACTCTCGTAAAAAAACCTAAACAACACATCGATTACAATACTTTTTTTTGCACTTGAAAATGTTATGCTTTAAAACGAAATTTTGGAACGAAAAAAAAATTTAAAACGAAAAAAAATAAAAATAAAAAGACATATTTTTTAATCAGGGAGTCTTACAAGTTTTTCAAGATAATTATCTTCCTGAAAAATCAACAATTATAAATTATTACACAAACATCACAATACTTGTTTTCAAGATCACCAAGCTTGAACTTTGACCTCGGTTCACAGGTTACACACACCAACGTATCCCTGGGTCGTGATTGGCTGATGGAGATGGGCGCGGCCGCTAGCCAGAGTGACGTCACAATCCAGTATTGCATGGCGCTGCCACGTCACATGTTACAGAGCGTCGAAATTGAGGCGGTGACTCAGGTAAAAAAACTGTCAGGAAATTGTATGTTTGTTGCATTGTTTGGATGTTAAAAACTCATTTTAAATGTTACACTAGAATGTTTTCTCCTGTTTGGGGTTAGTGGTGGGTTATGGGTGAGTTAGAATTGGGGTTTGGGGTAAATTGTTATTGGAGTTGTTTTACTCCTACGATGCTGTTTTTTTAGATCCTGTCTGATAAAAACAAATGAGAAAATAATGATATTTTGAACCTGAAATAGTAAATTAAAGCTTTTTTATAAAAATGAAAAAAAAAGAAATATTTAGGTTTGCAAGAGGTATGTTTCAAAAAGTTTTGTCTCTATAAAGTAGGGCGATAAAAACGAAAAACGTGGAAAAAACATTAACTTATATTTGTTTTATTTAAAAATGTTCTTGCCCTGGACAGCTTAACCCTAAAATACAAAACATAAAGTATCGTTGCAGAATTGCTGCAAAAATGAGGAAATAAGCTTCAAACCACAGTCTGATAAAAAGGCTTTCTAAATTCTGTCTCATTGCTGGAGTATGTTTAAAGGTATCGATATCTGAATAAAATATCAGTTATAAAGCTCTTACGCACGAGAATAGGCATTCGGTGGAAAAACTATAATAATTTGCAGTTGAAATTAACACTTTGGGGAGGTTTATATTTATTTAGAGTTTTACTCAAATCAAAAAGACTTTTTTTGCGGAGGTTTTGGCATTTTTAGAATTTTACTCTGAATAGGCATAAAATAAAAAAATAAATTACTTCTTTTTGCGGAAGTTTATGCTTTTTTAGAGTAATTTTAAACTTTCTCTACATTCACAGGCTCGCGTAAGCGGTGATTACCATCCGGGGAACCACCAGTGGCGTATCGGTGTGACGTCACTCTTTGCGCATGCGCTGAACGTCGCCCCCTATAAGGACACCTTCTGGACGACCCAGACCCAGGGGGGAAACCCCTACGGGGAGGACCAAACTGAACCCAACACTGCTCTTCAATCTGCTATTTCTACCCTTAGCACCGGACCTGTCGGACCCAGCGATAAGATAGGTAAAATATTTTTTTCCTTTATTTTTCCATTTTTTTTTATATCTGTTGGAATTATTATTTTATTGTCAAATACTTTTTTTTTTTTTTTCAAAAATCGATTGGATCTATTTAAATGTGTTTTATTCTTGTGATTGCCACTCTAAGCACCGGACCAGTGGGACCTAGTGATAAGATAGGTATTTTTTTTTCTTTTTGTTCATATCTGTTGGAATTATTATTATTTTATCGTCAAAACTTTTATTTAGATTTTCTTTGAACCGGGTTAAATCGATTTAGATGCATTTTTATTCTGGGCAATTAATTTGATTTTTTGGACCTGTGGGACCTAGTTTAAAAATAGGTGAAGGGTTTGATGCTCTTATAATATTTCTTTCCATTTGTTATCTGTTGGAATTGTTATTATTTTATCGTCAAATAATTTGTTTTAATTTTTTATCGAAAACCGTAGTGATTTCTTTTTTGCCTTTTTTACCTGTTGGACCTAGCGATAAAATAGGTAAAATATTTTTTTTTATTTTTAAAATCGTTGAGATCTCTTTAGATGCATTTTATTTTTGGAATCCCTACCCTAAGCACTAGAACTGTAGGATATATTGGTGCTATATTTAGATTCGGAATGGGTTTAAAGACATGAAACGGATTCTCTAATTTGTTCTACTTTTACGCCTCGCAAAACAAGCTTTTGAAGCTAATCCCTAATTATGTGCGCAATACTTCGTACTTCAAACTTTGCTGCCTGAGCTACTATCGTTCAAATCTGATTAAAATATTAACCTCTTAGCACAATTATACAAGAACAAATTATGGACTGATATTGGCACTTGGCTCCATTTACTGTTTGATTTCAACATAGAGCGTTTAGATAAAATCACTTATTTATTCGTTTAGCGTTTTTTTTTTGGGGGGGGCACCCTATAACCCCCTTGTTTTCTTGTGTTGATACCAGGACTTGCCAACATCGACCTTCTGATGAAATGTTGTAGAAGCGACGGGTTAATCTTAAAACCTTCAAGACCAATCACTTCAACAAACGACAACATCATGAAGAGGGCATTCCCAAAGATGCAAGGTTTGTAACATCACCCTCTTAACACAAAACAATATGCTTCTAACCCTAACTAGTATTGGGGTCACCTAAAATCGTCGTATCAATTCGTCCAATTATTTTAATATGCCTAACACATTAGCCCTGTTAAAATGTTTGATTTCAAAGGCGTGCTAATTTGTCCAAGTTGAAAAAAACTATAAAAATGACTTTATTAAGCCAAATAATTGTTAAAAAAATACAAAACAACGTTACAACATTAAAAAAAATAAAAAAATGAACTAAGGGAACTTTGAAGTTATTTTTTTTTTTAAAGAATTAACAACTTTCGACATTTTTCTTCAGGTATGCCAAACGCAGAGGCTGAGATCTCCACAACCTACTCAGACCTCGCTTTGTACACTCCGAGTGGGAAGATGATGGTTCGGTTTGGAATCGCCCTTGCTGCGGACCTCAGTGTTTCTAACTACGCAATTAAGCAGTCCGACATGCTTCTAGACGAAGTTAACGTGAGGGGCTGTGTGATAGTGTTTTTTTAGTGTTCTTGTGCATTCTTCCATAAAATTATTGGTGTTGGATAATTTAGTTATAACAGTAAACTGCTTTCATTTTGAGCCAAATTATAAAAATTGTTTAAAAAATTTTCATAAAAAATCATTATCTCTGAAGTCGAAGCGTATAAACAAAGGAGTTTTACCTGCCATGATAATATTATTTTTTAATTTAAACCTATAGCTTTCTGAAATCCGATATTTTCAATAAGTCACATAAACGTTCATAAAGTCTATTAAAACAATTTTGCCAAACAACGCACGAAAACTTTATACAAATTAAGTAATTGAACTTGCCTTATAAATTGGTCATGTTATTAACACAGTAAACCCATATCGGTCAAGATGAACGCATTAAAACCTTTTTAACTATTTTAGGACTAATAGCGACCTTTTGAGCAATTTACACATGATTTAAATCACATTATTTTTCCTTTGAATTACAAATTCGGGTAATATTTGCCCTTAACCAAGAAAACTTGGATATTATTTATTATTTTGCGAATATAACGAATTAAATTGTGAAAAACATCAGCTTCATATTCGCAAAAAAGCTTCAAAATTTAAACTTTAAATGTCAATTACGGTTTTGACAAAAAATTAATACAATCGTTTTACTTTTGTTATAGCCCATGGGCTCGTCATACGTGGCCCACCAAATCCACCCTGGAACTGACAAGAAGCTTTACAACTTGACGGCAAGTGACAACCTGCCACTGCCAACCTGCCAGCTTACCAACTTCCAGCTGTGGCAAGTGGCACCCGTCATTGCCATCTCGTGAGTTGCTAGTTTACTCTTACCTATAGACAGCATTATCTTATACTTGTAACTTTTTCGTTTTTTTTATTTTGACTTTTTATTTTTTATATTGTGATTAAAAGTATGTTTTTGGTAAAAATAATTTTAGAGTTTAATAACTCAGTTTTAACCCATTTTTTCAATTTTTTCGTCAACTTTTCTAGGAGCGATACTCACGTGACCATCCTGGGTGAACGTAACAAATGGGTGCCTGTGACGTCACGACGTATACGCACCCTCGAAGTTAAGGGGGGCAACTTGCTGGTGGATATCGTCGGTAACCCTGACGAGGTAAAGGAACGAATCATGGCAAAAAGCCAACGCGTGAAAAAATAACAACAAACTATGGATTTTTTATTTGAGTTTTTTAGTATAGTTTTTCCTTTATTTTAATCTATAAATTAGGGGTTACCTAACTGCGGCCCTCATGCCAGATCCGGTCCGTTCCTTTAATTCTTTCGGTCCGCTGCCTATTTCTCTGACAAAGATAAAGTGCGGTTGAAAAGTTTGTGAATGTTATTCAAACCAAACTTTAAACTGTTCGACCATTTATAAAACCACTGCAGTTTTTATTGCAAGTTTATTTATATTTCGTTCGTTTAACGATAATCCAGTTAATAAAGTTCGACAAAAAAATTATACCCGGCCCGCGATTGTCAGGACTTACAGTTATCCCAAATCCTAAACGCTAAAGCGAATATCGGCCACAAAATGTGGAGATATTACTTTAAACCAAGGGTCGGCAACCTTTTTATAGTCGCGGGCCAAATCGAAACTCAGAAAGGTCTCGTCGGGCCGCACAAAATGATAACTCCGAATTGTGTTATTAAAATGTTAGAACAAGTTTTATTCAGGCGGGCCTCGTATTCTTTAAAAACGTGTTTAATTACATATAAGAAGGCAGTAAATTGTTGGCGTAAGACGGAAAAGAGCGTTTGTTTGGTTTAAAATTCCAGTTCACACGTCGACATCCATACTACATATAAAAAGTGTAATAAAATTACATTGAGGAAACGGGATAACCTTTTTTTATTACGCTAGTTCCGTGTTTATTAAGCTTTTTGTGTCCGGGAGCACCTGGCGAGCGGAGCGAGCGCGATTTTTTTTTGTTCAAAAGACAGCCTTAAAACGTAAACGAACCGGACGTACAAAGATCAATCGCGCAAAGCGCGAACAATTTTCCCAGTTAGGTACGTAGTTAAAATAGTCATAAAGTATTTGAAATGGACTCGTGTCTAGTTTGTCAACGAGTCGGCGGGCCGGATGAATTACATTGGCGTAAACCTTTCGTTTAATTTTGCTTGTTTGAGCAGAATTGTGATATCGGTATGCTTTAAATACCGGGTATCGCTACTGGAACACAATGTTAAGTATCGGTTATACCTAGTGGCCGTGTTGTAAACAAGTCATTTTAAAATAACTCAAGTCCAAATCAAGTCTTCTGAAAAATAGCACTAAAAGTGTGATAAAGTTTAATGAAAAACACTTAATTTAATCCTAAGTTAAAGTCCAAGTCAAGTCATTTTGGTCAAAAGACTTAAGTCAAGTTAAGTCATTTAAAAACAGTGACTTAAGGCAAGTCAATGACTTAAGTCATTACAACACTGCTAGTGGCTATGGTTTCTTGACTCAGCATGCGTTTTGGACTTCTTTGCTATTCGTGCAAGACAGAAGAAACACGATCTGTTAAAAATTTTCAGCATTACGCGTATTTTTATGAAAATTTTAAAAACGGATAGGCACCGATACCCTAGTATCGGACAAGTACCGATAGGCCTACCACCATTTGACATCTAGTATCTCCTTCGATCTGATATTTTTGGACATCTCTACCCGGCGTTCTGCTACAGATGTTCAATATTTTATCTTTAAATGATTTCAGATCGTCGAAATGGATTTCCTGATGAACGGAGTGCTTAAAACAGCGACTTGTAAAATCCCAACCGCTGGAGAAATGAGGATTTCCGCCAATTCAATGAAGTGTTTTTAAATCGATTCAATTGATCCAGACTGTCATCTTGACTTGATTGTGGCTTACCAACGTTTACCAATCAATTTGTTTCAGTGCAATGTTCTGCGTTTTATGTAGAACTGATTCTATGCGTTTTATGTAGAACTGATTCTATGCAATTATACAATTTACTGTGAAAAGTGATTTTATGATACGGTGCAAATAAATTTATAATTCAAACTATTACGTTTTCTATGTTTTACTCGTAGTGACTGGAACGACTTTTTCGGGTCACTCTACAGCCCCCCTGTTAGCACAATTGAAATTAATTGCAGGCTGAAATTTACATACACTTAAATAAAATCGTTTTGATGTTTTTCAATTAGCACTGGAATATAAACCGATCACTTAGTTTAATTATTTTAAAATGACATTTTCACATGCAGCTGTTGTTGTCTTTTAATTGACACACTGTGCTAAAAAAAGACAAAAAGTGAACTTTGCAAAAGCGTTTTTTTACTTAACTCAGACTCTTCGAAGGTAGCACTTAGTTTTAACTAAGAGAGAGATTTAAACTCTTTGGAAAGAGAATTTTTTTTAAATGACGTCAAATTGGTAAATTAAAACGCTCTAATGCACGCGTCATGGATGAGTAGAGCCAGCTGCAAACAAAAACAAAACTAAGTTGCCCTTAGTTTAACTTTCTCAAGTAATTGGAGGCTACTAGGGGTCATTAAAGTCTGCGTTCCTATGCATTATTAAAAGCAAACACTATATTATTAGGTCGTTTATGGTGCACGCATTTATGTGAGCAGAAAATGGAGGTTAGAATTGTAAAATAAAGAGAGTTATAAACATTTAAATGATGGGTTTTGAATGCTTTTGTCAACGGTGAAATTTGCGGTGCGACCTCTTGTTTACTTCTGGAGATATTGCGCAAAGATTTTCGAGCTGCGTACTTCCCTTTGGTACTAAAAACGTAACAGAATGCAGTTCGCACGAAACAGAACTCTATTAAAATGGTTGAAAACGAGCATTAAAAGACAGCGTTTATCAAGCTTTGAAAAGGTAAGTTGGGTTAATTTATATCCTACAGTCTGTCGTAAGTGAGGCCATTTTTATATTACGTTGTGGGTTTATTGTAAACTGTATGTAAAATGGATCAATGCTTCGCAGCTTAGTTTATTTCTATGTCCAACTTTCAAATTGCTTTTAAGGTAATTAAGGAATCTTTTCACAATAGGCTATCATTAAAGTAAGTATTTTGAATATTTAAATAATTAGTTGTGCATCTTAGACATTAAATAATTGGAGATAAATAGTTTGGATAAATAGTTCTACTTTTATATTGTAAGTTGTTACTAAACATTACTGAAATATTAATACGCATATGTTTAAAACTTTTAAATTTAGCTTTTTAAAAGCTAGCCTTTTAACCGACAATAACAGAACACAGCACATGAGATTTTAGGTGAAAATTACAGCTTAAAAACTTTAAGTTAAAATACTTTTAAATTGTCTTATAACTATGGTAAATCCCCTTTTAGTATTCTTTTCTGAGGCAAAGCTACCCAACACATGACATAGTGAGACAATTCTCATGGAAACAGTCAAATGGCCCGACTTCTGATCTAAGTGCTGCTAGACCGGACAGCATTTCAATTCGAAGATCTGCGCTGATACAAAACCTTTGCGACAGCTACCTTAACCAGCACCCCGCCAACAAATTCGGTATAGAATGCTATTAATAGTTTTTCTTTGTACAAAACTCTTAAATCTGGTGCAATTTTGTGAATATTCTGAATAAAATAAGCTTAGGTTGATAGTTTGTTAGCTGTAATTTGTTTTCTGCCAATTTAATATATATGTACTTTTAACATTATTAATATTGCACTATAATGACAGTTTTAAATGATGTTAGTCTGATGTATATTACCCATAATGTAGTGGGCCCAGTTGAACAACAGGTAGTTTTTTTGTGATACTTTTATGAAATTACATTACTCTTTTGGTTTCTTTACAAGTTTAAAAATACTAAGTTTTATAAAGTCAATAAAATCAAACTTTAATATTAATTTTAAGACAAGTAAAAAGATTGGTGTTATAATATGTATAAAAGTTAAAATATAAATATTAGTTATAGACAGGACATATCCAAAGTGTTTTATTATAACGAATGTTTATTACTCAACAAGCTTTAGAAATTTAAATGCACATTTTAAATAGAATATTTTAAAAATACTCAAACTTGAAATTTAAGAAGTTTTCATGTGTACATAAAATTTTTAATTTAGACAAAACATGACTTAAGCACTTTATAATGGCAAGTTTTTATTACTCAACAAGCTTTAAACTGAGACGAACATACTCTCAAAATAAAACTAACATATTTTTTTAAGAAGTGGTTCTTGAGTATATATTAAAACTTAAATTTTAATTTTCTAGACAAAACATGGCCGAAGCACTTCATAATGGCGTGCCACGTTTTGGAAAGTTACATGCTTCTTCATCACCATAAGAGTGCCAAGAGCTTGATGTTCAAGTTCCGGTGTATTGACCCAGACCGAATCGACCGATGCGTGAACGTAAACTTCGGAAGTGAAGACACACAATCAAAAAAAGACGACCTGCCTGTTAGCAGTTTGGAGGAACTGTCCTTCATGACACAGTTTGCTTTTGTATTGGAACAAGCTGGTTATCGCGAAATACCTGAACAAGTGGTTAAAGACTGCCTTAAAAAGCAGCACAAATATGGAGATGTTGAAGTAAGTTTTAAAAATTATATTCATTTTAGAATCAAGTCTTAAATGTCTCAAATATTTTATAGTTTTAATGCTACAACCTTTTTAATTGGTGCTACAATGTATAGCTTTTTTTAGAACCAAGCTTACTCTGTTAAGCTTTATGGCTTAGTCTAGTCTGCTGCTATAGTCATCAATGTTAAAAGGTTATTCGGGGATGATGAGTTTGAAATTTAAAAACGACTAAAGAATAAAAGAATACTAAAACCAAGATAAAAAATGCGAATAATACAACATTTTTATGATCAGGGTGTCATTTTACTCTTGCGCATGCTGCTATCAATCTATTCACACCAAATATTGGCCTAAATTAACCCTCGAAAAGTCCAGTGTATGCTTTGATTGGGTAAATGTACTTTCGTTTCATATTTAGAAGTACTACATCTGCTATTTCATGCTCAACGCTTGCCAGGTTGCGTTTGATTTAGACCACATTACTCATCAGAACAAGGTCTCACTAACCAGAACACATTTATCCCGGAACTAAAGCTTTGCTAACTTTGTTTCCTTAAGTCAGGGGTTCCAAACCTTTTTTTAAACCGTGACCCCCTTTGAAATTGTTAAGAAATAATTAGCCCCCCTATTTTAAAATCTAAATTAATAAATGTAAAAAGTAAAACAAAGAAAGCAAACTCAAGATTAAGAAGTAGCTTATTGCTGTACCAATATTTTTATTAAATTTTACTTTATTTCTTTTGTTATAGTGAAGTAGACTTAAAAAAAATATATTTTTCCATTTTTTCATGGCCCCCAGGTTGGGAACCCCTATATTAAGTCATACTTGGAAGTTTCATTATTTTGCAAAAAATGTAATTTTCTACTAAAGATTTTTATTTCTTGTTATCTTTTAGTTTTCAAAAGTGAATTATTAAAATCAATCAGCTTTGTCTTGTCTGAATAAAGTTTTGTATAAGGTTAGAGATCTAAGATTGTCTTTATTATTGCAAAACCTCTTTCAATTGTGTATTATAAAGGTGGAAGTGAATTACCACGATTACACTTTTGTGAGGTTTTGGGTTTACGGCAAAAAACATGCAAAACAAGATACGTTCGATGCTGACTTAAAAAAGGAAAGCGGGTATGAACACTGGTATTTTATTTTAAAACCCCTAATTTATTTTTATACATTGCTTTTATATCAACGTGTAACTAAGTTTTTATATTAACAAGTTTTTTTTTAATATATGTATGTTGGTGAACCAGTGAAAATGCTTTAATTTAAAAAACTGTCTTACCAGCATGATTTAAAATATTAATACAAGTAAAAGTCTGGTTTTGTTTAAGCCGTGATTGTAAAACTGAGGAAACTAACCAATGATTTCCCCTCAACAGATTTATTTTTGTCGAACTTTGATCTTATAAAGCGCGTTTCTGGTAAAGCTTGTCAACTTTACGTAGTAAGAATTTTAAGCCCATGCAAAAGTACATATCATTTTGAATGTTTAGAATATCTTTTTATCTCCATTTTCAACATACATGCTAATTTTGCTATGTTAAAAATAAATAAAAGATATATTCAAAACTTAAACGAATATGTTACCTTCTTCTTATAGGCTTTTCTTCCCAAGTTTAGCTACAACCGTCACCCATTATCCAAAGTTTCATGTCAACTCTATAACTTATTTTAACACTTCTACCTAATTTTTGTTTATTCAATGGTTGCATTACTTTGTTTTATGATTTTAGAGTGTTGTACGAGCGAGTAATCGTTGGTGCTCGGAACAGAAAGTCAAACAATATGATCTTGAAAGGTTTCAAAGATGTCCCTGAAGATCATTTTGAGTCACTTCTTCCAGAAGCAAAGTCAGTTGAAATTAATTAAAATTTTTCTATAAAAATTGAACTAATATTACAAACTGTTATAACATTATGGTTAGAGAAGTAAATTTTATGTAAAAAGGTATATTGCTAATAGGCCTAAAGCCTGAAATAATGTAACATGATTGGGATTTTTGATATGTAATAGTTCCCTTTTTTGTTTGCAAAGCATCAGTAAACGGCATCAGTAAATCTAAATTAAATTAAGTTTTGCTGTTTTTGTTCAATTGAATGTTTTTAAGGACAGCACTTTAACTTAACAGTTATTCCAGGTATCAAGAAAGGTAGATTTTAAGCTAAAAATGTGAAATTTATTAGTATGTTTCTAAGTACTAATATATGTTTACCGTAAAATAGATTCATCATGAGTACTCACATTATATATCTGAATATTTGAAGCTTTTTGTGAGATGTATCTCATATAGAGTATCTCATATTTAATTATAATAGCACCATAAGTTATAATAGCACCAAAAACTTAAAACTATCATATAAACGCACCAAACGCTATATTAATGTTCGATATTCCAGGGTTCAAATTCCCAGAGGAAGGCGCTGGTTTCTCAATTTTTCGCTCACTTCAACATTTCTTTTTGCTTTCTTCAACATATGGATGACTCTACTCACTGAAATCAAAATCGATTTCGTCTGGGTCTTTTTCTGCTTCGTTGGTTTTATTGCAGTCAGGTAATCGCTACAAATAAGTTAATTGTTTTGCTTTTTAATTATATCCGTTTCAGAAATAGAAAATATACCTTTTTCGCTAATTATTTTTTGATATTTAGATAATTTTTTGTTATCGTTTTTTAAATAATTGCTTTGCTGTTAGTTATGTAATCTGTGTAAGTGATAGGAAGAAGTCCAACAAATTTTCTCAGGACTCAAATTCTCGTTTGATCACGTCGAATGAATTTAGACTTATATTTAAACAGACGATCGAACGATAACCTCACAGTTTTAATATTTTTGTTTATTTACGACGTGCTTTTGCGACGATTTCTCTAATAATTTTCATGCCTTCGGATAAGGAAAATATTCATCGTTTTGTTAAAAAAAAATATTCTACTTCCACCCCTTGCATAAAGTGTTAAAAAGTGTTTATAGTTATGGGTGGCGAATAACAATAAATGTGTAATTGTTTTAGCGTTTTAAATATTTTTTTCAAAGCAAACCAAGGATTGATTTGGGCTCCGTAGGTTTATTTTGAGTTTTTGGTTTTTTTTTTCAAAACAACTGATCTCACATTTTTTTTAATGAAAGCAAACTACACCGCGACGTTATAAAGTTATAATTGAGCACAAACAAGCTTAGTGGCCTATTTCGATTGAGCTATAAGTATAGGATTAAAACAGCCTAACGCGCTTTTCATTTTTCTTGTCTGACATAAAAAGCACATGTACAAAAGTCGTTCTGTGGCCTAAATACACGATGTTTAAGCACACTAAACGTGTGTACTGAAGTTCAAGGCTGTAAGATGAATACACCTGCTAGTATGAATGCGATTAACAGCTCGTACAGTTCTTGTAGCCTACATACCTGTGCCGTTTTACCTTACAGTTAGCCTAAACATGCAATTTCCAATCAACTAGTGCTTTTGCATATTGCCTGGGTTGGTCAGGCCCAGCAATTTTTTAGCTAGCGTCGCGCTAAGACAATGGTCGGCAATTTTTTGTCGCGGCCAAAATAATTAAAAAAAGGATTTAAAAGTGAACGTGACGCATCAGGCACGTAATGAGATCCGAGTATTGATTGAAATATGTCACAGAAATGCGTCGCTTTTGTGCCTAATAGATTAAAGTAAAACAGATGAAAGTTGGCCTAAAAGTTAGTTTAAGGGGGCCATAGTCTGGTGGCACTGTTATGCAACAATGATCCAATCAAATTTGTTGAAGAACCTTTTTCTAGCACAAGTTTCCCAAAATCTTGCTTTTACATAAAAAAAAATTAGAAAAAATGAAATAAACTTAAAACTAAAATAATTTTGCTTTTTACAAGTTGCCAAAAAATATAGTTTGGGTCCAAGGCCCTGTGGCTTTCGTTGTAACACATCAATACACTTCTATCTAACTCTATAATTTTCCTACCACAGGTCGCTAACAATGTACAGGAATCAACGAAAGAGCTACATTCTTCAGTGGAAGAACATGCTCTACTACAAGAGCACAGCTAACAACGCTGGGCTTGTAATGGACACCATCAACAACGCACATGAAAGGGCACTCAAGGAAGCACTGCTGGTTTATGGGATCGGGCTCATGTTAACTAAGACAGGTACTAGGAAATATCCGGTACTTTTGTTCCTTTTATTTTCCTGAATTCCGACACCCATATACAAAATCCTATTTAGATACCGATACTTAAATCTAATTCCGATACTAATTATTTCGTTTTACAGTATCGCGATCTGATATGATACAAATGATGTAATTTTTCTTTATAATTGTAAGTTTATAGACAAAAAATAATTCCGTTTTCATAATTTTTACTTTGTATTTTGTTTTGAAACCCAACGCCTAATAGATTCACTAAAAGTCAGCCTGTAAAATACTGTAGTGTATAAGTTATTTAATTTCTGGGGCCAAACATATAATATGTAAACTCAGAATTGGTTTAATTTAGCATTAAGAAACTAAGTTACTCCCGGTTATGCTTTGTTATTTTGGGACAAAAATGTCTTTTCAGATAAAAAAAACCCTGCATTGGGCAGCCTAGTACCAACACTAGTTTCGATAGAAAGTGGGATTCGGTTGTAAATTTGTTTTAGATTAATACAGGAAAATCGTATTCCCAGCTTTCATAATGCTGTAATTTTATTGCTAATATGTTTTAGTGTAAAGGCCGCAGTGTTGTAAACAAGTCATAACAAAATGGCTATAGCGGGAGTCTTATAACTTTGGAAAGTTCCCTAACGTAGGGATTTTTATCTGAAAAGACGTTTTTGTCCAAAAATATCAAATCATAACTATATATATCTATATATGTGTTTTTCCTCTTATGTTTTTTGGCTTACATACGCATACAAACAACACAGCTAAATTAAACCGAAATTTTTCTTATTAACTATAAACTATAATGCAATCCCCATGGCATAAAACGTAATGCAAAGAAAGTTTTTAAGCTGAAGCCAATATGCTAGTAACAGTTATAGCACGTTTACGTAATGTGCGAACTGCCAACGTGTACATATTGTTTTAATTTTCACAGAAAGCAATTAAAATTTACAGTTACGTTTTCTAAAAACACATTAAACAGATATTATTATTAGTAAATATTAAAGTCCGTATAAAAAAAATATTTAAATTGTTTTCAGCGTTTAAATCGAAAGCACACTCAAAACAAGTCGGAAATAAAAAAAAAACTTCATTAATAATAAGATTTCTATGCCGCAGAGACGCAAGTCACCGAAGCCGAGATTACGGCTGCTTCGAGACACTGGCTGACGGTGGTATCCGGTCGTAGCGAGGAGGACTTCCATTTTTCACCGACCCGAGCATTTGGTCTCCTCCAGCGCCTTGGTATCATGACCCGGGGCCAGGGGGAGGGTGACGCCTTTCGGTTCCAGGTGACGCCGCCGGCCCAAGCGGCCAGACAGCTGGCCAACGAGGTCCAGGCCATAGCTGTCGAGTGAATTCGTGATTTTTCTTTATTTTTTTAAGGCAAGAGCGGAGTTTAAACGATTTGTTGTTCGCTGTGTATGACGTCACAGAGGGTTGGCTAATTTAAAAAATGCAGATTTTGCCGCGCGTTTTTAAGATATTGAACTCTAAGCTTAAAGCGGTTCCACGCCGTTGCGGACATGACTGCAAATGGACCTGATTGCTGAATGGACATGACCTTAAGTGGACTCTGGGTTTTGTCGATACGACTGAAAATGGACTTAAGTGTTAAATACTTTAAGGTTCGACTATATCCAGCATTTAGTTTGTTACGAAAATATAAACTTTGTTAAAAGTGAAAGATGTCGATAAAACGACTGGCACTGGTTAAGTATTTTACTGATCTCTGCAGCGCTGCTAAGTGCAATACACTTGCCGTGCTTAAAAACCTTCAGGTAATATTTATCCTTTATACTTTTATCCGAGGCCTTAAGGCTTAAGGTTATGGATTTTGTTGTTGATGGATTATTTAAAGTGACAGCAGAACATATAACACATCTAAAGACTGAGAGCTTATATAGTTTTGTGTCTGTAATAAACAGATTATTTGTAGCACTGGTTCCATTTATAGCAAATCTGTGAACAAAATATATTTATTCCTCACCTCCACTGAAAATGCAGCCTTCCCAACTCAATCGGTATGTTGTAAAGTATTTTATGTGCAACCTTGACACACTGTGATTCTTAATTCCTGCTGAATATGATGTACCGCTGCTCACTGTACATTTATGCCCTGTATGATACAGTGATTTTTACCAAAGCTAAAATACCTTTCTTTCCAGTATGGCACACATTTTGGACCACAAGTTTTAACAAGTTTTTTTCTTCGAACGTAGTTCGTTGTGTAGGGAAAAATGAGATCTGAATTTGGATAAATACGATGTTAAATACGAATAAATTACAATTATTTATACGATACCATTACACGAACACTAAAGTATGAATGCAATGTTGTGTATATGCTGCGAATATGCGATGTGATAATGTACAACTACGCATACAGTTAAAAGCTTGGCTTGACACCGTTACAAACGTAAGAAATTAAAAACCAATCAGCTTTTTTAACGTATTTGAACTACTCTTCCAGTAAAAAATAATTGCTGCTGGAACAAAATGTCGTACCGGTAGCAGGCCATGTCCTTTTATCACTGAGCGATCTCGCCATTAAATGTTTTTTTTCCATTTGTGCAGTGCATCAAACGATAACGCAAGGTTCCTAACGGCAGTATACAACTATGCATAGAAGGTATTAATCTCGGATGTGCAACTTTATAAGTTGAAATTAAAAACAATTAAAATTTTTTTTTAATGTATTTTAACCAATGTCCTTGCTTAGCACTGTATATTCGCTTGTTCTTCATCCATATTTTCCACTGCTCTGTCGTAATTTAAAAAGCTTTTATCGAATCAGTTTATTTCTTCTTACGTCCAAAAAAGTCCCGTTCTTACAAATAAACTATTGGACGTTATATTCCGTTGACGTTATGACAGAAGAAAAACTTATTACCCAGTTTGCAAATATAGTTTGACCACAAAAAGTATTGAACATTGCTCTGAAACGCACATTTAAGCTAACGTGATGAAAATACGTTTTACGTTTATTTGCAGTAAAAAAAACATTTAAACTGAATGATAACAATTATTTGCCTCGCAGATGGGACAAAAAATAAAAAAAAATTGTTGAAAAACCTTATTTAAACAAAAATATGAACTATGAGGCCTATCAATTAAGTCGATAGCGCCTCTTGGGATAGCGTTGGCTTTTAATCATTCTGGGTCGCGACTAAAGTAAGAAAAAATAAAAAAGTGTTGGTTGCCCGCACCGTGCTGTACTATGTTGTTCGCAAGCTGCGCTGCGCCACAAATTAAAAAAATATATAATAGTACAGTTAGATGAATAATATCTGTTTTCTGTAGTGATTTTCAGTTTATGCTTGTTGCTAAAAATCTGCAGTTTTCACTATTACTATAGCATAGGGCATAGGCAATATACTCCGACACTGCAAAGAAAGCTAGTACATTTACAGACCGCACGGCGCGGCAAAATGTTTAGATTTATTTACGCGCGGCTGTGTGGTTACTTGGCTAAACCGCGCAAGCGTCCGCAGAGCCCTCTATTCGCGACCTTTTTGAAAAAAAAAAACATTTTGATTGTTCAAACTAAAGCAAACAAGATTTCTAAATCCCATTTTTCGAGGCAAATAAATCCTGCAGATGCGAAAACGTCAAAAGTGACCCATTGGCCCACATCCCCCCTAAACTTTACCAGGATAAACTAAACGCAATCAATACGAACCATCAAAACCGTTTCGTTATGTTTCACTTGATTGTGTTTAGGCAAACATGATCCAGCAGCTAAATTCTCACTTACATTTGTTAAATGTATTGGGTTGATTCTCAGCACTGTAAACCTATTATAACTGAGATTTCATTCCCCCTTTGTTACATGTTAAAAAACACAGTGTTTTGTTATTGCTGGTTGACTCTATGTTTTCCCAAGCAAATACAAAGGCCTAACGACTGAATGACAATACATTGGACAAAGAAAGACGCCTCTTTTCATTGGGCCAACACTTTTTCTGTTGGATAAATAATGCTGGATAGCCTATTGGTAGAAGACAAAAAAAAAATAGTTAAAGAAAGTCACTATGTAAGGGTTTAGGCTTTAGTTAGACAAAATTAAAAGGTATGATATGCGATAGTAGTACATCGGGAGCCCACTTATAATACCATGATACTTAAGTCGTTATCGTTGATCAATATGTATATGATTTCAGAAGGTTGTTGCACACATATGTGTTAATGTGCTTGATCCACTCTATATTAAATGATAACTCAGCTTATAAAAGGCAAGTTAAGTTATCGTATCTTTTAGTTTTGCCCTTTACATCATTAGTGGTTCAATACGTCTACCTAACTTTATTCAAACTAGACTTACTTTTAAAGAAATAGAGTCCCAATAAAAACTCGGTTTAGCCAATTGTTGTTCAAGATAGTATAATCGTCTTTTGTAGCTAGTTCTGGTCACTAAACCCATGTGTGTTGTAATGAAGTGACTTGACTTAAATCCTTAAGTCACTGTTTCCAAATGACTTTACCTACGTTTTAGTCATTTGGACAAACGGCTTGACTTAACTTAAATCAATTAGACAGAAGACCTGACTTAAGTCAATGTTTTCAAATGACTTGACTTGTCTTAAGTCCTTCGGACAAATGATCGCTTGACTTGGTTTTCAGTTGCTTTTTACAACCTTAATGTACATTGTTGAGTGTCAGGCTAGTCTACGAATACTCCTTACGCGAGTAAAGTGTTAGGCACAGTAGTAGCGTATCAATTCACAAAAGCCGTAATCTGAGACTGTATCTATTTTCAGCTCTAATCAAAAGCTGTACAGCAGTTAGCGAGTATGGGCGTTAGGGTGTACTGCTTTTTTGTTTTATTTTTCGGCCTTGCTGGATTAGCCTTAACAGTAGTTTCTTTGGTCACCAACTATTGGGAAATATCGCAGGGAAGTCATTCAGGATTGTTTTTTAAATGCCAAGTCGGAAATTCGTCCTCTTGTGAAACTACTGGCATTACAGGTAAGTAGGTGTCGTGGAAATATTAGGTTATGGGTCTTTAGGATCTCCGATAATAGCGGATAGGAGCCGATACCCTGTGCAAAGTTCCAGTATCGGTACTGGTCTAACACTTAGTGTTGTGATAAATGAAGTCAATGACTTGACTTAGAAATCAATAAGGATTCGCTTCAGCTAATTCTTTTTATCAGAAAATGAATTACAAATGTGTTGAGCAACATTTGTGCTCCGCCGACCCCAGTTTAACCGATTCCAAGTGGTAGTATTGGCACTCGTCCGATACTTTGGTGGTATCGGTACTCGTCCGATACTTGGGTGGTATCGGTGCCGATCCGATACCAAAACAATTTGTGCATTTAGCATGACTTGTGATTTAACGCAGTTCTATCTTCAAAAGCAACTTTTTACCACCAGGAAATAAAGAAACTACGGTAATATGAAACGCTAAAGCAACTTTTGACTTAGTAACATGGAAAACATTGCCTTTGTAGCCTATGTATTAATTCCACTATTTAGCTTATGTTATAACGAAGCTTGGTAGCGAAAGGGGCGGTCGTACTTTTTGATCAAAATATTGAGTAAGCCTATCGATTTCGAAATAAAAATAGTATCGGTCATTGCTAGTGTTAACATTATACCATTTGCGTCTAAGGATTCATACTAGTCCGCTAATGTTAAACTATACTGACAACTAGCATATTTTCAAACTTCTACAACAAGTTAAAACACAAAGGTTTAAAGTTGTATTTATTTTTGGCGTAACTTTGTTGTCATCCAGCAGCTCATTTTTAAAGCACTTTAAAAATGAATCAAATGAGTTGGTATTTTTAAAACTTGGTAGGTTATAACAGTAAAGGCCCTGTTAAGGCTTTGAGCGCCAGCATATGCTCCCCAGGGAATACATTATGTCATCGATCTAATTAAATTAAGTGTTTAAATATAGCTCAAGCAGTGTGAGACGCGAAGGACATTTTATTCAGGTTAGTAGGCTAACATTCGCTTTAGAGCAGGGATCTTAAACTTATTTTTGCTGCGGACCCCTTCATTTTTTTCTGTTTCTCGCGGGCCACAACAAATTTCAAAAAAGACGTTATAAATTGACGTCACAATACAAATAGACTTCATAAATCTGCTGATTTTCGGTGCAAAAATGTAAACGTGAAATGGAGTCTAAATACATACAGTGCAAAACCGTTTTATTTTTGAATAAACTCTTTTCTTTGAAAATTTGATTACCTCTAAATATACACTAATATTTCAATTAGGCCCTAATATATGTTCACATACCGCCAGGCGCCAAGGCGTCCGTGGGCCCGAGTTTAAGAAACCCTGGTTTAAAGTACGAAGCATAATTACCTTTGATTACAACTGCAAAAATCTGTTTTCGTCCTATTAATTAATTGGTTGTTTCTGAGAAAATTCAGGAACCGATACCACGATAATATCGGACGAGTACCGATCTACTACTTGGCATCGGATGTCGGCTCCCATTTAATATTATCGGACATTTCTAATCTATAACTGTATGGTATAGCTTTTTAAAAAACACATTTTTTATACTTCAACGCCACATTTTAAAGCAAGTGTTTTCGATAAATGATTTTTAATCTTGTTTCAGATAAAAACCTTAACGCCATAATATTTCTTGGCCTTTCTATTTCACTTCAGTTATTGGGTGGAATTGGTTTTGTGATTGTTACGTTTATTTACGTCACAGACGCCAAAAATTGGATTTACAGATGCTGGTTTGTTGCAAGTAAGTTTTTAGTTTTTTCGGGATTTAATTAGGGCTTCCATATCTTTGTAATATTTTCCAACGAAAAGTAAATGGTTCTTTAAATACGTCTTTTCAGAAACAGAATGAGTTCTGATTGTTTTTCTCATTAATGTTTTATTTGAAAGGTGCGAATCTGTCAAATAAATTTGTAGATAGTTTAGGTGTAGGGCCTATTTATGCTGTTGCTAAATATGCATAATTATTTAAAAAGATATTAAATGTTAAAACATTTACGTTTTACTTTTTTTGTACTTTTTTGCCGAGGTTGTGAGTTCGAACCTCACCGCAGACTATATTTATTTTTCTAACCTGGCCTTGCTTGCACGAAATCCCTCATTGATCAATTGATTTGGTGCACTATAAAACGAAAGCTGTTATAGTTGGTTAAAAAGGCCTCCAAGGGCAAAAAACAGTGGTTGTACACGTCGTATATGCCTGTGTATCTTTACTGTGCTGAATAAAATTGTCGAGAATTTGCCTTGGTATTTTGCATTACAGGCTACAAATAATAAAAAACGCATTTTCTAGGCTTTTTCGTGCTGGTAGCCTGTGTGTCCTACACAGCATCCACACCTGAAACTATATTCAAGGAAATCCCTTTATCGTTCGACTACAGCTACATACTTGCGTGGACAGCATTTGGTGCCAACGCAATCACCGGATGTATCTTGCTGTTCTTTCAACTAGGTACGTTTTTAACGTGTGTGGCACATTAACTTAAATAGGCTACCTGGCTAAGACAAGCTATATGAATGGCCCATTTAGCGTTAGGCATGTTTTGATGATTAATTTGCTATTTCTGAGAAAACTATGGCTAAAACGCGTACTTAAGTTTGTTATCGCATCGACACCGTAACGCAGGGGTTCTTGAACTTTTAATCCAAACAAAAATGTTTTATGTTTAATTAAAATCTTTTTCTTTAAAAAATTGATTACTTCTTAAATATACACTAATCTTTCAATTAGAATCTCGCGGATCCCCTAAAACTAGTTCACGTACCCCCAAGGGGTCCATGGACCCCAGTTTAAGAACCCCTGCCGTAACGTAACCACCACTTGGTATGGAGTATCGGTTATTATTAAAAATTGTGACACCCATGTTGATCGACTTAATTTTTTCTTTAATATGTACAGTCATATTTTCTGATAAACTGCCATAAATCACCAAGCAGTTTTGTAAAAATAAACTAATATTATACGATTTGTGATAATGAAATGGTGGCATTTTTGTTCATATACTAACACAATCAATCTTTTTTTATTGATTTTAGAAATTAAAACCGCAGAATCAAAAGAGCTGTCGTGTCAGGCAAACAAACTAAACAAAAACAACGCTGTTCTGTACGCAATACACATCTTATTTGCGTTGGCGGTTTCTCTCCATTTAATATCCTACTTTTCACCAACTTGGATTCACATTGGTGACTGTTGGAAAGGAATAACGGCTTCTTACAATTGTACTTTTGTGTCAAAAGGTAAACGAGGTTTTGTTATATAAATAAAAAAAAAAAACGGCTCCTCTGGCTACAAGAGGAGCTATCTTATTTATTTATATTACTATGCCTGGTAGCAACAGTTTATATATTGATGTTTTGTTATGACACGCCTTTGGAAATGTAAGGCCGTTTTTTGGAAGTTCATCGCTTTTCTGTTACAGCCGTTAATAGTCTGTCAACAAGTGGTTTTGAAAAGACGAAAACCCAGTGTTGTAATGACTTCAGTCAGTGACTTGATTTAAGTGCACTTAAGTCACTGTTTTCAAATGACTTGACTTAAGTCTTTTGGGAAAATGACTTGACTTGACTTAAGTCCTTTAGACAAATGACTTGGGTTAAAACGAAGGTAATTCATTAAGCAATTTTTTCGTAAAATTGGGTTATTTATCGTAATTTACGTAAAACAATTTACTTGACTTTTAGTGCACCGAAAGCCATCGCATTCGGTTTACTAATTATACGTAAGCCGTGGTCGTTGGTCAAAAAGCAGCTTCGAAGGACTAGATCTAAGTTGTTAACACACATATGTGTGCATGTTTCTTTGAATACTTGACATATATTGTCCCTTTGGTATATTTTAGTTAAGGACGCGCTCATAATCGGACGAGTTTACTCAATTTTAATAGATTAACGTGTAGTTTTTATGACAAGGACATGACTCGGAATTGACTTTATTTATTCAAAAACACCTGACTTGGACTTATTTACATATGACTTGAATGTGCCTTAATTGATTTCAAAATGACTTATTTACAACAGTGCTTACGTCCAACTAACTTTGGTGCAACTAAAATCTATTCTAATATAACTTAAGTCCAATTAATGTAATTTAAAGAATAACTGGAAGCCAATAAACCATTTGCAAAATAACGGAAGGTCAAGTTAAGTCATTGCGAACTGACTTAAATCAAACTCAAGTATTGTACAAAATAACCCAGGTTCAATTAAACTTTAATAAGAGTGGTTGTTGTTTTCAGACAAAGAAATAGTCACAACATGGCTGCTTGGTGTCGTATTAGTGGTTTATGCTGCTGCTGTCATTATAATGCTGCTGGATGGATACGTTACCGACAAAATGTTCACTTTAGACTTTGTGGCAGGTAAGTGGGTTGTCTGTGACTAGGGCCGGATGAACCAATAGGCTACTAAGGCCTTAGGCCCTGTAAAAATTCGGTCCTTATTTTTTTTAAGGTTAAATTTTTCTAAGACTGATAGTGATACAGAACCAGTAGCAGTACAGTACAGTTTTTGCCTAAAAACGAATGACTGAGTCTAGTCAATATGTGCCTTGTGTGTGAGTTTTGTAGCCTGGTTTGCCAAATTAGGCCATTCTCTAATCAACAGTCTTAATCCGGCCCTGTCTGTGACTAGGTTTTTGTGTGTGTTGTCCTTTTGATAAATAATTTGAATAATAACCGGGTGAATAAGAGTTAATGTTGTCCCACTTGTTTTTGTCCCATGGCCCCTGGGGGTAATGGGGATTCCCCTGTGGGTGCACAGTCAGAGGTATTTTATTACCCCTCTATGTAAAACCCCCAGATGCTGTGAAATTGCAAAACCCAAGGGCCACGATGACAATTATTTCCCATTTAAACTCAAAATTGTGCTTTATATGTCCTTCTTACGTTACGTTGACTGCTGCGAATCCCGTTGTTTAATTTTACCTGGAAAATATTCTTAAAACGCACTTATAGCTGACTTGAAGTTACTGACTAACAGATGCGGGTTTAGCAAATTTGTTTGGGGTGTATAACAATTTTGTTTAAGAATGACGTCATAAATTTGCGTCATATTGTGACAAAGCCACGTCATTGTGTGACGTCACAAAGTTACATCTAAACGTGACGTCAGAAAAAGTAACCCCACAGTGGGTTTATTTTGGTAAAGCTTAAATTGGACAGCAACGTTATTGATTCGCGCAAAGCGAAAACGCCATTGTATTTTTTGGTTAAAGCGTGGGTGTCACTGTGCGAACATTCCAATAAAACAATACGCATTATTGAGGTAATAATGGTCACAGAGCAGTATTACTAGAAGTGCATTGTGCAAACGCTTTTATAAACAATACGCATTTTACGACGCTTTTGGGCTAAAAAAGACATTGTAAAACATAACTAAGATTTGCACCAAGCGGGATTTTTATTCGGTTTTGCTTATTTGAAATAGGCAGAAGTAGAGTGTTTTGGGGGGGAGGGGTTACATGGCCACGTGACCTGCTCACTGCTCTAACTTATATTGACCGCAATTTGCTTCGAATGCGATTTCATTTAATTTTTAACTTTAGTTTATTGCAGTCTTTCCCACTACTTTGTTTGTTATGTTTTAGCTGTTGTAACGTTGATAGCCAACCTCGCCTACACTGGGATAGCAATTGTGGAGCACTTGGATCAAAGCATCAGCTTTGGCATCGGATACTTTTGTTCATGGGCAGCATTTGGAACAATTTCAATCATTCTGGCCATTATATTGTTTCATATCGCTCAAGGTAAGTTTTAACGGTGCATTAAAATTAAAATTGCCTATAAAGTGTCGCAAAGATCAGTCATTTTTAATAAAAAAAATGTAATTCTAAAATGAGTCGAGTCAAGAATTATACGTATATATTGAGTCAAGTTGAAATTACGTATATTTTCTATGAAAACACATCTACATTATTGACAAAGCAAGTCTGTATAGTAAATATGGAATTCAAATTGAAAAAATGCAGTGACTAACTTTTTTGACTTAAATATATTTATCTACTTTTCAAATCTAAAACTAAAGGTATAGGCATTCGTATAGCATTAGAATTAAAATTGCATAAAAAGTGTCGCAAAGAAAAGTCATTTTAATAAAAAAAAGTATTATAAAATGAGTCAAGTTCAAATTACGTTTATTTTCTATGAGAACACATCTACATCATTGATAAAGCAAGAATGTAATCATAAAAAAATAAACATGGAATACAAATTGAAAAAATGCAATGACCAACTCTTTTGACTCAAAAATATATTTATCCACTGCTTAAATCTAAAATTATAACTATAGACATTCGAAAACCTAGGTCGTATCATCGAATTAAAACAGAGAAATAAGACAACTATATATTTTAATCTCGATTAAAAATATGCTTTTCTTTTCAGCCAAATCTTTTAAACCTTTCAATCATCGTTTTGAGCTTACTCAAGCTTGCATTGCTTACATAGAGAAGACACCTCGCTTTGACCACTGCATTTCCCACCAAGTGTCCAACCTTGGTCTGAACGTTACTCACCGAATCATACAGGAATCGAATTGGAGCGGAATCGAATTTCACTTCACTCTTTTAAATACGGTTTGTGAAAAACGTGTTCGTCAGGTTTGGCCTAGAGCAGTGGTCGGCAAACTTTTTTTGTCGCGGCCAAAGTAATCTTTTCAGAGCTATTGAAGGCCCGCTACGTAAAACCACTACGAAAAAGTGGAGGATTCAGGATATTTGACTTTAAGGTGAAATCCCAAAACACTGTCATATCATAATGTAAAACATGCTATAAAACGAAGAATATACGCGCGAAGCGTTTAAGTTGGCAAAAAATATACAGTTTAAGTTGGCAAAAAATATAGTTGGACAGGCTCCCACATTTAGCACGTGGGCCTTTCTAAGCTGAGCCAATTAAAAATTATACGCCACACCAACTTTTAAAAGAAGTGCAATGAATGCACGACTATCACGCGACCCACAAATACATTATAAACTAAGCAATTCAAAACTGATACACCGGCCACGAAAATTGGCTCTGCGGCCCACAGTTTGCCGACTTTGCCTAAAACTATACTTACCTGACGGTGCTGTGGGGTTTGTGTCCTGGCATTTTTTTTCCTGGGTAAATCCGTTTTTTTGGCCAGTAAAATATTAAAATTATTACCGATATTGACACTATATTTATATTACCCATTACCTACACCAAAACAAAAAGGCGAAAAGTTGACCTTCTGCCAGTGCGCAGTTACAACTCGGGCCCTACCTCCCTGTTTGGCGGCACCATATCCCTTTAGGAATGGTTGTCCGGAGGAGGGCCTGAAGACATTCCCGACCTCCTTTTTGGCCAATGGAAAGAAGAAGCCGCTACCCCTTTACTTTGCTTTCTTTTAGTTAGCAAAAAATTTAGAAACCCAGAAGGAAACCATAACCAACGCAATACCACTAATTTATCGTAGAATTGTAGCTTTCGCATTTATGTTTTTCAAAAATAATGAAAAACATATGGGTGTAATTGTTTTTTTTCCTATAGACCAGTATATAATAATGAAAAAAAAAAATATATATATACTTGTCCTCGACATTGAACCTAACTTGCGTTATAAAAAAAAAAATAAAAAAAAACACAGCGTCGTCGCTTACGCGAAACGTTGTAATTATAATAATAATATTTTAATTCGTATTTTAACGAGAATCAACCAACAAACTAAAGTTTAAACGCAGATTACTTGTTAACGAAAAACAAATTTTTTATCCGCTTCTTCGTTGCCCGACAATACAAAGTAAACGAGTTTGAATTTGTACATTCGCGATATCATAGCTGGTGAGGTTTATCCGAGGCGCGATTATTACTAGTTAAAATAAAGAAAAGAAAAGATAAAAATACGCTGTTATACGGCCCATTAATTAAAGAAGAAAATAATGTTATACGCCCATTACATTGTGGACTTCAAAAGTAACTTTAAAAGTATGTTGTTTTAACTTTTTATTTAACTGACATCATTTGCTTCAAACTGTGAAAGCGGCTTCTGCAAAAATATAAATGTGAAAAACAAAAGAAACGAAATAAACAATTTTGAATTCTCACTGTCTGGTTTCTCTTGCTGAGAAACTAAGCTCTTCGTCGCCAACCAACAAACGAAAGTTTAATTGAGGATTACATAAAACGAAATTTAAGGTTTAAAGGTGTCTTCTTCAAGATTGGCGAAGTGCTGCTTGACGTTTACGCTAAATCTTCAAGTCCTAAGCCTTGGGTGAGCTTGTCCTATTTAGGAAGTTCAGCAACTTCGAGCTTGGTTTGAACTGTAGTAGGCGGTTAGAAAAAGACTGCTCGTACGTAAGTCAAGTGTCATTATAGTTATTAGTCGGTTGGAAGTTGATTGTTGTTAATTACTACTCTACATTGGAATGAGTAGAGAATCACTTGAAATAAACGAACAACACCATCTTTTTCTAGATGTGGCAGAATACTACTATATACTAAAGTTACAAACATCGCGCCTACAGATAACAACTCACCAAAAAACTCGGCTAAAAATACTTACGACTAGACTATCTTCGCGAAAACCAACTTGAATTAAAAAAGTTACAAAAAATATATTAGAAACATAAAATTTTGTTTTATACTAACAAAAAAAAAATTTTTTAGCCAGCCGAAATATTCTCGCAGTTTGTCCAAACGCACTTGGAGAAACCGCAAATTATCATTTATTCATTCTGAAGTCATTTTCTCAAAAACAGTAGCGTTTGTGGATTCTAAAGATTGGTTGATAAAATACTTCTGGTGAATATACACAGTTCATCATAAGTTGGATTTTAAAATCAACAATTTTCCCAAAACGACTTCTAAATAACAGATTGACGACATGAAGCTTATCGCAGCCTACAAATAGTTATAAGAACGAGATTTGTCTGTTTGATATAACGCTTGACTATTAATTATAGCGCATTTCACATCATCAGTATTCCCTATCTTATAACATAGGGCTAAATCGGCAAAATTGGCCAATTTCGACGTACAATACCAGCGATTTTTTTCGAATTTTTTTCGACCTGCTCCGATTTGGCTGAAATTTTCACAGAAGATGCGCTAGGACAATATGAATCCAACGGTGATACTTATATTGTCCAATTCTTTATAATTAACGAGAAATAGACATTTTTTATAAAAATTATCCCAAAAAACGCGATTTTTGGCATTTTTTAAAAATCGACCTTCTCCGATTTGGATGAAACTTGGTGTGTAGATGCGCCTTGGGCGTACAAACAACATGGTAAAGTTTCAGCCCCCTAACACCTAAAATAAAGCCAAAAAACGACTTTAGTTTTTTGATATTTTTTCAATTTTGCGAATTATTGAAAAAAAATCCCCGGGGATTTCCCCGAAAACAAATCCCGGGAAATATTTTTTAATATTTATCAGTTGGTAATTTTATTTAGTATTTTTTATTCTGACATTGTCAGATCTTCTGCGTGCAGATTAATTCACCGCCAAAACTTAATGCTAACAAGTATCAAGCGACAGTAAGCATTTAACCGAGTTGCCAAGTACATTCCCATCCATAGTGAAGCTCTTAACGGGAGCAATTTGCTGCGCCCAAAAGCCACAAGTCGGGTGTTATTAGCTTGTTGTAATGCAAAACCTCTATGTTAAATTAAGCTTATAACCTGTACGAAAAAACTTTCGTTTGTTGGTCGAAAGTGTAGCAAAAATTAACTAAAATGTTCTGCTTTAATGAGTTTGGTAAATTGTGATTAATTTATTTAAGCAACCATTTCAAAATTCAGGCCAAGATAGTCACAAACAAATCTCAACATATAGTTACCTGCAGTTTGTTGCAAAACGAAGTGCGTTTTTTTAACTAACTAAAGACCGTAAACCTATTTTTTTTTCTTCGCCAGCGCTGAACTTAACTGATAGAATGTAAGTTGTAGTAATCGTTTTGGCTCGATTCTTCCAACTGAAGAAAAGGGCCGGAAATCGCACAACACGGTTAGTGATGGTCTGGGCCAAGCCCTTTATTAAACCTGTCTCCACCGGGGAACAGGTGCCACCACGAAGGTAGGGTCCGAGCTGAAAAGAGGAGTAGGGGATTTTTTTTGTGGATAATTTTCATTTTTGGAAAAGTAGCCAACGTTTCGTGTAATACGCAAATATAGATATATTTTGGTACCGAATAAGAAGTTATCTAAATGTAAAAAAACACGTTTTTATTATCTCTATACAATAACGACAGTCCACAATTTTTTTCAAATTAAAGGTTAAACACACCAAAAATGAACAGGCAGAGTCAGAAACAGTCTCTGTTTTCTTCAAATAGTTCAGACGGTTATTCCAAGTTCCATCATTCTACTTTTTTTCTTTTTTTTTGCTAACTCAAAGAAAGTAAAAGCAAAGTAAAATGCTTCTTCTTCCCATTGGCCGAAAAGGAGGTCGGGAATGTCTTCAGGCCCTCCTCCGGACAACCATTCCCAAAGGGAGACGGTGCCGCCACAGGGAGGTAGGGCCCGAGTTATGACTGCGCACTGGCAGAAGGTCAACTTATCGCCTTTTTCCTTTTTTATTTTAGTGGCCCCAAAAAACCCGGTTTTACCCAGGAAAATGCCAGGACACAAACCCCTCAGTGACCCGGTTAAAGATCTACACAGTTTCACAACTTGAATGTGCTGCTAGGTTTATTTAGTAGGTAGGTATAAGTGGTAAATGTTTACACCTTTTGTTTGTGGTGGAGGTGGTACAATTTTAACAGCTCGTTTTGTTGCTTTAAATAAAAGTGGTAGGATTCTAGACCAGCGCCCTTTTTCACAAGACCCTGTTTTTTATAATTTTAATCACTTTTACCTCGTAATTTATTTTTTTTTAAATCACTTCAGTTGACGTCAATTATATCTATTAAAATAAATAACCAGTTCAAGTCATTAGTTACCAGTGTCAAGTCCAAGTCAGTCATTATTAGGGAAAGTCTATTTAACAAACTATTAAAATTGGTAAACTTATCGAATATGAGCAATAACTCAACTTTTAAAAAAATAAAAAAACGAAACATGTAGCAAGTAAATTGTCTTATGTGGAAACATTAGAACAAATAAACAAATTATGTAACAAATAATTACTTAATGAAAACACTTTATTTCAACACGAGTTATTTGACACAATGACTTAAGTAAATCATTTTACCTAAAAAGAATTATTTTAAGTCATTTTAAAAACAGTGACAAATATTTGACTGTTTTATTATTTATTTTTTTTACAAGACTGTTTTATATTTTTCAGAAATTTTGGACATTTTTGGATCAAACAACGGTTGAAAAAGCTTGCTTCAGAAAGGTGGACAGAGCTATGCAAGTTCTGGAAACTAGAACGGTTGATATTAAACGCGAAACCGACTCGGGACTCGAGGAATATTTCGAGTATGAAGAAAAACCGGGCAGAAAAAGAAGCATCTACATCAGGTTCGCACACCGTTGTTAATGACGTAAAAATACACTGTAATCTAGCCAAGATTGATCTTACTAAAAGGAATTATTTTTTAAACTACGATACAAAGTTACGTCATCACTTTACGTCATGAGACAAACCCTCTGTGCCTGGCCAAACACTATAGCGCAGGGTTTTTTAAACTGGAGTTCACGGACCCCTTAGGTGTCCTTGAAGTATCTTTAGGGGGTCCATGAAAGCCTAATTAAAATATCAGTCTTTTCTTTACAAATTAATCAAATTTTTTAAAGAAAAAAGTTTTATTAAAAATAAAACGTTTTTAAACTGAATATAGCTAAGACTTCTTTTCACTTTCACATTTTTGTGGACTGGAAACAGCAGATTTCTGAAGTATACATTAATCGTGACATTAATTTATGATGTCACCTAAAAAAGTTATTGCTAATGCTGGCCCACGCGAAAAAAAAATCTTTAGCAGTCCGCAGTAAAAAAAGTTTAAGAATCCCTGCTATAGCGCAAATGTGCTACTAAAATCTAGTTGAAAGATATTCAAGCAAATTGCTGTAAAGCGTTCGAAAATATTCGTCTATTTAAAGAAATAAAACTTTTACTTTAGATGGAGCCTTAAGCACTTCAAAAACATTTCTGCATTGAGTTAATTTGCTTCAAAAAGTGTAATTAAATAGACCCGTTGTACTCGGCATGTTGCTTTCATATTTAAAAGACCAAAACATTCGCTCGGAACGCAAATATATAAGTTTTGATAACAAAATAATCCTAAAAAAGGGCCTAGAAGGATTGCAAGGTCAAACCAGATTTTTTGGAATTATGTATAATAAGCCAACCAACAGAATTGCTTACTTTTAAATCACAACATATGACAAAATTGCTTTATATTTAGGTGGACATCATCTACTTCTAACAGCGCTGAAGTGGTCGGAACACACAGGGATGTCACTGGCGCCCTTAGAGCTCTGAGTTATGTTAACCGAGTTCTAAGCGGGAATGAAGGACCACAAGACTCACCGTAAGTTGGCTATCGTATTTAGCGGATATCATGTTGCTATAGTTGCCTGATATTGTATTCATTTGACTAAAGTTTACATCATGACATTTATCAAAAAAATAAGTTAAAGTAAGTCAGGTGACTCAGGTCATTAAAAAACAATGATTTTAATTAAGTCTACTTTAATTACTCGTTGACTTAAGTCTTAAGTTATTGCAATACAGTGTTGCAAACTTAACAGCCAAGTCATTTAATTAAGTTTTTTTTTTTTTAAGTCTAAATCTAGCTGTCGATAACTCTTTTCTTAGTGTTTTTTGGGGGGCAACAATTACCAAAGTATCTTCTTGTTTCCAGAAACCCTGACTCCCATCCCTCAAGTCTCTGGGAGAGCTCACGTCTATGAACATCATTTCAACCCTGCTTCAATAAACATATCAAGAAAAGCTACTTGAACTTAAGGATCAGACTTAATATTGAAAGCTGCCGACCTCGCTATTAGAAAATTATAAATTATGTCTAGGGATGTCCGTTACGAAACAATTTGCTCCAAAACCGACACCCGATATATTTGGACAAAAATTATCGTGATCCGATACGATACCAAAGACGTCATTACTATGCCCTTAAATATTTAAAATGTAAAATAATAAAATGGATTTTTTTTCTGGTTTTCAGGATAAAATTTTCTTTAGTGTATTGAATTTTAGTCACATCTAACCTACTTTTTTGTTAAATTCAATTTGTAGAATCCTGCGCTAGATTTGCAAATCACTAAAATTTTGTTCTTGTTTTTTCTGGAACTTTATCTTTGTGGACATTTTTTTAAATACTTTTGTAAACGAAATCGATTTTTCCTTAATATTTGACCAACATACAGTAATTGCTCTATGATTTGATATTTTTCCTCCGTATGATAACGTTTGAAGAAAATAAACTGTTTTGTCCTGGTGGGTGTTATTTTGTTATGCATGCTCTTTTAGAGAGCAATTGGTTTTATTTATGTTCAAATAATAAACAAAAATACGATACACGATGCCAGGGGGAAGTACCGGTAGCCGCCCAATACTAGGGTGGTATCGGTGCCGATCCGATACTTTGACTTGTGCATTACAGCCTTTTTGTGAGTTTCTTTTTTTTTTTGAGTTTTTAAAAAGTAACTTTGGAAAAGATAAATAGGTAATAAAAAAGCCAATTTCAATAAAAAAAACAATTTCGGTTTAAAGGACTTTTGGTTTTGCTAATTTTGCTTTTTGAAAATGGCAATGACGTAATTTAGTATCGTATCGGACGGTCACACTTTATGTCAAAATATCGATCATCGGGATAAAATTGCGTCACAGTTAGTTTAGATTTAAGTTCTAAATATCACAAATCAATAGAACAATCAACACCATCTTATTATATCAGTTCAGTACCAACTTATCTTACATCAGTTATCCAAGTTTAAAAGTAAAAGGTATGTAAGATACTTCAAGTTTGCACCGACCAGTGTGTTAAGTGGTCGAAAAATGTAAAAACTTTGCCACATTTTCAAATTCTACTCATAAACTTTCATGTCTATAATTACCCCAAATTCTGGATTAAACCAGTTCAAGGCGGTTTTAACATGTTTTTGTTGAAAAATCTGGTAAATTCCACATAAAATTGATTTATTTTTAAAACCGTCAAAAATTTAAAGAAACATCAAAGGCTAGATTTTTTTTTTAATTGTCAAAAATCGAAAAAACAACAAGGGTTGACAAATTTTCCAATTTTATCGAAAAACTTTTTTGCTTCTAATTGCCCCAAATTCCTGATTAAACCAGTTTAAGGCTATTCTAACCGGTTTTTGTTGAAATTTCCGGTAAATTAATCATGGAAGTTGGATTATTTTCGTGTAGTTTTTTATTAAAACTTAACCTGTCAATCCCCTGCTCAAATTTAGCAGACTTAAAATGATAAAGAAGCCTTATGGTTGTTTCATGTTACTCAGATGCCTGGTACATTAAAAACTTCCACTAAAAGCGGGAATTCTCTAAGTATTATCTATTGAAACCTAATCTGTCATTCTCCCACTCCAAATAACACAACATACACTTTTCGCTTCGTTTATTATTCAATTCCGAAGCACGTTGGGGACAAAGCTTTATTTCATATTGTGGTCGAACCAGTCGCGGGCAGCTGAGACCTTGGCGTAACCGACTGGGTAGTTGGTCCTGCAGTTCGACTCGGCCCATGACGCGATACCGATCAGCACTGGCTTGCCATTGACATCAGCAATCAACGGACCGCCAGAATCTCCCTGTTGAGGTATAGGTTTTATGCGTTAGAATGAAAGATGCACGCGCGTGTTTGTTCAACGATGGTCTGGCCCTTCTCTAGTCGCCCTTTGACCAATGATAACGGTGCCATGAGCAGATTAAACCGAATCTGTCGAGCAATGATGCAAGTAGGGCAGACGTGAAAAACAACTGTTCAGCAGTGAGGTTCGAACTCACGACCTCCTGTCAAGCCGGGGGGACCGTCTCTCTACCAACTGAGCTATGCAGGCTCAGAGCAAGTCAAGAAACAACCATACGCCAATGCTTGCTCAATCTGTTAGTACAAGCAACTTCATATTGAAGGGGGTCAACAGTAATCTTATCATCATTCAATGAAAGATACACACACATATGTGTTCAACAACTGTGATCTAGCCCTTCTGAAACCGCTTTTTGACATATTACGAATCATAGTACATCGAAACTTGTACTAACTGAATGTAGCAAGCAAGGCAGGCTAGTAACTGCGATGGCTTTCGGCGTACTCATTATGTAAGAGAACGAATTTCGATTTTAACCAAAAATTTTATAAATTATGCTTGATTGGTTTATCAGCGGAGATGAACATTATGACATTTGGCATTTTTGTAGAAATTTATTTTGTTAGAAATTCTAATGTCGAAGTAAAATTGTACAGTGGATGTTTGTTTTGATGTATGTATTTGAAACATTGCTTTGGAATTTTAATAAGTTTATAAAAATTGATTATTTTGAAAAAACTTTATTTGTCAAAAGTTTAGAAGTTTAGAAGAACAAATTGCGGCTTCTATTAATTTTTTTATGAAGTGCATTTAATTTGTTTTCTTACAACTAAACATGCAAGAAATAAAGGACCAATTCGAACAAATTTTGCCCTTAATACAAGAAAAACACATCACTTGCGATTTCCTAAAAAAAATTGCTAATAAACTAATTTTTTGGGTCAGTTAACCATCAAGTAGACAAGTTGCGATTTCCTAAAAAAAATTGGCAATTGCTTGAATTTTTTCGCAACTTACCATGCAAGATGAAACGTTGCCTTGTCCTCCAACGCATTGCATCTGGTTTGTGATGGTGATGCCGCTTCCCCAAGCAGACTGGCAGTCTGTCGCAGACACCATATTGATTTCAGTCCATTGGAGGTTGTTTGGGATCACTGGATCTGCAAAAATGAGTTAAATTCTTGTAAAAATACGTTCAAAAGTCAGTTTAAGTTAAAATAAACCAATTCGAACTTAAATTTAACATTCAATTTTCAAACCTCACGAAAATTTTAAATAAATATTATGTTGCCGCCAGGCATTGTATCAATTGTAAAGTTGTTATTCCGAAAAAATAAATTAATTACTGCACCGTAGGCTACAAAGTAAAATTTAAAATTATTTAAAGTTCTTCCGACAAATATTTTTTGTTAAATTTAGCGACGTTTCGATAACCTATACAGGAAATCTTCGGGGCAGTTTGATAAGGATAGTTGAAATTGGGCAACGCAACAATATTGCAACTGGGCGAAAATTATATGTTACAGTCAAACAATTAGAAAAACAACACAATGAAACACGGCTAACAAGATGAGGCAAGAAAAAATATCCCATAACAAGAAAATGCAAAAATGAGGCTTCAGTATTCTAACTTTTTCCTGTATAGGTTATCGAAATGTTGGTACATTTAACAAAAAATATTTGTCGGAAGAACTTTAAATAATTTTAAATTTTACTTTTAACTACAGTACAGTATTTAAATTTTTTGGCTCCGATTTTTCGCAACCACAGTATCGGACGAATATCTATACTAGTCTATCACATAGGATAACGGTTCCGATGTGATATTATCGGACATCCTTAGTGACGAACACTTACTTGAATAGGTTTTAAGTTATTTCAAAAAGACTTGTTTAGAAGCAACACAGATTTGTTGCAGGATACGCCTTTTGTCAAACAGGTTTTTAAGTGCAACATAACTGACCGGAATTATTATCTAACATCGGGTATCGGTTCCGATCCGATATTATCGAACATCCTTAGTAATAAACACTTACAGGAGGGTCCAAAGGTGTATCCCCAACCAGAAATGATTCCAGTGCTATTCCCAGCTACTTCATATCCAACATCAGCCAAATCAATAAGGCCGATCTGAGCATGTAAATTATAAACAATATGATCAGGCTACGATTAAAGCAAAGCAGAGCGACAAAAAAATGTTAGCTGTTCAACCTTTGAGTCACTTTTGTAAACAAGTCATTTTGAAACGACTAAAGTCCAAGTCGAGTCATTTTTAAGAGAAGTTAAGTCCAAGTCAGGTCTTTTTGACTAAATAACACGTTAAGTCTCAGTCAAGTCAATTTTAAAAGAAGTTAAGACCAAGTCAGATCTTTTTGATAAATAACAAAATAATTAAAGCAAGTTGTCTTTAAGTCAATTCATAAGTAGAGCAAGTCAATTTCAAGTCAAGTCCTTGTCAACAAAATTAAACGTTAAACTAATAAAATTGGTAAACTCGTCCGAATATATATGAGCAATAACTGTAATAAACAAAATTACCACAAAAGAGTCCAACTCCGGCCGTAAAAACAAACTGAAATCCGACTCCGGCTAAAAGTGTGATTTAGTTGAGCCCCGAGTCAGGCTCAGGCTCTACATCTTGGGCAGGGGTTCTTAAACTTGGGCCCATAGACCCCCGGGGGTCCGTGAAATAGTTTTAGGGGGTCCATGAAGGACTTATTAAAAGTATGGTGTATATTTAAGAAGTAATCATCTTTTCAAAGAGAGGAGTTTATTTAAAAAAAATCAGTTTTGCACTGGAGGTATTCAGACTTTAGTTCACTTTCACATTGTTTGCTCGAAATCGGCAGATTTATGTTTATTTGTCTATTTGTATTGTGACGTCAATGTATGACGTCATCCCTAAAAATTATTTGTTTAGCGTGGTCACCCAAAGCACAAAAAAATTTTGGAGTCCTCGGTAAAAAAAGTTTAAGAACCGCTGCTCTACAGCACACCGCTAATTTAAATAACTAAAATATGTTAAATATTCAGTAATCCACTAATAGCCTATAATTTAATTCATCTACCCATAATGAATTGTTGTAAAATATCCACCATATGCTATTCCGCCTTTACAATTTACAGTTGGCGATCATGTAAGTTTCAATATAGTACTGCACATGTGCATGTCGGACTCGGCTAGTTTTGTGTGGTCTTACTCGAGTAACGAGTCTAAGTTGGATTCCGACATTACAGCCATGGTGCCAAGCAGGGCTGCGGAGTTGGAGTTGGACTCTAGACTCGAGTAAGCCACAGAAAACTACCCCAGTTCCGATTCCGACGTGCGCATGTGCAGTACCAAATTTTTAAACTGATGTGGTCACCAACTGGAAATCATAAAGGCGGAAAAGCATAATGGGGGAATATTTTACAACCATATTATTATGAGTGAATAAATTTAGACGACATCCCAAGTGGATTGCTAAATATCCATGTTATTTTTTACGTAAATTGACAGAAGGCTGTAAAGTCAGGGCCAGACTTGCGACCAAACGAAATGGCACATTTGACCGGAGTCGGACTCGGTACTCGGGTTTATTTTTTTGAACGGAGTCGGACTTGGGTTATTTTTAACCGACTCCGCAGCCCTGGTGCCAAGTCATTGACTCAAGTCATTACAGCACTGTTGAATTCCCTCAGATCTAGTTAAACTATAAACAGCAGCATTTCACAATTGACTTACATTGGCTGACAAGACTGCTGGCTGTTTAAGGGTGATGACTGCGTAATCGTAGTCGAAAGGTCTGCTGTTCCAATCAGGGTGTGGGTTAAATGTAGCTGCGTCGATTGTCATTTCAGTGCTATGGTAGATGTGTCCACCTAACCCGACTTTAACATTGTTGCTGTAATGGAATGGTGTTTAAGCAATAAAACAGTGTTTCTCAACCATTCTTGAAGGAGACACATATAGTAATAAAACACAAGAAAATAGCAAAAATAAAAAAAACGTCACAATACAAATATACTTCATAAATCTGCTGATTCTGATCCAAAAATGCGAAAGTGAAATGGAGTCTAAATACATTCAGTGCAAAACCGCTTTATTTTTTAATAAAAAATTGTTTTCTTTAATGATCTGATTACTTCTTAAATATACACTAATATTTCAATTAGATCTTCATGGACCCCCTAAAACTAGTTCCCCTTGGTGGTCCGTGGACCCCAGTTTAATAACCCCTGCGTAAAACCATGCCATACATTGGCCTCTAATTGAAATTGCTTAAAAGTGTCTTTTTCAAAGCACTTCTTTGGCATTAAAGGATCACAAATTTACAGTTATTCGAAATCGTTTCATAACTCTTCTTTATCCCAGTAAACGATCGCCCCAGTCGTCCCATCGCCCCCTCACCCAAATTTCATATGAGTACACCGAAAGCCATTGCATATTAAATACAAGTATTAATAAATTAGAATCTACTTTATAAACCATTAGTCACGTTTTCGTGTTGCTTCTGCAATTAACTCAATTTTTTCAGTCATTTTACCCAAAACCAGATCTTAATAAATCTAACCATGTGAACTACTGCAGTTGGCCATCCAACCAATATCGTTATGAAATAAAGTGCCAAGTGTCGGACATTAGCAACACTACAAAGGTTGTGTTTTTAAGACCTTTATTTTGCGAATGGAATTTTGATCACACCTGTAATGGCAGTTTAAATATGTTGCGAATGGAATTTTGATCACACCTGTAATGGCAGTTTAAATATGTTGCGAATGGAATTTTGATCACACCTGTAATGGCAGTTTAAATATGTTGCGAATGGAATTTTGATCACACCTGTAATGGCAGTTTAAATATGTTGCGAATGTGAATTTTGATCACACCTGTAATGGCAGTTTAAATATGTTGCGAATGGAATTTTGATCACACCTGTAATGGCAGTTTAAATATGTTGCGAATGTGTATTTCACACCTGTAATAGCAGTGAGCAGCCGATACAACATATAGGGTTGAAATGAGGGATCCGCCGCAAAAATGACTTCCGAATCTCTGCAGAGAAGCCTGGAAAACAAAAGTTTAAAATAATTTTTGCATTTCTATAGTCCCACATGCATCTAGGACAGTGGTTCTCAACCTTTTTTCTTTCATGGACCTTTTTTGTTGCATAAAATTTCGGTGGCCCAATAAATTTTTTTGAAAGAACAAACTATGAAAAGGGTTTAAGACAAAGAATAGCGGAGTGTGGGGCACGAGTTTAGTAGTTGAAGCTTCGGACTCTCGTTTTAAGGTTGCTTGAAGGTTGCGTGCGTATACAATACCTCTGGTGATTATTAATTGTATTATCTGATAAGCGAAACACCCAGTTGAAACTATAGAAGACGGACAAGTTAGCATATAGGAGATGCTACTTGCAATATCAAAGTTGCGAACAGCAAGACGATAACTGAGAAGAAGTTTTCTTTTCGATCAGATAGCGGTCTTAAGTACACAAATCCCTGTGCTTACCGCACAGAGATAATGCAAGCCAGTAACTACTTTGCACTTTGGAGCGAGTAGGCAATAAATCTGTGGCATAAGCAATACATCATAAAAGTTACTGTAAACACAATCTCTTAGTCGGTAAATTATAGGCGTGCGCTCTACAGGAGCATATATGAAAACAGATTTATTCAACCTTCTGAGAATAAAATTTACGTTCAAATGAAACTAAATTATTTAATAAATCTGGGTAACACTAATTTACGGAATGATGAATGGTCGGAATAGTCGGAACGCTCACTAATTTACGGAATGGTCGGAATGGAATGAATAGGGCCGAAACTAAATTGATGAATGGTCGGAACGGAATGAACTGTCGGAATAGAATGAACTGTCGGAATACAATGTATGACGCTGTAGTAGCAGAATGAACTGTCGGAATGAAATGAACGAAGCTGTAGGAACAGAATGAACTGTCGGAATAGAATGAACTGACGGTATGGAATGAACGAAACTGTAGGAACAGAATGAACTGTCGGAACAGAATGAACTGTCGGAATGAAATGAACGAAGCTGTAGGAACAGAATGAACTGTTGGAATGAAATGAATGAAACTGTAGGAACAGAATGAACTGTCGGAATAGAATGAACTGTCGGAATGAGATAAACGAAGCTTTCCGACAGTTCATTCTGTTCCTACAGCTTCGTTCATTTCATTCCGAAAGTTCAACCCTAACCCTAACCTAACCCCAACCCTAACCCTAACAGCTTCGTTCATCTCATTCCGACAGTTCATTCTGTTCCTACAGCTTCGTTCATTTCATTCCAACAGTTCATTCTGTTCCTACTGCTTCGTTCATTTCATTCCGACAGTTCATTCTGTTCCGACCATTCATCAAATTAGTTTCGGCCCTATTCATTCCATTCCGACAATTCCGACCATTCCGTAAATTAGTGTGCGTTCCGACCATTCCGACCATTCATCATTCCGTAAATTAGTATTACCCATAAATCTAGCTTGGTCTGTGGCCCACCTAAAAAGTTTCCATAGCCCACTGGTTGAGAACCGCTTATCTAGGATGACCGATAACATCGAATCGGCCCGATGCCCGATATCAAATAAAAACGCTTTTCTTTGTACCGTTGTTAATGTTTGTTACAAAAATGGTTAATTTCGATCATTAAGTTTAAATGGCCACTATTGTTGGTCTTCAATATAGAATTTCGAATAGGACGAAAAATAGAAATCAGATTTTGAAAATAGAAATCAGATGCGTTTCGTTGGCTATTTTTTGTCTATGGAGTGAACTAAAATTATTTTTTGTCCATGCAGTGAACTAAAATTGGCATAATTTGTGGATGCAGCAATTTCTAACCCAAAAGAAATTTATAGAAAATAGTAGGTTGATAACTAAAGATACGCAAAAAAATGTTTTAATGCATAATTAAAGGTTCGTGGCTCAAGAAAAAAAACACTGACCTAAGTTTTAATCATGGTTGGCTAACGAGTTATACGCACGCAACCTTCAAGCAACCTCAAAACGAGAGTCAGAAGCTTAGTTGTGGGGCACGGGATTAATTTAGTTGAAGCTTCTGACTCTCGTTTTAAGGTTGCTTGAAAGTTGCGTGCGTATAATTCGTTAGCCAACCACAATACCTCTGGTGATTATTAATTGTATTATCTGATAAGCGAAACACCCAGTTGAAACTATAGAAGGCGGACAATCAACACTGTTAACAACACAGCGCTGTGAACAGCACAGCGCTGTCAACCGCACAACACGTTAACTGAGAAGAGATCCATTTACAAGCGGATAGCAGCCTTAAGTAGCCACAGGCAATCAAACTGCTGACCGCCGAGAGAATCGTGGAACAACACATTTAGCATTTACACTTTGGTGCGAGTAAACAATAAATCTGGGGCATATGCCGTTACAGCGTAAATTGCACAATAAACCCAAAATCTCTTAGTCGGTAAATAGCCGTGCGCTACAAATGAACCGGAAAAGTCAAACGGTTTGACTCCCTAGTTTTAACGGTTAAATCTAGTCTTCTAAAAGAATCAAAGTGATTTCCCAAAAATGTCTTATTGTAAAATTGTTTTTGGTTTTGTTTGAAATCCGAAACTAACGTATAGTGACTGAAATGTTGACGCTACCGGAAAGGTTAGCCCAATAACCTCAAAAAAATATCTCAGGCTACTCTTTCAGGGTCACAGGGTAGAAATTTTCACGCTATAAATCTCATGCTATTGGTGCTGGTGGAAAATCTCACGATTTGAGTTATATTTCCACCATTTTCCACATGATGGTGGAATTTAATTAGCACCATTTTTTTTACAGATTTTCACCCAAAAGTGGATTATTACAAATTAGTACAACCTCAAAATTTTACAGTGTATACTGTAGGCTACAAGCTTCTAACAACAGATCTAAGATTTTGGAAATATTGGCGGCTGAGGCTTGTGGTAAGACGTAGTAGAAATATCAGAGTTCATACAAAAGTAGGCTGCGTTGCATTTTGAACGTTTCGAATAAATCTTAAGATAATGGTTGGAAGTTGTAGTTAGAATGATTGAAAATAGGTAGCAGTTTGGACGGTGACAATTTTTGATGTTGAAAATAAATAAAGAGATTTATTGGAAACGTTCACAAAATGCCACCTACTTCTGTATGGGCTTGTATAATCTTATTAGTCATATATCGTTTTTAAATTGATTTAAATCATGTTTGCCACCAGCAAACAGATCGAATGATTTCTTTTCGAAAATCTTTTACATTTTCCTTCTTAAAATAGGCAAAAAATATTTGAAGGGTGCCATGGTATCGTTAGCCCCCCTAGATCCGCTCTGACCATTAATGATTATCTATCAATTTGAACTAATTTATTGGCCTGCTAAACCTCTTCAAACAAACACAACGACCAAATAGTTTTATTTTACTTTTAACCGACTTACCTGCCAAGGGAATTGACCGGATTCCGCGTTTTGTCCGTTAACCACTCTGGACTGGAAGCTTGACACACGAGCTGTAAAAACGTGGTATTTCGTCATAAAACAATTAAAATAACTTATTCAAATAGAAAGATTCTATAAGTGAGCATATTTTTTCTAGAAGAAAGTAAGTGAAAGTAAAGGATAAATGGGTAGTGGCTTGTTGTTATGTCTGAAGTGTCAGTATTGTTCGAGCCCAGTCCTCAGGACAACCGTTCCCCCAAAGGGAGATGGTGTCGCCACTTGGAGCTAGGGCCCGATTAAACTGCGCATCGGCAGAAGGTCAACATATTCGCCTTTTTGTTTGTGGTGTAAGTAATAATATATGTCAGTAGTAAAAATAGTTTTAGTATTATACTGCCGCCCCCCCAAAAAAAAACAAAAAAATCCGGTGTACCCGGGAAAAAAACGGCAGGACACAACCCCCACAGTGATCCGGTTAAAGACCACCGTCAGGTAAGTTTGCAAGCAGAAATAGTTATGCTTTTCTGCTCTGTTTGGACAAATTGTTTTATATCTTTTTTAACCGTTGTGGTTCTGTTTGGATATTACGATATGTATAAAAGATATACAACAACTAGCAGTCTTGGAACAGGCTAAGATCCCAATAAAATAGTAATAGGTCTACAATAAAAAAAATAATAACAGTATTATTTTATCAATTGTATAGGAAGTATCAAATAAAGAAATAGCGTGAAACAAAAAATAAAATATGTAAGAAGAATATCAAAGCCCAAACAGAAGTAGCTATTGGAGCATAATGGTTGGAGGTTGTAGTAAGACGTAATAAGAATATCAAAACCCATTCTGAAGTAGGTATAATTTTGAACGCTATGTTGAAAATGAATAAAGAGTTATTCGAAACGTTCAAAATGATACCTACTTCTGTATGGGCTTTGATATTCTTATTAGAAGTATCTATCATTTTGAACGTTTGGAATAAAAGTTAAGACAATGGATAAAGGTAGTTAGACGTAGAATGAATATCAAAGCCCATACAAAAGTATAAGTAGCATTTTGTGAACATTTCGAATAAATCTCAAGATAATGGCTGGAGGTTGTAGTAAGACGTTAGACGTAACAGGAATATCAGATCCCATAGAGAAGTAAGTAGCATTTTGAAAGTTTCGAATTTTACTTTATTTTTACATCAACATCATATTTAAACAACCATTATGCTTCGAAAAAATGAAATACTTTAGGAAAAACACCAATATATCAACTTACGTGGTGTCGGTAAGGCCGAAGCCAAGGAAAGAACTGCCAAAAAGAAGAACAACATTTTCCAGTAGTTTTGCTGTCAGTATTTGCTGCAACAAATATGAACCCTTCGTTTGCGGGAATTGCCTTATAATACAACTTTTTGCTGCCGTCTGCAGTTTCTCAGCCAGGCTAAAAATAACGTGGGACTAAATACATCTGGTGTTTGTGTGATACGGTGGCCGGTGAACGACCTTGGGGGGCTGTAGGCTCCAATTTATCAGCAATTAACTGTTGCTGCCAGGCATTAAATCAAATAAAAAATGGGTTTTTGACACAACTTTCAACGATGACCGGTAACACCCCCACCAAAAATTAGGTGTTCCATTGATTAGTTTGATTTGCCGACTGCAGTAATTCGCGTGGTTAAATCTATTGAGATCGGTTACGCAAAATTTAGGGCGAATGTGGAAGTAATTCAAAAACATGGCTAATAGTAATTAGATTTTAATCTATTTATGCTATTGTCTAATGCAGTGATTCTAAACCTTTTATGGCTAAGGGCACCCCCAAAATAATAAATAGGTTTTCGGCACCCTGACTGGAATTTTCGTTGAGGCTTTAACTAAAATGTCACTATAATTGGATCAACTTATAACATGTAGGAAAATGTCATTTGATATATTGGTCTCTAATCGTACACAAATAGTTGTATCAAGAAGCTTACCAATTGAGCAAAGATCAGATTCGTAACAATTCTCAAATACCTATCGGCAACCTTGAGCATTAGAAATGGCACCCCAGGGTGTCGCGGAACCCCGGTTGAGAACCACTGGTATAATGTTTTGTTATGTTTATATTGTTTTACGATGACACGAAATTTTGTATGTCATTTGTAAAACAAGTTAAGTCCCAGTCTGAGTCATTAACTTAAGGCATTACAACACGCAAGCAGATGTTGCTTTCTTTGCTGACTTCCAAATATAAACTAGTCGGCAACTTAAGTCAACAGAATAGACGATAAAAACTAGATAACGGTCAGGTTATTTTTGAAACACACACAGTAAGTCTACACAATTCGCACGAAGTTTTGTGTTAATAGGGCAAGGGGTGGATTCAGGATTTTGGGGGGCGAGCGGGGGGTTAAATTGTTTAGGGGTGACGTCATAACACAATTAATCAAACACTTTCGTTCTCAAATTTCAGCCCAATTCGGTCTAACCACCCCCAGCGCGGAAAAATACGTTTATTTTATTTGAAATAAGTGTGGTGTTATTATGGCAAGGGGCGGATCCATGATTATTTATTTTTTTTTTGGGGGGGGGGGTAATAAATTGTTTAGCGTGACGTCTTAGCACAACTAATCTTAAAAATACTTTTTTTGAGCAAACTCGTGCGAAAATTACAATTGAATTCAGTCTATATTAACGCCAAGCGCAAAAAATGCGTTTATTTGGTTTAAATTTGAAAAAAAACTTTCAAATAAAACGTACGTGACGCATTAGGCACATAAAAGTAAATAATACATTAAAGCTTTGTTTTATTTTTTTTATTTAAACCAGCGGTAACTAAGGTTAATTTGTCGGATTTCATAAATAAATTTAATATTACCTTTATGCTTACAAGTTAGAGTGAGTATAATCGAGTACAATGGCTTAATTGAGGGACAGGCAACATACCGCCAGCGGGTTGGACCCGGCCCGCGATGGGATTTTGAGCGACCCGCAGTCAGTTCCTCGTCTTACATGATAATGTGGCCAGCGGCAACAGTCTGCATCCCCCACTACTTGCTTACTACGTCAAATTATAGTGATTGCGAGTTTTTCTTGAGTTCTTTGTTTTGGGTAAAATTAGAAGACTCCAGCCATAAGATCGAAATAAGATCAACATCCATGTCGGAACAACACACAGTTCGGAATAAGACCAAAATAGGCCTATTATACCTAATAGTCGTAATACCGTGTAAACCGGAATAATTCATTAACCCGTCGGAATAAGAACTAAATAACCATATTCAGGCCTATAAAATATTTTACCTAACCCCAAACCTCACCCCTAAGTACATCGCTAACTCCCCTAAAAATGTCAACCGTATCCCATGTGCCAAAACAGCGGCGCCCTTTCGGCGCCCTTCAAACTTAGGCGCCCAAAATTAGAAACCAAAACGGCCGATGCCATACCCATAGCCCCCAATAGCCACATACCTTTTCCCTATATTTTCAAGCGTTATCATGGTCATTTAGGCCTTATTTCGAAGAATTTAGAACTTATTCCGACAGATTTGGGTCTTATTCAGACGATTAAAATCCTTCTCTGTCGTGGGTATTACTGCGTATTTAGCTTTATTATGTTGTTGATGTTAATACTATGGTATTATTGAATTTTCTGCTTGAGGTATTGTTGTTTTTTAGATCTTATTGTGTGTTTTCAAATTAGATTTAGAATTTACAATCAATATTTTCCCTTGGATTTTGCCAAGAAACGTAAAGTTGCAAATTTAACAAGGATTGGATGCCCAAGAACTTTTTCACTCAAGTCTGCAAGAAAACAGTGTTTGCTGTGCAATGAAAGTGTTGCCGTGTTTAAAGAGTACATTAGCCGCCATTATGGACAAAACATGTATGCTATGGCAGTACAATTAATATATCGATCAGGAATCCGGCCCGCCAAGTACTTAATTTTTCGTGTCATACCCGCCGACTGGATAAGTTGCCCGACCCTGGCTTAGTGGATATTAATCAGGAAACACGTGACCTTCGTTTGTTTATACTTTCGTAAGTAAAAAAAGATTCCGGGTTCTGCCTGAAACGCTTTTTATATTATAGTTTTCTCGCTCAAAATAAAAATTTACTAATAAATATTTCAAATCAAATTAGTCTAGTTTCATCATTTGCAGAGTGGTTAATTTTGCCTGTCCTCGGTATGTTAACCAAGTGAAGATTAAATACATGCAAAATGCTGTCGGTTGTTATTCAACACCAAATTTTAATGAGAAATTAAACTGGGGTTGTTTTTTACTGTAACCAAATAAAGCACGGTTGTGCGAAAGCCTAGTCACAATCAGACTTTATCAGTTAATCAGCATAGAAAGGCATTTCTACTTTGACCTGATGAAGCACGGTTGTGCGAAAAATCAAGATTTTATAAAAATTTGTCGTTAAAAAGTGCCACCTTATTACTAGACTTTGAATTGGACACAAACGGCCATCACAACTTTAAACTGAACAACAGTTTCATGAATCTTGCTACATTTTTTGTTAAACCGTTATTTATACCTCCTTCGTCAAACAATAATCTAGTTAACAAATTGAAGACAAAGTTTTACATCCACTCGGTGATTGTCAGGCTTTAAGGCCCGTTTACACTACAGCTGCACTGAGCTGAGGAAAGCGTATAATTTGATTTAAATTCTATTGTGGCGAGCGTTTCAAGCTTTGCTAAACTCAAGCCCCGTGCAGCTAAAAATATACGCTTTGGAGCGATTTTCACGTTTTGCTAAAATCAAGTCCGGTGCAGTTAAAAAAAAACGTTACGTTTTGGGGCGATATGTACGCCCAGCTCAGCTCAGCGCTGCTGTAGTGAAAGCATTTTCACGCCCAGCTCAGCTCAGTGCAGCTGTTGTGTAAACGGGACTTTAAGGTTATCCGACCCAAAAGTTTGTCGATCTCTGATTTAAAATACGGCTTTCGACTTATTTCCTTGATTAAGATGCAGTAGAGTTGCAAAATTTTCCGATGCAAATTAAAACTAAATTTTGATGAAATTTAAGCGCGACAATTTATTAGGGTAACTACAGTTGTTATTGTACAGTTACTTATATTTCCTTCGTATAACAAGAATTAAGGTAATAAAGCATAATAGTTAGACGTAGAACGAATATTAAAATCCATACAGAAGTAGGTGACATTTTGAACATTTCGAATAACTCTTTTAGTTACTTTCAACATTGTGATAAAGAGTTAGTTTTTCCAAAAAGTTTGAAATGCTACCTACTTCTGTATGGGTTTTGAATTCTTACTAATGTGATAAAGTTCGACAATTTTTTTGTCCTGCCCGCGGCGAACAGACCTTACAGTTATCCATCCCCTTGCAAAAAAAAATGAAAAAAAAAATGGTTGACCTCTGATCTAATTAAACCAAACATTCACAGTTTCGCGTCGTTTATTTTGACTACTTTCGAAGCACGTTTATTACACGCCTGTAACACTGTTGAACCAGCTGCGTGCGACTGACACCTTGGCGTAACCGACTGGGACGTTTGCACTGCAGTTCGACTCTGCCCAAGATGCAATTCCGATTAGAACCGTCTTTCCGTCCTTATCAGGACCAATCAAAGGACCGCCTGAATCTCCCTGTCAAAACACAAGTTGGAGTTAAAAGTTTTGTTTTCTGTAGAAAAAAAACAAATATAAGTTTAAGCTGAACTGTTCGAGTTCAGGTGGTTATTTTTTTAAATTGGACAATGATGCAACTTTGGTTCGTGTTTATTTTTTGAGTTCAGCTGTTGCAAATTCAGTGATTATATATTTATACTGCAAATGCTACAAGAAATCAAGTTTATTTGAAAAAAATAGATAAATATTTTATAGGAATTAGTCAATTTTTTAGGGGAAAAAGTTTGAGTTTGCCCAAGACTTACAATAAAACAAAACAAATTGCAATTTTCTTTAAAAATTTTTTTTTTTCTACTCAACAAAAACGAATTGCGATTTTTAATCATATTTTTAAATATCGAAATTGTTTTTTTTTTCTACTCACCATATAAGCGAACAAATTGCGAATTCCTTAAAAAGAAGGCCACAAAAAAATTTTTTGAATTAAAAAAAAATTATTTGAAAAAAAATTATTTGATTTTTTTTACTCATATAAAAGCACGAATTGCGATTTCCAGTCATAGTTTTATATTATAAAACTTGGTTTATTTTTGGAACTTACCATACAGGATGAAACGTCTCCTGCACCTCCAACGCATTGCATTCGGTCTGTGATGAAGAGACGTCCCCAAACAGTTTCGCAGTCGGCCTGGGACACCATTTTGACGCTCGCCCACTGAAGATTTTGTGGGATTACCGAGTCTAAAAAAAGAGAAAGTTAGAAATAAACGATATTTGTTATTTTATTCCTATACCAATTCTAACATTTTTTTGTTGCTTTTAATAAATAAATTATTTCGTTGTGAAAGTTTTGTATTTGAATCCCTAAATCGTTGAAAAAATATACACATATGAATTATTACGTTTTTTTTTTTTTAATAACATGTATTATTTGCCCAAAAATCGCTAAAACAATCAATATTTTGCCTCGACGACAAAGTTAGTTGAGAAATGCTGATACGAGCATGGTCACCCGTGTCTTTTTTTAAACATAATGTACAAAATTACGTCAAACGCAAAGTTACGCAAAAACGTGACGTCACAAATTACGTATAAACGCGACGTCATAAGGAAGTATATAGCACCACAACGCAAAACAAATAATGATTTGCGTCGTTTGAATTGACGATACTTTTGTTCTTGAAGATGCGATGAGAGGCACCTTTGGGTTTTTACGATTTTATCAAAATGGTTTAATTAAGACATACTAGAAACATAATTCAGATTCTCGCAAAGCCAATTTTTTACGTGGTTTAAAATAGAAAGAAAATACAATTTGGGGATCTAGCTCTCCTTTTCCAGTCCATTAATGATTTTACTTAATGGTTACTGCATACTTTGCTGGCCGGATAATCACAAACAAAAAGACAGAGTGTTTTCTTTACGAAAGTTTTTTGCAAGTAAAAAATCCCCTCAAAATATTAAAGAGAGGTATGGCCTCACGAACTCGTTTAAATCCGCAGCTGACCATCACTGATTGTATTAATTTAAACTACTTTGAAGAAAGCGATTGCTGCCAGGCATAATATATAACCGAGTGTTGCTCATCCAGCAGTTTTATTACAATCAATCAAACTTATTACCGAACAAAGTTTTAACCACACTTCTGAAATTGATTTACAAATTTACAAAAAAAATTTGTTGTATTTGGTGTGTATACATTTCGAGAAAAACTTGGTTGTTCATCATAAACACTAAAAAGTAAATCTGAGATAAACTCTTACAAGGTGACTTGCTGTGGCTTTTATTAGTGTTGTGTATAAATGTTTTGTTGGCGTTTTAAACGAGAACAGAGTTCCAAGTTAATGTGGATTATTTTGCGCAATTAAGCCCTTGGTTTTCATTGATTTTAAATTTGCTCTAAAAAATCTAATCTTTGTTGCCTTTTTTAACGATACATTTCTAGTGTTCCAAACATATAATTATAATATATATAGGACATGTATAGCACGTCAAAACGTCGATCGATTATAAGAAAACTGCTGGATGAGCAACACTCGATAAAACTACTTTATTGTCTGGATAATCAGCCCCTTCTAACAAACACACAGACAAACCAAATGTCATTTGTCAGGGGGATAATACTTACTAGGTCCGTTGATGTACCCCCAGCCTGAGATTATACCGGTACTTCCAGGGGCGGCAACATGGTCTTCTGCCGCCAATTCAATCTTGTCAATCTAAACAAGAAAAATAAAGTGGAATGTCACCGATTAAGTTGTTTTTAATGTCTCGTGCCATTGAGTGCTTTAGGGTGGCCAAACTCATACGACGGCGACCACAACTTGGAACGTCGCAACTACGGACTCCAATCTGCTGTTTGCCTAGCGAAACTTAAGTCGATTCGCTAATTCAATAACACGGACATAGCAATAGAGAAACAACCGACACTTAAGGGGTTGCAGTGGCTATTTTCCCGGCTCCTGTTACGCATACACTCATTGGTGATTCAACATTGACTTAATTAGGAGTAACGGTTTGTATCCGGCTGTAGGTATTATTAAATATTATTTGACGCTGGTATGGAATCCTACCATTTTTTTACAGTAACTAAACATCTGTGAAACTGAAATTTTGAGGGGAAATAAATTTGGGAGAATAAGTCTAATACTAATACTTGATCCACCCACACCAAACGCAAACCCTAACCCTAACATTAACAATTTGCGTTGAAAAAAAAGTTGTGTGGTAGGATTCCATGCAAGCGCCTTTAGTACCCTTGTTTTGTATTGCATCCATAATTTATTCCCTTTTTAATTTAGGGTACTTTATTTGTTAGCTGGGTAAATAGTCTTACAAAGTGCTTGTTGGCTATTTGTCCGGCTCGCCGTTTACGTAATATACACCCAATAGTAATCATACATTGATTTAAATCGGAGGTCATCTAGACCTAACCAGGGCTGCAAAGTCGGTTAAAAATCGCCCGAGTCCGACTTTTAAATCCGACTCCGGCCAAAAAAATACACTCGAGTCCGACTCCGGCCAAACGTGCGATTTTTTTCGAGTCCGACTTCGGCTCTACAGCCTGTATTTAACCAATTTACGTAACTAAATAAGGTGGATATTCAGCAGTCCACTTATAGGAGTGTCATTATTGACCCGTTCGCAATATAATGTTGAAAAATATTCAACCATTTATTCTATTCAACCTTTACAATTTACAGATTGCGGCCTTATCAGTTTCGAAATGTCGTTCTGCGCATGCGCAACTCGGGATTCGGGTAGTTTTACGGGCTCTTACTCGATTCACGAGTCCCGACTCTGACTCCGCAGCCCTGCACCAAACTACGGACCATTCAGACCGCAATTTCAATTTATCCGGCCCGATGCATATTTGAGGTAATTCCAAAATATCGTCATTCAAAGTTTTTATTCCTTTATGAAAATATTGTGATTACTTTATTGATTTAATAGACTTCTTTCTTATCGCGCTGCACGAATTACTTTATTGTGACACAGCGGTTTGACAGAAAACCCGCATTAACTTGTTTACACTGCGAAACACTGTTGGTACCTCAAAGAACCAAACCATATAAAAAATCTATGATATTTATCATTTGTTCCATGTTTAAAAAGAACCTGTTGTGGCCTTAAGTACAATCCGCATTATGGTGCAGAAATAAACTTTAATCCATTTTACAAAGTGAAATTTATTATAATTATGCTGTTCTTTAAACAATTGAATTTCATTTTTTTGCCGTTTGCTCAACAGTGGCTTACAGCATTCTCAACCTATGGGTCGCGACCCCAAATTGGGTCGCTGTTTGATTTGGTTGGGTCACCGAATGAAGTAGCTCACATGCTTATACTAATTGAGATTGGTTCTGAGAAAGATTTCTTAATTTAGAAAATTAAGGAAGCAATACAAATAACTTCTTAGAATAATTTTAAAAATTCGCAATTCTTTATGCTAATGCCTATTTTTCGTTCGCTAACAAGAAGCTAGTTTTTATTTCGCTTATTTTATACAACAATAAAAAACAATTGGGTCGCCAAAGCTTAGTCGTCATACTTACGCTTAATATTTGGGTAGCCGCGAAAAAAAGGTTGAGAAACACTGGCTTACAGCCTCTACTCTCATATTCAATCGGTTGAATAGCCTGTACATTAAGTTTAACCCGTCAGCAATAGTTCACAAGTTTTCTTACGTCGTTTCCCAGAATAACTAGTTCAGCGAGGGTGATAACTGCGTAATCGTAGTCAATTCTATCCAAGTTCCAACTGGGGTGAGCAGTAAAGGCTTCTTGGGCGATCAGATGTTTGGTGCTGCTGTAAATGTGGCCGCCAATTCCGACTTGAACAACATTGTTTCTGTAAAGGAAATGTAGGTGCTCAATTCACTCACGGTCTGTGTAATGGCCGGATCTACCCTATTATGAGCTCTGAACACTTGCGAGATTGTTGTACACCAAATAAAAGTGTAATTAAAAAAATACTAGATGTGTTAATGAGAAATGAAAGCAAATCTGAACTAGGCCTATCAGCTATAAAAATTATTTTTCATAGTCCAACTTAAGTCATTTACGAAACTTACAAGCCAAGTCTGTCCGATCATAAGTGATTTTTTACTTTGAAAACAAAGATAATTTTTTTTTTATTCGAAAACAACAAAATCGCAGTGCATAGCAAGCAAGCTGTTTTACAACTACAAAAAATTTACCAAGTTTAACAAATTATTTTGAGTCCAAGTCATGTCGTTTTTCAGAAAGATTAAGTCAAGTCAAGCCGCTTTATACTTTGGGTCAGGGCAATACTCAGGGCTTCTTGGAAGTTCAGTGTGCATTCGTCTTTAATTTAATATAACCCATTTTTCCGAAAAACTAAAGTCAAGTCAAGTCATTTGAAAACAGTTGGGTTTAACACCCGTTAACTTTAGTCATTTCAACACCGGTTTGGCAAAATGCAAGTTACAACATACGGGTATTCGCAGTGGGCGGCTGTGGCCACGTATTTTTCAGAGATGAGGGATCCGCCGCAAAAGTGGCTTCCAAATCTCTGCAGGGAAACCTGGAAAAAGGGAGATAATTTCCATCGTTCTATACGTTGGATAAAGCACTGTTTTAGTTTTTTTATAAACTGCTATATTGGCTAGGTAATGAGCCTCTTCTAACAAACCAACAGATCGAATGCTTGTTTTACGATTTTTTTTTGAGTTTTTATAGTTAAAAAAACAATTGAAAGGGGGGGGGGGGGGCATTGTTACGTGACCATTAGTTATTATACGGTAATTTAATTTAAACTGCTTCATTGGCTGAATAATAAGCCGCTTCTAACGAACACACAGACTGAATATTTATTGTACTTTTCAACCGACTCACTTGCCAAGGGAACTGTCCGGGTGCAGCGTCTTGTCCTCCAACCACTCTCGACTGGAATAACGACGGACGTACTGCACAGAAAATCTCGGCGTTAAACACGAAAACATTTGCAATAAATAAGAGTGCGGTTCTTGAAAGTTTCCAGGTCGCAAATTACGCGGTAGAACTTGTGTAGGTATAAGTGCAAAATACATTATTGTGATAACAAGCTGCACTTGCAATATCATTAAATAATAGTTCGACCAATGAAAGTTTATTTTGAAACAACCTATGCGCCCCCCCCCCCCACACACAAAAATATTAGCTGCGAATTCTGTAGGAACAGCAGGTTGGCACACATAAACAGCAACATATAAACTTACGTGGTGCCGGTAAGGCCGAAGCCAAGGAAAGAACTGCCAAAAAGTAGAACAACATTTTCCAGTGGTTTTCCTGTCAATATCTGCTGAAACAAATATGCTGACTGGTACTGTCCAGCGCCTTATATTAGGAGTTTTAGGGTACCTGTCTGCGCATTTTTCAACAAAGTTATTTATAACCCTGGGAATTAATACAGCTGATGTTATTACGTCAACGGGTAGACGTCAGTTAGTCGGTTGGCTTCAATTCCGATATTTTACACAAAGGTATTGCGGTTAGACATCAAATAATGTCGGTATGCTGAAACAAGCAAATGCATACAATATAAACATTTGGTTGTATTTTGGTAGGCCTACTCAGGTAATATGCCAAAATGTGCTTTATGAAGTTGAGTTACCTAGAGTTGGTAGCCTCCTATTTTTACATAAAATGACCTTTCAAGGTACAAATTGCTGCACATAGGATTACACCCTTAATTTGTTTGAAAGTAATTTAAAAAAATATTATTTTAACAACTGAACAATTAACTCCAACAAATGTTAACCTAATATCGTGGAATAAGATATTATTCTATAAGCATTTTTGAGCACAGTCATGACGTCACTTGCTATCAGATCGCGATACTTTAAGTCAAGAAATATCGGGTATCGGAATAAGTGTCAAATATCGGACATCCCAGGAAATCAAATGGATGATGTCATGGCGGTGTGAAATGCGTCACAGGAAGGTAGGGAACACAAGCTGAACTTACATTAAGTGTGCAATGTAAAGTTGTCTAACCTTTACAATTACAAGCAGATGTTACTTCTCTTGTGGCTTCCCAAATAGAAACTGCGCTACTGCGACGGTTTGTACTTGGTCAACACAAGTGACGATCGTAACGTGATAACGACGAAGTTATTCTTAAAACACATAAATTGAGTCAACATAATTCTCACGAAGGGTCATGGCACCACGAACTAAATTTTTGGCAAAATTAATATGGCTGAATACCAATTTTTCTCACTTTGTACGAAATCTGCTTCTATTTTAGGGTAGATTTTGCCTATGCAAGGGATCTTTTTAGAATAAGGCGCCGTGCAATATCTTTCGATTTTCTTACGGTTCCCAGCAGAAGCACTGTACGCACTTGGGACTTTTATAAAATGTATTTTCTGTTAAATTATCTATAAAATGCAGGGTTTTTTAAACTGGGGTCCATGGACCACTTTTGGTATCTGAACTGGTTTTAGGGGGTCCAAGAATTAAAAGAAAAAAACGTTTGTTGACTGAATGTATGTTTAGACTCCATTTTTTTTAGCTGTAGAGTCAATATTTTTTTTTTGCTTGAGCATATAGAGTCACGCATGTCAGCTTAACTTCCAGCCGGTTTAGCTGTTTAGTTTTGATATTTTGTGATTATGATTTCCAGTTTTGTGAAAAGATACAATATGCCTGAAAAACAAGCGACCCCCCAAAATAATCAGGCGACCCTTGCGCTGGGAACCACTGCTTCACATGGGGTCCATGGGGGTATGTGAACTAGTTTTAGGGGGTCCATGAAGACCTAATTGAAATATTAGTGGATATAGTTATTCATAATACAAAGAAAAGTGTTTAATTAGAACTAAAACGTTTTATGACTGCATGTGTATTTAGACTCTATTTCACTTGGTGCAGCTATTCAGCTGTGGAGTCAATAGTTCTAGAATCTAGATTTATAATTTACCCAATGCCCTAAGTTTCCTTCAAAGGTAAGAGTTTTACTTTCAACAATCACTTAACTTAAATTACAGGATTGCACTACAGTTGGTTTGACAACAAATAGCTATATGTCGTCATTTTAACCTAAATAAAGTCAAAGCAGTGTTGTAAACAAGCCATTTCGACAGGACTAAGACACAATCAAGTCATTTGAAGAAATAACAAGTCAAGCACAAGTTATTAGCGTTGAAAATAAATGTTCAAATTAAGTAAAGTATTTAACTAATTCATTTTACTTAACAATTTGACTTTTGTGCGAAATACATTAAGTTCAAGTTATTAAAACAGCATTGGTAATGAAAACTAACGTGACGACTCAAACAACTTGGACCAGATGCTGCCTATTAGCTTAAGAGTTGCGACAAGAAGGTCAACAAGATACGTAGCTTTAATAAACTTTAAATACTCTGCGCGAAACGAGGCATAAATAGTTTGCGAGAAGACAAAAGCGAATAAACGCACATCAGCGAGAACAGAAGGTCATTTTCACGAGCAAGTATTATTTCGAGGAGTGTGCGTGTGTTGGTTGAAGTTGTGTGTGATTTGGAATTTAAACATTGCAATAATTTGTTCTCAACGTCATATTTATGAGGTCAGTCTCCTTAAGTTTAACTAAGACATTTTCATGATATTTTTTTAAAATTTTTTTCAAATGTGGTTTGCAGTTAAAATTTTAAATTTGAAGAAAAACCTTGAAAATATCAAAATAGTTTTAGCTTCGGCTTTCTGTGTGAAAAGTCCAAGAAAATTGGCTTTAATTGGAAAAATTTTGAAATTACGTTTAAAACGTTAAGGTGACCAACGACAACACTTCACCAAAAGAACCGGGGTCATTGGAAAAGTTTATGACAAGGAATAGTACCAACTTTAAACTATACGCCTTGGAATAGAATTAAAAGATAATGTAAAATATCAATTTAATATAAGGGTTAGGATTTATTAAATCGTACAGTTTGTAGCTTATATTGAAGCAGCAAGTTTACGTTTAGTTGGTTGTGAAACTTGCCTATTGACATTTACCTCGCACACATAGAAAGACGACATTAGATTCGGCCATGGTGTGAAAAAACTGCAAAATTAGCTGCAGAGAACAAAAAATAAACCGGTTTTGCACACTACTATGTTATTTATCAGCAGTAGGACTTATAAAATACTGGCAGATTAACTTGAAGATGAAGTATATTAGTAGAACAAATTATAATTGTAATAATGATAATAATAATACGAGACATCTAAGCTGACAACACTCCTAACTGCTGACAATTTCATTTGCGAAATAATTTTTGCGAGAAAAACCGTCAGTTATAAGGGAAAACGTCAATTACACTTTAGGTAAAAACTAGTGGCACCTTTAACAGCCATTTACTGTACCATAGTTCGCGAAACAAAGTAAAAAAACGTCGTAATTTTGACAGCAAGTTAGTACGAGTACATGCAAGCGTGCGCGCCCACTAGCGGACGATTACCACACCAGGCTATCACCGCACGGAGGCAGTAAAGGGCATGCGACGGGAGTCTATGTTTGAAGAGATTTCTCACAACACAGCGCTTGTACCAATAATAATGCATAAGGTCAAAGCTAGCGAGAAACGAAAATGTTGAGAATTTGGGAAGTTTGTGAGAATAAAAAAAGCACCAAAAGTTATAACATTTGATCACAATTTTTTTTAATTTAACCTTTCCGTCGAATTTAAAAAATGATGTTTTCACATATTCTAATTTTTTTGCCCTTTCGCAAACTACTATTTTCAAAACTAAAACTTGAAAAATTCAATATTTTCATCCATTAAATTTTTAAAAATCGTATTTTTCGAAAATTGATTAATTAAAATACTTTTTTAAATCAATAAATATTTTCTGAAAAAAAAAAAAAAAAAAGATTCTCTTTTAAAAAGACGAATTCTCGCATCCCAGATTCGCATCACAACAATCATCAATGAGCACCGTTGACACGCGGCGGGGAAGCCCCTTGCATAGGGGACGACTGGGGCGGGTTTTCACCCTGGGAAACCCCCAAATGTCGTTGTGGGGTGCCGCCGAAAAGGTGGTTCCCGTTGGGGCCGGCGCTGGTGGGTGAAGGTGTGAATATGGGGTTAAAGGGTGAACTAGGGGTGGGGCTGTTTGAGTTGAGTCTGTATACAGCTTCCTCGTATCTCTGCTGTAGAGTGTTGCTCTTATGTTGTTGCTCGTCTCGCTGGGAACGAAGCTGGTCGATTTGCTGCTTCATTGACCTGAGCACGTGTGTGTGTTACGTCATAATTGAAGATGGTTTATAAGATGCGCTTTTTAAGTTCAGGCCTTTGACCTAAGCACGTGTGTTACGTCATAAGTAAAGGTGGTTTGAAAGACGCATTTTAAAGTTTAGGCATTTGACATACACGTGTGTTACGTCATAATTAAAGGTGGTTTGAAAGACGCATTTTAAAGTTTGGGCTTCGAAATTGGCTAACCTAATGTTTTAGGAAATTTGAACATAAAATACAGGCTGCTGGGCTAGTGTGTGTTACGTCATATAAAGAAGTGGTTTAAAAATGCACTTTTCGTTTACGTGGGTGAAAAAAACGGTGGCATGACTTCAAAACGCAAAAAAAAAAAAATAAAAAAAATATTTCTGAAACATTATTGGCGAGGCTGTGTGTTACGTCACAAATAGAAGTAGTTTGTTTGGTCACCCCTTTAAATAACACGTTTATCGTACACTGTTCTGAAAGGTCACTTAGTACTGCTTAAGACAAAAAATACATAAAAGTTTAAATAAATGGTGAAATTCATTTAACACTGTCGAAAAGATTTCGTCATGCTTCCAAGTATAAGTGCTGTTGAATGACCATAAATCTGCTGAACAAGCCCTTTAAAGCTATTAACAGATGGACGCGAATATGATCAACTGTCACAAACTTGGACTTTCACCAATGTGTGAAAATAGCTTTGACGTTCTTATCACTAAAGGTAACTGCGATTGTAAAAAAAATAACTTTTGGCCATCCCAAACTAAAATTCAAATGTTTTTAACAAAAGCAACGTTGCGTTCAATATATGGGGCTCAAATTTAAATCTTGAAATAAATTAAATGCGCAAACTTTGTTGTTCTTATTTTCTTTGTTGGGCCAATTCTAAAAAATCAAGTTTAAGCTTGTCTAACCTCTGTTCGTTTGATTTGTCGGCGAGTTGAGTGACCAAGTCTTCGTTCTTTTGTTGCAACCCGATCAGCTGATCGCGTAAAGTGCGAACTTCAAACTGCTGGTCGCCGTGCTGAGAAATCTAAAAATAATATAGAACAAAATGTTTAATTTAAGTAAACATTTAGATGCATTTTTTTAAATCGGAAACTCAGGGTTGCCACGCTATTTTATGAAAAAATCTAAAGACATTTAAAGATATTTTTTAAAGAAAATTTGGCCTTACCTCTCGTTCAAGCCTGTGGTGATCTGCGTTCTTCATTTCCAAAACTGCTCGGAGACTTTCATTTTCCTCGTGCGCGGTTTTGTAAGGTTGGACCAGCTCCTGTGGAGATAAAGGTTTGCGATTCAACTTGGTTTATGTAGAAAAGTTATGTAGAAAAACACTAAAACAACTGTAAAAAAGGAATAAAAATAACCTCGATTCTAAATAAGGGCCTTAAGGCAGAAAACAGGCCGAAGAAACAGTTTTTTTTCACCCTCTACATATGTGCCATAAACGTCAATGTAACTCGTATTGACAAACTTAGGCAACGCAAACACAAATACCAAAAAGCATTAAGACTTGTTTTAGCAAACTAGATTAGGGCTAGTTTCATTTTTTTAAACCAAAACAAACACACACAATAAAGGTTGCTTATTACGTCACAGCTGCGCCTAATAACTCTGCTTTTTCCATAAAATGTCAGTCGGGTTTAGTTCACGGCGCATTTTTTAAATCAAAACAACGAAACCCCGAAACAATGGCCGCTTATTACGTCATAGTACCTCTACTTTCTGGTCGACGCGTTGCTTAAAGTTTTCCCTCAGGTCGGCCGAGTCCATTTCCATTCTGTGTCGTTCGTCGGACCACTCCATCTGCAGTCGTGCCACTTCCTCTTCGTGTCGTGTCCCTAAATCACTGACTTGCTTGGCGAAGTCGTCCTTTAGACGAGCGGTCGTCTCATCGTGTTCTTCTTGCTGTAAGGAGATATTTATTGATTTAAAATAGTTTTTTAACCAAAAAAACGGTGTGTTTTGGGGGATTACTTGAAAACAAACTAGGTTTAACCACATATTTGGAATTCAAAATCATCTTCTTTTACCTACTCAATTTTTTTTAAGAAATATTTTAAATATCCCCAAAACTACTAGTTTTGTTAGTCGAAGAAGAAACACTTTTTTTGCGCTAGTGTTTTTTCTAGCAGGAAAACAACTAAATGCTAAAAATAAGTTTGATATTATAAAAAAATATTTCTAACTCCAAAATTTTCTTATCAGCTTGGTTAAAGAGCAATAAAAAAAAGTCAAAAAAAATCTACCGTTGTTTTTGTGCCACGATTAAAAACTTGAAAAAAAAAAAAAATAAATCCAAAAAAATTCTCACCAGTTTGGTCAATCGACCCGAAAGTTCCTGAAGCGTTTCGTTGAGTTGACGTAACTCGGCGCCGTGAACCCGCTTAAGTTCTGTGACGTCACTATCGTAGCGTTCGCGAGCCTGTGTGACGTCACGCTGGTGGGCGTCACGTGATTGGCGGAGGGATTCGGTGAGTTGGTCTACCTTGGATGTAAGGTCATCTGCGGATGAATATAAGTGAGGTGTGGATTTGAACTTTGTTAAGTTTAAAGCAATTTGAATTTGGTTTATTATTATTAGGGGATTTTATTTTGTTTTGTTAATTGTTTTTAACATTTGATATTATAAATTATTCTGTTGTCTTTTATTTTTTTGTAATTGTTTTTTATATTTTAAATCTTAAATATGTCTTAATTGTTTGTCAATTGTTTTCATTATTTTAAATCATCACCTATGTTTTAGCTTTTTTTTAAATAGATTTTGGTTAATTTGCAGGCTGCAGCTCTTAAGTTTGTTCTTACAAGTACGCTCAGGGTAAAGTTATAATCGTGTAATTTGAATTTTTTGCCAGTTTGCAATACACCAGGTTTTCAATAAAGTAAAACTTACCGTTATTATGTGTTTGTTGATCTACTACACGTATCAGACATTGTTTGGAAACTATATATTATCCATTTGTGTTTTTTTTATTAAAACAGTTTTAATTTATAGAATTTGGTCGCCAAAGCTGTTCAATTTATATTTAAGTATTCGGGCAGCCGCGAAAAAGATTGAGAAACACTGCTTAAAATGAACAGAAAGGTGTTTCAGGTAACGCTTCATTCAGTCTAAATTCACGCGTGGCAGATTTAGTAGCAAGATAATTTGAAGGAAGCAGCTTACCGTTATTAGGTTTGCAATAAAGTAAAACTTACCGTTATTATGAGTTTGTTGATCCACCAAACGTTCCAGACATTGTTTGGATGCAGCGAGCTTCGGTGCAGATAAGCCGTCCAACTGAAATAAAAATATAATAAATTGAAAACAGCACAACACCGGTTTTAATCGTAGTCTTCACACTGTATTTACACTTTACCCATAACGAACCATAAGTAGTCAACAGAGCAATGAACCTTTATCAAATAAACCTAATATTAAAAGGGCATATTAAATATGATTTGTTCAGAACAAATACGAATTAGATAAATATTAAGGCAAAATTTAGGTTGAAAGTTTACCGATTAAATGGTAATATTTACGTTTATTTGTAGCCTAGGGTTGCGAAAAACTGCTCTACTATAATTCAAAATGGGCAAAAATGTTAAAATTGTTTCATTTATAAATATCGCTTTTTACCTAAAATTAAACCTATAGCAACACGGAAATGATATCGAACTTTCTTTAGAACCCATGCACTCCCTAACTTCTAACGAACCTTGGAATTCCAGCAAACCCTTAAAAGGTCTACAAGACAGACCGAAGCAACTACACTGACACACAGGCTCCATAGCTGGGCGTTAAAACCCTCCACGAAGTTCGATCGATTCCACGACTTGAAAGAAGCCACAACAAAGCACACACACAGCATAGAAGCTGCGTATGAACTTATAACGCTCGTTGTAAGAACAAAGGCCTCCCAGAAGCGAGAGGCCATAACTTGTGCTTCCAGAACTACAACTGCTTGTGAATAAGCTTGTCGAATCCAGGATAAGCATCTCGAAAATTCGCTATGGCTCCAGTTAAGCATATAAGCGTATAAAGGCGTACAACCTACTAGGCAAACACTTTAACTGTGGTAGAACAAGGCTAGGTAAACCTTAAACCTCATACAGCACAATTAAGCCAATGCTCCACAAAGCACTAAGCACAGAAAGGATTCCTTCGCATTGAGCCCATACTTCGATTCAATCCTTGTGTGTTTTTTTAGCCCCGTTCGCCTTTCTCGCTTTTGCTTCGGCGCCAACGCCATAAATTATGAACGAGTCGCGATTGTTCCATGGCTGTGACGTCATAGGTATGACGCGTTGCCAAGGCGACGAGCGAGTGGCGGGAATTAGTGGGTAACGCGCGAAACTTTGGTCACAAGTGTTTTTACGTGATTCGAGGGCCTTTTATCGAAATATTAAGATCAATCTTTCTTAAATGCATCCTTGTGACATAACCTGTCTCAATTTAATCTTATTTTTGTGGTCTTTTTTGGGAATTCAAAATATTTTTTTTGCTTGCTTGTATTTTAAGACATAACCTGATTCATTTAATCTTTTCGGGATTTTGAAACTATAGTACAAGTGGAATTTAGTTCATAACCTTGTTTTAAACCGTTTAGTTTGGAAGACCGGCAAAATATTGAAAATCGAAATTATTTTATTCTATTTTGTTACTTAAGAAAAACGTTCTGGGGTCTTACCTACTCTGCGATACAATGAATGGAGCATGGAGGTTGTTTGAGTAGCTAACATGTCCGAATTAAGCGATGCATTTTTGCACCATCTAACAAAGGCAGTGGCAACCTACTCCACTAATTGCTCCATAACTTCAAGAAAGAATTAAAACCAATAACTGGCTGCGATTTAAATGTTTATGTACTTTAAGGTGTCACACAATTTTATAAAAAAATGCAAAATTCGAAGACCTAGAATTAAATCACTTGATGTTTTTTTAAATATAAGTTGAAAACAAAAAAGTATAAATTCATGGCAAACAAGATTAAAGATATTTTTTAACGGCACTTTCTAATCTAAACGCATGACTTAAGCTAAAGCAAAGCCATGTGGTATCCTGAGAGCAAAAGCTCTTCACCAATCGTGTATTTAGAGCAGCAAAAATTGACAACAGGTTCAAATAAAAACGCATTTAACAGATTCTTTTTACCTCGGTCAATTCTTCATCTTTGGTTGTGGTTTTTGGTTGTTTACCGCAACAGATTAAATACCTTCGTCGCCTACATTTAGAAGGGGAAGCACCCATTTCAAATTTACAATGATCAAACCTATGACGCTTGTTGCGTGTTAAAATGACTGGTTAAAACAAAGCAGCAACCTTACTACGTCTACATACAACTTTCTAGTTGCTTAAAAACGAATACTGACCATTTAATTTATCCCCGAAAAACAACCACATATATAGTTTCCTCTAATCAAACTTAAACTTCACTGTTTTTAATTGTTGGTTGTTGGACTTAACTACTTTAAAGACTGATAGCAATAGGACGCCTATTGAGTATTAAAACACTGATCAAAACAGAACGGCGACCTTAATGGCTTTGTATACAACTATTTAGTTGTTTAAACCGAACATTTGATTTATCCCTAAAAACACTCGCATAGTATACTATAGTCAAACTTACTGTTGCTAATTGTTGGACTTAAAAACTACTCAACACTTGCTAAGAAATAGTAGCAGCAGC